>NC_086285.1:80634139-81298130 GCF_963924245.1 Chroicocephalus ridibundus | reverse complement strand
GCAGCTCAAACACTTCTCACGTGAGCCTGAACACGTCCCACAAATGAAACTCTTGGCTGATCTTCCTGTCCCACCACACCTACTCAGCTTCCAGCTCACGTTGCAACCATGCGAATAAGGCATAAACCTTATGCAGTTACCCTGAATAAGGTTTCTCTTGCCTCTTCAGCCTCCGAAAGCAGAGCACCATGCAGTTGTTATACTGAGAAGTGCCCAGAAAAAAATATACAACCATATGTAATGAACCTGTTGGGTCATTCATTACTAGTTCTGCCAGGGAATGAAGTGTCCAGTCAGTGACGCACCAACAAGCTAGTTCAGCAATCGTTTGCAGAAGTTATTCTGTAACACTCAGGAAGCTCATGTGTGCAGATGACAGCAAAAATAGCCAGTTTCAAGCTTCAGAAATGGGGTCGGATAGCCAGCGATCCAAGGATCATTGTTTAAGTGAGGCCTTTGCTTTAAAAAGATTTAGTAAAATTCCCTGTGTGTCTGTGGCATCCATCCCCTATATACCTCTCCTCAGTTCCCAGAATAAAAGTCTATGTACCTGGTTTTGGATCACCTACAAAACCGGCCTCCCCTCTTGTTGCACAGGGGCCCTGTTCCCACACACCTGGTAGAACACACGGCAGCACGGAGTGCTGAGGTCAGCTAGCGGAGCAGAAATTTGGCCCAGCAACTATGTGCAGCCACAGAAGGGCTCTTCCATCTAATTACCCTCTATTAGTGTTTTGTGAAGTGCAAATGTTAAGCAACAACCTCATTCCCCACTCAGCTGTCCAAGAGAAGTAACTGATCATTTGCAGTCCCTATCCTTTCCAGTTCAGCATTGTTGCCTCATTTCTGTAGTTCAGTGTGGGGCTAAGGTAGCACTTAGAAGCAAGTTACACATTTTCAATGTGAAGCCTAAAAGAGGCATGGCTATTTTTGATGTGGTGAAACATGGCCTGCAATACTCACACTAATACAAGGGAACAGCAATGAAGGGTGGAAAGGCATCTCAGAACATCCTCCTGTCCAGACCAACACACGAGGATGAGATCAAGACAGTATGTTTCTTTAATCTACCAAAAATTTCAGTGGAGTTTATCACATATTTACTGCTGCGCATACTTCGAATCCCCCACTCCTTTTAAGAGGTAGTAGCATGAAAAAGTTCACTTCTGTCAAAGCAGCCTTTCCTACATGTATATAGCACTGTTCAAGGTATGCTATCCTAATTTACAAATCAAATTCCTTTATTTTATCCACAGAAGAAAAAAAAAATGCAGTAGCTATGCATCATGTTAAGGTTTCGTCACGTTTCTTATCTTCAGCAACTTCTAGTGTGGAGGGGTGAGGGGAGCATTGGCTTGAACAAATCCCTCAAGTAGAATATTGCTAGGGCCAGCTTGTTTATCTCATGATTAGAGGTGGCTGGTGCCATCAGTGTTATATTATTAACAGGAGCATTGCTTTGGCATAAAAGGGAAAAGGGGTTTTATGAGAATGTCACAATATTTCAGAAGAGAAAGAACGACCAAGCTTTTAATGCCCATCAAAAAACACTTGTTTGTCTGATCTCCTTTTTTAGCTGGCAATAAGTCTTTGCAGTCAAGTTCAGAGATTTATATCTTGGTTTAAAAATATATTAAAAACCAGCCAAAATATCAGAGGAATTCAAGGCGGAGAAACACCTTGCAATTATTTGGTTCGGAGGCATTAGATCTGCTGACATGGCATTTCCCAACTCTTTAGTCTTTTGCTTCTGAAAGTCATTCTTGGGTTTCAAATGTTTCCATTTAAAGGCAAAAGATACTTCTACAGAAAAACAAATAGGCACTTACCAGTACAAGACAAGCCCCTCCCCACAAGACCATGATTTCCATTCCAGTGTCGTATTAGGAGACTTGTCTCCAAAGCGATCATTAGGGACTTAAAACCCCATATACCAGTTTGCAAATTGTGTCTAAAGATAAAGTAGACCACATATGTAATTTGCATATCCTCAGTAAAGAAGGATTTTTGTTTTGCTAAACTAGAAATATAATTTGACTAGAGGGGAAATTCAGACTTTTACCACACCAATCACAGACTTTAAACTTTTTGGAAGAATGCTGATTCTGCCACATTTAAGGACTTTCTGAAAGATATCAAGTGCCCATGTTCTCACTTGCACAGAGAAATGCCTGGAATCTGAGGCGCATTCAGTACCACACAAGAAGTGAATCACGTCCTTAGGTCTGTGAAAGGACCAGCTTCTACCCTCTCCACAAGCATATTCAGGGTCAAGCCACCTCTTGGCCACTGAATGAAGCCGAGTTCTCCATCCTTGCTCCAGCACACATCCAGAGAACAAAATCTTGCTCTCTGTAGTTAAATATGCCCTATTCTTGAAGGAATGCCTATGAACAACAGTTCAGCTCCTGAGATGATGAAATTGCTGCCTATCACACTCGCGTTGCCTCACTGTTTGCTTGGATTCAGACAGATGGCTTTGTCATCAACTCTGGTATGAGAATGGTGACTCCTCTCATGGCAGAAACCATGTTTTGACCGCATGTTTGCACAGCACCTCACACAATAGTCATGGTCTGCAGCTGGAGCTTCTAACTGCATGTCATACAATAAATGCATAGGTTTGGTATAAATTTCTTCCACATGTATCACACGGATCTGCTGTCCGTGTCTTGCAAAACACGAAAAAGTTCATCTCTACAGTTTAGTTTTACCATCGACGTTTCCACAGTTTGAAAAATAAAAGATAGGTGGTCAGAAGAGGTAGTGAGTGGTATTTTGAGAAGGGATGTGAATAGGTGTTTAGGATAAAGAACAGTTATTCTACAAGATGTTACCAGTCTGCACCAGGTCTGGGTGGGATGGACTTAACCTTCCTCACAGCAGCCCGCGTGGTGCTGTGTTTTGGATTTATGGCCAAACCAGTGTTGATAATACGCTAGTGCTTTAGCTGTTGCTCAGAAGCGCTTGCACAGCAACAAGACCTTCGCTGTTCCCCACTCTGCCCTCCTTGGCAAGTAGGTTAGGGGTGGTCAAAAGATTTGGAGGAGATACAGCCAAGACAGCTGACCCAGATTGTCCAATGGGATATTCCATACCATACAATATCATGCTCAGCTATAAAAACTGGTGTGTGTGTTCCCAAGTTGCCCTTGCTCGGAGTCCAGCTAGTTATTGGTCTGCTAGCAGTGAGTGACTGCTTTTGCATCACTTGTTTATTTTAATTTCCCCCCCACCCCCTCACATATTAAACTGTTTTTATCTTGACCCATCAGGGTTTTTTTCCCCTCACTTTTGCCTTCCCAATTCTCTCCCTGATCCTGATGCAGGGGAGCTGGAGGAATGGGGGGTGCGACTCTCTTTGGGGACTTAACCTCTCAGCTGGTGTCAACCCCCAACAGTGCTTTTTGACGCCCAAGACGGGGCTCGAGGTAACTATAGATTTGATCAGAATGTGCTAGACTGAATTTACAGTTGCTACACCTGCTTAGCTGTTGCTTGGCAAGTTGCTACTTGCTGTTCCTGGTCACAGTGTTGATACCCTTGCTCTTGACACTGGTTTGTCTGTTCTCTTAGCTGCTCCCTTTCTTGCTGTACACTAAATTTCAGGACTTGTTAATGGCTACTTTTGACTTTTGCAGTGTGACTGATGCTACATGGAGTAAGTGGGTAGCACTGATCATGTAATGGGTTTGACTGGGGAACCCCAGCCACCCAGAAGTCCCAGAAGAAATCATGAACGATCAGAAAGCAGAGATTTTGGAGCACAACCCAAGGAGGTAACTCAAGCCAGAAAAGGTCCCACTGCATAATAAATTACCAGAAAACGGGGATAAAAATACTCTGTTTACTGATGTGTCCCATCTTATTTTGGAAAACTATCAGAAGTGGAAAACTGCTTTATAGAGTCCCAGATGACATATCTCAAAAACTGTTCAAGGAAAAGGCAGATCGAGTCAGTTTGCAGAACTGAAACCCATCCAGTTGGCTCCAGATATTGATGAATAAAAAAAGTGACCAGTACTCTATCTCTATACTGACTCTCGGATGGTGGTGAATGGTTGTGGGGGTGGCTACAGCAATAGAAACAGATCAACAGGCAGCATAGAGATAAACCCATTTCGGCTGCTGCACTGCGGCAAGGCATTGCTGCCAAGGTAGAGGAGCTTATTGTAAAGGTACGTCATGGAGATTCTCTCATGTCCAAGAGCCATGCCAATGAAGAATGTCAAAACCATGAGCAGGTAGCCCAGGCTGCTAGAAATGAAGATGACATTTCCACAGTTTGAAAAATAAAAGACAAGTAGTCAACAATGATAATGTTGTATTGAGAAGGGATATGAACAAGTGTTTAGGATAAAGAAGAGCTATTCTACAAGATGTTGCTGGTCACATGCCAGTTGTCTAGTGATAAAATAACAAAGAGTGTCAATAATTTTGTCATATGAAAGCAGAGAGTTAGAAAAACACGTATTAGGGAGATTGCCTGAACTGCTCCTCTCAAACAGAAAGAAAAAAGAAGAAAAATTGCACTTCAGCCTCACGCAAGAATGCACTGAGGACTGGAGTCTTTTGGGAGTCAGAGGCTACATCTACACCAAAATATTAAGAGTGACTAAGGCATTCGAAGAGCAAGCCCAGGGACAATTGCCGCTCAGGACCAGACCATTTTGCTCTCAGCCTCATCTCTGACAGACCTTCCCAGTTTACATAGAGGAGACCTTGAGGTAAGCACACTTGAGCTCTCCTCCTCGAGAACACTTCAGAAAACCTTATGCTGAGCAAACACTTGCACATGATCAATATGAATGTTAGGTGAATTGGGACTTGAGAATTCAGACTCTCCCAGTACGGTCAATGTCAGCAGCACATAACTGCCAAGCTGTGTTCTGTGTTTAATACTGAAGCTCCCAGTTTAAAGGCAAACCTGAAAACCCAAGAACAATTACAAAGTGAAACTCAAATTTGGTATCATTTAATATTAATGTTTTACATTCCTACATACACAGTGTTAATTAGTTTGTTATTTATCACACTACTCACAATGGGGTTTTTTTGCTCATTTTTTTGTTTTCCTATTTCTGTACGTAGCCTATTAACTAAAAATACCATTTGTGGTTCTCCCCCGGTTAGGTGGGGCTGGTTTTTTTTTGACCCAAGGTATGATTAACAGAAGGAAAAAAAGAAGTGAGCACATTGTCTTGTGTTCCTCCACATGCCAGGACAGAGGCCTTGTCTTTCCATAGACAATTTTATTTGTCAGGCAAGCGTAACCTCTTAAAGCAAGAGTCAATGTAGTAACAGAATGCTCCATCAATTGTTCTTTGGAATTAAATGATGATGAATAAAGTTTTGGAGATCACCACACATCATGCTAAATACACACATGCTAAATATTTAGAAATTATTCCTGACAGTACTGAAGAGATGCTGTTGCAGACGAGACAGTTTCCTTCAGAAACACAGGAACTGGATGGAAGAAATATTCTGAATTCCTGAATTGGAAGGGATGTATTGGCAACTGGCCTTCAGGTGACAGAACTTCATATGCAAAGTAATCTGAAAATAGTCTAATAGCAAATGGCTTCAAAAGAAAAAAAATGAAGTGACTCACAACACCCTACAACTTATTTTCCAAAATTATTTCAACATATAGCTGCTAACAGCCTTTCAGTAAGGGCATTTCTGTCTTCTGATTTGTGTGTTGTAACGCTCTACTATTTAATTTTTTTTTTAGATATCCATTAGTGCTGCAGAGACGATCAAGCTAAGACAGTGTAAATAGTCACACATATTACAGAGTTCAATTTCAGTTAGTCACTTACAGCTGTAGATAGTTCTGGATTTGGTATATTTGAATCAACTACTAATCTACAGAACCATTACTGCTGCTGGTGGTAATAGAGAAAAAAATAATCCACCAGTCTGAACCTCAGATGCCAGGATATAGTTACAAGGTTAATCAATATTTTAAATTGTATGTACACATCGATTTTGCTTGTGTAGTATGTAGAGTCAATATAGAAATTATTGTGATAATGCACAAACCCTCAAAATGAGGCTTTTTGCAGCCACTTCTCATACCGAATCCGTGTTTTAAAATTCTTCAGTGTATCACCAGGAGTTTAAACAGAAAATAAACAAAACAACTCTTTCCCTCTTTTCCTCTCCCTACCTCTTCTTCGCTCTTTAGCTACAGTTCTCAAAATATAACAATTTTTGCCAGCTCTGCAAATTCAGGTACGTAGCACCAATACGCAGCGAAAAAGGCAAGGCACACTGCATATACAGCTATTGTTAAACAAATAACAAGTGTTGTTCATTTCAGCTTCATTCAAAACACAGAACATCTCACTGGCCCTTGCAAATGGAAATGAACAGAAATGAAAGGGATTTTTTTCCTTTATAATAGTTTTTGTGTTTCTGCCAGCATGCAGATTCCAGAAGTAAACGTGTGTGATAAAAATGTTACTTCAATTTTTTTTTTTTCAATTCAGATTATCTGCAGTTATTCTTTCTATAGAAATATGACTCTTGTGTTTTCATACTCTGTAACTTCTGAGATAGGATGATTATTGTTAATGATACATACAAAAAGATGCTACCCCTTCCTGAAGCTCTGCAAGGCGACTTGCCCTCTTGTAAGAGATGTCTGTGTGGAAGCTGGTGTTGAAGTGCACACTCTACATACTGTCCTCTTGCTGTGATTTCTCTTTGGCAAAGACACCTGATTGCAAAGGTGTCCAAAGCTGATCACATTTAGCTCATTCATACCACAAGTTTGATACGTTCTCATTTTGGTATTATCAGCCTGATTTAGTAGCAAAAAAAAGAAATTGGTGATTCTTTGTCCAAGAAGATTTTATTATTGTGAAGAAACATAGTGCAGAACAAAGCTGTAACACACTTCTGTAAACAGAAGTCCATCTGCTGTTTAGAGAAAACCTATCTTTGTAAGTTAGGCCAACAACTGACAAAAGGAAGAGTGGGTACAGTCAAATAGGGAGCCCAGAAGAAGCAGTTAAACTGTCAGCCTAGGTTCAAGCCTCTACTTCACCACAAGCTTCTGTATGGTAGGCAAATCGGTCTTACAAAAGAAAGATTTAAGCGAAGAGAAACATTTGAAACCTTCAGCTGGCATCCTGAACAGTCCTCTCCTCCCCTTCTCTGGTCTTGGCCCACAGCCACATAATCCAGCGGCTAAGAATGCTCAGCCAGGAGCTGAGAGATGTGGAGTCCACTACTTACACATAAAAAAGTTTCTGTATACTGTATTAGCCATAACAGAGAGAAACTGCAACACATACCTAATCAATTAGCTAGTGTCATACTCCTATTTTTCCCCCTCTCCCCAACAGTGAAATATTTTCAATAGGAGAAATGGATAGTTCCCCAAAGTCAAACAATTTAGGTTTTTGTAGGTTTTGAGGTTTTGAATCCTCTTCAGCAAGGAAGTTAAATCTCTCTCTTGCTGTACGTACACTGAACTTAAGAATGGGGAAGAGGATATTTTCACCACCACCACTTCCTCTCTCTTTTTTTGTCCTCTTCAAACAGCATTGTAAGTGAGAAGTGGAAACCACACTCCTTCAGCTGAGGAAGAACAGAGGACAAGCAGAAGACGAGGAGAAGCTCCAGGCAGCAAGCATCCCAACTCTGAGAGTTCGTCAAAGATTTCAGGCACAATACTTGCACATGTGCTTCTTGTTGCTAGCTGTGAGCAGCTCATTTCTGCATCTACTTAGGGTTTTTTTGATCCCATTAGAAGCGCCCAACTCACCACGTGCCTTGTACAGGTTATATATGCCTAACAGATTTCTGGTGTCCATTGTAGGCAGTCAACATCTAAAAGCAAGGCAATGTACAATCTTACTTCAAACACCTAAATATTCTGCTGGTTCCAACGCTTCTGATTAGTGTTCTAATCTCTACTGTCTTTCTCCCACATCCATAGACAGTGTCACAACTTGCTAAGTATTACTGTATTAATGTCACACTAATGCTGTGCACAGCAACATGTTAAAGACTACGAGATATTTAGACACTGTAGTAACACAGGGCACACATCCTTCATAAGGAGTGAGAATGAAAAACTGGGCAAACTCTATGCCTTCAAGATTTTATCTAGCACAAAGTTCATTTGTGCAGACAGTCTGACTCGTGTACTTTGAACAACACTTTAGAGACACTTACTCAGGAGAAGACAGTCAAAACAAAATCAGTACCAGACACCAACTTGGTTTGTAGCATGACCTGTTTCTATGCACGGCTAGATTATTTGTAGTTTCTCTCCTCTCCTTTCTGTCATCAAGAAAACACAGACAATGACGATAACAAATTTTGGCCTGTACTTCTGGGCTGCATCTGAACTGTGCTTGCAGTAACTCAAGGGGAGGCTTCAAAACCATCTGCAGGAAACATGATGGAACAGGTCACCTGGGCCACAGCTCTTCCCTTGTCATGTACCTTACGATAGCCTTATGAAGCCAGAGGAGTCAGTTACACAAAAGCATACTCCACTGGAAATTTAAGCTGGATTTAAGTTGCTCTGCACTGCTGAAGCAGCGCAAAGCTGCCTTTAGAGATTTGTGAATGTAGCTTCTTATTGTTACACGTCAGCTTTCAATAAATTCTCCTCTAGGGAACACGCTCTCCTTCTACAGTTTCTATTGTTTGGATAATCTTTTGCTATCTATGCCACGTTACTTATTAGCATCTTGCTCTCCCTTTCTCATATTAAAGTAGAAAATGCATCTCGCAGAACAAGGTGAAGAGAGGAAGTTACTCAGCGTGAGTAGCACACAAGAAGCACAAACCCAAGCCTGCAAGTCTCAGGAGAACCCTTTGTGCTCTCTGGCTCATTAAGGAATGAATCTTCATAAGCACTTGGTCACGAAGGCCAACTGGTACCACTTAGCCCCTACTTAAATGCTCATACATATTGGGGGGCATTTCTAGCAGTACTTGGTTTTGGTACTTTTAATTCAGTTCAATGGCAACCTAGCAGATATAGGCTAAGGCTGAAGTTTTTATTAGCAAAAAATGTGCAAAGTTCCTTTTTTGTTTTTACTCTTCCCGCCCCTCCAAAAATAAAAAATACTTATCATTGATCTGCAGTATCACAGCATTAAGGATTAGTTGGAAAGGACTGCTCCTTCACATGATCCTGAGGTTGGTCTTTTTGTTTTTAAAACCAGTAACTGTGTTAAGATGGCAAGGTAGTTCTTACAGGAGCTCTTTGATGTTGGCACAATTTTTATTCTTCCTTTTGTTTGACTCCTGCAGTTGATTTTCTTTTTGCTTTATTAAAGTATTCTTCACTTTTATTTTAAACCAAATGCTAGCTTTTACTTTATGCCATTGAGGTGTTTTGATTAGATCCTCAACTGGTACAAATTGACATAATTCCATAGCTCTGCGGGCTTCTCTAGGTTTACCTCTGCTACCTGTGCCTTTGTGTGTTACACTCCAGACAAAAATAAACTAGTGCACTAGGTTCACCTTATCAGACAAATAGATTGTCAATGTCGTGATTTATCCTGAATAGCAGATGTTTTCTAAAAGAAGTTTTCTTTAAAATGAGAGGGTTAAAAATGACCTAATATACTGCAGCAAAATACTGAAGGCAATCAGTAAGACTGTTATTATTTCTTGAGATGGATGGAAATCTGCTATTTTCTACCTTCCCTTCCAATATCCCGAAAAATAATGATGTGATTTAAGAACATAAAGCTTGCAGCTCAATTGTGGCAATTTATGTTCCTGTAAACTTGATGTAAGCCTCAGCAGCCAATTTTTTTACTGCATATTGTAAAGGACGGTGTCTCAAAGGTCATAGCAATTTCCACAATTTTACTTTCAAATTTTTTTTTTTTTTTTAAGTTTTTCACGGGAAAGTGTTGAGATTTACCTCTGACACAACCTACTTCTCTCAGAACTTGAACTGTCTATGAAGAATGGAAGGACTGCTTGATGAATGGGTTCTTTTCTGGGTAATACGATTGAAAGACAAACCTCACATCATAAGGAGATATAATGTACCCGTAAACACATTTCAATTCCAAAGTGGAAATGGTAAGCAACCTCTTGCTCTAACCTTTCCTCTCTCTTCACTGAATGTACTGTTTTCAGATTCTGTTGAGGAGTGTGTCTAATTCATTTTTCCAGCCTAGTGAGACTTGCCCTGAGACGTTCCCTATTTGCTCTCTTGCTGTGACTGGAGTCACATTCCCAGTGAGAAGTCAGCTCAGTTCCAGTGATTATCTCTGCTGCGTGAGCATGCCTGGACCCGGGCGATGGCCTGAGAGGATGCCTGCTCATGCTGAGAACATAGTTTAACAGTATGTTAATAAATACAAGGAGAATGTGTTATGCAAACAAAGGCACATGGCCTAAAGGCAAATCCCTGAGCCCCCAGAGATGCAAAAAGAGTAAGAGAACAAGGGAATAGTACTACATTTAAGGAGCAGCCTCATTGTAAATGCGCCTAGATTTGCAGTGGGGAGAGTTAACTTGAAGTGGGGAGAGTTAACTTGAAGACACACTGCCTATCATTTTCTTTTGCCCTTCCTTTGAAGATCATTAGAGTTAGCATTAAGAGGAGTTATATGGATTAAAGGCAGCTAGGTCTGTTCTCACTTCTCGACGAAACAGTTATCATCACAAAGCAGCATACCTTCAACTGGCTATTAATTAAACTCCACTAAAGTCCCTAAAAGGTAGTTGATTTTAACCTTAAAACTTCACTGCTTGCCTGCGAGAGACCTTCCACTTATAGGGTAATATTAAAATGGAGCCTTCCAGTTACCGTGCGTAACTTTTGAGCAATCATATTTTTTTTCCTTAATCTGAACTATAACAAAGGATCAGCGCCTTCTTAAATTCTCTACATCCCCGCCAACACTAAACTTAGAAACTGGCTCAGGTTCTTCAAACAAGCTAAAATGTCACCACTCTCCCCTTTTCTTCACCTTCCCTCATCCCTATGCCAATTTTGCACTCCAGCCACACAGAGATATACATTAGAAAGTCTCACATGTTAATATGTCACTACAATACAGAAAACTGTTACTCTTAAAGGCACTAGAAAAGAAAAAAAAAAAGATGCAGGAGTGATAAGAAATATTCATTCAAGGCTGTTTCAAAATCAGAAAGAAAAAGCATAAGAAGTATCAGTACTTACAGATACTCTCCTCATTCTTCTGTTTTCATTAACATTTGCATAATTAATTAGAGTCCTCAGGGAAAAAATAACCAACATTTTATATACTCCTTTAGTTATGAAAAGCAATCAAGATCTATAATAGCCTCTCAGTTCTGAAGTTTAATGTAAGCTTGTATGAGTAAGAGAACCATAGTTGTTTTCTTTTTGCTTTTTACAAAAAAAAGAAAAAAGTAAGTTAGAAAAAATAATGACTTCTGGGACTAATGACATTCAAAAAATAGTAATTCTATGTCCCAGTCACAAATAATACATTTAGGACCCTAGGATGTATTAAACAACTTGTATTTTTCAGTTTAGAACTGTATCATTTACAAGCTAGTCAAATTGTGTCAAATACAACAAAAAATCCCATAGCATTCTAATATAATTTATAGCACCATGAGATAAATAGGAGGAGGGGGTTTTGTTGCCTTATGCTTGCTGCTTTAATCATATTCTGGGGATACAATTCTGCATGGAAGTGGCTGTAAATATGCCCATGCATTTCCAGCTCACGGAGGCAGTTACAATGCACATATTAAGGACAAGTTTTACAACCAAATGTGAGATGCAGATTGCTCTGATACCGATGAAGTTGCACATCTCTAAGGGTGGGATTAATCCCATCTAACTTTGTTCAAAAAACTAGCCTCTATAGGGTGCCTCTATAGTCAATGGAGACAGCAAATCCAGTGGGGGATTCTCCCTATCTGCTTTGGACATCGATGTTTGTCTACTAATGGGCTGTCTGACACACTCCGCTGACTTCCAGAGTGTGTTGAAAAGGGATGCTTAGATTAGGCATCTAATTTTTAGACAACTGATGTTAGCAAACCTAACTCCATGCTGCAGGCTGTCTGCACTGCAGTTAAAGCCGACTGCAAGGCGTTTTTTTTTTTTATGAAAGCCTGAGCTGGGAACTGACCTGAGCCAGGGTACCACGAGGAGTTGGAGCCACTGCAGCAGAGGTTGCACTGTGAGTTTCTTGCCTGGGCACCTCCCCAGGACACCTGGCCACCCTGTCTGGGGACGGCAGCCACAGTCCCTGTGCTGATCTAACAGCTCGGGAGATTCAGGCTCCCTCCTCACCCTCTGCTCCCAGCTGATTCAGCACGATCCTTCTCACTGCTCCCTGTGCTGAAACGGCATGCTAAACTAACCCAGGGAAAAAAAAATTAAAAAAAAAAAAAAAAAAGGTGTAGGGAAGGAAGAGGAGAGGGAGGAATAGTATTCAACTGCTTACTAGGGAATTGAGGCAGGAGAAGACCCAGCACAGGGATGGCATGGGACCCTGTGGGCAGGAATAAAGGAGAGAAAAGCAGGAAGGGGTGAAGAAGGAGCTCCTTGTCAGTGTGGAGCCATTCAGCTGTTTTGGCTGTGTGGTCTGAGCAAACCCGAGTTCTCTGCCACCCAGCAAGCCCCACTATTGGTATCAAGACAAGCTGGTTCAAACGTAAACTCAAGTAAGTCTGCTGAGTAGCCAATTCACAGTTCTGCCTTAGGAATGGGCTGGGGAGCGTGGGTCAAGCAAGGTAAAGCTGTATTGAGCCCCACCTCTTGCAAAGTGCACAGTATGGCTCTGAGGATGGAAATCGGGATGTTCCATCTCTTCATGATGGGAGGGAAAATAGATGGGCACTGTAGCATCGAGTCAGCTAATTATCAAATCCCACTTTATTCAGCCTCCTTGGTCAACCAGTAGCTAGGGACTATGGAAAAGAATGCCCTTCATGAACTGTGTATACAAGAAAGCAACGTGACAGATAGATAAATCCAGATACTTGAGCAAAGTATAGTTGCTGCCTGCAGGGCACAGTGACAAAGAGAAAATTATAGTCTGTGTTGGTTTTGCTGGAACATACAATGCACAGATTTTGTGCCCTCGTGCTCCAGATTGCTCTGCTTGACTGACAAGGTGCACAGACACACTGGTACCAATTTACACATCTTTTTGCACAGAGGGATCCAACGCTGCATGGCACGTGTTTCCTACCGAGGCACTTCCCAACCACACCTGCAGTGCTGTAGCCCAGCTGGCAATCGCTGACTGACTGACGCTAAAAGGCTGGTCTGTGATCATTCCTTCCCCTACATTGACAAGCTGACATTTGCGGCAGTAACCATTACCTAGCATTGTACGAAACCACAGTGGAAAAGTTTAGGTATACTGCACTGCTGGTACAATTTACATCCAGCCTTTGAAACCTCTCCTCCTTACTCTGGTTTGAGGTAGAAAACAGAGCATTACAGTGCTGGATGGACAAAAGCTGAGAGTCTGTTATGCGCCTCAGAAAAGTCAAACTCACCACCTTGGCAAAGCGGTAGTTCGTAAAAATATTTATTATAATAATAGTGAACAGACAAGAAAGTGCTAAGCAATCCCCCTTTCATAATCCTGATGCCAGGAGCTCACGTTTCTCCCAGCACATGCCAGCTGGGCGACTGGGGAGGTATGGCCTCACTGGCGGCTGTATCCCGCGACCTCCCTCAGCATTACTGCTCCGAACTCACTACCTCCTGCCCCACAACCAGAACTTGAAGGGACAGCGTGGGGCAGTAGCTGAAAAACAGCCAAGGACAAATTCTTGGGGCTCTTACAGCCCCTGAAAGCTCCTGCCCGTAGACCTCTTCAAGTCTTGTATAACCCGAGGCAGGGAACATTGCGCCCCGTTGTAAGTACTTGGCCCACCTTCCTGCTGTGTGACATGTTTGGCCATACTGTCTAGGGCAATCCGCGTGGGAACCAGCGCGTGGGTTATTCTCTGGCACCACTGCCAAGCTCTGTGTAGCTCAAATGACGTTTTTCAAGGATGCTGGAGAGTGAGCCGAACAAGCGCTTTTTTGGTTTGACCTGTCTCCTTGTCTAGTAATAATATATTAGTGATTATACATGACACTTACATAACATCCTCCATCTGAACTGCTTCACTACCCTGCGGAAAAAAAGGAATAGCCTCTGTCCTTACATTATTAAGGGGGAAAGCAAGGCAATGTAAGGAAAGATGTGGTGACAGAGCATAGTTCAAGAGTACACCAGGCAACAGGACCCACAGCCAGTCCTGAGCCTTAACTCTTTGCTTCTCCCATCCCACCTTGCATTCACAATCTTCCTCACAATCGCCCTCTCCCCACCACCTCTCTTCTCTTGTTTTCCCAGTAAAATTTTACCACATTTACATGGTTATTTATTGTTATTATTTTCTTCCTCAAGAAGAGCAGGGGATGGATGCTTCTTCCCACCTGGCAGGACTTTTCTCACTTTGAGCTACTCTCAAAAGCACAGACAGAACAAATGAGTATAGGGAGTAGAAAGAAAAAAAAAAAAAAAAAAAAGAGGAAAGTTAGGAATCATTGGCAGTGCCCAAAACTGTCTCACTTGCCTGACAGACCTACCAGGGAAATCTTGCAGTTCTGCATCTGAGGAATATTTCTATTTGGTAGAATGACAGGATGACAGAAGGCCCAAAGTGCAAGCTCACAGGGCAGCCAAGAAAGCATTAGTTTCCCCACCAACACAGGTCAACATGGGACACATTCCACAGAATATGACCCTAATTCAGCTGTACGATGGTCCTTCCAAGACTATAGTCCACGAACCAAAGCATAAGAACATCTTAGTACAGGTCCCACTAGAACAGTCCAAACATGCATTAACTTGGGTGCCTGAAACCTGAATATTACCGTAGGCAGCCAAATAATTGGGCTTATTACCAGGCGTAGTGAAAGCTCTCAGAATTTCAGCCTTCATTTTCTTATACTGGAAAAAATAAGAATCAGTACTTATGCTCTGCAGGGCTTAGAGTACATATAGATTAAGATGCTAAAAACTTCCATAAATTTAAATCACCTGCTTTCCTTTGTATTTTTTCAGTCAGAAAAAAAACCAACCAACCCAAAAAAACCCAAGAAAGAAATTCCATTGTTTTGAACCAAGAATGATACCCACTTTTGCAAAGAATCCTTTAAGTACAGCCTCAGATGTTGTTTGAATATAGACAAAACTGCACTTCGGAAAATCAGTCCAGAAAAGACTTTCTCAGGCCTTTTCTTTTTCTCAGTATAGTCCACACAATGAGATTTGCTCTTGTCGAAGAGGCACGGTAGATTTCAAGTTCTCTTGCACTCACAGCAGATTGGCCAGTGTGTTCAGCTAACTTGTTATTTGTTTTTTATTTGCAAAGGACAGCATCTGGTACTTAATCTCCAGAGTAGAAGGAACCATTTACACAGATCTGAGATCGCTTTGTGACAGGTGCCAAAGAGTTATTTCCAGAGCCTTGTGAGCTGACCATATGCTACATCTTTCCCCAGCTGGAATAAAGGCATTCAGCCATCATATAATTCATCAGCAGCATAGGATAAATAGATAAATAACTGATTAAATTACACTATATATATATGTCTGTATATTTATGTCTCAAACAAACTATGCAGAAAACTGCATGCAATATAATTACTATGCAAAAACTATGGTTCAGCATTTAACTCAAAAAACATGTAAAGATCAGGTTGAATTTGCAGTTTTGCAGTGCAATGCATCAAATAAAAAAGGCATACCCCGATACCACTTCTTTCATATAGTCTGTGTTCAGTGTTACAACTCATAACAAGCCTGAAACCATATTTATAAAAAAGTCTCTACCAAGATGGACAATGGGAATAATTCACTGAATATTCAGTGGAAATGATAATAAAATCAGTAAAATATTCAGTAACCAAAGTGCTATTTTAGTCTGATGTTAACGAAGTTCATGTCCCAAACCTGAACTATCAGAAGGAGAGGAACAGATGTCTGGATGCTAAGTTTTTACTCGTAGGAAGTGGTGAGTAGGACCATACAAAAGACAGTCATGAGATTTCCCTCATCATCAGTTTTGCCCAAAAGTTCTGAACTGAGCTGAGGTACAGAAATTGTATGTAGGCCTTGATTTTTCCTAAGCAGCGGGTGGTCCTGTGGTCTGACCTCAGCCATCCATATTCCTTAATGGAAGGGAGAAAAGACGTATCCACGTGTTGCTCTCCTGGACATCAAAATCCCTCAATAGTATAAGGAGTTATATCTGGGCAGCTATTTCTATCACTTTTTCAGAGGCACTGCCTGGGATACAAAACTTTACTACATTTTTTTAGAAGATCTGGAGAAGAAAAGGAAAGGATTTAAGAGTCTCCAGGGCAAGAAAGAAAAATCTTGCCTCTCGTGATTGATGCTACACAAATGGTATCTCGTATACTTCGTAATCTCTAGCTCTAATTCCAAAGACTGAGGTAAACTGGAAGAATCCTTTGAACCATGGGTGGCCAGTGATGATGGGAGGGAGAGGATAAGGAACAGTTCAGACAATCCAAGCAAGCCTGCAGGAGTTTATCCAGAGCCATTCCCCACAAAAAGGCTTTTCAGGATCTGGACTGTGTAACTAGCATAAGCCCAGCACTGATGGGTTCAGCCATCATTAATTTCCAGCCGTTTGGGAATGGGTGATTATTTGACAGTAAGACGTGATCTGAGAGAGGTGGTATTATAATGTGGAGAGAGCAGCTATTCTTGTACTGCAGCAGAGAGCTAATACAATGGCAGAGCAGTGTGACTGTGGTAAAATTCACGGGGGAACAGACTTCTTCCCAGGGCTCAAATTATCAGCACATTTTCATTGCTGCCTCCAGAAAGAGACATGTAATGCTGTCAGACGCTGTTGAGTTGAGAGTTTTTAAAAAGAGATGGAAGTGTATGCATTAAAGAAACCAATATTTACACAAGGACAATCCTCTCATGAAATATAAATGCTGGAATTCTGCTGGTTACAGTCCTTATTTTGAGATTTTACATGAGGGCAGTAAACTGAAGAGGATGCAATGCTCCCTACCCACTCACGATTTTGATTATCATGTATGAATTTTAAAGAGGATGGGTAAAATCCAATCAAAGCCCCACTTATAGATGCTTGTACTTTATACTCCTGTCCTTGGTACACTCATCCTCAGTCCGAGCAAAATAACTCCAATTCACGCTACAGTTCCTGAAAAGGAATGTGACTTTAATGAAATAAAAGGCTCATCATGCCAAGCCCAGGTTGAGAATAACACCCTATCCTGTTGCCATTACAGACAAAGACAGAAATATATCAAAGTCTCCTAGACACTTAAAAGAGAATAGGAAATAAAAGGGACGTGTCCAAGCAGTGCTGGTGGCAGGTGTCGGAAAGCGAACATCAGCAGGATCAAATAGGAGAGTTTTTCTCTGTTGCTTCTTGAAAGGAAATAAAAAACCCAAGACCCATAGGTTTTTATTAAATACAAAGGAAAATTAGATTAAGGTAACACTAAAGGAAGAGCCTGGGGGTCCTGCAGCATGGGCTTGCAGAGCTTAGCTTCCTTGCCTCCCAGGACACAGTACAGAGTATTTGGCATCAAGTCTTTGCCAGAATTTCCCTATGGACTACCTGAAAGAGCTTCTGGGTGGGCTGGGAGATATATCAAAGCTGTTCAAGGTGCACAAGGTACCTTTTATTCCCTTCACCTTGGTACAACCCTTTTGTGATGTCCCGCTGAAGAAGAGCGGATATACATACCAAGGAGGTTAAGAGTTCACATCAGCTGGGCCATATTTGACTCTAAGAAGAAAGCTAATTTGCTATGGCGTTGAGTCCATCGTTCTAGTCCCTGCTCTGTAGGAAGCTGATTTAGCTTCCATAGTTAACGAACTAAACTAGGGCTCAGGAGAACTGGGTTCATTTCTCAGCTCTGCCACATGAGTCCCGTCTGACTTTAGTCGAATCGCTCAGGGCACACGTACATCACACGATAACCGGGCTAGTACCGCTCGATGCGCACCATCAGTGTGCATACAGCGCTGAGGCCAAGCTAATGTGCTTGACCATGATGTGCAGCGCTATGGAAACACAGCTAACCAGCTTTCAGGACCAGAGGTGATTCATCCGCACAGCACTGGGTGAAGTGATCAGCTTGGTCCAAAGCCAGCTTGGAAATCCCTGCATTGTGCTCCACTGATCCAGAGAGATATGTCTACACTTCTCTAACAGGTGATGAAGCTGGTACCGTTTATTATGCTCATTCATATTGCCTAGTTGCATATCCTCCTAGGAGCCCCTCTGGTCAGCTGCTTCCTAACTTTACCCAATTTAACCTGTTTGGCAGAAATTTTACTTGCCCATTATCTGTGCAGTTATTTATATCTTTTCCTGGAAAATTTCAGCCAATGCTTTTCAGTCATTTCCAAGAAAAAGGTTAATGAGAAAATACATTATCCTTTTCATGACAACCCTTTCTTTGGAATACTCTCCTGCAACTGAGCATCAGGCAAAGGCCAGAAATCTGTCTGGGGAGGGAAAGGAATGAATCAGGGTTGTGCCTTTTGCCCTATATGAAAATTAGTCCAAATGTAGCCAAGTTAAAAGCCTTTGAATAATTGCTGTTTGTGCATATCTACGATAGGCTGCTTTGATTTTAGCAGCCGAATTCCCCAAAGAGCCTTCACAGGATATGCTGGAGATTTTCACAGCTCCTGTGCTTGAGGAAGCAGTGCCTGTACTACTAAGCAGAGAACAAGGGAGCGTGTTCAAGCTAAGGGTTATAGGTATGGTTTTCTGCTATAATGACTGCTTTGATTCAGACATGAGTACTAAAAACACACAGGATTGTCTTTCCCATGCTGTTGGTGCCCCTTCTGCTGGTATCCAAGCAGTACAGGGTACACAACAGTCCCATCATAAGATGGGGGAGAAGGAGGAGAAAGGAGAAAAATCTGACATGGAGTTGGTGCAGGATGCAAGGGGAAGTAGAAGTGAAAGAAGGTACAAGGAAGAGATGAAATAGGTGCAGGACTTTACGGTGAGTGGTGCAAAGGAAACCTAAACTTACATGGTATTACCATGTTCATTTTATAAACATAGAACTGGTGCAAATGCTTACCCCCCATATAAAAGATTTAAATGCTGGCATTTCCTAGTGTTTGAGTACTATTGTCCATGGGTTCAATAAAAAAAAAAAACAACCACGTTTACTGTAATTTTGCGTATGCATTCTCCCAAATTTATCTAAAAATAAACAAAAGAAAAGAGAACAAACCATACACAGACACAAATTTCATTATTTGGCATCTTTCTAAAACACATGCGGGTCATCAGCAGAGTTCAAAGCTTTACTGCCAACAGACACATTTTGCCACTGAGCTAATGGAGCGACTGTTTGCATTAATAGATTGCTGTCCTCCTTGTGGACAGATGCTGAAGGGGGATGCAACACCCTGTTCTGGCAGATGGTTCCAGAGCAGAGCAGTAATATTCAGGGATCTTAGGCTCAAGTTGTCTGCTTAGATCTGTTCATAAGCTATCTGGCTCAGGAAGGGAATGTGCCAGTGCAGCTTGGACACATCTACTACTACTTATAAACTTGGTTTCTTTTCTCATTAAACCAAGAAACCGATCTTGCTTCTTCCTTGCCCTTGGCTCCTCAGCCGGTCACGTACTCAACAGGGTTCTCACTCCCCTTTCAACCTTCTTGCCCACCAAGTCTTCATCTCACTGGATGTGCAGCCTCATCTCCCCTCTGATTTCCAGAGCCTTGTTGCTCTTCCTGTGCTGTACCCAGCTTTCTCATTACCAGCCTATTCCCTGGCCTCCATTTCCCAGCGCCATATGTGATCTCCACAAGGCCTCCCACCTCCATCCTCCTTGCCTTGGTCTAATGAGTTACCTGTTCCCTTCACTCTCTCAGTCAGATCTGTCCTCCCTTCTGCCTCACCTTCTTCTCTCAGCTCCACTGGATCTGCATGCTACCCTCCCAACCCATGCAGCTTCATCTTCCTCCCCTATGCCCAGGTCGTCTTCACCAGCCCCAGTCCATCCTCACTTTTGCTTCTTGGCCCTGTTCCCCAACCCCAGTTCTCAGACTATTTTTCACAAACCACAGTTTTCACAGCTTCATAACAAGGACAGGTTTCAATGTTCTGCCAGAAAGACAGTAGACATCATGCCTGACACAAAGGCTGAATTTCAAAGCTTGAAGAGGTGAATTTCAAAGCTCGAAGTCTTTGGGCCTTCTAAAACTGCTTTAGCATGGTCTAAACAAAATGTTCGTATCATCGAGTTCCTTTCACCAAACCAGATGAGCCATCTCAATGCTACAAAAGTTTGGCCTCTAGCTAAAAGACAATAAACAGAAGTCATTGCTATGCTCAGTGACTGCTGCTAAATGACAGACTATGGAAAGGGTTGGTCAACCCTAAAATTGAGTAATGCCATCAAACGCGCGTACACTAAAAGCTGCTGCAGATAGAGTGGTAGAGTGTAAGATAAACTGTACTGAAGTCAATATGAAAAACAAGAAACTAGCCTTTTGATTTAAATGCACTTTGAAGGTCCAGGACAATAGGTCACATCAAAGTGGTCTACATTTCACCTATACATTTGTGTTTTGTCATTCCTACTGATGGGCTTGAAGTCCAGATACTTATGTAGAGATAATTCATTCAGTGAACTGCAATAGTTATTTAGTTGATATGGTTCATGCAATTCATGTAATTTAGTTGACCAGTCATCATTTAGCATCATCATAAAACTGCAAATAGCTGTATATTAAAAAAAAAAAATTCCATTCAAGGGCTGGATATAAAAGTGCGGATGAAAAATAATAATCTTGCAATAAAAAAAAAAAATCTTTTCACAAAACAAAAAGAATCACTAAATCTGCAATTTGTTTTAAATGAGTCACTCAGATCCATTATTAATTGCATTAAGTTTGGCTACTTAGTGTTTTTGATTGCTTTTGATATTGTTTATTTTATGATGCTTTAATTATTGTTGTTTATTTATTACAGTAATTGCATTTTAATTGTCTTTGGAGCAGCACCCTGACTGTCTTGGCGGGGAGGCACTAAATAAATACAATCATTATTATTATAAACATAACCAGTGGTAATAGTTTTTCACTGTGTATTGTTACCAATGCGGAAAGAAAAGAAAAATAATTATATATAGTCTGTAAAAGAAAAATAGTAATCCGAACCCCAAGGTTATATATCCAGCTCTGCCACTGATTATATCTATCTGTGACTTTGAAAAGTCACTTAGCCTCCCTCTTATCTCCATTTATTCATCTGTGAAAGGATTATCATAACACTGTTCAGTCTCCCAGGATTAGTAGGAGAATTAGCTAATGTCTTTAAAGCATTTTGATCTCCTCAAATGAAAAGTGAAAAAAAGCTTTAATCTTTAGATTATTAACGATATAACAGAAAAAATGGTATAATCTACTAAGCCAGAAAGAGTTACTCCAGTATTAATATTTTTTATCTATAATTGGTGCATTTATATTGTCCATACACTTAGATATTGAATCTTTCACAGTTTATAAATAGCTACTACTAATAAAGGCAAAAATACGTTCCAGAAAAAAAAAACCAAACCAAAAATGCCTTCCAAAGTTTCCAATCTGAACAAAATGGGGGAAGCAGTGTTTTAGATACTTAAGTTGTTTCGTCCTCCCTATTCCTACATCTGTATCCCTTTCTTTAAAAAGGAAAAAAAAGGAAAAGGAAAAAACTCTTTTTCCTTAGGATGCCCAAAGACAGAAGTTGTTTCTGTGGATTCACAGCACAGGAATGCAAAAAAAGGGGTAAAAATCCTGCACAATACAATTCAGATAAGAGATCTAAGCTTTTAATCAAAGCCGCTTTGAAAGTTACAGAAAAAGAAAACTGAAACTAACAAGTTGGTTGGGAAAAGGAGGTTTAAGGGTGTTATTGAAATTTTTATAAGTTTAAAATATTCTGATTTCATTTAAACCAAATAATATTGTTCCAGGCTCTGATTCATTATGCCAGGTTTTGACCTAATCAACAGGCTTGCTTGTTTTATTTCAAGCAGCTTGTTAGAAACTCACAAAATTCAGTGAAAGGAGCAGAAAGCAGCACATCTTTACACTTCAGTATCCTGTCTGCTTGCTGGGATCTTGTGGCTTTTATTAATGGAAGTCCACTAGTTGTCTCTAGTCTGAGGTAACCAATCTGCTATTCTTTCTCCATATTCCCATCCAACTTCTTAAATGCCTTTTTGCTGCTGCACTTAATGGCCAGTTCAGCTAAAATACAGGAAAATCCCAAATGTAATGAATTCACCTTCACTATGAAAGGGTTCTCTTGCTCTCACCGAGGTTCATTTTTCTTATTATTATGGAGGGCTACACCCAAAGTCGTGATGCTCAGAAGTTTGTTCAGAAAACGCTAACTTGTCATTCACAGCTGCGTGGTTTTGGTTATCCTCCCCCCTTGATCTTTGCCTTGCCATGCTTCACTCGCACACATCAATACTGATGCCTGTTGACAGTCAAATTGCTGTTCATACTCCTATTAATTAAAAATTTATACAGCTGATAATTTGTTAACACTAAGAATATTACAGCTATTATTAATGACATTTGGCTTCCCATCCTTTTCTCCCCCAGTGCCATTTGCAATGTTATTAATAAGTGTAACAGGACATCATCAAGACACTTCACCAAATGAAATTCTCTTTTTAAGTAGACTGTCCTTCTTGTGGAAAAAATTACCTAAAGACCGTAAACAAGAAATTAATGCTTTACACTCGCAGAATGGCTGTTTATGTTTCATGTTGGGACACCGGTGTTTGGTAGATATCATCATCACAACTGATTTTGTATTGTGAGCTTAGGCACTATAAGACCATGACAAAATTTTGAGAGAGGACTCGGAATACCTCAGGTGAGCCAGATGTGCCGAGCCCTAGGTATCAGTCATGGTCAATAAAAACTGCAGTAGCTAAGCACCTCTGAAAGTCAGACCCCAGATTATTTGAGCTAGGCATCCAGAGACCCAGGGACCCAAAATCAATGACAGTTTTCAGCAACTTGCCTGAGGTAATGGAGCAAAACCTTGTCAGAACTAGGAGTATACCCCAGTCTCCTGCTACTGAAATTGCTGCTGTAGCTGCTGTGACATCTTCTCTCCAAACAAAAGCCATGCTTAATATGTTGTGCTTCTCCCACAAATCGAGCGTCAGAGCACTCTGCACACACAGGCAGAGGGATCTCACCTCACCTGATCCCTGCACTTGACTCCTATTCATTTCCAACAATCGTTTAAGTGTATTGGTATTCAGGGCCAGCCAAAGGGACGTGCCCCATGCCGCAGCCCAGGGTCCCACGCTCACCATGGTTTCTATCAGTCAGCATCCTTTCCAGACAGTGTCCATGGCCCTCTTGACTCACTTCTCATGGAAAAGTGAATTGAAAAACTCAGTTCTCTACAATTGCAGCATCCACATCAGTTACCTTCACACTTCACGCTGCCAGCGCACTTATTTTCCAGTTGCTAGTCGGTCTGTAACATGCATTTTGATATCTATGAGCTGCTGAAACTTCACACCCCCAAAAATGGGTCTCCTCATCATCTAATCATCCTCATCAGCAAGACCCTCCTTCCACCTCAGTGCCTTACCAAAGTCTGTCCAGGCATCTTCTCAGTCCGTGGACACCCAAAGAGCTTTTTGCAGGGTAAGCTAAAGTACAAATTTGCAGTACGTCACCCTCCCTTCACCACATTGTTAAACCTATGATTAACGCATTGTGTCTTATACTTTCCCTTCCTTCACAGAAGGATGAAATACTTCAGATTACTTTACAATTACCGTGGGGTAAGAGTACGCATGCAAAAATGTTACCATGGAGCTGCTGAAACACTGCGAATTCACAGCTTCACTTCCTCTGTAGAAACTTATTTGGGTGTCCATACCCACAGCTTATTTGCACAAGTTCTCAGAGAGACCTGAGGCTGGCACCAAGAGAATCAAACCTCCCTGCTTATTACGGTGAATGGAAGTTGCATATGTTGGAGTCTCTGGGCCTCTTCTTGTCTGTGAATAGCTCCCATTAACATTTATGGGGGGTATGCATATTGACGGAAAAGAGAGAATAGGCCCCCACTGAGAAGAGAGCAGACTCCAGCAATTCTATTCTTATCACATTGTGTGCTTTAGTCTTCACTAATCTCAGCAAAGTATCCTCATGCAAGACTTCTGAAGTGGGTTTTTTTCTTTTTATCTCCATGGAAATTGTATTTTTTTGAATAAGAAAGGTGACAAATAGTTAGCTTATGCTCCAGTAAATCCACAGGGCCAAATTATCTCATTTAAATATCTATTCAACTCTCAGAATAAATATCGAAGTCGAGACTTTGCAGATGAATTCTTTCCTGGAATAAGTAGGAAACTCTCCTTTGTCCCCGTTCAGGCTGCTTCAGGGTCTGCTTATTCCCTCATATATACCTGTGTTCCCTTGTAAGCATTTTTTACCTGTCAAATGAAGGTGTCTCCCTTTGTCAGAGGGCCAACAGGCTTTCACAACATGAGCAGTTTCCTAAAACTTCCGCAGCGCTACCACCAACAGCACAGCTTCGCCACAGGGAGCATAAGCACAGGGTAGGCAGCGACAGGATTTTCACTCTTGCCTGCTCTGGGCAAGATTAAAATGCCAGCAGCTAGTCTCCGTTCGCCCCCCTGACTGTTGTTATCACCAAGAGAGGTGAATCAGTGCTGTGCAAATGCTGGGAAATCTAGAGAAAAATGTTAGCGCCAGCAGAAGCACAGAGGCTTAACTGAAGTGCTGATAGAGAATACTTTGGACAGCAAGAACTGATAGTTGTGCTACAGAGAGGAAAAAGCCTTCAGAGCTTGCCTTTTATTCTTCAAAAGCACGCATGAAAATTTTCATTTAGCTAAGACTTAAATTAAAGTTTTGATTTTTAAAAGGTTTATGGTTCTCTCTAGTCTGCAAGTAAGTAACGCTGGTGTGACTACATCAATATCAAATGTAAAAGCTAACAGTTTCTTCTCTGTACTTCACGCTTACAATGATGAAAAAAAGTGTACATGAACTAGAACAGATTTTTCTTTCCCCTTTAATTCAGAAATCCCACGTTCCTTTCATATAATACTAACTATCAAAAGGAAAAACATTTAGTGTCTCCTCAGATTTAGCTGACATTTGAATTCTTACAAATTTGGGAAATGTGTAAATATGGAAGATTACTGTTTGCTGGAAACGGGTCAGCTTTCCGTGAGGTTACACCAGAAAGTCTTAGCACCATCGAGCAAGTAATGATTGTTGTAGGACAAAGGACAAGCTTGGCTTTTGGACGCTATTCCTGTATATCCTTCCCCCAAAATAAGAAACTGAAAATAAGGTCCATGAGCTTACTGAAATCAACAGAGATGCAGGACAGTATCAGCTTCTCATTTGTTTGGCCCCTTGAAAGAAGCCTTCAGGAGAAGGCGCAGGAGAGCATTGCTTCCCACAGAACAGCCCCGTGGAGCTCATTTTGAGTAATGAATTACAACCCGAATACGCACAGTTTGGTTAGATGGCTTATTTAATGAGGGGACGTCCAAGCACACAGAAGCGTCTGATGATGCAGGTGTTACAAGGTATTTTGGATGAAGTTACCTACAGTTGTGCTATTGGGTCGTTAAATTGTATTCATTCTTCAGAGACCCTTTCTGCCTACCAAGTCACTGCTACGGAAACGAAAATGAAAAGCTCTTATGGCACAGCACTACCCTGCTCAGCAGAACAGGTGATGATGCCTAAAGCTATGACCGAGCTAAACAGAATTGAGTGAGCTTGGGAAGCAACATTTGGTACACAGTCTTCTCATTAGCAATATTTAGTCTCCTGGCAGAGCTGAGTGATAAATATTTTTTTTCGTTTTTTAGAATGTTAAGTTCATCACAAACCGCAGAACTTTAGTGATACAGAGGAAAGCCTGTAACTGCTGTGTTGTCCTGCCCTGATGGGCTGTCCCTTCTAGAGGAGGAAAAGCCCAAAGGGGGCTTTGTATCCAGTTAATAGGGATACTGCAGCCAGGTAAGGACATACACACCTTAATGAAGCAGCTTGCTCCCACCTGTGATACACAATGATTTTGTGTCACCATAAGTGCTCTCTATTGTCCTGGTGCTTTGCTTGTTTCTCTTTTTATGAGTGCTGTCAATGGCTGCTGTAGTCTCACAAAGCAAACAGATGCCCACACCAAGTGACAGCACCATTCTTCAAAGGGTCTCCCGTTTCCCTTCAAGATACTGGCCTTTTTTTCTGACATACCACAATCCTGATAGCCATTTTTCTTCATGAAGCTCCCACAAGCCTTGTAGGTTACTGCATCTTCCTGTTCCTGGATTGTGCAGTTTAGCACACAGAGCAGAGCAAAAATGGCATGTTAGCATAACTGAGAAGAGATTCAGGACTTTCGTTTTCAGCAACCAAGTCCTTAAACAGTAAGTGGCAAATAGAAGGTGCCATGTGGAAGGAACTGTAATTAGACCCAAACCAGACTGGTAACGCTGACAGTGACAGATGCCCCTGAGATGGATAGGTGATCAATAGACAGATAGTCTAGTTCTTTTGTTTTTAAATCATTATTGATAGTACATCTTAAATTAATCCATCATTCTGTAAATCTTCAGCTCTTTTAGAACAAAAGCATTCTGGAAGTTTTAATATTATTCTTTTTTTGAACTAACACATACACTAAGCAGCAACTGAAAGGCAGGAAAAATCAAGTCCAGAACAAACTAGTTGTACTCAAACATTTGTAATTAAGCATGATAACCAATTACAGAAATACCTGAAATAGCTCATGATTCACTCACATCAGAGGTTTCCTAATCAGTTTGAAAAAACTAGACACTGCTATAGAAAATAAGCAAGATCACAGCATTTGCTAATGAGTCTCAAAAATGGATTTCGCTGCATGAAAATGTTCATTGTCAGGAGAAAGCCTGTGTTCCCAGAATCTTTAGGGTCATTTCCATTTGCATTTGATTGGAAAAAAGTCCTCTTTGTTCTTTTCTTCCTTCTCACATCCTCTACAACTCTGCGCTTTCTTTTTTTTTTTTTCCTCCTTCTCTCCCTTCAGTGAGTTGGTGTTATTTTATCAATGTGGTACACCGACTGCTAAAAATATATCCAAATGAGACACTTTTTACTGAAGCAGCTTGTATTCACTTCAATTATTATTTAATTTCTCTACGTTACACTGATTACCTTGAATATAAATTTGGAGATGCATGACTTCTGGAAAATTATATGGCAGAAGAGGCAGCAGCAGAGCTCTGAAGCACACACCAGGGTAGTGTATTATGCCATGAATAATACCACTTAAACATTTGTAAAACGTAAAGCTTTTCTGAGCTCTTCTCCTTCCCCTGGGACTCGAACTCTTGTTGAACAAGCTGTTTAAAGCTCACCACTCTGATAAAAACCTACCCCAACAAAAGAGTGACAGTGACTTTTTTTTTTCCACTATTATTATTAAATCATCGTTTCAGGTTGCCAGTTGCTTGCTCTTCCTGCAACAAAAAAATCAGGTATCCATTTGACCTACTTGTCCCTAACCCAGCAATGTTCAGAGCAAGATGAGATCTGATGATAATGAACTTATCTTGAAAAAGGAATTGCAAACTATGTCCTAGACCCTGCAATCAATTATTCATGTGAGTAACTTTGAACTCAGCAGGAGTACCCACAGGCATAAACTTTCTTACAGGGGGAACAGTTGGCAGGATCAAGACCCACCTCAGGAGGAAGACACACAACACAACATATGAACCCTCTGTGACTCTTTTTATTTTATTTTTTCCCCTTTTTGTCCTTGTTATTGTTCAATTTCATTTGCTAGTGCATCTCCCACTTCCAGCTGGGAGTAGAAGTGAAGATGCCAAAATATGAAGACAAAATCTGCTGTTATGCTCAGCTGGAAGAGAAAGTACTAGAAATCTCTCTCTCTGTCTCTCAAAAAAAAAAAAAAAAAAAAGAAAAACCCCAAAAAAGGCATAGAGATTTCCAGACCAATTTTATACTCCCCAAGGGCACCATGATAGTTCAAAGAAACTTTTTAAAACTCATAATGGAAAGCAGAGGAAGAAAGGCAAGTTACTGGTGCATTGAAATTGTCCTGTCTAACTTCTTTCAGCCTAATGTATATAATCTCTCTTCTCCATCAAGACATTAACAGTCCCTACCCAGATCATGCTGCAGAGCCCTCTAGATGCAGAAGGACACAGGTCCACATACCGCGTAAGCCCTCAGGCTTACCACAACAAGAGAAAGGACTTCCCTTATGGTCTTCCTTCCATAGTAAAGGGGCTCAAACACCCCTGGGGAGAGTAGATGTCGTGCCTAGAAAACCCCACTGCTTTAAAAGAAGTGCTACCTTGTCTCAGAGTTCAACTAACTTAGAGAGTAGATGAGCTGACTGGTTGTTGATAAGACAAAGCTTAAATTCATAAGGGCCATCTTTCTGCATCTGCATCTCTTACTCCAAAACACACAAACTTGGACTGAAAAACTAAATTACTGAGTCAGAGGAATTAGTGTCTCACTTTCAGGTTAAAGCTGATAAAACAGAGGCAAAATTCCAAAAAAATGAAGACCTTTTAGGACAAGGTTATAAAACAAATAAGGATTGTTGGTGTTCCTGAAGAGTAGAATGGGGAAGACATCTTCAGCTTGAAGCCCTTGCAGTAGATGTTGAGGTTAATGGCACTGAGGGAGAACAGGGAGAGCACCTGTGAGCTTCTGCAAGGTGATTGACCTAGGGTAACTATTACTAACGTACTTAAATGTACAACTGTACAAGAATTGCTCAGGAGAGCTGGAACACGTGGCAAGCTTGGAAGGGAAGACATGTTCCTGTACAGAATTGTTCCAAGAGTGTTGAAAACAAAATACATACTATTCATGGCAGTGGCCAAAGCAAAATACAAACCATGAATGCCTCATGAGATGTCTAGCTACTCTGTGCAAGTTGCGTGATAGACATTAACAGCTCCCAGGATTCAATTCTGACAAAAGCCTGTGTTAAACAAATCCATTTCTTCATGCTGTTGTTGGGTAAATAAGCAGAAGAATCCCAACTGAGATTAAGGTATAGGATATCAGCATTTTGAATGGTGTGAGATTACAGCCAGAATACTGTCCTGTTCAGACATCCACGCTACAGGGGGGGATGATAATAAATTGACAGAGGTTATGAGAAGAGATGCTTAGATGATTAAACGCACTGAAACACATGCCCTATGGTGACATTTCTTAGCCTAATGACAAGGAGGTGGAGGTGTGATTTGATCAAAAGCAGGGTAGCACTACCTGAGGACTTTTTAAATGTCTCTTCATTATCTCAACTTAGCAAACAAAAGCATAAGAAAAGTCAAAGTCCGAAAGTGAAAACTAGACAAAATTCAAGCCAGCCATAAGGCAGACATTTTTAACAGTAAGGATAGTTAACAACCAGAGTGTTAGAAGTATTACAGGGTAGAATCTCCATCACTGGAAATGTTGCAGTGAGGATGGGATGTCCTCAGGTTTGGGGTTTTTTTTTTGGTTGGGACCTTTTTTTTGGCACGCTCAGGTGATAATTAAGTCAATTAGGAAAGTCCTATGGCCTGTATGATTAATGAGGTCAGAAGAAATGGCTCACGAAAGTGTTTCTTCTGGCTGCACATTTTGCACCTTGAATACAAGAAAAAAACTCCTCCTGCAAAAATCCACAGCGTAGAGCTGAACGTCATCTATAATATTGGGTTTGTCTTCCTTTCATCCATTTTTTCCCTTTCATCTGTTGAGTGTGTCCCTAAAGACTGCCAGTGGTTAGGCTTTATGTGGTGCTTACTGGCACAATCCCACCATCTCCTAATTATCAGAGCTATACAAGATATGAAGGAGATCAGTCCTCCCCACCAGCTTATAGAAGCCTTGCATAGAAAAGTACTCATAACTCCACATTATTCTCATTTTAGCTCTTATGCTGGGTTGAAGTAAAAAGAAACACTGCAAATCACTCTTTGGATCACTCTTGGAGTCTTTGGAGCTGCAGCACCAACAGCTGTCTTTGGGATCACAAGCGGTTTCTTGGTCAGGAAGAAATTAACAACTCAAACATTTATTGTACTATATGAGCCAAATAAAGCCATGGTCAGTCCTGGCAAGCAACTAGGTAGACACAGGAGACTAACACATTCAACTATCAGAAAGAAAAACGTTTCTCTTTGGGGGCTTATTTAAGATACTATCTTCTAACATACCACTAGTTACCTGAAATTGCAAATGATGCAGCAACGAAGATAATTTCAAGATGAGACTGCAAGAACAGCAATTTGAACATCTCTGGGAGGTAGCTTCCTCACCTGCCTGGGAAGCTTAAGCTCCTGCTTATGGTCATGGCCTTTGTGACTTTCAGCATTGATGACTGGGAGATTATTGAACTAAGTAGTTTTGCATCCGTGACAACTGCAGTATTCCAAGATATGGCAAATGCTTATACACCAGAATTACAACATTGTCTACAGTAACAGAAAGAAAATCTTCATAAAGGCTAATAAAACCAGAAAGATTTGTACTTGAAACATTTAAATTCACACCAAGATCATGCTAAAACACGACAACATAAAAATCCTAAAACAAATGAGGTAATAGAAAATGTGGTAGAAAATGAATAGACCATGTTTTATTTTGCCTTAACTAAAAATTATAGAGAGCATAGAGAAGCAAATAGATAACCTTGTAGTACATAGACTAAAACAAAAACCTATAGTCAGCTTTGGTTAATTCCTTCATGGTTTTTTTTATAAAAAAGCCTGGAAAGAACACCTGGGAACCTGACTGCATTTCACAGAAATAGACCTAACTGTGAGAAAAAAAGCTAAATCCCAAAGCAGCAATGGATTTCCAGTTGAATTTTATTTAAACTCTAACTAAATAACCCACAGGCTCTCCGATAAACTTAATGAGGCCAAAAGAGCAGTATCTCACCTCTGACCGAGCAAGAGGTAACAATATCTGTTACCCAGGCTAAGGAAAAGATCCTGCTGACTCGGCACGTTGGAAGCCCATTTCATTGATAAATTATGACGTGATCATTCTTGCCAGAGCCTTAGTCGTCAGTTAGAAGAAGTTATTACTCAAATTATTCACGTAAATCAGGTCAGATTCATTACGTGTCAGCTTTGGACATACCACCGCAGGCCATTCACTGACACAAATACAATTTCACAGCACTCAGAAGAGCCTTTGGGAGCCTCTTTGCTAGATTCTTTCTTTAAATTTTGCTGGGATGTTCCCAACGTTTCTTGATAGTGTACAATTTGGTGGCCACTATTGATTAGAGTGGATTAAGCTGCTTTACATCCACTCCTCCTGCCTGCGTGCTTACTTGTCTTGTTATGAAGGCAGGACTGCTTCATCCCCACTGTTGCTGAGTCAGCACTGGAACCACTAAAATGAGCAGCTGTGGGGCTCGGAGAGTGCAACGTAGAGTTAAAGCTGACCATATAAAATGACAGCCACAACAGACTGCTTATTTGGACCCGGCATAGATTCAACTCTTGAGCTCACACAGCTCAGTGTCCAAACTGTTGAACATTTTGGGTTCTCGCCCGAATATTGGATTAAAAAGAACAAGCCTTTGGTGGGATTTCCAATAGCTATTCTGACTGCCAGGTGAATTTATATATCTAGGAATTACAGTTTCTGGAAACTTAAAACAAATGCCTCAGTTATTATACCAATCACAGATAAATGAGCTCTATCTCCATCAAATTTCATTAAATTCTACTTCAGTGAAACTGTTGCCCAGACAGATCACATGTTCAGGCAACTCCATTACTATGCTCCACAAACCAAGGCAGCCTTTTCTGTTGTAGTGTACTATTGTTTTCAAATTTGCTTTCCAAAGTGATTTTGCTGTTTGTGTGGATGTTCTTCTCTCTAGGACCTTGTCCTCCCCATGACTTTTGAACTCATTAGACAAAATTAGATGAGATATTGACAAAAGGACAGAGCCTGGAAAAGTCTTAAATTCCTGTGAGCTTGATGAAAAGAGATGATGGGGTAAGGAGATCCTACTACTGAAAGGCTGTGATTGAACCATAAGATATACTTCTCCAACCTCAAATCACCAACTCCTAGGAAAGAAGACTTGCTTACAGTGCTCATGGACCACCTTCCTTCCAGAACAGGGAAATCCATGTCTTTTTTAAGGAGTCTATAACTACCAGCTGAGAAAAAGCAGTTAAGATTCACGGATCTCAGGTAACATTATAGTGCCTTTGTAATTAGTTCAAAATGTAGTCTTCTAAACTACTCTTAAAATAAAAATAATCCTACGAGGTGTTTATAAAGCTTTGGTATTTTGTAGATACCAAACCTCATGGCTAGTGTTGGGCCCCTATATTGCTCACTGCATAACAAGGACTTGGTCCACTCCCCTTGAAGTCCCTCCCCTTGGCATTAGGGGAGCTTCAGATATGGCATTGCAGCTTCAGACATGTCTTCAGCACAGTATGGCGATACCTAATCTAGCTTCCACCCAACTAGTATGAAGACCAGACATAATAAACTTGATACAGTAACGTGGAGGTCACTGTGGGTTATTCATCCACACTGAATTGACTCTGACCCAAACTAGTCCTTTTGTGATAACATATCAGATGTAGTCAGTGCAACAGTACTAGTGGACTAGAAGTCCTGAGTCAAGTCTGAATATAAATCTACATCCTTTCATCCTCTCTGTCTCTCATCCATTCTCTTTAATCCCAGTCCCCCTTGCAGAGCTTGGCGATACTTGGATGCGGGACTGCAGCACACGTGGGCCAGCCTGCCTGTGATGATCTAGGAAAACACATCCAGACAGGCTTCATCAGACTATGCTTCCCACCTGCTCAGGGTTCTGGATACCCAGTACAGCTCAGGTGGCAACAATCTATTTTAAACATACCTGCAAACACTCAAAATCTGCACACCTGCAGCAGCATTGCAGAAACACCAGTGGTGCCTTCTAATCTCCAGCAACACTCCAGACTACCCACTGCATCCTCCCACCTCCACCACCAGTGCCTTTTCCCCTCTCCCTTTCAACTGCTTGCTGTTTCTGTATTTGAAAGCCCTGGGAGCAGTGAAAATCCAAGCACTGTATAATCACCTTTTCTCATTTCTGATGCATATTTTGGTGCCCAGAATTTGCTTGGTTTGAAGTACTTGAACACATAATGTAGGGGAAAAGCACACAAACATAAAGGAAATTGCTTCCTGGCTGGAAGTCCAGCAGTTTGTGAATCACTACAAACTGACAGACATGTACAGAAGTAGCACAGTTTGCACTGAACCATTTATCTGGAAGCAGTTGTTCTCATTGTAAGAGCGCTCACAAACTTGTATCACACCTATGCAATTTCCTTCAATTTTTTTTCTTTTCTCCTGTTTTCATCCATATTACTGTAGTTTATGGAAAAGTTTGCTTTAAAAATCTGCAGTGTGAAAAAAGAGGAGGGAACCCATATCAGCAAGAACTTTGAGGATGGTCTACCTACACCTTTAACTCCCACAAAATCAAAATGCCCTGTAAACTGAAAACCTAATTTTGTTTAGACTATAAACTAAGAAAACAAATTTCTAAAATATAGGAAACCTGGTATAAATTTGAATGTGTCAAGTGCAGCTACCAAAAGGATTGGTGTGGCAGAAGAGAAATAAGAGGGATCTATAATCAAATCTCTGTCTCACTTACTGTGTCCTTAAAGAGAGCTCCATGACTCCAGGCTTGCTTACAGTCCACCCATGCAGAAATGCATAAAATGCTATACCATGCCCTCTGTTCTCCAAGAAAAGTCTTTTTCCTTCTGCCACTTCTGAGGCTTGGCACTATGTTTGCCCCTGCTCCTTCAGGAGTGTCCCAGTCCCTTATACTTGCTCCATCTGCCAGAGTCTCCTCTCTCTAAATAGCCTCAGGTGCTCACAGGAAAGAAGCAATCTCCTGCTCCCCCTGCCAAGGGTTTCCTCTAGTCCTGTAAGTCTCTTCATACAGGACCATGACCTAACATAAAGCAAATGTTGAACATCCCAGCTTTTGTAGTCCAGGTGCTGATCCCGTGGGGGCACAAAGGCTCTAAGGCAGAGTTGCAGGGACTTTGTTGAGAAGAGGAATGAAAAATATTATAAATCCTGGTGGATTATTTTCATACTCTTTTCATTCCACCAACCCTACTCGTATGCGGCTGTCAGCTAATACTCTCATAATGTTGGGTTCAACAGCCGACTCCAATAGATGACAAAATTCATACGTATTTCAGCGTCAGAAGTGTTGCACACCTTTAGTGATCTTGATACTGCTCACTCTATGGAACAGAACATGAAATCTTTCTGCAGAAGATACAGTGAAAAAAATTGTAGTATCTGTAAAGTGCTCAGATATTATGATGATATTACATATGCAAATAATTAAATAGATAATTTTCTTTTTCACGGTTGAGATCCCTGCTTAGCTCACAATTCCTTTTACTTCAGTCAATAACTTTCAAACCACCTCACTTTTAGCCATCTCCTATCCTTAACCTCTCCACTTAAATTTATGGTTGGAAATGATAGAGCTGTATAAAAAAAAAAAAAGATTGTATTTTTCAGCTCACTCTACAGTATAATCCAACTAGCAGCCTACAGCTTGATTCCTGGGACACAGGAATGGGGGAAGCATTTCTCTGTTTCCCATGAACAGGCAACCACAGAAAGATAATAGCAACTGCTGGAGTACTTTGCAATGCACTCTTTGGGGCAGATGCCACTCCTGCCACATTGCTAGTTCCTATTTCTACTCTGGAGCAATCCTTCCTGCAGCACCATGAGTGGGAAAGGGACCTGGGTAACCTTGTCTCCACTCCACTGCCCTGCAGGAGCATGTGGTATTGCATCTTCTTGACAATAAGGTTTGCTGGTTTCATGTTCAACTTCACCCTTTGTTCGTACATCTCAACTACTAGTAATGGCCTCAACTGGAACTAGTAATGGCCCACGGAACTGCAAAAGTCTTGAAGTTCATTAAAACTTTATTGCAGAATTGAAATGCCCTTGATTTGCATCTAGTGACGGGGCAGAAATGAAGATACAGAATTGTCCTGGAAAACAACAGAAAAGTTTCTTCGGTGAGGGTCATTCAGGAGCAATGTTTTGGAAGAGGCTAATTTGCATAACTAAAAATTCTTCATGTCTGGTTAAATAGTACATATATAGACCTTCTAGGAGAATAACCAATTCAATGAAACACAGAATCACAGAATCGTTGAGGTTGGAAAGGACCTCTGGATGTCATCTGGTCCAATTGCCCTATTCAGGCAGGACCATCTAGAACCAGTTGCCCAGACGGCTTTTGAGTATGTCCAAGGATGGAGACTTCACTGCCTCTCTGGCCAAACTGTGTCAGTGCTTAGTCACCCTCAGAGTGAAAAAGTTTTTCCTGATTTTCAGACAGAAACTCCTGTGTTTCAGTTTGTACCCGTTGGCTTTGGTCGTGTTACTAGGCACTACTGAAAGGAACCTGGCTCCATTTTCTGTGCAGCCTTCCTTCAGGTATTTATACACATTGATAAGACCCCCACTGATCCTGCTCTTCTCCAGCTGAACAGCCTCAGCTCTCTCAGCCTTTCCTCATAGGAGAGACGCTCCAGTGCCTTAACCATCTTTGTGGCCCTTTCCTGGACTGTCTCCAGTATGTCCCTGAGTCGCTTGTTCTGAGGAGCCCAGAACTGGACACAGCACTCCAGGTGTGGTCTCACAAGACTGAATAAAAGGGAAGGATCACATCCCTTCATCTGCTGGCAATACTTTGCCTAACGCAGCCCAGGACACTATTAGCATTCTTTGCCACAAGGGCATACTGCTGGATCATGTTCAACTTTGTGTTCACCAGGACACAGTTCCTGGTCTTTTTCTATAAAGCTGCTTTCCAGTTGGGTGGCCCCCAGCATATATTGGTGCACGGTGTTTTTCCTCCCCAGGTGCAGGACTTTGCACCTCCCCTTGTTGAACTTCATGAGATTCCTGTCAGCCCATTTCTTCAGCCTGTCAAGATCTCTCTGGATGGCAGCACAACCCTCTGGCCTGTCGGCCACTCCTCTCAACTTTGTGTTATCACCAAACTTGCTGAGGATACACTCTGCCCCGTCATCCAGATCATTAACAAAGACGTTGAACAGGACTGGACCCAGTACTGACCCCTGGGGTACACTTCTAGTTGCCAGCCTCCAACCACACTTTGTTCCCTTATTCACCACCCTCTGGGCCTGTCCGTTCAGGCAGTTTTCCACCCACCCCGCGGCTAATCAAGCCTGTACACCGATAGCTTCTCTACGGGGATCTTACGGGATACATTGTCAAACGCCTTACTGAAGTTCAAGCAGAAAACATCCGCAGCTCTCCCCTCATCTACCAGGCCAGTCATTAATTCCACTCATACATACTGATATCCAAAAAATATGTTGGTACACTTGAACTTTGTTTCAATTCATAGGCGGATATGAAAAAAGGCAAAGCGAAACAGTACATGGGTAGTCTCCCATGAGCATATTAAGGGGGCAGAGCTCTGATCTGCCAAAATAGGATTGGTGATAACTGGTGCAAGCGATAGTCTTTCAAACTACAATAAAAACTATAAATAAAGGAAGTATGATGACTATATTTACAAAGTGAGCCTGGGTTTGGGTTGGGGTTTTTTTTTTCTAGATTTGGGGGCATTGATACAATATCAGTAGGAATTACTGTATACAAAGTAGTGAGATGAATTTGCTGCTCATCAGTGAGTCTCTTCCAGAGAAAGCACGCATTTCTGAAAACAGATTGTGGTAAGGTAACATGGAAAGATAGAAGGAAAAAGACTTTGTTCTCCGCTACAAAGTAGTCACGGCAATTTTGTTTTCTGTGATTAGAAAGGCAATAACGCCTTGGGCCTTGCAGCCCAAGAACAGCTTCTAGTTGACCACGAAGATACATCATGGGCATGGATGGCTAGCAATGTACCTACCACCTAACAGTAGCAGGGAACAAAGCACTGAGGAGGAAAGGAAAAGGATGTTTGTCTACTGCCCAACTTTCTAGTCGCCCAAACATCCCTTTAGGAAACAGCACGTTTGTGTTTTTCAGCTTTTGCCTGCTCCACACCACGTCTTTGATCCCACATCTTGGATAACTCAGTGTTTGAAGGTGAAGTCTAGAAAGTCAATGAGTTTCTCCTGATTAAAAGACAATGAGGATCTGACTTGAAAGCTCCACGCAAACAAAATAAACAGAGTCACTGTGTGAGGCGACTGCCACCATGCTGGGCTTACGATTCCGGCAGCTACTTTCAATATTAGGGAGGAGGAAACAGGATGACAGAGGCCTTTCTGTACACACCAGACAGACGCTTCAAGCCTTTTGTTAACATTCAGAAGAGTTTCTCTATAGTCTCAGAGGAGCGAACAAACAAGAATAGTATTATTTCTGTTGCAACTACATCAGTTGCTGATGATGACAGTGATATAGGAAAGGAAGAATGACCTTACCTCTTCTGCCTTCTGCTCATCAGCATATAAAGGCCTAGAAAGACAGAGGAAAATATAAAAGAGAAATCACGACACTATAGTCAGATCCAAAGTAAAAAGAAATGTATCATTTTAGTATATGTCTCAATAGGCAAACTTTTATTAAATGCTATTCATATGTGTTGTATCTGAATGTGGTATGCTAAAATACATCAGCAAATATGAATACATTTATTATTCCAATTAGTTTCTGTGCCTCCCCTGGAAGATACTAATTTGAGATCTAATAACAAAAATGGGATAAACAATTCTTTTGTTGAAAGGATGATGAACCAAACTGGTACGAAGTTGATTAAAATAAGCGGAAATCACTGCTTTTTAGGCTGGCATTTTGGCTAATTCTGTGGGACACTGAACACCCAGCTCACAATCTTTTTAGCCCCAAGCAGGAGACTTGAGAGAGAAAATCCCCAGCAGGGGGTAATCTAATGTGACCTCATTGGGCCATTCCTACGGAGATAATAACACAAGGTTTTGATCATGACATGGCACCCTACAAATATGCTAGTTCGCTAGGATCTGCTGAAAATTTTACGTGTATCAGTGTGGCTTTTTTGCTACAGTTGTGCTAATATCGTATGGAGTTGTTATTGCAATACTAGTGGGAGAATTGTATAATATTTACTTGATCCCTGTAATATAAAAACTGGGCACAAAAAAAAAAAAAAAAAGGAAAAAAAACCCCAAACACCTTGAATCCTGGTGTTGCTTTTAAAGGAAGAAACAATGATTTAACACCCAAAATACCACTGAAAAGCAAGAAAAGTTTGGCACCCAATTCTAACTGGGCTAAATGTTTACCTGCTGTTACATGCTCTTTTAATTGCGGAAAAGCAGGAAGAGTCATAGATGAATCTGAATCACAAATTAAATACCATAAGACTAATTTGCTCCTTCTAGAGCTTTTGTTTTACTGTAAACAAACATCTTTTAGCCTGCTCTGTCTATTTTAAGACGAAGACTGTACGGTGAGAAGTGCCGGCTTAAGAGTAAGCTGTACCTAAGATACTCACACTTTCTGGGAGCAATGCTGCAAAATATACACCATATTCTTCAACTTTGTCACGGAGGGATGGCCAGAGAGCTCAAAACAGAGTGGTTGGGTCAGCGTAGTTACCCGCTCTGCCTCTCACCTCACACTGCAGCCTTCCCCTCCCTGGTGTGCCGAGGCAACTGCTTGTCTGACTGCTCTGTATAAACCGGATCGCTCAAACGCTGGCAGTTAAAAGTAACCCGGAAAAGTAACAGCGAAATAACTTTAGTGACCTAGCTCCCTGGTTCAGCTCTCATCGAGCTGTGTCAGCACAGCCGGGGGAGTTGGGGCAGTGAACTGCAATGCAGTCTTCAGCACTACCCAAGCATCCTTCCCAAACGTAACATGCAATTACACCCTCCCCAGCCTCTGCAGCCCGAGGAGCCGTATGCCTTTTACTAAGAATCCTGCAAGTAATAAGGCTGCGTTTTGGCAATGTAGTACATTTGGCTTCAGAATCCATCATAGCTCTTGGATGTAGAGAGTTGATCGGGTATTAACTCACCCTGCCAGTTGTGACAGGTGAATTTTTACCAGTTGGCTGGTAAGAGCCTGGGGCCAGGCTCTTTTCAGTGGTGCCCAGTGACAGGACAAGGGGTCATGGGCACAAACTTGAACATAGGAAGTTTGACCTAAACATGAGGAGGAACTTTACTTTGAGGGTGGCAGAGCACTGGCACAGGCTGCCCAGAGAGGTGGTGGAGTCTCCGTCTCTGGAGACATTCAAAACCCGCCTGGACGCGTTCCTGGGCAACCTGCTCTGGGTGACCCTGCTCTGGCAGGGGCTTGGACTAGATGATCTCCAGAGGCCCCTTCCAACCCCTCCCGTTCTGTGATTCTGTGATCATCAGTTGTCTGTTGCCCTATAGCCAAATATGCAGCCTCTATACCAACACGGCATAATCCATTACTATGAATCCATGCTCTAGTGCAACAACAACAACAGGAAAAAAAAAAAGAGGCAACTGTGAGCCTGTTCTTCATCCAGGCCAGGTGCCTGTTGTGCAGCGATCCAGCTGCACAGCTCCGCTGCTCGGGAGTGCAGAACCACAGGCTGGGCAGTGCTGGTGTGAAGGCAGCCCTCCCTTCCTCCCTCCCTCCCTTCCTCCCTCCCTCCCTTCCCATGCTTAGCACTGGGCTCCCCCGAGCCCCACGGCCGCAGTCCTGGTGGTGGCAGGACAGGCACACAGGGGGAAGCCAGCCGCATTCGCTCCACATCACCTCAGCTCGGCCGCTGATGGAGCTCTTTTTGTACAGCTGCGGTAACAGATAAAATGTTGTGCAAGTTTGGGAAATTATTTTCGCCCAGCTCTACAAGGCATTTCTCTTTAGCAGCTTGCCCACTGCAGAGCAGAGTGAAAGCAGGGATGGATTGCTTTCCGACAGGCAGCTGACGCAACCAGCGAAGGCCACCTGGAAAGGCCTTCCTTTGTGAGGAGGGAGAGCTGATGTGCTCTGCCAGTCCAAAAGCCGTACCGGGAGAAGAACTTTTCCATAAAAGGTAACGCCGCAGCTAGGAGATTTTGCAGGCAGATGCTGTAACGTGCCTGGAGCAGCTTCCGGAACAATCGGTTCCCAGTTTCAAACCAATCCTGGTGACTAACGGCGTGGTCCAAATTCAGAAGGAACAGGAAAAACCCCCTCTGTAGCTGTTGGGTCATTTCATGACACAACCTGCAATTTGAGGAGATCACTTTGCACTTTCAGAAGCAACCACGGAATACACCAGCAGCGTTCACTTCCTTAACTGTGTGGAGCCTTTGCACGTGTCACTTTTCATGTCAAGATTTCGGATCCCTGAATAAAGCTCACTTGTCTTTCCACTACAATATTCCCAATCTTTTCCTTTTCTTTTGATTGTGCCCTTGCAGACTTCAAAGAGGAGAAACGTATAACCAGTTTGCTTCTTGCAAATTACCCAAGAAAACAAATGGAAGTATCTTGTAAATCCCAAACCAAGTCAGCATAAGCTAGTGAGCGCAAAGGGAGGAAAAAAAGCTGTAATATTCTGGAGATAAAATGCAAAGGTAAGAAAGGGTCCAGTGCGTGTTCTCACCTTCTTACGCACGTAAGAGATTCATTGCAGCCTTTAATTGCTGGTGAGGGTGGAGAAAATAGAAAGGTTGAAGAGGCGTGCCAGGGAGAAAAATAATGGAAACCTGACCAGTGACAGGAGCTGATTACTGTTGGCAGACGGTATAGGCTTCAAATTCATGCTGTGACTTAGGAAATAAGTCCTGGCTGGGAAGCATTTTTCTGGAATATCCCTAAGGAATATCTACCAGTGATTCATCTAAGCAGCCACTGGATATCATTACCATTCTACCAAAAATGAAGATAAAATAACAATCTGGAAGAAATAAAAGAAACAAGTGCCCCAGATTTTCTCTCAAACTACAGCAAAGAGATCACAAGGTTGGGTAAGGAAAGGAGGGGGGAAGGAGGAGAGGGCTGAACTTTTCATCTGCATGTCCTCAGTTTGCCTTTAAGCTGTGCACATCTAGTTTACTCTTGTCAGAAGCTACCACCACTGTACTTTGTAGCTCTTAAAGAAAGAGATAATTGCCTTTTTTTTTTTCCAGTCACATGCTTACTAACACAGAATTTTATTTTTTTTCCCCCAGTCCTACACAGTAGGACCTCCATCACTCAAAATAGCATAAGCTTTGCTAGAGATGTTAATGCACTATCCAAAGCAAATACAATGCACAAGCTCTGACAGGTTCACATTTTGAAGTCCCTTTTGAACTCAGAATTTCTCTCTTTTTTGTCAGATGAACAGTGGCCAATTATAAATTATGGCTCTTTCTTAAGGCCCCACCCCAGGAGCTCCTATGGGTTATGTTCCTATCGGATGTGTTACATTAGGCTGGTTTTATAACTCCAAATAGTTGTCGGGTATTTTCCCTACTGTAGTGTTTAGCTAATACATAACAAATCATATGGGAGGAGAAAAAAAAGGGAATTAATTCTAGCAAGAAAGAACCTTATAAAGTTTTCTTTTTTTTTTCTTTTTTTCTTTTTTTTTTTGAGTCAAAGACATGCCAAGAAACCTATTTTTATCCATAGCATCAGATACTCAGCTGGACCTCTAACAACAGTTCACTAATTTACATCAGATGCCCCATAGGGTCTATTTGATTTGCAAGTTTAAGTAGAAAATTGTTATTGAAATCACTGCTCTTATATATAAATATATAGCTGATCCAAAGAGAATGTAAATATCTAACACAAACCAAATCCAGCCTAGATTCTCTGAACCTTGTAGGAATTAATTGCAAGAATTACACTTTGGAGCTTTTAAAGTAAGAGATAATTGCCTCTTTTTCTGTCATGGGCTTACTAATACAGAACTTTAGTTTTTCCCAGTCCTCCTCAGTGGGACCTCCATAAGTCAAAGTAATGTAAACTGTGTAAGAGATGCTAATGTTAAGCACTACAGAAATATTCAAATGGGCTATACAGTATTTCAAGTGTGAAACAAAGCCTGTGGGTTCAGGAAATATTTCTTCACGCGATTCAAGGAGAACATGTAAACAGGATTTTTTAACTCTTCGTAGTCCGCAGGGGGCTTACTGTAGTGCTAACCCCTATAGCACATCAAGCCCTGGTTCAACAAGGATGTAAGACGGTCATTCCAGCTTTGGGGGGACTATTCAGGTGCTCAAAGTTCAGTTTCTTTCGTTTCTTAATTAACTTGGAGAGCTACAACCTAGGTCAATAAACTAATATTTCCAAGAGAAATCCCAGGCAGCTACTGTCTTCCCCTTTTTTATCACGGGTGCTTGCTAGTCTATTTATTTTCATTCAACTAGAAGATGGTCTTCTCTTACAAACGCCCACTTACATTGCTCTAATTCCTGCTAAAATGTTTCCCACTTTGCTAGAAGGCCCACTGAATAAGAGATTAGAAAGAGGATCAAGTAGAGGATGTTTAGCTCTCTTCTTTTCAGTACAGTACCTATTAACAGGAACTAGGTATATCCCACAGCGTTGCAGCTCCTAAAATAGCTACAGGAAGAGGAGACAGTGAAATGCAGAAGCCAGTGGGTTAATTCCCTTGTGAATTACTATCACAGTTTGCTACTAATTGAGAAAATAAATAAAAAAGGTCCTGACAATATGCTCTTTTCTAAAGGGGGCTATTCTCATTAAATGCAAAATAAAAGGTTGCTGCTTCTCCTTTTGACTGGAAACCCTTTATAGCAGAGAGAATGTTTCTCTTCATTTAAGGAAGAACACACAAAATTATATTAATACTAGGCTGAGTAGCCAGCTGCATTATGAAGTTTCAGTATTTTCTTTGCACCTCATTGCAACCTGCAGCAAGCTACCACATCATTAGGGACTGTACTACTGTCACCCTTAGGTGTAGCTCTGCAAGTCCATTTGAAGGGAGTCATAAAAAATTCTGCCAAGAGTTTGGCTCCTGGTTTCTACAAGTTCCCTGAAAGGGCCAGAGCTTGAGGTATAGAGGATGCAGGATGACACAGTGCTTAGAGATATGGTTTAGTGATGGTTTTTGTCAGAGTTAGGTTGATGGTTGGACTAGATGATCTGAAAGGTCCCTTCCAACCTAGGCAATTCTATGATTCTATGATTGGGCAACTACACAGGTTACCCTGAAGGATTAGGATGTGGAGTTACAAGCAACCAGCATGGAAGCAGATGAGCTGGAGATTTTAAAAATGCTGTAGCCTCCTAGGAAAATTGTATGTGTTTACGAACACAGCACAGGCATTCCTACCCTTTCAGCTGCAATCACACCTTCATTTGAAATTTAGACATCCACGTAAATTCAAAATGCCCTTGCCTTCTTAAGATGCAGTCACTCTCCTGCAGTTACACGACTTTTACATCCACAAGAGGCAGGGACAAGAAAGGTATCAAAATGTTCTGGTCACCAGACTCCAAAAACTGGGATCACGAAGAGGTCTCTAATGACAGTCCACCTGACAGCTTTAAGGCCTGGCACCAGAAGCTGCAATTTTCATTCTTCAGATGAAGGCTTTTATGAGGAAGCAGATAAGAGGAATTCCAAAAAGAAGAAGGAAGGAAAAAAATAAGACATACTGCGGGGAAGAATAAAATAGCCCATGTGAAATTTCCTCAAGAACTTTGCTAGCACCTTGTCTTCAGCCAAACATCAGGAACATCAAGCTATATTGCTTAGATAAAAGCAAGTGGCATGCAGAGAACCCACAAAGCTGTGGCGTAAAGGGTGTTTGTTTTCTGTGGGATAACAGTATCAGCTGGCAGGTAGAAAGGCAGAACAGATTTGCCGATTAGCTCAAGTAAATGCTAATACGAAACTCTAGCTCACTTTGCAAATTCTGTATGTAGCTGGAGAAGTATCTTTCACAAATGTCCTGGGGATTTTTCATCATTTTTATTACTACGCTACTATGTAATTTGTCCTGAAAGGGAATGCATCTTTTAATGTGTCCTGTGACACTGCATTTTTTCCAATGCATAGTCATTCAAGAAGTTTCCCCCAACCACCACTCTCCCGCACATACACAGAGATGCAGTGGTTCACCATTCCCTCAGATTTACCACTACAACAGGTGACTCAAATGATCTAAGTTGCAAAACTTTGGCAGCAGTCATTTTTAACCACATCCATTTCTGTGACCAGGTTACAGCACATCCCGTAGATGGTTTTGATGACAAAATTCTAGAGACAGGTGTGCTGGGGCAGAGGCAGGAGTGACTAGTCCACAGGTAGAGGAGGGAAAAGGACTTAAAACTGTTTTGTTAAGAAAAACACAATGTGGGTTTGCAACCTTAGTGTAAGGTGTGTGTTGCAGAATTAAACCCTGCTGTAACCCCATAGATCATTGCAACCATGCAAGGAATGTACTTGGGACTACATGAATCAAAAAGTGGAGGGGATGGGGGAAATAAGAGCACCACTTTTGAGAAAACTACTCAAAAATGATCTGCTATTCCTTGTGTACATGACCCAACCTTACACACAGACAGGTAAATGCGTCAATAGTGTTATCAGGAAAGACGAACACTTGGACTAAATCGTAATTCTGAGAAGGAGGAACTGATCAGCTAGGGGGAAGGAGTGACCTGTGGTTCTCAGCAGTACTTATCTGAGAAATGAGAAAGATATGCCTGGATTGAAACCTTTGGTAGGAACCAGATGTGGCAGGCACTGTGAATAAGAGGATAAGACACTGGTGTGAGGTAGAGTGGTATAGGAATCAGGTCTGGATTTTATCCCCAGATCTAAACTGACCTGCTGCGTGAAGCTTAGCTCACTTCATCTCTTCATTTTCTTTTTCAGCATTTGCCTTTCAGCTCTATTTAGGTGACAAACCCTCTGGGCCAGGAAGTCCGTGAGTCGATGTGTGCATGTGCGTACTACTGAAAAATACACAGTGATTTTGATGTATTAATTATTTGCATGACTTTTTTAGTGCTTTTTCTCCCATTGTGCTAGGTGCTGTGCAAGCAGAGGCAGAAAAGACAGTCAATTCTCCAGAGGTTATTAAAATATAAAGTATGTTCATGTCAGATTCACAAGCAAGTTATTACTGCACAGCGAGTAGCCTACATCAGCTGAAGCATAGTAACTGTTCATATAGGCACTCTTAGCCAGGAACAAATGGAAGATAATTCTTTTTAGCCCAGTCCACAGTGAAAAGGGATTGACAAAGTCAAATTACATGGTGTTCTCTACCATCTGAGAGTACACACAGACAGCTACTGTGACTCAGGCAGTGAGGAGGCACTGGTTGAACCGTGGTAACTTACACAGAAAGTTTGAGCCCCAAGAGCAGAGAGAACTGACAGATACGAATAGGCAAGGGGCTGGTAAGAAAGTTAGCTTCACACAAATAAACAATAGGTCTCATGGCCAAAATGGGGCATTTTGATAACAGATGCAACCCTGCAGAAGAGTTCCGCAAAAAATTAAAGGGAGTTTTTTCAGCAAATAAAGTATTTCTCGAAAAATACTTATGTGCATTTTGTAAAATATTCCCAAAGCGCCCAAAACCTTGACAGAGCTGGAAAAATGGCATTGCTTTCCAATTCTACTGCAATAACATCACACATAGAAAGGAGTAACATCCAGAAATTCTGACTAGTGCCCGTGACTAACAACTCCTACAACAGCAGCATCAGAGGATCACTGATAACATTTCTTATCAGTTACGGGGAAGCTATCAAGATTCTGATTGTAGCCAAATGACTTGCAGTGAAATTTGGTCATGAACTGATTTTATTGTATAATGATTATTCAGCTAGAGGGATAGAATCTGATTTTCCATTTGCTGCTATCCCATGCATGCAGATGTGTGTTGGCTCCTCACTTATCCTAATGATGCAAGCTTTTGATTTTAAAGACCCTACTGGTTGTGATGCATTTGATCTCTATGGTATTTTGAACAGGAAGATGCTTCTGTCCTTTCAGGCCTCTTCTGTGGCAAGTAGAAGTCTTAACTGCTCGTGGGAGTGCTGATTAGAGCAATTATAACTTCATGTACCTGTTGAGGCAATGAAACTCCCGAGGCATTAGCTGCTATTTACATGTCTTATTTGTTATGCTCACATTTTTATGCTTCTGTCAGGAATGATCAATCAGACATATTTGTAATGCAGAGGTGAAGGACTCCCTTACTGTCATTCTTAACAGCAGAGTTTCCTTGGAGGCTGCGCTGAGTGAGGGGTGAACCCTGCAGTGCAAAGGTTCCGTTCGGCTCAACGTACCTAAACTAGATGTACGTGCCACCCTTTAGCTTGTTATTTTCGCAACACAATTCTGTAATTACTGACTCCAGAAGCACCATAACAACAGCTGTTCTTGTGATATTTCAATACCACTGGAATTTGGAGAGGTAAGAAATTCAGAGGTGTATGACAGCTTTGAAAATATCTGTTTCAGTACAAGTTTAACTCAAAATGAGATTGTTTTTGCCATCCCTAGGCAAAAAAGATATGGATTAGACACCAGAGGAAAAACTGGGGGAGGGCCACGATGCTCAGGATTATTCAATTCGGAAGTAATAGCTATTTCTAAAATAAAAAATGGTGCTCTTTGGAACAGTTCAGATGGACGCAGAGCAGCAGAGGAATAGCTAGCATGTCAGTTGACTGGAAAACTGAACTTCCAGAACACTTTTTAAAATAAATTCTCATCTTCAACTAGGGCAAGAAGACAGATGTTCCAGGTTGTTAAGAGGAGCTACACTATTAATGAATAAATACAACTATTTCAAGGATAAACCAAAAATGTTATTACTATTTTCTAATTACTTTCATTTCCTGATTTTCACCACTGGAATTGGGAAAGAAAGACATTAAAGAAGCTATGAAACAGCAAGAATTTGCAGTTCCAGGTTCCCTACTTGGGAGGCAGCCGAGAGGTTCAGGCAGCTGAGAAGAGAAACCAGGCAGGTTTCATAATGCTTCCACGAAATCAGCAAGCTCTGATCCAAATTTTGCTTCTTTGTTCTTTTGTACCTCACAGTGGGAATCTCTTTCACCTTAAAATATCTATGAAATAGGCACAAATGGAGTAGTTCCTCATGTGGCTTATGAAGCAACGAATCAAGCCACCACCTACTTTCCTTCATCACTTCTAGAAGGGGCCAAAACACCTAACAAATTCATGAGGCATTCACATTTGCTGGAATAACCTCTTTCTCCAATTTCGGGTGCCTCGTTGGAAGGACATCAACAAAGGGCAAAACTGTTCAGAGAATGGGAAAAAATACGCATGTAGGGTTGCGTGCAGTCACTAGGATCCATCTGGCACACCATCACTCTTCCGTTGGTCCTGCAGACCAGGGGTATGAACAGGAGAAGATGGGAAAGTGTTTGGACCTAACCTGTTTCTTCTGTATTTGCAACAGATGAGGACTAGGAAACAAGGGTTCAGTTTCAGTGCTACGAGAAGCATGTCTCCCTTGAGGAACGGTAAATTGGGACTTCTTATCTCAGCCCCTTACAATTGCCTGGCTAATCCTTGATCACTGCACGTAGATCTACACGACTGGGTTTCGAGCTTTAGAAGACACGGCACTCAAGCTTGGGAAAGCAAAAATTAATTCTATTGGTGAGAATAAATGAAAAATAGGGTTAAAACTACCCAGGAGCTCGTCATTTTTTTTATACTTGATACAAAACTGACAGTGAAATTAAAAGGCTATGAATATAAAGCAAACAAAGAAACAAAGGCACATTTATGCTGTATGCGGTTCACCTGTGGAATTCATTATCACTGAAGGTCAGAAGTGTTAAACTGTGGATTTTTAAAGATCTGGATAGTGACCATGCATAGCATCCATAATGATGTGACACCAAGTTAATAATTTATTCTACCTCAAAAATTTTGGCATCGTCTGATTGCCTGACAGGTTCAATGTAATTTTTTTCCTTTCTGCCACAGTGATGCGAAACTGTAGTCATGCTCTTTTTTGCCCCCGTGCCCCCCATCTCCGCCTCTCCATCCCCCGCCAAAAAAGCAGAAAAAAGTGAAGTTCTCGTAGACTGAGGTTTCCCCTTTATAAATTCAGAATAAGGTCCCTTAACATTTTTGGAAAATATGCATGGCGGGGAAAACTCTGAAGTGTCTGATTCATGCGAGGAGTTACAAAGTGAGACCTTCACATTGTTTCATAGATACTGCAGCTTCTAGTGAACCGTAGGTGGCTTTTCACCGGCTTCAGGACTTTTCTTGTTAGTCCTTAAATCCCACATAGACACCTTCCATTGTTTGGATTCTCCTGAATAGCTCAGAGAAAACCATCACATAGTCCTAGCTCATGCTGTATTTTGCTTTTGTGCTGGTGGCTGAGGTTCATGGACATTTTGGTCACAGCCTGCAGGGTTTGGGCATGCTACAGAGATTGCAGAGGCAGAAGTTGCCACTTTGGATCTTCATTCTGGCTAATTCAGTGCTGTGTCTGTCCACAAGCAGGAATCCTTGCTTCAGAGAAGAGCCGCAGACAAGATAGGCGTGAGACAGTATGTTTTACATGAAGGACTCATCCTGATTTCCAAATATTAGGTTGTTTCTAGAGCTGAAAAAAAAACCCTAGTTTTATCTCCTTTCCAGTCTTAGGTAGATTCATAAACATTCAGTCCTTCTTTGAATCTTCTTAAATTCTCTACCTCATGACAGGGAAGTTGATTTCAACCAAAACTGATATTGATTAATTTTCACAATCCTAGCTGAGCCTTTCATTCAGCTAATGTGTCAGGTACAGGACACTTCATGGGCTAATGACTTGTTCTAGTTTGGGAATTCTAATACAATTATAGCTGTCAACAGAAGAGGGCTGAGGAAGAAGAGCATCATTTTGACAATGCCCCTCAAAAATAATAAAAAAAAAAATTTTCTTCACACAGATACAGACTTAAAGTTGTCAACCACAAATTCATATAATTAATGAGAACATAAAAATCTCATGCACATGCTCTGGAGAACACAATAGTTCCTGTACTAACTCTTCCTTTTTGATAAAAATACAGAAGTCCGTCTTGGAGGTAAATAACCCTATCCTGTCTGAGGAAATAATACACACACACACACCAAAAAAAAAAAAAAAAAGGCAGCCTTATTAAAGCTAACCAGAATGAGACACATCCAGGAATGAATAATGCCCAAGGAGACCTCAGGGTCAGAGTGGGCAGTGAATCAGACATTGACAATGCAATATGGCAGGGCAAAAGAAAGCCTGTAAATGTGGTTTGTCATAAGGAGAGATAGACTGTGTCCAGAAGGCTCTCATGGGAATACTCTGCAAATACTCACTGAGCTCCTGACCTGTCATTGCCCAAAAAAACACATAATAATGAGGGAGCTAGAGGAAGTTCAAAGAAGAGCAATCAGAATGATCTGCAGGCTGGAAAAACTCCGCTGTGTGGAAAGACTAAAATGGCTAGATAACGGCAGTGGTACCTAAGCGTCTTTTCGGGGTGATTTGCTTAAGCAGAGTTTACAAACATATGGAATACAGAATCCAGCCTCTTTACACTTCTTTGGCTTTTGTAGGTACCATACGAAGTCCTTAAAAGCCCAATTTTGCACTCAAGGAGTCTGCCAGCACCGGGACTGTAGGTAATAGCCTGAAGCATTCCTTAAGGAGACCAGTACCAGTTTCAGGGATAAGAGCTGTGCTGAGGACCAGTTTCAGGGATCACAGCTATACTGTGGAGATGGTGCTGCAGCACTGTAGAAATTACAGCACAAGCAGCAAGTTCGTTACCTGAACTTCTGGTGCTGAGAGTATTTAAATTATACTAAAAGCCTTGAAATGGTCCAGAAACGGGAGGACACAAAGGTGGCTTAGAGCCAGCACAGACTCATCCTTAAGACATACAGCAAGCAGAAATTGTGAGAGGTGGGTAAGATGGGAAGAAAAGGGAAAAAAAAAATAAAAAAATGACAGCTTAAGACTGACTAGCAGGGAAAAAAAAAATACATCATAAAGGTCAAATCTAAGACTGTGGAGAGGCAAATGGCAGAAAGCTTCACTTCTTGCAACATTTGCCATGAATCTTAAGGGGACACCATGCAGCTGAACTGGAGTGGACTCTAGTCAGGTAAATAATAAACTGGCAGGCAATTTCCATCTTGTCATTTAATATTTAGATTAAAACACCTAAAGCCTGATTTAAGGTTAGACTTGGGGGGGGGGAGGGGGGAGAGGCAGGGGAAGCTGTACAACATGCCCGTGTACAGAGGGGCTTCACGAGTCCCACGGCAAAAGCTGAGATTTCAGTTCTTTCTGCATCAAGATTAGTCATAACCTCGTGAGTGGGGAGCACTCTGGGAAGAGGGGGCCCGAGCACAGGCAGGCACCTGGAAAATCCTCCTCCCCTGCTTCCCATTCACATAGAAACCGCCACATGTGATCACCCCCACAAAGTAGCATCTCCATTAATAATTCACCGAAATCCTTGATTCACCAAGTCCAGGAAGTTCCCGGGAAGTGTGGGAAAAGACCAGTCGGGCATCTCTGGTGTCAAGAGAAGGACTTAACAAACGGCTCCCAGGATGAGAAACCGCGCGGCGCAAACACACAGTTCACAAACAGAGGACCATGCCTCTCCGTTCTCCATCCTCTTTAACCACCCCCCCACCACCCCCCGCCCCGTTTTATTCTGCTTTTACTATCACTACCAAACGATTAGGAAGAAGCTGGCCGCTCTCCACCTCAAGCACGGAGCGGCTCTCGGGGGGAAGGGGGGCTCGGTAGCACGGCCCTCCCTTCCTCCTTCTTTCCCCCTCCGCCCTCCCACCGCATCCACTCGCAAATCCCAGCGCCCGCCCGCAGGAGCCCGTTCCGCTCCGCGCCCGCGCCCGCTCCGCGCCTCCCCGGCCCCAGTGCGGCAGCTCCGGCGGCTCCGGCAGCCGCAGCGCTAGGCGCCAGAGGTGCCGGTGCGTGTGTGTGTGTGTGTGTGTGTGTTTGTGCGTGTGTGTGAGCCTGCCAGGGAGGCAGGCAGCGAGGGAGGAGTTTGACTTCCCCCCCCCGCTTCTCCCTTTCCCTCCCTCCCCCCCCTCCCTTTTTTTTTTCTTTTTTTTTTTTTTTTTATTAATCAGGAGCAGTGAATGGAAACCAATCAGATAGAGAGCCCCCTCGGCTTGGGCTGCCTGCATGCTGGAGTTAAAAAGTGCTGCTGGCCGAGCGGGAGCCCCAGTGAGAGGCGGGGAGGCTGAGCGCTGAGCGGCGGCGGAGGGGCAGAAGGGGCCGGGGAGCCGCGCTGCTGCCGCCGACCCTCCCCGGGCGAGGCTCGGCCCCGTCGACCCTGCTTTGCCGGTAAGGAGATGCGGCTTTGCACTTCTTTAGGCGCAAGTTCCAACTGCCACCAGGCAGCTTGCTTCCTTTTTTTTTGCTTTTTTCTGTTTTTTTTTTTTTTTTTTTTTTTTTATTCTTTCTTTTTGCCGTGCTTATTTGGAATGCTAATTAAGCGGGGGGGTGAGGGGGGGGGGTGGGAGGCGGGGGAGAAGCACTTATTTTGCAAAGTTGGCAGGTGTCTTGCGAAGGGCTCTGCACCCCACCGCCGCTACGGAGTGTCCCCCCCTGTCCGCGTCCGTCCCCCCTTCCCCACCCCCACCCCCCCGGGGGCTCCGCGCTGTGCCCGGCTCAGGGACCACGTTTGCTGGCGTTTTAAGTCAGGCGAAGGGATGCGGCGTTTTCCTGGGAATTGTTAGCGCCGGCAAGACACTTCGGTGGAGGGGAGGTGGTGAGAGCGGGAGGAGGGTCGTGTGTGTTCGGAAGGGAGTAATAACAAGAATAAGAATTTAACAACAAGAGGAGAAGCGTGATGAATAACTGGAAAATAATAATAAAAAAAAATCTGTCTCGGTTTCTTGACACCGCCTAGTTGCTGTGAAACGGATACAGGGCAAAACCCCTCGGATCATGAGCAGAATCCGAGGCAAAGTGCAGAGCTGAATGTAGAGCGCAGTTAAAATGAAGCGCTCCCTCAGCGAAAAGAAGGGGGCAGAGGGGGCAGATCTGGGGACGCTACAGGAATTGACAAATGTGGAATCTTTTATTTGATGAAAGAACGGGTTGGGGAGTGATGGAGGTGGTGGAAGAATGGGGGTAGGCGTACTGGCATTTTACAGGAGAGAAGTTGGATAATTGCAGAAAGAAAGCGCTGAATTTGGTTATGTTGTAAATGTTTCTAAGGAGCTGGTAACGTACTTTGTATGTCAGATAGATTGAACTATTTATATATTAATATGTATATAACACCTACATGCACACACAGGGAAACCAATACACAGTATGTATACTATATATATGTATTTTTATGCAAAATGTTGAGTCAAGAGATAAGCAATAGCAATAGAGGTCAGTGGCTGTGGAAAGAAGTCTTGTCACTGCTGCAATAAAATCCATATTTTATGGAGAGTTAAATGCAGTACTTTGTAAGTGCAAGTGGATGGTCACCTAAGTAACTCCTGATGACATTCAAGGATCAAGAAGTTTAATGACCAAAATTACTGCCAGCACGATGGCACAGCTGCTACTTTCATACAAATCGAGGAGATGGGGCACCTTTTTGCTTGTACTTGTTTATGGTGTGGGATTTTAAAGTTCTGTTAGCACTGTATGGGAGATTGTGTAGCAAAAATTACTTACAGAGTGTAAGGGCAAACCTTTCTCCAAATTTACTGTTCTTCTAGCACAGCTGGAATAGAGAGTACAGTTGTTCCTGTCTACTCAGAAATCTGTGAGGACGGTACATACATCCTACATGTGTACTTCATGAGCTATGTGCATGAACATATGCGCAAGGAGAACACTACAATCAAGAGCAAGGTTATTTCCATTCCTTTTTGTCATGGGACCATATGTAATAGCACCCTGGAAATAACATAATTCCAAGGGAATAAAATTGCTTGAACGTGCAGACCTCTTTGGTTTTAATCAAAATAGACATAAGTCTCCCAGTCAAGATAAAGGCTTATCTCATCTATTCGCTGGGCTGAAATCTCTATTATGCAGCCAGTTGTGTGCAAAAGTGTTTGCATATTACTTAAAGCATTCCATAAAATTGATTAACATCTGTTCCTGAGCAACATAATGCTATGGGTAATGGTGCATCCCTATTCATTTCTTTTTTTCTAATTCTTGTTTAAAGGCAATAAGTTTGCATGTCACAGGAGAGTCGGTAAGGCTTGGAGGCTCGTGATCAAGATCAAGTAGATTCCTTTATCATGGATATATAGAGTTTTAAAGGCCTGGCAGCAATGACACAATTGTATAGCTCCTTTAAACAGCCCAAACATGCTAATAAAGACTGCAGGGCTGAATCCCTTTTTCCTTTCCTCTCAGATGTTATCTGACACAGCACCGGTAAATATATAATCTCATATGCTTCTGGCTTTCAGCTGCACCATAATCTTTCTGGACATATTTCTAGTGGCGTACAGTTGACTTTTGAGCTGGGGGAGGGAGGGGGGGAGGCAGCCAGTCTTTTCAGAATAACGTAATCAGAGGCAGCAATACTTTTTTTTTTTTTTTCCCCAGCAAAAATGGCATTGATTCAGTCCTGTTGTAGTTCTCTGCAATTATCCTTTGCAGCCATTTAAGGAACTGGGTTCCCCGTAGGGACTTATTAGTCCCTCCAGGTATTTTAGTTTTCACACCAGTTCACCGCACTTGCGTATCTCCATGCCAGCACTCCAAAGATTACATTTATAGACATGGTCATCATTTTCTAACCAAGCTGTTCAGCTAGAAATATGCTTCCTAACTTCTGGCTCTTCCCTCCCTGCCTCCTCCCTTGCACAGCTCTCCCATGCAAAGGGTAACCTGCCGCTGAAGGCAGCCTTCCCTTTCATAAAGTTTGCATTTTGCCATCTGCTGTTTCAATAATATTTAGTTGAGAGACTTCCTTGAAAGCAAAACACACACTTAAAAAAATGTTGGGGTTTTTTTTGGTTTTTTTTTTATCCCTCCTTTCTGCTGAAGATCTCGAAACTAATGCAAACTTGATAGAAGTTATGAACGTGCCTGCGCTCTCACCCGCTGGGATCCTGCCAGGGCACCTTCTCTCCGCGAGCAGCCCTCAACTCAAGGGCACACTGGGTTCCTCGGGGCAGGACCCTCCCTCCAATCCACTGTTTCCTCAGCTCCGCTACGTCATTTTTGCTTTGACTGAAGATTTCAGCACACCGATCTGCTGCTTGTTAACAGACTCCTGCAGTATTTTGGGGATTGGAAGGAATCGCTGCTGGGTTTTCCAGTGGATGCTCGTGTGCTATGTAGTAGTCAAGCAGATCTAGAGGGCATCGACATTTATCTGTTGTTAAATGAAATGGTGGTCTCCATCTCTTGCTTAACTGAACTTTTTAGTGTGCCCTAATCTGCCCTTTGTTGACAACTTTTAAACTATGTTCCCTTTCTAGTGCAATCTTGTAGCATTATGGCTCAAGATGGGCAGGAAATTGCTCATGGATCTCCTTGGAAATGGTGGCTAATTACTAAAATGAAAGGTAGCTGAAATCTATAAAAATGAGTGGGTAGAATCTGTTGGAAACAGCGGGCCCCACTGTGATGGTGCCTCATCTTGCATAATGGTTGCAATTCCTCTAGTGGCTCTGCTGCAATTATAACAGAATAAAGTAGAATTGGTTTTCAGTATCTTTTGATTATCATAAGCGTGTGGGAAATGCCATGGAGGGGCTCTGCCTTGGAGGCTGGGTGTTAGGGAGACTTCTTCATTAACCCCTTAAAGACCTGGCTACCTGCAGTAACTGTTCCGATTTCTTCAAAGGCTTTGTGTCTTTTGGGGTATGCTTCTTTTTTGCTTTTCTTTCTTTCGAAATAATTACTTGGGTTCACAAGTCTGGGAAACAGCGCTGATAAACTTGGTTGTGATTATCTTGACTGCCATGTGGGGCCAAATTCACGACCTTTTCAACATAAACCTTTAAAACGAGTCCCCCATCCTGCACATGAAGTGAATGGCTCTGTGTGACACCGAACCCAATCTCTTCTGCTGACTCTGTGCAGGATTCAACTTGCAGTACAAACACAATTCTCAAGTTTAAATGTGTTGCGGATGAGATAAAAATCCAATAGCAGCTGGTTGGCTCATGCTGCTTGCTTAGTCATGGCAGCCCTTTCCGAGGGGTCTGGAGAAACTGGGCTCTGTGAGGACAGAGGTGTTATGACATCTCACCTTGTTTCATTTGGGATGGGGAGGCACGAGATGTAGAGGGAATGTTCGGTGCGATTAAACCCAGCTGTTATCTGTCTTTATTGCTTAGCAAAAGGTACAGGGCAGATTATTAGTCCCTGTCTGAGTTTTAAAAACACCCTTGAAGAATGCATAATTAATGCAAAACATCAGCAGTAAAAGTCATCCTCTCTGGGTTGTGTTGTGAGTTATGCTGCAGTGGAACTAGGTGGAGAAAGTGCTGGATAAAAGCATTTTTAAAATTTGAGTTTGAGTACTTCTCTTCACATCCATTTGGGTTTTTCTTGCAGTAAATCTCAGCCTAAGAGCTTCTCTCTCATCCTGCCTCAATGACTGGCCGATATCTGTTGGGAGTCCATCCAGCCTCAGGCTGCTAAGCTTCTCCAGGGCACTGCTGTGTTTCCTAATCCTGATCACCCATCAGCAGCTTCCCCTCCCTATTTTGGGCAGCGTTATCCCTCCTTGCACCCGTGACCATCTCCTGTACTTCCTACAGGTGTGGCTGGCTGCCAACATTGTCTTCCACTTTATTTATTTTCCCGGTTGTGCACTTGGCACTGAAAGGCCCGAGCAAATTCTGTGAATATTTGTATTTATGCTTTTGTTTGTTTGTTTGTTAACAGAAGCATTCCCAGAAGAAACTAGGGTAACTAGTTCAGGACTGTTTAGAGTGGTGTGAATTAATATTACTGGTTGGTATGTCCAATGTTGTGGAGCTACCCACTCCTCGAGTATTTTCCTCTTTCAAAGCAAACCAGAAAAGACGTTTTTTCCTGCAGCTGCAACCCCCTTAGCAGCGGCAAGGAGCAATGCTGATGGGGAAGGGAAAGTGTCTTTCTGGTGAGGGGAGCCTGCGAGCCCTGCCAGAATGGAAAAGGCATGTCTGGCATGGTGTCCTTCATGAGTTACGGTGTTGGACCTCCAAAAAGAAGCTTTAAGTGAAGAAGTGATTGCCACTTGATAGCACTGGGCTGAAACATCCAAGATTACACTGATACTGCATTATCCTTCTTCACACCCAGCCACGAGACACCCTCTCCATGCTCTCCTCTTCGCCAAGCACAGACAAAAGAGCATATATATTTCCATCTGGTCGCATTCAGGAATAGTGCCAACCTTGCTATCTTTTAAGTAACCTGTTCAATAATGGCTCTATTCTGGCATTGTGGGCAAATATTTTATGGATTAATTAGCCTGCCTTGTCAGGATATACATATGTATTTATATATAGTCAGAAAGTGCTCAGTTCTAGCCAGGATGTGACTGTTAGATTTGATTTGCAACAGAAATACCCATCGTAACCCCTCAGCTCTTCCCTAGTGACACACTGCAACGCACAGAAGAGAGCACTTTATGAATGAGATCGGTCCTGTACTATCTGGGTACCTTAATTCCTCTCAGCTAAACTAATTCCATTATCTTGCTGTAATGTTTACAGCTGCCTGCGAGATAATAGGCAGTGTATCTTTCCAGCATTCCCACTTCTGCATCTAATCGCAGAGCCAGAGCAGGAGGACCTAGGAGAAGGGTCAGCAGGAATTGAAAATTAGCACAGAAATTAAACACTAGTTGAGTTTCCCCAGGTACTACAGGTGCGTGCTTCTCTGGGTGTAAGGCAGAGCCACCTACTCCCTAACTGCTGCATTTCAGCTGTCAGTTAATAGCTTCTATAAGCACAAAGGCTGCTTAATCAACACGATCATTAGCATGTAGCTCTGCTTCGGTGTGAAGGGGTAAGACCAAACTCAAAGAAAATACTCGCCTCTGATGGCAGCTCCCCTTTGCATTCTCAAAGGTCTTGGGGATCCAGACCTGTCCTGCCTGTGAGGCTGTGGGGTGGTGGGAGAACCACGTGTGCCTGTGGGTCCCAACCGGGGTGCTGACCCCCCCATGCAGCGTGGGGGCCAACCTCCGTACTGACACTTCCACCCGAGGGAAAGCTCTCTCGCTTAGAAAGATGTCCACGTGTCCTCCTCCCTCATCCACCCCAGTTCCAATACATTAACAAAAATAATGAAAAGCATGGTTGCTTTTAGTTTTGCCCTAAGCATTCAGGTGAAATCTGTTTCCTTGCTGAATTGATTCTTTGAGTGCCTGGTGGTTTGTAACTTTAGGGTGTCATTAGTCTGGCAATCATTATTTGACAAAAGCATCTTCGTGGACAAAAGGAAAATGAAATCCCTTATAGTATCCTGCCAAAAAAAAAAATAACAACACTATCATTGTGAGATGTTCTGTGGACATTTGGGAGCCTTGCTTCAAGTAAGGGACAAGGCACAGTTGATCGACATGGGGCCTTCACTCAAAAGCAGTTCAAGTAATTCACAGTGTCTCAAAAATACGTCTTCATCACACAGCCCCCCTGCGAGACTGGCCTGTATAATTGGCCTTGTTTTACAGCAGGGGGAAGCGAATCCCAACGGAGGTGAGTGACTTGCCCAAGGTCACGCGAGGAGGCCATAGCACAGCGGGGATGCTGAACCAGGATCTTGCAGCAAGTAAAGCTTGCAGTCAACCCTCCTGCCTCTCTGCTGCTCACTCGAGTTGTTGGAGCTGATCAAAGAAGGGATGGGGAAAAAAATCACAGATTTGGGTCTCTTTTTTCATCCAAAAGAAAGCCAATTATTTTTCTCAAGGACTCCTTGCAGCCGCTTTGACACTCTCTCCCCAAAGGATTTTCTGGATGTTTTTTGCTTGTTTGTTCAGCCGTGTTCTGCGTGGAGGGGAAGGGGGAGGCTGGGTAGCTCTAGAGCTGTCTGTAGGACAAGACTGAATATCTTATTCCCGGGAGAAAGTAATCTGAGCTATCCCCAAGCAAGGTGGCGATGACCTTCCTCTCTGCATTGGCCCAGTTGGACTGGACACAGAGTTTCTTTACCATTCCCTGCCTTGTCCATTCCCACCTACTTATGCCTGTGGGAGAGAAGGGAATAAAAAAGTCTGATAAAAGGCTGCCTTTTCTGCATGCTGCTGCCCGTGGTTTGGGGCAGCCAGAGGTCACACCACACTCTCTCTTGTTCACGTCCATGCCCGTATGAATTCATTTCAAAGCACCCCTGCTTTGTAAACATCTAAGGAGTAGTATCCCTCGTGCATAGATATGAAGGGAAGTTACTTGAATAAGGACATGGCATACACCAATACTCCTGGCATGGGTATTCATCCTAGTATGAATAAATAGAGAGACAAGTAGAAAAAGACACATAAAAAAGACACACTAAATTTACAAGTTGTATGGCAGGGTTAGATCCAGATAGCACCAGGTTCTGAGCTGCGCGCCACCTACTATGCCCTAATGCTTTTGGAGCTGGCCTCGCAAACCGATCAAGCCCTAGAAGAATTCAAGAGAACCTATTTCCTCATTTTCACTGTGCGAAGAGTGGTCGGGCAGATCACAGAGCAGAAATATATAGAGTTAGAATCCCTTTCAGGGAGCAAATTCCTTTTGTGAAATTGGTGCTCAATTTAGCTGTCACCGCTGAAAGGGAAAAAGATGCAGAAGCAACTTTTAAGTCCACCAGCCACATCCCTTTAAGCAATTCATGCTGTGCCAACCGGTTCTATAAAACTCTGTATTTCATCTAAACTCTATTTAAGTCTAAATAATATGAATGCCCTGCTATGGTATTTCCCTTCTCACTGCTGATAATTATCAAGTTATTTCTGCTGTAAACAAAGCAGTGTTCTTCTCTCTCTCTGCCTTAGCATACCTGGTCCCAGAGCAGTTTACTTTTAAACATACCAATAAACTGCACTGAAGTCCACTAGACTGTTTGAATACTTAAGTGCCTTCCCGGATCAAGATGTCGGGATCTTGTAATGAAGCGTTTACAACCTTGCAGTTATTTCCATGGTAACCAAACCCTGACCTCCAAAAATCTGTATACTTGGGTCTCCCTAAATAGTCGACAAGGAAAAGTGGGGCTGGGAGAAAAAGCTGCGCAAGGAATGGTCATCATTTCCCACTGAAGCCCCTTCAGCAATATAGCCCTGGCTCATTTGTACGGCATGGAGAGGGATTCTCTGCTGTCCTTCTGCTCCCATCGGCAGCTGGGGGCAGTTGCAGCGGGGATGCAGAGCACTGGACTGAGATTGTCACTTACTGGCTGGGTCTGCTGGAACATAGCAGGAGCGTCTTTCATTTGTGCAAGTGTCGCTGTGAGTTACATCTCTAAAGCCAGATCTTAGCTTGGATTCTTCCTTCTGGTGCCTGTGTCTTCAGGTCATCTGCACTGAAGAGGAAGCAGTGCACAAGCATCCGAGGAAAAAAGCTGGCCCAGTGTGTCTTATTTATTAATATTTACAGCCATCAGCACAATTCTGCAGACAATCTGATCTCAAGCAGCTTTGAAATTCAGTGCTTTTCAGAGCAACATTTCCTATCAGAAACAGAAGTGTGCACTATGATTTGTAGAAAGGATTTCTCTTCCTCTTGGGGAAAAAAAAAAAGGAAAAAAAAAAAAAAACAACACGAAAACAGGCTCCCACTTTTCTCAGCACAGGATTTATGTTGTTACTAAATGAAATGTATTATCATATTGTAACATATTAGGGTGTCTTTTGCAGGATTTCTGAAGTGGCTCCTCATTAATCTACCGTAATTCATTTGTCAGATATCTCAAAGCTACTTGATATCACAGTTACTTTAAGGTATGACAGTTTTCCTTAGCAACAGGTTGTAATTTCAACCAGGCTGGTAAATGTGAGGTCAGAAGCTGGTAGCTGCAAATCTAGGAGGTTAAAATACACCGCACATCCTTATTTCCTGTTGCAATACCATCCTGAATCCTGGATGAGCGGAAGTAACTATTGGGGTTACTCAGGAACAGGTTTTGTTCTCTTGGAATGGCTCATTTAATGTTAAGAGTATTTTGTGTTTATGACAGAGGTATTTATGTTTCCTCAACCAGCCTTCATGTGATGCAGGCACCTCAGGTGCAGATTTAGTTTCGAGCCCCGACCTGAGCAAGTATCTGTTACATCTCAGAGGCCGCAGGTCACCGCGGGACGGAGCTGCTGGAGCAGTGGTGCCTTGGCGGGGGGTGTGGGGGGGTTAGCAACAGGCATCCTGACATGGGCAGGCATCCCAGCCCCAGGAGGCAGCTGGGAAACTTACTTCTGGAGGCTGAATTTAGCAACAGCGAGCACAGAGACTAGATGGCTACCAGCGACTGCAGCTTCAGTAAGTGTTTGACCAGGGCCAGGTTGGTCCAATCCAAAACACCAGAGGGCTTTTGTTAAGTCCCAAACTTAGTGCGCTTGGCTACCCCAGTGATAGAAAGTACCAGATTATGGCAGCGGCAGCAGTTTCCAGCTCTACGAATAGTGGGGTGAGCACAAGGAGATACTCAGACAGCTGCTGCTTAAAAGTCCCATTCTTCACTTCCTTCGAAAGTGGCATGGCAGAAAGTTGGATATTTTTTATATACACTACTGATGGTAGTGCAGGGCTCATGGTTATCGGGATGTTCTGTATAATGAGGAGATGTTTCCAGGCACCATGCAACTTTCTATATTCTTCCCGTACGTAGTTCTCTTCTTCCATTGGACTGTTTCATGCTCATCTGTTGTTTTATAAGGTAACGATCCTTTGCCCAGCTCTGTGCATGTTTCCTCTGGGAAGCCAAGAAACGCCAGGAAGCCAAAAGTTCAGTAGACATCACGGTGTTGGAAGTAGGTCTTTGGCTTCACACGGTGCGTCGCGGGGCTGGATGAACTCGCTCAGCACTTGCTGTTTTACCATTGACTCCCACTGTCCTGACAGAGCAGTGAGACCAAGCAGGATTCAGCCGCAAGCTGGGATAGGGTGAATTATTGTAAATAACTGAGCTGAGCCATTATAAATAAGTTGCTAATGTAAGCAAGATTAACTTGATGTGCTGCCTGAAATGAGATATTAGAGATGATAGGAGAGAGAGAGAAAACTTTTCATTTAGATGGAAACAGGACTGATTAATTAAGCAGTAACGAACAAGGAACCTTGCCTTGAATTGATATGAGGCTTGCAGTGCTAATTTAACACAAAGTACAGCTCCCAATTTGTTATTAAATTAAAATGGCTTTTAAAATTGTTTACAATTTTTTTTTCCTTATCTGCCTCTGTGTGGCAAAATGATTATTCTGGCTAGTTAGAGAAACCAATCAGAGCAACAGAAAGTGTAGGTTGAAGGGGGGAAAGATTGTCCTGTTGTGTAATTAAGAAATATACACTAATATGCATGACATCATGAATAAGCACTTCAAAGTAGTAAGTGTGCTCTGTATTGCATATTAAACTAAACAATTAGCATGCTAACAAGCTGCTCTGGACATACAGTGAAACGGCATTGCACTTACGGAAATGACTGCAGCTTATTTTTTAGTCTAAAGATCTGCTCACCTGACTGACAAGTATTAAGGAATAATAAGGGCGAAACATTTCTCCTTTTTCTTCCTTTCCCCTTTTCTCACAATTTTCAAAGCAGTTTAAATTTGGCAGACTTAGGGGTTACCCCGTACAAGGGAACTTTTGCTACCCCCATCAAAGTATATGATGGAAATGTGAGACATTGTGCGTGATAGACAAATCCTATGGAACAACAGGGAAAATAACCTTGAAGCGACATTGTTTTTGTAGTCTCAAACAAGTTTTGCTCTTGACAGGAATGATTCTATGTAATTTATTGTAAGATAGCTCAACAGTAGCAATTTGTCATGCATTGTGATGTAATTTGATGGGTTCATTTCTTAAATGAATTATGGATTATGGATTACCTCTGTATATCAACAACAGAGCTGTATCTTTTATGTAAATATTCCCTCAACTTTTCCTTCCTCTTCCAATCCATTTTCCGTCATACAGAGATGACTTTTCTTCCATCTAATCTTTCTACTAATAAGGTGTTCAATAATTTAGCAGCCTAAAAAATGAGTGTATTTCAAAGGAGTTGGTACCAATGGTAGTGTAAGAGCCTCAGGCTACAAAAATGTGGATGAGGTTACCAAAGTTTTAGAGTCAGGATCCCAACTGTCTTTCTGCTTCAGGCAGCTATTTTATTAAAGTTGGTATTAAACAACACCGCCTAAGGTCTGATTAACAATTTATGACTTCCTAAAAAGGATTAGCAGAAGCCTATCATTTTTATATTTAAATCTTAGTTTGCATCTAAGAGAAACCGTACCCAGGTTTTATATTTTCATTATTTATTATCTTTGTTATTACTATTGCTGCCTCCGAAACATTGCTTACGTGAACATTGCAGGCACTGGTTTGCTGTACTGATCTTTTAATACCTCATCCCCTCACACGTGTCAGAAGGAAAACTGGCCTCTTGCGTCATGTAATGGGCTTGATCCTGCAGAAGGACGGCTTTTGCCTCTTGCTGGGCTCGGTTGCTTCTCACTGTCCCTGAAGTCCGTTGGGATGGAGCGGGATCGGCACTTGGCAGAGCCCAGCCCAGATCTGCCAGCCCAGGAGCTGAACGTTGTCCAGCTAACATCGCTTTTTAGAGAATGAAATCCAGATGTACACGACCACGGCTTGCCTGACATGCCTTCCCAGAGAGGAATTTTCCTTTTTGACATTTACTTTGTGCAACTAGTCGCGTCTCTGTCTCAGGGATGTTTTTCTATGAGCCTCCCAGCCCTGCTTGTTAGGTTACTGCTGGGCAGCCTCTGCAAGGAGAGGAGGCAGGGGGTGATCCTGCTGCCATATTCGGGGATGTAACAGAGCAGGAGCTGTCGCTTTTTGCTATTACGGAGGCAGCCCAGGAAGACGCATGCTACCAGGTGGAAGGGGGTGGGGGAGTAAGGTACCAGTAAATCTGCTGGCCAAACTTTGCTCACTCTCCCGAGTATAAAATCAGGCCAAAGACGTGCAGCTTAGTAGAATAGAGTGGAATTTATTACACTTCTGGCAAGGCTATTTTTCATTATTTTTTTTTTTTATGTTCAAATAGAAAATAATAACAATGGTACGTTCTGTTATCTATTTTCAAGTCGACCTAATGCCCCCCCTTGACTTTGTCTTCTCCGAGTTCAGCTGCTTCAGAAAGTTGTATGGCACATTTTCTTTTTTTCCCCCTGTGTGTTTCCATTTCTGATACTCTTCAGTGGATTTAACACTCATTTCACCAAGGGTTGGATGTGGTGGTTGTAGCCTGTAGAGCTAAGGGAGAAGATTGTCAGCTACGGGCTATGAGCTCTGTTGGCTCACAGCAAGGAAGACGTTATTTTTGTCCTCCTCAGCTTCCATAGTCAGTAAGACACTGAAAGGCTCAAAAGAAATGCTGATATTTAAGCATCTTCATTGCTTTATTTGAACTCTCAACATCTCCATGGCTTTTCTTTTAATCAATATCTTAGTTTTTGTCTTGGACTCGAGTGCTTTAAGTTTTAAAATACTAGAGCCATAATCTGAAAACTGCTGGTTCTTCAAAGCAAAAACGAGCATTAACACATTCAGAAGAAGTTTTCTCATTTCCCTGGCTTTTCAGGATGTGTTAAACTGAATTTTAGTTTTAGGGCTGCATTCACATTTCAAGGATCTGCTGTTAGAAGGGCTCTGAGAACCGCAATCAGAATATTTTCTTGTGACGCTTGCGTTCAGCATGTGCTTGTGGGCCATTACCATCAGTGGGATTTAAGTAAATGCTCAAAAGATTGTGCTGAATCAGGGACTGAGCTGTACCTGCGTGGAATAAGGCCCTTAGATTCAGGATTAGCAACACTCAGGGTATCTATCTTATTCTTAGTTCTGACTAAAATTTTATCTTGTCACGTTTTCAGTCAAAAGAGGACAAATGAATGCTATTCCGTTGACTTCCAGGGAGCTGTAATGATAAACACAAGCTGGAAAACTGTACCAAGCAAGCAGAAGAAAATGCATGAATAAATTATCAACAGTGGACAGGCCCAGGAACTGAGAGCAGTCAGCTCCCCCCACTCGCTCCTCACCCTCCTGTTAAAAAATCCTCAGACATGGAGCCAGAGAGCAGGAGCGATTTCATGGGACTTCTGTGGCCAGTAACACAGCAAACAAACAATGGCGTGAGCAAATAGTTCATACTTAATCTGCGTGATGAATTATTTATCCAAACTATTCTACAGCAACATATTATTATTTATTTGTATTACATTAGTGCCCACAGGTCCTAATTGCGTGAAGCGATGCTCTAACCTAATAGAGTCCCAGCTGGCAAATACGTTCAGAGAAATCAGTCTTGGTTGCAGGATTATTGGACCAAAATGTGCCTAACTTCGCAGCAAATCCTATTAGAGCAGAGTACTTAAGTGAGTTCTACCCTGTAATAGATGTGTAAGTTAAACATCAGCTATGTTTTTGTCCAATTAAAGCACACTTATTAAAAAAGAAAACTAGCTAAATGCCTACTATATCATGATTCATTCTGTAACCACTGGAATGATTTCAGTCTTCTGTGCACAGAATTTTCAGGTGAGGTCAGTGTGATTTTTCACTCACACTGATGGCTTCTTGGTTCTCTTAAATGATTAAATCAGAAATGGGGAAAAAAAAAAAGTAGGTCTGACCATAACGCACAAGAATATCTATCTTATGTGGAGGAACAACACAGTATCAGGCCTAACATAAGGATATTACAATTCTTTGATGAAAGGAAGACAAAGAAGTAGGAAATAAAAAGTGAGGTACAAAACATTCGCTGGGAGCTCCTGGAGGTCAGTGGAGACCGTAACGCGTGCCTTCAGTGGTCTTCAGGATAAATCCTGCCCTCAGTGTCACGCATCTTTCCACTGTATTTGTGGATAGGACTGTTGCCAGGAAAATAGCCTCATCTTTACTTTCTTTTTCATTTTATTCCTATTCTGTGACTGCACAGTCTGAACTAGGCACTAACTAGTGCCTAGTTATATATAGGCTGTTCAGCCTCGGTCAGTAGGTGTTTTATGGTTATCCTGGGTTGCTTTCTGCAGCAAGGATAACAGAGTTCTGTGGGAAATGTTGCCTTTGTTCCACACGAATCTGCAACAGCAGGTCACAGTTCGCAGACACGGACACGGTGTATGCGTCAAAAGAACTGCTACATGAAAAAAAATCTGTCAACACCTGGTTTGTACACATCTCTCAACCTCTACTTTTGGATGCTTATGACCAATCGAGCTCCACCACATATCAACGCACTAAAATTTTCTCATGTGGCCGTCATTTCCAGGAGAACGCGTGGATATCAGCTTGCAGTGGAGTGTCAGCTGGCCTGAGTCCAAACCATAAAGCCAAATGCTTTCACACGGTGAACGTGTTTGGAGACCGAACTGAGGTCCGCGTTGTGCAAATGGCCTTATCTTGACATGACTGAATGAGGGAAATGCGTGAAGTTGTGATCTCTGAAAATCTTCTCCTGCCTTGTTTTCTGAACCTCTTCAGAAGGAGCAGACACCCACTCCTGCATCCACACAGACCAGCTTTAAATGGGTTTTTGGTACCCAGCTCTGCAGTTTGTGGCTTGAGTCTTTCTGCTGCTTCAAGCCAGCTCTGGAATGCGTCCCTCCAGGTTAGCTTGCATAAACATAAACCCCCAAATTAGCATTGCAAGCAGCCATTGCCCTCAAAAACCAGTAGTTTATCTGTGCTCAGTGCATATTTGCCATCTGCTAACGCATTAAAAAAAAAAAAAAGAAGAAAAAAAAAAAAAGCGAATCTGGGCCAAGTCCTTAACTGGAGTAAATCCATGTGTAACTCTAGAAACTTAAAGGAACTGTCAGCGCCTCTACCAGCTGATGAACGGGCCTCTGTGACTGCAAAGCAGAGGATGCTTTGGAGCCTTTGGGCAATGCATTGTGTCTGCCTGACTGAAGGGATGCCAAAGGGAGGGTGTACGTTTTCATGGAGGCAGCCTTCTGGTTGTTGTCTGCTGTGCAGAACGGGGTGTATACCTACACACTGCAAGCCTTCTGCACTTCTGGCAGCTTGGCTCTCAGCACAACTCGCATACCTTGTAATATAAATACTCAGCTTTGCTTTCTTAGCCCTTCCCATGCAAAGTCAGAAGCGTGGACACGGTGCCAAAAATAGGAAGCTGAACCCTAGCTCCTGCAGAAATGGTCCCTTTAAAAGCCATAAGCAAAGAGGGAAAAAGATGTGGGACCGTCTTGCACCAGAAGGGACATTTTTGGTTGTGTTTGAGATTTTTCCTCTATGAGAAAAAAAAAAAAAACAAAACACAAAACCAAACAAACCCTTAAAAGATTAAAATAACAACCCAATTTCTTTTGGACACAAGAGTGAGCATTTTGACCTGACTCCTGCTCAGGACGAGTAGCGTGTGACAGCCAGGCTCATGCTACACCAGTACTATTCAGGCCACTGGCAGTGGTAAAAAAATACAGGACTATCAGGGAAAAAATGTAGAATGGTGAGAATTTATAGAGAATATGATTGCTTTACTTCTGAAAATCTCTCTATTTTCCAAAAGAAGGAGATACTTTTAACATTTATCTTTTCCCCGCAGTAGGATGGATCGGCAAATGCCTCTAGGGGCGGACATGTGGGAACAGAACAGAACACTCTCCAAAAGCTTTTAACTAACGCTACTCGGACAGGGTAATTCAGTAAGAGTGTTTAAAAGGTCTCACAAGAGAAATCTTGCATCTCTACTTCACGGCTCACCCTCACATGCCTGTCTCTTTCAATAAACAATTACTCTGCCATTGAGAGCACCTGGCTTGCTGGCTGGTATCACACATCTTTCAGTATGTTGATACCAACATAGCCGGTAATTCCTCAGGGGACTGGCAAGCAAACGGGTTTTGAAAGCCCTCCACCTTCAAGGCCCCTACTGAAACCCCAGCTAGAACAGATGCCAGCAGACGAAAGCACCATTAGTACCACCTAATGGCTCTTCAGAGGTCTGTGTAAGCAACACAACTATTTCCATTCCCTTTCATACAGAAAAAAGATGAATAGTGGGGGTTGTGCTAATAGTGTCATCTGTTGAGAACTTCGGTGGCACTGGCCCACGAGCCAGTAGCAGAAGTGGCGTGGAGAACGTCGCTGCAAAACGAGCCCTAGGCTCCTTGGCAGGGTGGGCTGGTGAAACTCCCATTCATGCTGTTTATCCTTTATCTGTTCTGTGGACAAATGAAAGTCTTCAGCCTCTGCAGCTGCCAACATCTAAACTGCAGAAGCATTGCACCGCTAGAGAGATTTAAAAGAGAGGGGGTGGAAAAAAAAGAAGAAAAAAAGCTCATTCCAAGGTAACTGATTTGCAGCGGAGGCAGGCACGGGAAGGGTTCCTGAACTTTTGGACCCCTGTGCTATTCAAAGAGCCCACAGCCTGTGTTTTCTCATATCTGCAGAGAGCCACCGACAGGGGAATCTCTTATCTCGGGGTGGAATTCACTTTTCTCACACTCTAGTCATGCAGTGAAAGACCTGCAGTGAATATACCTGATGAGTTTAGGCCGCATCTTTAAATCTTAAAACTTTGACTTGCAGTAACTCCTGTGATGGAGGGGGGAAGAGGAAAGGGGGAACAAAAGACACTCAGAGTTTTGCGAGCACCCATTAAAGACAAGTTTTTAAGAAGGAATTGGATAACTCAAGATTAAGTGTCAGTGCCCTTCCTTTAATGAGTAACCCTTACTCGTGCTGAGTTCAATTTTTTTTATAAAGTGTGTTTTATCAGTACCTTTTAAGGTTTTTATAGCCCCGAGCAGATCACTTGCAAATTTACAATGGAGAAATTATTTCATGAAGCTGGTGGTGACTCACTTGAATAGGAGTTTGCAGACCCGGACGCTGGGGTTTGAAGGTTCCCTGGGTATTCAGGCTTTGTAGACGTGCACCTCACCAAAAGCACAGGCATGCAAAGAGAGACCATATGGCGTGCGTTCATAAATAGGACAGATCTTGCCCTCGCACAACGAGATGTATGTGCATCTAAAATGCATATAGCTGTTCGTCCCATGCGGACACTTTTTTTATTCCACTTAGATTTAAGTCAGACCTAAAGCTCAGCGTAAAGTTTCAGTTCATCAGGCAGGCAAATCAGTATTCTTCCAAGGGAAAAGCAAAGCAAAAACATGTGAAATTTGCAACAGCTGAAGACATGATCCTGTTTCCTGTCATTTAGACTGTCTGGTCAAATGACAGGACCTACATTCACTCTTCTTTACACTGGATTATTGGTCTTCCCTCTCCACTGGAGATCCTGGCAACATTTTCAATGGAAATCTATGAGTTTGGGAGGTTGAGATTTTACCCGTAGATTTTAGTGAAATTATTCTTAGCTTGTGGGGCTAGTAGCAGTGAATCAGGCCCTTATATTTTAGGTTTTTGGTGGTTATTTCATCTTGATGTCCACTGTGATTGTTATTCCTTGTTGTCCACTCTTAGCATTCATTTTCCTTAAAGCTCTGACCTATTAAGGTAAAGATGTTATTATCTTTAGGGAATTTTATTATCTATCAAGGAATTAATTTTCAGTAAAAAAGTAAAATTCCTAGCTCTTGCATATAAAGAAAGCCTTGAAAACATGAAGTCTACCAAGCAGAAAAAAGATAAAAGAACAATCTAAGTTACTTTTAAATCAGTCTAACTTGTGATTTATTTGGAGACTTGAGCTTGCAATACAGTTAATTTAATTGCCATAATTTATTACTTCCTTACTAACTGGTAGCTTATTACATTACCAGCAAACTTATCTCTCAGCTTTCTGGAGCAAGGCAGAGGTGGAGAGGACGCCACCTCTCTGTTCGTGTGGTCTCATCCCTGTACAGTCTGGCCAAAGACACGCAGATGCCTTGGTCACAAGCGGCTAAATACATTGGAAATGTATCAAGTAAAGGTGAACGATAATGACTGTAGCACTTAGCACTTACATGTTCCTCCGTGTCCACCCCGAGACAAGCAGGAACTAATTACGATACGTTCAGTAATAATGGTATGTTCAGAGAGATGCTGTATTGTGTCCTTGCTGTAATAAACTGCTGTGCTGGGATAGGAAATCACTAGATTACAAGATAGAAGGAGGCAGCTTTAGGATAATCCCTCTGTAACCTCGTGCACCCAGGTCCCTCGCTGGAGATGGCACACATCTCGACTTCTGCGCCAACACCTACTCTTTTTTTCGGGAGAAGTTTATACTTTGCCTGCGTTGCCTTTGTTTCAGCTGTATCTGTGCAAAGGGGCTGCAGGGCAACAGGAACTTCTGCCTTTGTCTATTCATGGTAGGACACAGAAGAAGGGTTGGGGAAAACACTTTTTAACTGCCACGGGTTTAAAGAAAGCTGACTAACCCCCAAAGCATTTTCAGCTCCATACTGCAGAGCAAGAGAGAAAAAAAAAAATCCCCTCTTTGCTGCTCTGCTCATACCGCTGTAGCAGAGTCATCTTGTGTTTTCTCCTTGAAGTATGTGTTGTCACAAAAAAATTAATTACTTTAGCAAAACGAAATAGGATTGTAGGGAAAAAACAGATTTGTAATATTAACCTGATTATAGCTGTAGGTAATAGATAATCTCCTGCTTTCTCTTGTGGGAGAAAAGATAGCTTATTTTAAAAACTTACTAAAAAAAACTTCCCATTTTTTACAAGGAGTCGAGCAATAAAGAAAAGGAAAAAGAAAAGCATCATCCATGGATTTTTGTATTTACTTATTCATAGAAAAACTTTCACAGGTTAATTCACATTTCGATGTTTTGGTTTTTAACTTCAGCTGATAACCCTTTTCAGGAATTAAGTCCACTGCATGGAAGAGGTGGTGGCAGATGCTCTCTAAAGGGCGACTAAATAGTGTGGGTCGTGCTTTTGCTCAGCTGAACTGACCTCTCCCCAGGCTCCGTGGGGCTGCCCCGGAGCTGCTCTTCAGGCGTGCCAGGACACGGTGATTCCATTGCCATTGCCCACCAGGGAACGACGAGGTCATTCTGGATGAGAGCAAGCTATTAACTAACAAAATTTTAGGCATTAAACCAACTTTGGAAACGAGCAGGACGTTCTGTTGTCTTGGCCAAGCTCCCAAACAACTGAAGTTTATGGCATTTCTGAGCTCGCCCAGTGCACATCACTGAAGGTAATTTTGCTTTTCCTTGTAAGCGATGGTGTATAGGTGAGCTTCCCTCTCCATGAGTGCTCCAGACATAGAAGTTCTTAAAAAAATATACAGCCACTAAATGACGGTGGTGGATATCCTAGTTACTGGCAATGTTCAGGGTTATGGAAGAACACCTCCCCCCCCCAACTTTAGTTTCTTGACATTAAAAATTTATATTGAAATACCAGCCCTGTAAAGTCCATTGATTACTTGTTCTAATGCAAGAGAGAAGGCATTTCTGAACTTCTTAGGTGTTTATAGTATAGATTTAACGAAGGTGGACGTTGCCAGTTTCATGGATGGTAACAGCTCAGGTTGTATTCTTTCTGCTGGTCGTTGCTTAAGTGGCATTCGGTGGCAGTATCCCTATGCTAAACTGATGGACGTCATTTTCTCCTCTCAGCTTTCTAAAAATTAAGTGTAATTTAACTCCTGTGTACATTAGCCTGCAGATTACAAGAGAGCCAAAATTACAATCGGTGCTCATTTAAAGAGGTCATTATTCTTTTTAACTAAATAAAAAAGTTGGTCCTTTCTTATTGGCAAGAAATATGATTACTTTTCTCCTCCATCTTCTCTGTGTTCAGGAAATCCTATAACTTAGGCGAATTCTAAAAGCAATTTTCAAAGGTATTGCAGCACAATTTTACAACAGATAACAGACATGCTGAAAACTTATCTTTTTTTTTTTTTAAACCTTCCTAAACCAGTATGTCTTTGACCTAAGCTTTCATTGTTAGCGAAGGACTGAAAACATGGAAGATATTAGATTATTTGCATAGTTAGCATAGCCCGTGATTTATTTAACTAGAAGAAATAGTTAATTTTCTAAAATGCTGTTTTAAGGAAACAACAGCAAACAGAAGGTGTTTACACTCAGAAGACTAGGGTAATGCATTTAACAGAAAAAAAACAACCAAACCCAAACCAACAAGACAGGGTCGAAAACAAACAAGCAAACAAAAAATCCGCAGCTACCCAAATAGACTATGGAAAATGGGAATGATTAAAAAAATATCTCTGATCAAAAAAACATCTGCATGCTAATCCTGGTGTTTTCAAGTAGAACAACAGAGTAAGAGGAAAAAACCCACATATTTAAGAAGAAAAGTGAGAAGCAAACAAAAATATAATGATGAATGCAAAAATATGACCAAGTCAGAAAAATTCAGAGAAAGAAACAGATTGAATCTGTGCGTTCTTTCACAATGGAGCTTCTGCTGGTGCGACTGCATATTCAGCAGTGTGAATATTATAATTAAAGAATGTCAGCTCAAGCAAAAATGTTTTAAAACCTTCCTATTAAGCAGATAAACTGCTTAAAAATACTGATTATATGAGGAAAAAGGGACGTGTTTGTTTTTCGTGTTTCAATTTCTTTCATCCGCTATAACACATTTAAATAGCAGATGTCTCTCCCAGGCAGCGTTTGATAGCGATACTGTTGATTTCGATACCGAGGTGATAAGAACATCTTTATGGAGAGCTTCGGCGCTGCACTGCAGGTTCCAGAGCTCGCCGGTACCCGCCCCAGGGTCGAATCCAGCACCAGGCAGGGAGCCCACTGCAGCAGCCGAGCTGTCCCAGCTCCGTGCCGCGTCCGGGGCTGGTTATCTCTCCTGTCAGCAGGATGGATGAGGCGAGATGCAGCGCGGTGCTGGTCCGGCCGGGCTGCCGGCAGCGCCTGGGAGGGCTGAGGGTTCTCCCCATCGCATTTGGCTGCACAAGGCTGTGGGCATGCCCTTACGAGTGCTGCGGGTAAAGAGCATGGCTCCCTACTGCTGCTGGCAGCCAGTGCCGTGCGGTGCTTTATCCCAGGTTGGGACCGGAACGGGAGCGCCTGAGAGAGAGCTCCCCAGCGAGCGCTGTGAGACGTGGATGCCAGGTCGATGCAAACCTCTTTCGTCTCTGGAGCCTGGAAAAAATTTCACACCCAATTGCAATTAAAGTCGCCACTTCTTTTTGCAATAGCGAGACAAAGCTGTCAGGGTACTGGACAAAGGACAGTTACAGGCGCAAAAAAAGTCTAATTTAAGCTAAAATGAAAATTATCTCTGGTTGTCGCAGGTTAGACCAGATGAGCCTGCTCTTGCAAATACTTATACACAGATATATTTTTAGAGACACAAGTAGTCTGAAACACTTACATGTGTAGCCACTCGCCTAGTTTTTCTTATCATCCAGAAAGTTTTAAGCGAGATCTAATCATTGATCATGCGATGATCTTGAGGAAGATCGTCTTACAATGTAGCTTAAACCCACACCTTTTCAGGTCTCTTTAAGATACTGCTACAATGCAAATAACTCAAAGTTGGCTGAACTGTGAAAAATGGCAGTTGAAAAATAACCGCTGATGTATATATTCATCCTGGGCTCCCAGGAAAACATTTGTCATTTGGAAAGCCACTCTGAGCTTGCTTTTTTAGCACCCAAAAGTATCAGAACATCTTAAGATTTTTGTCAGGCTCTACCGGCGAGGCTACAGGACACTTTTTCTCCCCGTCGAGGCCAAGCTCTGTGTTGTGAGCAAGGCAGTTTACCTGAGGTGTCATTACAAAGTGTGAGAAAATTGTCGTCGTAAATCATAAAGGTGAAAATAAATGCAACCTCTGGGATTGCAGGATTTCTTCCAAAATTTTCGCCTTGCTACGAAGTATCCTGTAATCTACCACTAGGTTTCTGTCTTTTTCTATTGTTAAAGTGCTGTTCTGCATTTCTAGGTTTCCAGGGAGTCACCATGGCAGTTAGACTGTTAACCCAACCTTGAAGAGCAAACAACAGCAGAAGCAACCGCCTGGTTATGAATCTGTAAACATTACCTCATCCATTTCAGAGGAATTTTAACTCTTCCCCATTCCTACAATGAGATACAAACTGCCAACTCCAATGTCAACTGTTCAGATGCCAAAAACATTAACATGATAAAAAATAATTTTCAAAAATCTGGAGTAATAAAACACACAGAACTGCAGCCTGGTGACATGCTGATTAGATAATTTTCGAGTCACGCAAAGACAAAACTAAATGCATTTCTCTCGCTGTATATGTTTAACTTTGTTCTATGTAGAAATCTCGCAAAAAATTACCAAACTTTGGAATTTGCCAGCTATCTAGAGAGGAATGCACTCCATTACACATTTGCGTAGCAGGCTTATGCGATGTAATATGATGTACGTGTAGGCAAACAAAAGGCTTCTCATTTAATGGACAGGATTTGAAGAAATAATGCCAATGCTGAATGTGATTTTCTCTTCTCGTTCTTTCATTCAATTGTTGCCTTTTCATGCTGTAGTAGTTTTATGTTTTGGTATAAGAAAATTATTTACTTTGCATTCAGGGTCAATCTCTCTTCATTCCACAGTCCGATCATAACTACTTGGCCGCTGTCTCTTGCTCTGTTTTGTTTTAGACTACTTAGTTGGAAATAGTTAATTGGCCCTGGTGTCTTGTGGCAGAGAAAATAACGATCTTAAACTGTATTAAGCTCCCATAAATATTTCACTTCGTGCTAACTTCTGTGCTTCCAGCTGAGCTGTTTAAAGTGGTCAAAAAAACCCAAACAACAAAACAACCCTTTTTTGTCACAGTTAAATACTTCCCTAGGAAACAGCGACAGGATTAGCCGTTTGTGTTTTAAAATGCGCATCAGTGAAGGAGATACTTTTTGTTTGTTTGCTTCTTTAAAGACTGGCAGTCCTTTCCCTTCTACCCTTAAATTATTTGCCGAGCTACATATCCCATCAAAGCACCGATTTATTTCTTTATTTAATGTTTTTTTTTTAAAGCATCAGCGGGCCGAGTGTGAGGACAAGTTTAGTCCCGGGGCGGCGGCCGTCAGCAAAGCCTGGAGCTCCCCCGCGTGGCCACCGGCGCCGGGAGCGGGGCCGGAGCCGGGAGCGGGGCCGGGAGCGGGAGCGGGGCCGGGAGCGGGAGCGGGAGCGGGAGCCGGGGCCGGGAGCGGGAGCGGGAGCGGGGGCTGCTCCCGCCGCCGGGGCAGGCTTTTCGGCACCTCTCTGAATATCGCAGAAGAATTCCGCCCTGCCGTCAGATACAAACACGCGTCATTGAAATTGACACTGCAGCTCCACTTTTCATGGAATCACAGAACGGGAGGGGATGGAAGGGACCTCTGGAGATCATCTAGTCCAAGCCCCTGCCAGAGCAGGGTCACCCAGAGCAGGTTGCCCAGGAACGCGTCCAGGCGGGTTTTGAATGTCTCCGGAGATGGAGACTCCACCACCTCTCTGGGCAGCCTGTGCCAGTGCTCTGCCACCCTCAAAGGAAAGAAGTTCCTCCTCATGTTTAGGTGGAACTTCCTATGTTCAAGTTTGTGCCCGTTACCTCTTGTCCTGTTGCCGGGCACCACTGAAAAGAGCCTGGCCCCATCCTCCTGACACCCACCCTTTAAGTATTTATAAGCATTGAAAAGATCCCCCCTCAGCCGTCTTTTTTCCAGACTGAAAAGACCTAAGTCCCTCAGCCTTTCTTCACAAGAGAGATGTTCCAGTCCCCTAATCATCTTGGCAGCTCTTTGCTGTACCCTCTCCAGCAGTTCCCTGTCCCTCTTGAACCGGGGAGCCCAGAACAGGGCTTAAAAAAAAAAAAAGCTCTCCCTTTTTTTCACTGTTTTTACCAAGTCTAGTTTTGGAAGGTTCTCTCCCAGGGCAATGAAGAAGGGGGAACAAATTCTCCAGAGTAGCATAGTCAGACTTTGGTGGCCTGAATCATCCCCTTCTGAGTCTTCCCCTTGCGTTGTGGCTCATTTCCAGCCCAGAGTCACCCCGGGAGCCACAGACCTTTGGTGTGACCCATGGGGGCCATGGATGCTGTGGCAATTGTAAGGCCAGGTCATGGCCCTTGGCAGAAGAAGAGGAGCTCCATGAAGGAGGGCTGTGTTGTCCTGACAGACAGCTGGAGTAAACGCAGCAAAGGCTGTAAGCGCAGACAGGGAATGGCGGGCTAAAAATATCGTATTTTTCCACTGAGCATGTAAAGTGGAGGCATATGGCCTCAGGACAGAACGTCGCTGTGGAAATGGTTTAAAAGGTTTTTGCCACTGGCCGTATGTTGCCGTGCCACTACCGGCAGTTAGTATTGATAGAGTGCAATATTAAGTTCAGTGCAAAATTTCCTGGACTTACTCAAACCAGGTTCCACTGCTGTATAAATTGCCTGCAGACTTTGTACCAGAATGACCGAGGACTGCACCCACGTTGGCCTCTCTTTGTTTAGGTGTGGGGGCAAGGACTTCCAACTGAGTTGCTGTGACCGGCTTCTTGGTCTGAGCCCTGCAAAGATACATGCACCATCTGACTACAGCCCTTGCCCCGGTGAGCTCCAGAGCGTCTGTATTCGGTCAGCCTGCGCCTTCCATGAAGAGTAAGAGGGTGTCTTTGGCCCCTTTCCACCACTTATAGTAGCAACATGCAGGCCATGGAGCATGAGTATTTTTGTCTGGCAAGCAAAAATATTCACCGAGACCGCAAGTGCCAGAAGTCACAATGGCTGATAGCATCAATAGTTTCCCCAAGTTTTTCAGCATCCTTCTTTTGATACATATAACAAGGCGGCACATTTTTATCTGGACACACTGGCTGCTTCTTGCAGCTTCAATTTCTACTCGCCTGGTGTCATTTCAAAATCCCAGCTTTTGAATCACATGTGAAAGCGCAGAGCTTAGAGACTTTCTCTTGAACATCCTATCCTTTCGTTACTTTTTACTAGCCCCAGTGAGAGTACTGAAGGAGCACTACATCATGCTCAGTACATTATGCCTGTGATCAGAGTCACAGTGCAGTAATATGGACACAATTTTGCCCATCTATTTCTATAAGGTGGTTCTTTTAATGGCTTGGTAAAGCACTCATGCAATTGAGTTGCATTAACGGGAACTGAAAATGGGTTAAGTTATCGGTTTAATGAATGAAAAATCAAATACCAAAAAGCCCAGCCTCCAGCCAGCTAGGTCTCAAATATCAATCTTTGGCCTTAAATAATTCTGCTATTGTTATTCCCTTTCCACAGTCAGACTCTGTTTGCATTAGTGCAGATTGGCACCATTCCTCCAGAATAAATCTGCCCTCACTCAGCCCTGGACTGCTTATCCCAAAATAGGTGAATTCTCAGACCGAGCAGAGCTTTCCTAGCAGTTTTTGTATTACACTCCCTGCAGAGAGTATAAGTCAGGACTTGGTCTAAAATGTCCTTTATCACCCTGTTGAATCCCTGCTGTGTTTAGCAGCTGGCACAACTTAAAATAGCCTGCAGGCTACTCTAAATATTGCTGGACTTCCTGGGAACACAGCACTAGAAGGAATCATTTGGGACACCGGGTCCAGCTCTCCCATAATCACAAGACTCCACATAATAGACATCTAGTTTGCAGAAGTGCACAGCACACTTCACCCTTCACTACATCCTGTAACCCACCTGAGACCTGAAGTACAAGATGCAGAAGCAGCTTAAAAGTGGTAAAACATTGCAATAAAGGACAAGAAGAGATCAAGGGTATGATCTGGCAGAAACTGACAGAGGACTAGTAGTATCTAAGGATGGCTTAAAGCCACCTTTCACCTTACCTGTGCTCCCCAAGCTGCTCTTAAGCCACAGCTTGGAACGAGTCAGGCTCCCCCTGTGCTGCTTTTGTGCAACGCTAACTTTGTAATCCTTTCTGGAAGTACAGACCATTGGCAAAAATGTTTGTGGCACTCATTTGAAAGCCCGAGTGCTTTGCAACTGTGTAGGAGTTTGTACCATATGGTTTCTGCTGGATCGCGTAACGTCATACTGATGAGCTGAAAAATACACGATAAAATAGTTTTGTTTGATACTGGCCAAAAGCAAGATCTTGCTCACTGTGGTAATATACTTCCCCAAGTCTTATGTCCCTGTCAGTATATCCCCATATGAAATACAGGCTCACATGACAAGCGAACACTGTTCTGCTCTCCTTGTGATACATGACAATAACGACTATGGAATGCATGGCCTCAAATTGTACCTGTGCTTTCCCTACTTTCTTGCTACATTCCCACTAAAAAGCCCACCACTGGCAGAGTTAGTATCTTGATTACTTTTTAGGGCCCACTGAAAAGGATTGTGATCCTGTCAGTCATTCTGGTTTCTTTCAATGAATAATTAAAATTATGAATATGAAATATATTCCAAAATTATGTTCAGGAGTCTGAATTTTCCTTGCCAGCTTTTCAACTGCTTATTAGTTAGATTGACAATGACACGTTATTGCTCACCCAATAAACTTCTGTGCAATACCGGTCACAGTGGCAGGCCTTCACGTTTCCCAAGAAAGGAGTAGTTCAAAAGCAATAATAATTCCTCTTCTTCAGAAGTCTAGCTGTTTGCAAAAGTCTGGAAAAGTTTATGTCCTTATTTTCCAGCATGTCTACAGTTTTGTGCTGCGGTTGAGCCAAAAAAGGCATTTCAAAATGCATGTTTAAGAGCACTAATAAGAATATGTCCAAGAACATAGTCTCATCAGGGCACACATAGCTGTTAGAATAAGTGATAACGAGGGAAGGATCTTGAAATTTTCTCATATATGAAATACAGCAACCAGAAGGTCTCAGGGAAAGACTTAAAAAAAAGCTGTTAGCAGTATCTGTAACATGCAGGAATCCTGCCTCCGCTCCCATTTCCTCCTCTCCCTCACGCGCTTGCAATATGTTGTAAGGGTGCAAGTGTGAAAAAGTAGACATTCGGAGTTACTCGTAGGCAGCACAGAGACATTTGGCATTTTTCTTGGTGTGCGTATTTATTTTTGATGGCCAAACATCATAATTTGGCCATTATCATGGAGTGAATTGGGCAGTAGGTTGTGCACCTGACATGTTATTGTTTGCCCTGAAATCTTGCAAAGGTGTTAGAAGTTAGGGTAACATTTCAGGTGGATCATGGGGATTTAATTTTCGCTGTAGTCTGAATTTAGCTTACGCCCTTGATACTACATTGCACTGGAAGCTCTCCTTAAACACATCCTAATATAGCCGTATACTGACAGTCACCACTCATTGAAACAAAATCTTGTAAAAATCTATCTTATATAAGAACATGAATTATTTCCGACTTGTTGACTTCTATAATAAAGCAAAAGGTCTTATACTGCATTGTTTGTTGGGAGGGGACGGAGTAGGCTGGTAGGTTTTTGTTTGGAGTATTCTGACAAGTATATAATGTTTCACATGTTGTATGGGCTTGACTTGTCTTGCATATTTGGGCAACACTGTGGGGTCAGCAGAGACAAAGATCATTTGTCAGGTATCTGTGTTTAATCGGTTCTCATTCACGTCACTGTTGTAATTCCTGCTGCCTTCCACTGTTACGGCTGCTTTGCAGCACACCCCACAGCTTTTTTTTGTTGTGGCCCCATGCCTAAATGTATAAATAGAGGATAGGAAATGATGTTTGGGTTTGGTTGTTTTTTTCATGGAACTGGAATATGTATTGCAGGAACCACTGCAACACATAATCCTGCTAAATCCAACTTCACTAATGTCCAAAAGGGAAAGGGACACATGCGTGGACACAAACAGCAGACTGTGAATGAGAATGCCCCAGGGTGCCCCCATCTGCTTTTGGGAAGTCCATAATATCTCAGATTTTCAGAGTTCAAAGCAGTCTACTCTAACTCTACCAGATCAGGATCCCCACATGGAAAGCAGGTTATCCCCATATCAGTTTATTGCTGGGATCTTTGACCATTCCTCCTCAGATGCTCGCCACCTTCAGAGAAGAGATACCAGACTAGATCTGCCATCCATTTGTTCTCACATAACACAATGGCTCTAGTCCTATGTTCCATATCTTTTTTTCAGTGCTTCAGGAGTTCACATTCTGACTCAGGTTGAACTCTGCTGTAATAAAATAGCTGTGGCCTGGAAGTGTTATGATGCCCAATCTTTTAACGCACCAGCTAGAAGAGGCAGAAGAGCACAGATGTAGCAAATGCCACTGCACAGAATGCTCTCCAGTTACCTGGAGGCGTTATGCTGTACAAAAGCATAATGTCATCGAGCACTCGGGCGACTCAGCTCCTCCCCATCCTCAGTACTACCTTCTAAGAGGTATAATTGAGCTCTTTTTTCTGTTCTTTTCAGATTTTTTTTCTATGTGTTTTTGTAAAGTCAAACAAATAGGAAAATTAATGACAGCACATGAGTGCACCACAGAATAACGCTACTTAAGGACTGCTGTGCCCTTGGCTCCAATTAACCTTAGTGTTCGTTATAGGTTGCAGCCAGCTGCATCAATCACTGTTACTTTGGTTGGGGAAAAAAGTCCATCATTATTGCAGCCACACACAGATATATACATTATTTTCCTAAAGTATCATAATCCTCCACTTACCAAAGAGGGCCTGCGATAGCTGGGAGGAGATGAAACTCAATTTTCCTTCACATCTGCTTGATCCTTTGGTATAATCAGCACCGCATGCACCAGGCAAGGTCACAAACTATGGCAATGTTCATCACAACATGCAGTCTCCCCATTCTAGTGCCATTAACTGCTCAGCAACCTCTCCTCCTCCATCCCACTGTTTTTAATCTGCTAGAGCACTTCAGAGCAGGAACGGGGGAGCTCGCCTCGCAGACCCCTTTCCAAGATTGCTGTCACCGACCACACTTTGAGAAGGAGTCAGCAGTGAACCACTACCCTATTTGTTTCAGTGGAATAGGAAAAGGAATATCACAGTGGGATTTAATTTCAAGTGTGCTGGCCAGCACCTCCATCTAGGAAGAGATTCTGACAGCACCGGCATTACAGGCATTGCAGTATCGCCTCTGAATAACTTCCTGATAGTTTGTAGAGACCTGGAGCTGATCTAGAGACAACGGGACCAAAATCATAGTTTGTTCTCTTCCTTTCATTTTTTAAAAGGGTAGAGAGTCGGTGGTGCCGCTACCCGCTGTTACAGAGGTGGTTATTTGCAGAATAATATGGTCAATCATATCATGATTTTCTGAAAGCCTGTTTGTTTAACCTGCATTGTTTTGGCTGAATTTTTGTTCAAAGCCTGTAGTTTGCTTGAAACAGACATTCAAGCAGAGCATACATCACCTGAGACAAAGGTGGGAGGTTCTGGTGAGTCTCAGCCGATAGGATTTCATACGGCTCTTGTTGCGCTGCAGTTGCTGCCTTCATAAAAGCAGACCTTTCCTGAGCTACCTCCCTGCAGATGTGATGGGTCAGGTGCAATCCCCTTGGCTTTGCTGACTGCGTCTCTCCCTGACACCCACCGCGCTCTCCTTTCACACAGGGCTCTCCTTCCACTTAGTGCCCAGCTCACAGGACAGATGGCACCTTGGCGCCGCGCTGCCTCGCTGCCCCGGGGCAGAAGTTTGCCAGATGCAAGGGTTAGAGCACCCCAATGTAAGCCCCTTACTTTGAAGTTGCCTTTAGCTCTAACAATGTGAGGTAAAAGCAAGTAGGTGCACTACGAGATAAGCAAGATAGGCCACAGGTGCACAGAAGTGAAAAGATAACCAAGCCCCTGTCTTCCGAGTAGCAACATCAGCTCTAAATAGCTCGCTCTGTGTGTATCCAGCTGACGAGCTGACAGATACTTCACAGCCCTCTGGCTGAGGATTTGGTTCTTATGCAAACCTATGACTTCAGATTGCATTCACGCAAGAGGATCTGGGATTTTTATAGAACCAGATGCATCTTTTGGCAGGAGGTATACATGCGCGCGCGCGCGTGTGTGTGCGTGTGTGGAGGGGGGCACATTCAAATTTAAATTCTCCTCTCCCTCTCTTTCCCTGCAAGGGAAATTGTTAACTCAGGGAAGACATTTATGCTACCAGACCATTGTTTGCTTTTCCCAGTTTCAGAAACGCTATTGTACTTTGGGAATGGCAAGGTGCAGCGGTCTCCAGCATAAATAATAAACAGAGACACCTCACTCCTGGTCTGCCAGCCCGTTGTAAGACAAAATGTTCTTTGCTGTTTGGCAAAGGGAAAGTCTCAGTACAAAGCTTCTTCCCACGTGGAGCCTTCCACCACGCTTACAGTTGTGTCACTGGAGAAAAACTAAGGCTGCCCTGAACTTGCAAAACAATCAGAAAAGTTCATTCACCTTCTTCCCTACCCGGCTCAAACACAAAATGCCTGTTTGGAAGGAGTAAGTTAAATAAACTTGCTGGAAACATAAAACCATTTATTTCAATGAGTGAGAGATAAGATGCAAAAATCCATTCCTCACCTGTAATCCCTACTGTTTTTATGTGCACAGAAAAAGTACTTCTATCAGCATGATGCCAGCCCATCATTTCTTAGATAATGATCAACATTTTCTCTGTTATGCTCTTCTTCTTAGGCCTCGATTCAGCAAAGCGTTCGGGTACATCTCTATCTTTAGGTCTGCTAGCAGCCTTCAGTAAAAGCATACAGTTTGAAAGTAAAGTGCTCTGCTAAATTGAGTTCTTCACAGGACTAAAGAGAAAGCTCGCACAGGAGCAAAGCAGCATTGCTTTCCTTCCAGTCACACTTGTTTTATTCACTTGCTCTTGCTGTGTACAGCTGTGGATTGCTGGCAGTGTGCTTGGATGGAATTTGAGGGATTCACAGCTTCAAAGATGAGATGTGCCAGGCTTTAAAACAAGCTTGTATAAACACAGGAAACAAAAGCATCCATGTAAACAAAGGGAGGCAATATATGTGTTCACACCTGAGCAGACACGCGCACACTTTTACACGCAGCCCTGTATCAGCAATGCTCCAGCAGGTTATATAGTAGCCACCGTATCAGCAGACGTAGCTCTCATTTCTGCGGTTGCTTTTCTCTTTGCTTCGTGATCAGAGAAGCACTGGGGCCAAGCCTGCTAGTTTTGCAGCACACTGTAAAATGTATGAAGAGGTTTCAAAAGCTCTGACAATGTCTCATCTATACTGAACTAGCATTAGAGTTGTGCTCAGAGAGTGCGGTATGCTACGTATCATTGAATTCCTACCTTATTTTATGTTGTCTGTGTATTTTTCGAGTTTCTGCACTTTCTGCTGTAAGTGTGGATTTGCCAGTTGTCTTGCTGAGATTTCGGGGGGAGGGAGATGTTGTTTGGTTTTTGAAAAGACAATGAGATTTTAAAACATATGCTCTAATTCAAAAGGCTTGAGGAGGCTGTGTGTAATCATAGAGGTCAGAGGATCAGAAGTAGAAAAAACCTTAACATTGCAAATATTAAGCATTTCTGAACTCTCTGCCACAAAAAGCCAACAGATATCTCAGTACTTCAGGGGGAGCAGGTTGCTTCCTTGTAGTCTTTACTGCCTCAGCTCCCTCCCTACCCTGCTACTAACTACACCAAGAAGCAGCACGATCTCCATGGCTGGCGTAAGGTGAGCTAGATTTTATCTCCGCCACAGAGTGGCATGTGGAAGTCACCATGGAGGCGTTAGCCTTTTGGGGACTACCCAGGGCCACCCTCAGTACCAGATAAACACCGATCCTGGATGCACAGCCAGAGCACGTGGAGCCTCTCATGTTCAAGCACGCTTGGCCGACTAGTGCACTAGTTTGGCGGGCTCCTGGATTATTCAGGCTCACTGTCATCCCCTTAGAGTTGCATAGGCTGACCTCTTGTACAGCCCCAAGTCCCATTTACTTCAATGAGAGGTAGAAACGTTCAGCCCTAATCATAGTTGGCTCAGGCTTGACACACTCTTCTGTATGAGATTTACAAAGATTTAATGTTACTTCCAGAGACTTGCAAAAGTCCCTGAGGGAGTTCATCCACGGGAGTTAGACGCCTTCATGGGATGCACAGAAGTCAGCCGGGTGCCTAATTCCCATTAAGTTAACTCGTACAAGTATTTTTGTAAGTCCCTCTTGGCACTAATCCCCTTTGGCTTTCCTTCCCTCTTCTCATTCCCCCTTCAATCTTTTAAATAAAGATAGCACTTAGCATAAAGATGTGTTGCAAGGCTCCACTCAGCGCCTATAAAGTGTTTTTCAATGCTGGCAGAAGTGCCTAACTGTACGGTATTCAGTGAAACTGGAAACAGTGGGGATTTTTTATGAAGATGATGTGCAAGCTCTGTTCTATCAGACACATTCATCTCAAATTTCCCTGGTGTCAACATCATACAGCTAAAAGAGGGTGCAGAATCCCCAGGGCTCTCTGTGCCTTTTGGCACTGCAATTAAATCCCTCAAGTCCGATTCCCATTTCATCCGTTTCTGCATGACTGAAGCAAGAGATGTGGTTTGTGGGATAAAAGAACAGGAGATATTTTAGCTAAAGCAACGTAGCTAAGTCTTAGTTATACTTTGTTATCTTCAAAGAGAAGACAGATAATATATAAAGCAACTGCATTACAAACAAAAAACACATGGAAAAGAGAGTAGGGAAGGGTGGAAGCATACAGCTGACAAACCAGTAATTTAGTAACAGGGAGATGAAATACAACAACTGATTTGTTTATCAGACCATTCTATTAACCTCTAATGCAACATTTCATCTTTTATAATTGAGCTTTCCATTTTGTTATTAGACCTTAATAGCTAAATTGGCATCTTGCAGACCAGGCCGGGAAATACAAGCAAGCACAGGGGCTCAGACACAATTCACTCCCTTCATCTATTCTGCACAGAAGCTGCATCAGCCCCCATTTTATGGTGTGGCTGAAGTCTTGTTCCTACATCCTTTCCTGGCTGCGCCGGTGAAGGAGACGCTGCTCCTCCACCTGCAGGCCACCTTCCCAAAGCTGTTCATGTAGACCCGCTCCTGGGAGCCCTCCCTACCTCCTTTGCATCCGCACTATATAAGTTCGCTAGAGATCTGCAAGCTCCAATGAGCTTATTTTGACTGAAATGGGTTAAGGTGTAGTGCAGCTGACAACCTCCTCTCCTGGCAGGGTGTACGGATGAGTGCCTCCTGACAAAAAGGCTCTTAAGCCAACACAGCTGCAGCTGAGAGAGAACATGTGGACAAGACCTTGGTCCCCCATCTGAGCCCATTTGGTTGGGCAAGGTAGAGCTGCAGCGCAGTTTATGCTCTACCCTCTTAGGCCAGAAGCAGGGAAAAGGAAAACAATCAGACCAGGAGAAAGAACTTGAGCCAAAACTTTCCCTTTGCTACTGGGCCAAAGAAAGGCTGGAGAGGAGGCTTAGATGCAGTGGTTAGGGCAGTCAGATGGACAGCCTGGGTGCTATGAATATTAGAGTGTGTTACAGGGCCTTAGCACAACAAATTGAGAAGGATCCAGCTCAGAGAGCCCCACCAGAGCACAGTGGCTGGAGGTGGGAAATGGGCCTGAATGCTGTTCCAATTTGGTGGACACATTTTGATGTCCCAGCTGAGGCTCCTGAGGGGAAATAAGGAAAGGAGGGTCTAGCTTGTGAATCATGCCAAATGTTAGCTGCCACATTGACTGCCTGCATCAGATTTGCATAATTTTGCCCTTTCTCAATAGCAGAAGTGCACGCACCTGGAGGGCTTTGATGGCAGAAGCACAAGTGCCTGGGGAATTCTGGCACTGCCAGGGTCAGCTGCCAGCTGAAAAAAAGGTTCAAAGGCTCTAAATATTGAGCTTCAGGGCCCAAGTTCTCTGGCTAGGAGACAGGACAGGAGAATTGATCCTATTGACTATTTTATTTCAATGGTTGGACAAATATCACTTCCATAATTTGAAGGTTGCTTTCGGAGTTCTCAACCCACTTTCTCCCTCAGATGTCACTAATCCATTAAAAATCCCACATAATAACCACTCTTACTCCATTCCTTTCTCCTGTAGTTTTTGCTGTTTGGTTGGTTGTGGTTTTTTTTCCGTTCCTGATGTACTCATCCTTTTAAAAGTGGACAAATTAATAAAGAATTTTGTTCCCAAAACTCTGCCAATTATGTAGGTGTAGACTGTTATCAGGCACATTTGGGAGAAAAAAGGCATCAAATTACCTACACTGTCAGCTAATGCCAGAGAAGATTATATGTAAAACTGGTTATATTCACACCAATGATTTGGTGCAACAAACTAGGTCACTCCATGGCCATCCTTGTACATGTAACTTGTCACGTTTCATGACATAGGTAATGAAGAAGAATGTACCATTTGCTAATTGGAAATGGATTCCACTCTGCTTTTCTCAAATTCCATGCAAGAAATCCTCTGAATTTACATAGATATATGAAAAAGGCAAAACCCAATAAAGTATTATTTTCTGGCCCGTAAGAGGCTTTTACTAAAATATTATTGAGTAGTAACAAACAAACATGAAAGCTACAGAACTGCACTTGACATGAATGGTTTTTTTTAAATAAACAGACATGTTTGATTATTTGTAATCCAGTATAATCCACTGTGTAATGTTAAATATTTTAAGAGAATTTTTCTTCTATTTGTTCTCAGCATGGCTGGCCTGAAGCCAAAATGTTGTTATTTTTAAAGGCAACACTCCACTAAGGGTTTCAAATTTCTTTCATGTTGGGTCTTTTTATAGCATTTTGAAATTGATTGTGCATAGCAAATTCAAAAACGGCAAAAAAAAACTATGGCTGCATATATCTCTCATGTAGGTAAACTCCTGGTCTCATTTCCCAGGGCTCTGCAGCAGGAGGGACTCTACGAAGTAGTTGCTAGGAGAAATAAAACAGACTTATACGTATGGAAGAACAGTTAAAATCCTGCTTTTACACCTACAAAGCCAAAATACCACCAGTTCCTCTCTGCGCCTCTGCCAGAGAAGCAGCAGCGTGTGGATTTCTTAAAACACTACAAAGCTGAGGGTGCCACTGGAGAAAGAACTAGGCTGAGCCTTAGCCCGGTATAGAGGTCTGGAGAGAGTCTGGGTTATCCATGGACTGAAACCAGGGCTCAAGTTTTGTCATACAGTTTTGAACACATGGTTTAATGGCATTTTGGAGCCAAAAGATGAAGTAAATCAATCTCTGTAAGAAACTGTTTTCCTCAGTAGAAGGTAACACAGCAATTTTTCTCTGTTAGCTGTTCATTCCCTGGCAGACAGCACGCTTTTGCTCCTCCTGGGGATGCAGCTAGCAGAGAGAGTTTGCTAAGAATATTCTGTTCCTCCTGGTCCCAACAGGTATTTCACAGCCCCTTCCACTCTCCTCCCCACGACAGGCTGCTGCAGCCCCTTCCATCTGCTGTTCTCAGTCTCGGCACATTTCAGATCTTGAATTTAAATGTCCAGAATTAACCATGCCACATTTGAAGGTCTGGGGACCAGCCCCAATGTGTACGAGTTTGGCTTTCCACTCAGGAGGTGTTTTGTCTCAAACAATGAAAACGCGTAGTAAGTACAGATTGGCTTTCATTGCATTCCAGCTCTAGGATAGCTAGGACACAGGTTATATTTCCAAATATACATTTTGCAAACATCAGACTAGAAACATACTTTCCTAAATGAAAATGGACATTCTCTGACAATCACCCGTCTCCAGGAGCTGGGGCTTTAATTAAAATATCCGTTATTGCAAGACTTGTAATGAGATTGCCAGTCAGCTGTGCTGAACGTCTCACGTTGCTGCCCTACTCGTGCAGGCTTCTAAAGAAGTAGCATCCCTTTCTTCCTAAAACTTTCAGCAATGTGAAAAAAAAGCTGCATGAGCAGCCCAATTCTCTTGTAAGATATTTGTACAGGCCTATAACCTCTTCCAGGGATTTCTTCTTAATTTGTATTCATTCACAACCAGCAGAGAGAATGAAAAGTGTGGCAGGGAGAAACTCATTCCAGGAGTTCTGCAGCACCCTGCAGTTTAGCAAAGGTAATTTGTGTAGTTACAGCTCTTACTTTATTGAACACATCTGCAGCAGTCATTGGATTGGGATGTTTCCTTTATGCCTCCTTGAGAGCTAGTACATGTCCTGGGTGGAAGGTTGAGTTTGTAAAATGTTCATATAGCCGGTGACCAGCTATGGGAATACAAAAGCCAGACTACTTTGATCCTATCAAACCACAGAAATACTACAACACACACAAAAAAAGAGAAACAACTGAAAGGACTCATGGGTAAGCAGCTACTTATTTGTTATGATCTCACCCTAAAGATTTTCTTGTTAAGACTTAATGTGGTTTGGTACAGAGGTGAGCTGGGGCACGGGGTTGGAGATCAAGCCTATAAATAACAGCAAGTAAGAAAAACAGCTTAAAAAATTGTTCAGAGCTTTTTTACTTGTCTAAAATAGAATTTATAGATTTGGCCCTTCTGCTATAAGGACGAAAATAAAGTAGGATACAACAGCCTTAAAGTGCAATTAGAAGCAATTCAGGGAAAAAACCAACCTAATCATGACTAAAACAAGTGCAGCTGCAGGCAAAAGGCAGAAGAGGACCCACAGTCACAAGGTTGATGCTACCCAGTCAAAAGTACAAGGAATAGGGTTAGATACTGAGAGTGCTCATGGGCTACTAGCCCTCACAGTGGCTGAAAGAGAAGCGATGGCAGCACGCACTCCCTTTTAAACCCAAGGGGAAATTCTGTTTGACCAAGCCAAAGCTGTCTGCTGCTCCTTTCCCATCCCTCTCAGGCTCTGAAATATTCAGAAGTAAAATGGTGACCCATTCTACTTCTGATTTTCTTCCTAGAGTTTTGCATTTTAACATCCTTCCTCCACACCTAGAACTACGAGTATTACATTCACATCTATCCATGGAAAGAAAAAGACAGACATTAAAAGAGTGTAGATTCCACACAGTAGAAGTTTGTCAAAGTTTTGCACAATAGACCAACTGACAATTAATCTTTCTTTCTCCCCCAGCCACAAGCTGTGCTTACATCCCCCTATGTCAGAAAAAGCACATTCATCAATTATCTGTCTCTTTCCCATCCCACTCGCCAAACAGCTGTAATAAAAAAAGTCACCCTTATAAATTACTTCGGGACACAAAGGGAAATCTCTCCATTTTGTAACAACCTTGCTAATTTTAAATGGAATGGGGATTCTTTTTCCCTCATGTTTCATGCTAGCATATACTTTCTAGGACATCATATTTTGTTATCAATTTACAGCAAGTATTCATCCAGATTACTACAGGGTCCTGCAACAAATGCAGAAACAAATTGACATTAAGAAGCCACGTATTTTCTGTAGGGAGTCACCTTCTGCAAACCTTGCCTGCCCATAAGTATGCATAAAAATGCAGCTCCTGGGAAAAAAGATTGAATTCTTATCCTGGGGGAATGGAGGAGGGAAGTTGTACTATTAATAAATCTAAATGTTAGGCTTAACTCAATATGCAGAGTTTAGGCAGGGATGATATATTATACTCCCCCTATTTGAGAAGGAATGGCAAGGCAGGCCAGACATTGCCATTTTTCCTTGAAGACAACTCATTTTCCTTCGTATGCCTATTCAGGACGCATGGCTCAGGTGCATTTTAACTGGGAGCCCCCCCAGGAACCACGTCCCGTCCCTTTCCCCACCACGTCGGTTCAATGGGTATGCAACTCCACTGAAGTGAAATGCTCCCTTTCCCTCTTTAGCGTTCAAGAGCAGTGAGGCATGTTGTTTTTCTCTTTTTGTATGATTGAGAAAACCAACTCGTGTGTCACATCATACGTTGCAATTGGGCATGAATAGGGAGCCATCCATCACTCTCCCAGATTCCTTGGATTTACTAAAGAGTCTGTTTAAGGAGCCATTAAAGGAGCCTTAAAAGCCCCAGACGCCACAAAGACTTCATCATTTGCACAGGAACTGAACTCCAGTGACTCTGCTGTCGAGTATATCAGCACAGGGAGCGTGTCCAGGATGGACTTGGACTGCAGTTCCTAGATGCAGAGGTTTGGGAGTTAGAGACTAAGCAGCAAAACACAGGCTGCTGTAGTGACTACAGAGCTCCCCAGGACTGCCTAGGCTTTGTCAGGGGCCACGTCTTGCCCCCCGAGCATACCAGAAAGCAAGGCTGCTTAAAGTCACCCTCATGCACGTTTCCCTCAGGCCTTCAAATTACAGGCTGCACCCTCTGAGATGCGGCTCTGAATTTCAGTCAGCCTTGACTAATGAACTGATGCTGTCTGTTTTGGCAGGGAGCTCGTCCCCGCAGTGCGAAACTGCTGAGAATAGGGGGCTGCTTCAAGAGCAAAATTGATGCTGTGACCAAGAGGGCGATGGCAGCCCTTGGTTCTGCATGCAGTCCCTTCCCTTTGATGCTGCTCCCTGTGGACAGCACAGGGGAGGGACGCCCACTCAAATTCCTTGCTGGGCTGGAGCCTGAGAAAATACCTGCAATGCCGGTCAATATGTCAGAGGGCCACTGGCACGAGCTTAATATAAATGTGGTGAAAAGTTACATCTGGGGGGTGTACCCTGAGCCTTCCTTGTCTGGCTGCATCCCAGGCTCACAGCTGGATAACCAGCTGCATCCCAGCGCTGAAGCGCTGCCAAACTAGGAGCCTCTCTGCTGCCACTCCTTCTCTTTCTCCTTGCCGCTACTTCTCGTTATTTTCCCTTTTTCCACACTTCTGCTGCATAGAAATTGCCCATCTGACAAAGAGCGTTACAGTCAAAATCTCATTATGGGCACAGGGGAACGCACCTTATATGCAGAGACAACAATTAGAGTTTATTGTTAGTCTAATTAATGTTTCAACAGTAAAATCAAAATGAATTGAAGAGTTATTCTAAGTCCAGTTACGACAATGCTAACATTTATAGTCTATATTATCTAATTATTCCTAATTCCCATTAATAGTACAATCCAATTTGTCAGTCACCAACTTCCTGGTACCTGCGTCTTTTGGTCATGTTATCCTCACCTTTCTTAGGAGTAGCAACAGTGAGTAATTAGCGTCCCAGGTTCCTCAGTGGGAGGAGTATGCTGTGGATGGTCAGAGTTTCTTCCTCCTTGGTCCTGGGTCTGCTTGGGCTTTTTCCCACAGTCTACTGCTTATTGCTTTTTTTAATTGGTGCCCAACTTTAGTTACACAATATTCACTTCAGAATTGTTGGAACAATACATGGAATAATTTCTTTAGGGTAAAACCATGCAATTTCACAGAGTTCAGCTAACACAAAAAAATAATTTGGACATTAATTGCCTGTCGGGCAATTGCTGGTTCAGCTAAAACAAGCTAACACAAGCTCGGGACCAGACAAAGCCTGAAGCGATGTATTTTAAGGTAAAACAAAATCTGCAATCTGTTGGTAGCAATGGCAACATCTTATTTCCTAAGGTGCAGGGCTACAAAAGCCGTGTTCACACTGGTACTGCTGATGCATACGTGCTCTCCTCCAAACAAGCATACGCACCAATTACGTCAACGCTTTTGTCAGTAAAACTGACCTTTTTCCAGCTACAGTCAAATGGACTGCAGTCAAAGTGTTAGATGTTATTGCCTCAAACATCTGAGGTTTTCTTTCAAGCTGAAGTCACTGGGCTCTATTCACATCTGATAGAGTCACACTTTCATTTCAAGGAACAGCAGCTTGTGGTTTTAAGCCTCCACTCTATTCTGGATGCTAACGTCAAGGAAATGCTTTAGCCCTTCAGCACTGAAAAATCAAAGTTCAATTCCTACTGGCAATAGTAGCATTACTAGAGCCATTACTAGCATAGGTAGTAGTGTGTAGCACACAGACGTGGGCATAAATATATATTTTCTTAAATATATATTTATATATATATGTAAGCTCAACACTTGGAATATGGTACTAAGTGACAATATATCACACTTTCGACAGATTTCAGGCATTTATAAACAGAAAGGAATGAAAGCCTAAAATCATAAATCTTAGATTGCCTATTTAATGAAATACCATATTTTTTCATAGACAGCCTGAATCTTGGATAATCCCTACTGCTTTGTAAGTGCCTGTACTTGAAAATAAGTCCCCTTACAACTTGCAGTGTAAAAGAACCTGCAGTAAATCAGGAGAAAGGGGTATCGGTTAGATATTACGAGGAGGGAGCAGAGGCAGATAACCCCAGGGCAGACTTCCCCTCATATTACCTGCATGTACCTAACACCTGCATTGTTGCTAGGTTGCAAGGGCTTGAAATAGGAGAGGAGAATCTAGTTTCTTGTTTAAAACAGAGAAATTACGGGTTGGTTATGCAACTGAAAGAAGAAACATTTCATTGCAAGACAAATGATTCGACAGATAATGTGTAGATGGAGCTAATAAACAGCTGGTGTAATGTTGAGTTTGTTTTGAAACTGTCTTCATCCAGCAGGTGAGAAATATCATAAAACTGTGAACGTCTTACAGCTTATTTAAGAAAAGATTGTTAAAAACAAAGTTGTCGAGACTTGAGTAGAAATACATGAAATCTTACGGAGTAATGAGAGGAATATATGCCTATGTATTTATGAGTTTATCCATGTTCATTTTTTAATGATTCCTTAGATTTTTCAGTGTCCATATTGTCTTCTGGTTTTGAATTAGTGCTAAAACATCACGGGATAAGAGGCTTAAATGCCATTGACCTGATTGCAGTAAGAGTTAGCTTTCTAAGTGCCTTTGAAGGTCCGGTCTTTACATTCTCTCTGTTTCCATGTTCAGGAATGGCAGCTTTGCACTTCTCACAAAATGACTCTGAGGATAAATACAATAAAGATTATTAAGTGATCGAACTCCTTGGTAATTGAGACTATGCGGGTACCTTAGACAGGTGAATAAGCACTCATGTTTGCCTTCAGGGCAATTTGTCAATTTTCAGCTTACATCAGTTTGCCCATAATTAGAGGTGAGAAGGAAACAGGAAAGCAGAAAGTGGGAGGACTTTAGGATCAAAGCTAAGTGACCTTGACAGGAAGGAGGCTTTTATCTCTCCAGAAGGAAGCAGCCTCAGCTGACGACAGTCACAATGCAGTATTTAAGATACCAGGGTGGAACATATTATGAGTGCAAATAAATGCAATTTTTCAGAATGTTTGAAATTTAATTAAATGCATCCTTTGTTGCAAAAGCATGGATTTCTCTAGGTGCAGTCAGTAAATATTTGGCCGCTTCATGTGATATTTAAGCTCCAGTTCTTCAGCTGTGGTCATTAAAGTCAGGCTAACAGAAACTTTGCCAATAAAAGTAATAGCAACAACTGAAAGAAATAATAGTAGAACTAAAAAACATTAAAAAAATAGGACTGACACACTGTCTCTTATGACATGAAATTCTCATAAGTTTCAACAAAAACAAGACTGGTTGTTTCTGTTTACTGCTTTCTATAAGAGCACCAGAGAAGTTTAGGTTTGATTTAAGAAAATACTTAAGACATACAGAGTAGTCTTTCCAGTAGTAGAAGAACAGCAGATTTACCCTTCTCTGATGTAAAGAGCAATGTCAGAAATTGTACTAACACCTCAGCTGGTCAAGTTTCATTTCTTACTGGAAATACTTTTTCCTGAGCATTAACTGCTCAGGGGAATACCTTTTAGATGAAACGGATTTTCTGCAATAAGAAGGAAGTCTCTCTTGTCCAGATTAGTATCTCTTTGTTTTTTTAAACAGAGACATCTGTTTACAGGCATGAAAGCACAAATTATGCAGAAATAGTTCCTTTTAATTCTGCTCCTCCCAAACCACTTATCCAGTGTTTTTGATCTTGGCTATCAATCCTGGCAACTCCATGGAATTAATTTAGAATCAAAACCAAAACTCCACTGAGCAAAGAAGGCCGATTTTGCAGTCTTCAGTGGTTTGCACAGAGTAATGTTCTGCTGAATCCTGGACCGAGAACAACCACTTGCATCACATGCTTTGCATTTTTAGGATTAGCTCTTTCAGTTGTCTAAAACATAAGAGCAGAGCCATCCTAGAAGCTTCTAATCCCCAATTTGCTGCATATGATGATCACATAGTTATTTAGCATTAACAATATAGTTAAGAGCTGCAGCATGATTCTTGCTCCCTTCCATGGAAAGCAATAGCAAAGAGTCTGTCTGGAACAGATTTTTAAAATAAAGCACCATATTCAAGTCTCCATTACACAAGGAGAAGATTTCCGTAATTCCATTAGAGACCCCACTTCCAAAAAATATAAAATGTGTTCATATCCCAAAGAGATTCCACATATAATCGCAAAGAATTTAACAATACTTTTAATACCAATTGTTTTAAGTCAGGTTGGGGTTTTTCCCAGATTTATTTTTACTCCTAAGAAGCAACAGGTTTGCAGGGAACCGATCACATACCACTGAAAGGAACTTTCTTACCAGTTTCAATGTCCAGAGGAACATTGTTTAATAATACAAGGAAAGGGGTTAGTCACCTGTATGGTATTTGATGTTCACAATGTATGTATGCAGAGCTGCGTGAAGCAAGAGAGCAAAAAAAAAAAATAAAAAAAAAAAATCGTGTGATACAAATTTCCTCAATATTCCTAATTAAACAACTCATTAAGTTTTTTCAAAGAACTAGTGACATAAGTGGCATTATTAAATACTTCAGAAGCTATTCAGTCACAAGTAACATTATTCTTTTATACATTTTCATATTCTGAGAAACATAAAATTACTAGCAAAAACATATTAAAAGGCCCTTTTCAAAGAAGAAAGCCACCTCTCAGATTAGCAATTTGAAAAGCAAGTATGCATGTTTCCTATTCAAGAAACTTCAAGAGTTTCAGAAACATCGTTCACTGTTCACAAAACCTCAGTTAAGTAATGAGTCATTATGGCTGGAAATACACGCTGAAGTGGTAAAGTTTATTGCCTCACCTGAAGTTACAGGCAGAGTATAGATGTTTCTGGCGTGCAGTTTGTACAATGAATAAATATCATCCTGCCTGGACAAGAATGTCCTAGTGGTCAGCCTGCTAGAACACCCCTGCCATCATGGTGTGGTATTTATTCACCCTGGATGAACCCCAAGCATGCCTTTTCCCATTTTAGTAGTCATTATCCAGTCCTAGTAACTCTGAAGTCACTCAGAAATGCCTCAGTCCCTCTCACTGCCGCAGCTTTTTTTAATGCTAACCACGAGGATAGCCTAGGAGGGCTTGCCGCCGTTATTTCCACTCTCCGCCATCCAGTCCGCCTCTCCAGTTTCGGGGATCTGAACCCGACTGCCTTTTGATCAGCTGAGGGCAATGGAGGCCGCTGCAGTCTAGCCCTGCTTGAGAAGATCTCCTAGATCCTTAATGGGATCACAAGTAGGATCAAGAGATCTGAGAAGGGAGGCAGCAGATCTGCATTAGCTCTCCTGCCTTTTGCTACAGCTTCTTAAGCTGTGCAGTTAATAGGGGTAACATTAAGAGGCTTTTAAAGAAGCTATAGCGTTTTAGTATAGCCAGTTACTATCACGATCAAAGAAATAATAGACTCTTTCATCAAAAGAGAGACATGACCTACTAATCTGCAGTTCTTTTAATAGCACATTCGTAATGAAATGGGTCTTAATGGGCATCTCTCTATTTTCCAGGTGATTGCTCCTGTTGGAGTGTATTTGCACAAATGGAGTTCACTTGCCCACAATAAGCCGAGCATTGCAGTCATTTCTGATTTGGTAGCACTCTGCATCCATTTCACAGTGGTAAATGGCCATGAAAGCCTATGAGAAATAAGCAAGCCCTTGACAATCAAATACGAAGACAAAGTTTAGCTATTTCTCTCTTCCCCAGGTCCAGTACCTTATGTCCCACCTAGTGATTGTTTTCGCCTAACTTCAGAGTGGGAAATCAGCCTATGTTTCTGTCAAGAAGGAAAGAAAAATATAGTGATCACTGAGCCTCTAGCAGAGAGAGAAGAGCAAACAGCAGCTGGTGAACGGAAAACTGCTTAAGACAGACAACTGCTTTGCTCTACTATGGATGAAATGGGGCACGCTGGCAATGGGGGTGGCAAGGAGAGTGCCTGTACAGGGGAACTGCAAAAGGCAGGCAGAAGAGATTAGGGTCACTAAGACAAACAAACGAAAACAGTAGCAATCACATGTAGGATTGTGGCTATCCTAAAAATGTGAAGTTCCAGACAGTTGTAAATAAAAAAAAAACCCAGAAAACAATCTCATTTGTACATAAGAAAAGTGATTAAGCTCTAATATGCCTAAATTAGAATCAGCTGAACTCTGCTTACCTGTTTGCCCTCAGTTGTACCACTTGCTATAGCAATTCTGTTATCTCAGTCTGTGGGTTTCTTCTGTAGGAAATAAATCAGGATTTTAGCAATTAATATTGTGCTTGACAACAATATACACTGCCCAAAGCACAATCAAAACATTCCTGTCAAGAGAATTTTCTTTTACTTGTGTCCGTTATTGAGCTGCCTAATTACTACTGTCAAAAATAATCAGTCTTTCATAGGAAGATATGCTGGTGCCTGTTGAAAAAGAAACCTTACCTCCTCCTTTCTTTTCTTCCTGGCTACGCATGTGGCAGTATAGCCTCTGCCTTCCTTGTCGCACTGCAATACTTGAGGGAGAATTGCAATGCTACTAAAGCAGCTGCAAGCCCAGGTTTTTCTCTTGTGTTTGGAGAGTATCGCTGACACCTTGGCTTTGACTAATTGCTGATCAGCACAGAAAGGATTTGTTGTCTATGGTTCTGTCTCATTTATGGGAGCTTGTGGATAATTGTCCTCCAAGGGCACAGAGGTAGGTGCCTGGTAAACGGTAGACTGAGTGTGCATGGAAAAAGCAGAACAGGATAACTCACCTACATTAAGAAAAACAGTTTTCAGGGAGAAGCTGACCATGTTGTTTTGGTTTTTTTTAACGTGTCTAAATAGTTTCCTTACTAGAGATTTTTGGGTGGTGGCATCTCATACCTTTCTCAGAATGGAGTCATGTTTAAAATAGATCTATTTTTGCTTTACAATGAAAAGCCTAAAATGTCAATGATCACTTCTAAGAGCCTGTCTAGGAGACTTTCAAATACTAAAGTCTAAGAAGAAACAGAAGAAGAGGTATTCAAACCATGTAGCTTTTTCAATGGAGAGACAAAACGCTTTAACTTAGGCACTTCAAGTCACCCAAGAGCCTTTCACTTTCTATTAACTAGGTAGGGAGGGTAGACTCCTTTTCAGGCATCAGATTTCAATGTGTAAGGTAGACTGAATTTCTTTTTGATGACACTCCTGCTTTGAAGAACCTGCTAGTTCCCTATTCTAAAATAAATAAGATTAAGGAAAAGCCCAGCTTTATTAAAGCAACTGCAAGTTTGACAGTAGCTTATTGCAAGTCTGAAAAGAACAGTAAGTTTCACAACAAGATGACAACACTGCAGACTTCCATCAAGTACTGCAACGAGGAATAAGGTTTTCCTGCAGCATTTTCATGGCTTCAAGGATGCTTTTTGTACTGCTTTGCTTATGATTCCATGCACATCTGCTACTCTCTGCCATTAAAGTATTGATCAGGAATAAAAGACCCATGTACCGGAAACGCACAGCATTAGGAGGGCTACAGATTTGTTCTCCTACTAAACGCAGTTGATTGCTTAACTGCTTTAGTCTTCTGTCCATGAAGGAACAGACGAATACTGTAAATTACATTAAGTTACTAGTCACATACCTGTCCCCCGTTTTAGATTATAACGCAGCATTAGGAGAATGCTTCCCGCTGCAGGGGGACAATGCAATATTGTGGAGGGCTGTCCCCACATCACCTTTTGCAAAAGGCAGCAGCAGCTAGAAGCCTTTTGGAAGACCAGCTCCTGCTTCTTGTTAATGCCATGCAGAGGTAGCTCACAGAGAGGACAGAATCAGCTAGACCTGAGTCCGTCTCCTCCATATAGCAGCTTGCAGAGGTGACACCTACATAAGGTTGCTGCTTTTATAGCAATCACTGCTCTTGCCCACACACCCAGGGAACATCAGATCCTTTTCCAGGTGCTCCAGCTACAGGCTCCACACACCTTCCGGTGTATGCCAACATCCAGCCAGCATGTGCAGCAAAGGCGTACGTGGTGGTTAGAGCATAGATATTATGCCTCGGACTGGCACACCGTCAGAAAGGATGAAGAATAACCTTGTGATTAAAATGTTGCTGTATGGCTCAGGAAATCTGAGTCCAGGCACCAGCCCCGCCACAAATACTCCTGAAAGACCACAGAAAAGCCACTTAATGCAACCATACAATGGAAACAAGATTTCCTTTTCTGTGCCATTCCTCTATCTTGTGTGTATAGACTGTTTATGCACAGTGGATAAAAGGCACGCTCCCAGTGTGGCTAAATACAGAGACTTAGACTGGGCACGTCTGAAACAAGATGACACTAAGGCTCTTTTCAAATGCCAGGTGAAGAAAAATAAAAATATCTGCGAGCAGACAAACATCATCATCAATTCACTCACCAGCTCCTGAATAAAGTCATACAGTCATCTTTTGCCACGGCCATTCATGAACTAAAGAAGGAGATATACGTCTCACTTTCCCTCTCTTGTCAGTGTGTGCTTTTGTGAAGGCTGGTGTTCGTGTGCGTTCAGGTCCACTAAGGTTAAAGCAGTTGCGTTGTTCAAAAGGGCTATGTTAATAGATCCCAGTGCAGGGTGGAGGTAGTAGTTATCTTAACATTTCTGCTGCATTTAGTTATTTTTATAGTTCTGGGCCTTTTTTCCTGCTGAGAGCACGGAATAATAAAATGACTTTGAAAGACACTATAATCAACCACTACTGGCTGCAATTGCATTGTGTACTTGATGTCTTCAGAAAGTACCTCTAGTTTAAAACCACAAATCTTTTGGTTCGAATTCTCTCTTGGCTCAGTTCTTTTTTGTTATTTCAGAGGTGTATTTACAGGAATGATCTCTAGAGCATATAGGCTTATATAACAAAGAGATCAAAAAAGTGAACAGCAGATTAAAATTTCGTCAGCTATCTTTACACTGAAAATTTGACTCTTTCTGTTTATGATTGATATTTACAAATGAATGCCTCATGGACAATGAAAGAAGAAGGGCATTTGTATTTCAGAGCTGTAAAAGCTAATTCACACTTGAGAAAATTATTAGATGGAGACTTTCAGATCTAACTGGTCATAAGGGAGACATAATTGTAAAGTAAGCTCAAACTCAACAACTGCTTTTTAAGTGCAAGTCAATTACAGACAAGTCTGCAGTGTTACAGCTTCTGAGCACATGAAACTTAGCTATTACTGAAAATCTCTAGCAAGGAATTATTTGCTATATATGAAAATGTATCACTATGATATATTAAAGTATATGAATACAACACTGAAAAGAAGCGAATATGATAAATTTGGAAGGCTCTATTTTTTGAAGTTAGATGGAATACTTTCTTTTCTTTGTGCAGCTATTGCTATTTTAACCTTTCCCCCCTGTGATGAGAAAGTAATTTTTCTGCACATTTTCCTTACAGCCTTAATCCCTTCCTTGCAGTCTTGCCTGCAGGGCAGCAGAACCACATACTTCACATTTGCAAGGACAGCCCCAACAACAGCCTAGGGTCCTGCTCCTCTGGGTCATTCAGGTTCTCTTAGGGACTTGGACATTGCTTCTTTAGCATGGTTTTGCAACAAGGTAAAACCTAAGCAAATAATCACCAGATCCTTACCTAGCATGCCTCATTCCATACCACAGACTGTCACATCTCACGCAGCAAACACAGGACTCACTATTGGACCATCATCCTCCTCCCCCGTTATTGCTTTCCCACTTTTCATGCCTCAGGTTTTGATGAAGTGTTGATGTCTTCTTCTCTCTCAGGCTCTATGGGTTAAACACTGGTACCTGATATTTGAGCCAGGGGAAGGTCCTTCCAGCAGGACCATGTGAGTATAGAGAGTATCTCTCACTTCATGGTCTTTCCAGGTGACTAGCAACTGACTCTCCTGCACAGGGACACCGTGACGATGAACCCTGCGGTCCAGTTACTGTGGCTGGCAGTTTGCTTTGTAGAATTGTTTAGGATTTAAGGAGGGTCAGTTTGCCTGGCAAACTCAATTGATGCTGGCTTAGGTAAGCATCTAGAGGATACGGTATCGGAATATTTTTAGTCCATCCCCAAATCTTCCACAAAATTAAATGTAAATTAAAGCTTCCAGGGCAGAACCCTCCCTTTCTTCCAAAGGTGGTAGTAGACGTTTCATATAATACAGCTGTTGATTAAGCCAGGGGCTAGTCTGCATCTTTCCACCACCTACCATAAATCAGACCTGATTTTGGGGCAGTAAAAACACATACCCTGGTGCATTCATAGTGTAATCTGCTAAAATGAAAGAGCGGGGTCTGTCTCTGTGCGTTTTTCCCAAGAACCTAAGCAATCTCTACGAGGATGGATGCAGTTTATTGAGTCACTTAAATGAAAAAAAAAATCAAAAACAGAACCACAAACCTAAAACTAACTATTCCTGTTAGAGGAATTTTCAGATCCATATTACACTCACCCAGGGTATATCAGTATCATTTCCCATGCTCAGTTTCCTAAATTGCTATGCCACATCATCTATTAACTTTCACCTCCTCATTCATTCTCAGTGTGAGAATAGCAGTACATTATCAATTCTTGAAAATACAATTAATGTTCATGCCAGGGTACTAATGGACTTTAATCCTAATGTGTGAAGCTTTGTACCCAGCCCTCAAACAATGAAACACTACCTAGATGACTAGGGAATAAAAGATCCATTATACTGGCACTTCTGTTTGAATAAAGGTTATGTCAGAAACTTTAGAGACACTGATGGTTGTTGACATATTTAGAGGCTGTTTAAAATCTAATAATCGGCAACCCGTAACATCCAAGATGTATAAATACATAGAGGAATGTAATTGAATGCATGGGATCTGAAAAAGAAATTATGCTCACGTCCAAAGTCTAGGACACTCTATGAAGCATATTCCTTTGAGAGTCTGTTGAGGGGGGAGTACCATGGGGCTGAACAGAAAGGAAAGAAGACAAAATGTTTTTCTTCTCCTTACTGATGCATCTCGTGGGAAGGCTCTTTGCTAGTCTGGTTTATTTAACCACTAACTGGGAAAAGCAGCACAATCCACAGTGCTGAGTGGGATCAGAGGTGTAACCTCTTTGAGGTTCCTCAAGTCAAGAACCTGCACCTGATGCCTGTCACTGTACCAGAAAGGCATCTCCAGGGGCAGAGCTTCCTGATTCATAAGAGCGACTCCAATGGACATATTTCCTCTTTGACTTAGAGTTTAAATAATTAAGTATTTCTCTGGAAATGTGTAAATCTGCACTGAATTCTCACATTGGTGGCATTAAGACATTACCTACATTAACGAGGTGCTGGGGGAGAGGGTGAATAGAGAGGTTGACTATGAATATCATCACCTAGGGGAAGTAATTTTGAAGTTGGTATTTATAGTGATTAAGCAATTGTCTGAGGTTTTGATCCTTCAAAGAGGCGTGAACATAAACTTTAAATCTGCGACTTGTCACACCAAAGACAGTTCTGTGACTGCAAGTGACATTGCTTTTATGTTAACAATCATCATATCTAAAGTTAGACTAGGATTTTTTTTAAACTTGGGTATGCAGATTCCTTCTTCTCCCATAAAAAGCCCCGATTTGCTATATATTTGAGCTGACAGAGCTAAGCCAGTTGTCTGAGGCTGTTGTACAGTAAAATCATTTTTCACTCTTGACAGTTGATTAACACAGCAAGTTCCCCAACCACCTGACCAGCCGATGGTTGAGAGAAATGCCATGTTTAACGTGCCTCTTTTGTCTTATTGCCTGTCGTTTTACGAAGTGAAGAAAACAAAGAAATTTTAGCCCCCACCCCAAGGTCCCATCAGTTATATTTGCACAGCTCCGTTTAAAGAAAATAAAATATCCCTGGTGAATGACTTGTTTTCAAAATAAAGAAAGGAGATTGCATGAGATAAACTATTACATTGCAGAGACCTCTCTGAAGCATGAGACATTGAGACTGGAGCACAAAATGGCATTTAAGAGCCACAGGAGCTCACTCTTTACTAAAGGCTCAGCTCAGAGTATTGTGCTCCTGTCCCTTTTGTTCACTCAACTGGATTTATCACTGTGACCCGTAAAACAGTTATCAGCACCTATAGGGCAAAGACACCCTGGACTTCAGTCGGTACTTACCCCAATTGCATGCTGAAGCCCAGGTGTGTAAAGGTGTGTCTCCTCTCTTGCCACTCACAGGGAAGCTGCTGGGGCTTAGCTGCTCTGCTGCTTCGTGAAGACTACCCAGTCCAGAAGGACATTATGGGATCATGCCCTTATTTCAGTATTTTGGACACGTCTCTGCAGAGAAAAGGCTGTATTTCACAGCTATGATATCATTCTCGTGAGCTATATTTCAGCGTAAGCCACTATAAAACCTCTCCCATGACATCAGAGCTGTGAAATATAGCTGACTTCAAGTGCAGAAAATTCCCCCGCAGGAATAATTGTTTCCTGGCAATTGGCATTTGAAGGACTGATCCTTTAAAAGGCTGGCACAAATCCTGTCCAGGTAATGCTGCTCCAGGCAGCACGGCTCAGGAAACATTACAGGCAGGAGCAGAGGTATGGAGCCCCACTGTGGGATTTGGCCAGAGGGGTAATGAGACGAGCACCAGGGGAACCTGTCGAGTGATCATTTTCACCCCCTCACGCCTCAGCAATCCACGCAGACTTCGCTAATGGCTAAATAATAGCTTCGCTTATGTGCCGTGCTCCCTACCTCAGACCCTGCCTCCCCGACAAGGCGAGCCACGTGTGCGCAGCCAGAGCCACCCTCTCATCCGTCTTTTCACATCTGTGCTGCAAGCACAGAGCACGACGGGCCGTGCTGTGGCATGGCAGCGCGCCAGGGCTGCCGCTGCCCGGGGCACTAATTACTCACCTGGGCAGACCCCAGCCTCCCCGCGAAGCAGCCTGGCAGGAAAGTGGAAGTCAAAAATATTGTGAGAGACATAACCTCCTCTTTCATATCACGTCAGGGAAGGTGCCCACCCGAACAGACTCCACTCAGAGCTGGGGGTTAAAGGAGCAGATGTTGGCAGAGCCTTTTAAGGCTAGACCCTACGCAGGTTGGAAGGGTACAGGAGGAGGATAAGAGAGACTATAAAAACTGGGAGAGTTAAAATCACCTCTCCCTAAGCCTGCTCCTGAATCTGCCCACGTACCCCTCTAGTGACCTGCACATTTATTGACTGGGGCTCCATGAATCTCACTGAAGGCAATTGCAGAACGCATCCTAAAGCTTAGTCACACTGGCTTTTTCTGTTCCTCCTCTGTGAAAGTCTTCTTGTGGTGGGTAGCGGGTTCTGTTCTTGCTGTTATATCTGTGTGTGTGTGTGTGCACGCACACATGTTTACATGTATGTGAGTATGTATATGCCTGTGTGTCTGTGTCTATCTCACAACACTCAAAGCCTTACCTGGACGCAAATCCCATGACCTGCAGGACAGAGTTATTTTTACCTACAGAAAATTCATTGGCATTAATGAGAGCTAACAAGAAACCTTCCCTCTTCTCCGGAGGAAACTACAGTGCTTCAGAATTAATTGTACCTTTTCCATTCTTCCTCTAAACGCTAAAAAAACTGACTCCTCCTCACCCAGAAGTTACCTTTTTACAGTATTTTACCTTGTGAAGCAGTAAAACAATATTGTTTGAGCAGCCCTGTTCCATTACCTACTATCCATCTAAAAGCTAAGTGGTATTTCTTTATAGAAAATGATTTACTAAGAGGAACTGTAGGAGACTGGAGGTTATTTTATAAAATTTATTACTAAGAGCAATGACAAGCATAAGAGTGGCTAACCCAAGGCACTGTAAATGCTTTAACTCCATCAGTGTAGCTCAAAGGCTAAATTATGCCTGATTCACACCTTTAAAATAAAAACCCACACATAATATAGGGAAAAAATTGGCCCTTGATATAGAATATGATTCAAGTAGTGTTGTGTGAAATGCTTACAAAATAAAACAAACAAAAAATTCTCTTTTCAATTTGGTATAGTCAGATTGTCATTCCACAATCTTTATTTACAAATATTGAAAGCTGCTCTGTTGAATTTTGAGGTGGCTCAGAATGAGTTATGTTTTTTTGATCAGGATATTGAAAAAAATAAAGTTTCCATTTGTGAAACCAAATTAAAATTAATCAGATGATCCTTCTCTAAGAGTATGGATCTGTTTGGACTAAAAATTTAACAAAGTGTTTGTGAAAAATATATGTTGTGGAAGGTTTCTGTCAACTAATTCTGATTTCTTCAGATTATAAAATGTTCCAAAGCTGTTCATTAGGCATTTTGCATGACTCGTTACACATAGTATCATTTCTTCTTCCTGAATAGAAGCTTTCAATTTTTTTACAAACAGAAGAAATGTCCATACTACACTGTGGTACTGTATGTGTGGCTTTTTCTTGTGATGACAGTCATGCTATCTTCAGAGATAGGGATCATTTTCACAATTATTTTGAAGGTGCACAGATATTTAGTATTAATAATAGTAGGAAGGAGTAGCTAGTACAAACCTACAGGTGGAGATGAACTAGCTGATTTTGTTTTATTTTTAGAAGTTATTAATGAAAGCATTTACATATATAACTATGTATTTAAAGATCAAAAACTCAGTACAAAACTCTGGCAGTACGTAACTGAGGAAACCAAAATGTTCACTGAACTTCCTACACAGTATCAAACAGGTCTAGTATGTGGGAGATATTGACAAACATGCACATTTATTTCACTGACGTGTTTACTTGACCCTTCCTAAATGAAGTCAAAGGCAGAACTCCTTAAATGTGAGGGAAAAATCCTGGAGTTATCTAAGTCTGGGCTCTTCAGCCCATAACTATAGCAACAGAATGCCTCCTGGGAAGACAGTGTGCACTCTTACTAGCCCTTCTTCGATGTAATAAGGTAACCTCATCAAGATCCCCAGTCAAAAACCAATCAGTTACATCTCAAAGTCCAGGCAGTAAAAAGAGAAAAGCCCGGTTTGCCTTAGTCAATGAATGGAAGTAAATGGAGTTAAAAGGGAAAAAAAAGGAACCGCAAACCCAAACATCAGGACTCTTTCCTCCTACTCAGTATAGATTCGCTCAGATTATTTGAAGGACCGCTTGCAATGTTCTGAACCAGAAACAGCCCAGCTTTTCAACAATCACTATTGCTCTTCTCTCTTTGGTCTTATTTGCTGTAGCGATGAATGTTAAGTATCTTTGAAAATGCTTTAAAAGTTGTTATTTTTCTTTTCAGAGATCCTTTGAGACTGCAAAGACTAAAGAAGGAAGACGGCATGAGATTGGATTCGGTGCAGTAAAGTAGGTTAGTTTGAAGACAAGAAAAAAGATTATTATTTAGAACTTCTTGTGTTGCCGTGATGAGAACTTACCATTGCTTCTGGCTGCTGTTTTGGGCTGGTCAGCCCCACCAAAGTTTCTTAACTCCATTATCCAAAAGGACTAGTGGCTTTCCAGAAAAGGAAAAGGTTTTGGTATTGTCTGGAAACAGCAGGCGAGACCTCCATCGTTCCAAAAGGAGCTGGATGTGGAATCAGTTCTTTTTATTGGAGGAATACACAGGAACTGACTACCAATATGTTGGCAAGGTAAGATTCTTTCCTACGCATCCATAGTTTGATTTTAGAAGGACTAGAATGCCAGCAATAGCAAATAGATAAGAACAGCGCCTGCTACAACTTTCAGTTCACCTTCCTGTCTGCCCAGCTTCTGCTGAGGAGTAATTCAGCTTCAAATTGTAATCGACAACAGGAAGTTTCCAGTTTAACCAGCAAGTCCCATGACCAATCATGCACAATAATGTTAAAGATTTCCCTTTTCACTTTTGTCTGGAAATAATGCACCTTGATTACAGGGTTGTCTAGGCCAAATTTTTAGTTTTAAAACGTAATCTGCATTTTCCCTCATGCTCATTAATTTTACTAGAGTCAAACTAGTTAAACCAGAAGAGGTTTTGGTCCAAAATATTTAGGAATCGCAGTACCCATACTTTGGTGAGGATTCTCTCTATCCAGCAAAAGGCAACCATTTCCCTTTGAATTCCCCACTGCACGCGACAATGTTGCAGGCATTTCCTGATGAGACTCTGTGGTTCCACTGAGGACTCTGTGACATGACCATAATACTACAAGCCATGCTATTACAAAGAGTTGAAGCACACCGTGCTTATATACTAAGAAGCAACAGCCAGCTGAAAATTTCTAAACTCAAAACATGCCGACAGTTAGAAAAGGGTCTGTAAAATATAATAATAATTAAAAAAAAAAAATAATAATCACAGCTTAACTCTGAGAACACCCACCTCCCCGAGCAGCACACCCCCATGTCGGTAACAACCTTTATGTGAATTGTAGAGCTAATGCACATGTGGTAAGTTTAGAGAGTCTACACTGCCCAAGGTGCCATAGTCTATAGGCGCCTCTCTTGCAGAATGCAGAAATTATGCGATTGATGATGACATTCAAAGTAGAAACAATACAGTTTAGTTTTCCAAACTAAAATGGGATTGTGTCTGATCTACTTTGATCTCTCAAGCCTCTTAGCAAAGGCTGCGGATCACAGTGGTTTGACATTTTATCTCCCTCTGCAAGCTTCTGAGCATTCCCATGAGAAATGGTGGCTGCTTTTCTTGCCTGCCAATCAGCTGTCAGTCAAAGTTGGATGCAACTCTCCTTTCCTACTAAATGGCTGCAAGGCATGATTCAAATGAAGAGCTACTCAGCTGGTGTAATACTCGTAGAGCTCCGACCGGGATAATCAGCATTCATGAAGGATACCATGGAGCCCAATCTACAGGAAAAAGCCAAAGGCAGAAAGTCCTCCGAGAGGAGAAGTAGAGAGGGAAGATAAGAGGGTAAGAAAAAAAGCCAGAAGAGAGTAAGAGGGAAGAACTAGAAAGACAGAGGTGGATGGAAAGGAAACTTTACAAAGAGAGATCGAGACAGTGGAGAAGAAAGGGGCATCAAATAGGGGTAGAGGATAGGAGTTGGGATGAAAAGGTTACCTAAGGAGAGCACAAATAAAAACAGAAGATGAAACAGTGAAGAAAAAAGCCAACCAACCAACCAACCAACCAACAATAAAAAAAAAACCAGCTAAGAAATATGGAGTGAAGGAAAAAGAAAAGAAAACAAAAGACATCAGTCCTCCACACACACTCCTGCTTCACACTCTACTCAGATCGGGGTAATGGGGATCTCTTTCTCCAAAGATAAATCAGGTGGTGCTGTGGTGAGTCCTACAGCTTGTCGTTTTCACTGTGAATTTTGACATTAAACCTGCTCAGCCCCAAGTTCCCCATTGTCTCCACTGCAGAATTTGAGTAGAAGCTATTGGATTCAGAGGGACTGATAGGGGAGTGAATATTCCTGCAGGACAAGTTTGCTAACAGACAGTTAAAAAGATGGCCTGGTTGGACCAGAAAATGAAGAAAGTTTGAACTGGAGTCATTGAGAGAGAAAAAAACATGGATGTTATTTTTAAAAGTTGTTCTTATGCCTGTTGGTACTTTAATACACTTACAAAGCATAGAAACAACACATAATATATAAATGTCATTGATTCTGTGTCCCTGGGCTGTTCACAAGTGGCCTTTCACACGTCTTTCAAATGCCAGAACTGCTCACACCCTTGTAATTGAACAATTAGCCAAGAGGCATGGAAGAGCAGCCATTTATTATTAGAGAAAGTTGAGTATTGGTGTGAGGATAAATGATAGAAACAGCTGAATGTCTCCAAATTGAGGTAACCAGGCAATTTAGCTGAGCAATTAAACTTGATTGGTGTGGGCAAATGAGGATAATGAACATGTTTATGAAGCATATTTTTTTCTCAGAGGACTAAATGTTAACCTTAAACATGAACCGAAAATGGTAAGAATATTTGGTTATAGTCTTTTTATTCTCTTATATCATAAATAGATGTGAACAGGAAAGTCTTTTAAAACAATATCAATATATGTATGTAAAGGGGAATTGTGCTTGTGTCTTACTGTATAAGCAGTCAGACCTGAATCTTCTGAGGTTTTTTTGATTTTGGCAGTTGAAGGTGGTAGGCATTAACATCATAATTATAAAAAAAATATTCCATACAAGCTACAAGAAAAAAAAAATTACTTGAGCTGGTTTTACTTTTGTCTTTTCATTTGTTAACATCTGTTTAATTCGAACATCTACGTCAAAATATGAGATATAAGAAGTCTGTTGTGAAAGAAACAGCATTATTTCTATAAACTGCCCAAATTGCAGTTGTAAAATCATGTAACTATTTATAGTACAAAAATCACTTTTATATCATAATAGTTTTAGAGAGAAAGGGAAGAAAAGTGAGGGGGAATGCATTCAGGTTTGAGATAATACAAAAGAAAGTAATCTCTCTGAAGGCAGAGCTCAAGGCAGTACTGAAGACAATGCTGAAGCACCACCTGAGTCACCGACCAGAGCACTACTGTGCTCCATGCCTTGTATACTCTATATGCAATGAACCCAAATGCTTTCCATCCTTTAGGAGATAATTGCCTAAGCACAGACAAAACAAAGCAGTCCTTTTTTGGTACCCGTGGGTACTGTCAGCAATTAAAAAGTGCTCCCCAGTTTTGTATGCTACACACTTTACTGTCAGCCCAGATACGCTGCTGTATCACGCTGGACAAGAATATGTGGCTGCCAACAAGAAGCTCCCAGTGTTATCAATACAAGTTGATTGTGTGCTGTGGCTCTGACACCAGATCCACCATTTTATTATCCAGTTCTTGTATTCCTGAATGTCATTCCTGTATATTCCTGAAATAAAGCCTTTTAAAAAGAGTAGAAGTTCACACCTCCAGGCTTGGTTTGTCTCAGACATAATAATATAAGGAACTTGCAGAAAAGTTCTAGACTGGAATTATTCATTGCGCTGCTGAATAACTTGTGAACTACAGCTATTCATTGAAGTGTGATTGATGGGCACAGTGACATTTTAACCTGAAGATATCTTTTCTTCTGGTTCAGAAATTATGGCACTTGGCGGGGACTCAATCCCAAAATAAAATAGAAGGATTACATGAGCATCAAAGTAGAGAAGTGCCCAGCACTACTACCTAGCCAAAACCTGCAACATTTCAGTTGGGTTTTAAAAGTGATCTAGTTGTACCTGTGGCTGCTTAGTACGATTTTAAAGGGCTGGGGTGAATGCATCTCTAAATCACAGGTAAACCATGAAGTGGTAGTGCAGCTGTATACAGAAATATACGCTATGTTCCCTAGAGGTCTTCAGATATTCCTGGTCAAAAGAGTGAAAAAAATCTGCCCTGTTCCAAGATTATACTCAAAGGTATAGTTATCATATGTATTCTGCTTGATGTCTTTGCACAGCTGTCCCGTTGGCTACATAAAATTCGTGCACTGGCATCCATCACTGAGTCGTCTTGTCAGAGCACAAGCCTACAAATCACTGTTACATAAGGGGGTAAGATGCCTCTTTCTTTCAGACTAAATAAAGGTCTGAACAAGTCTTAAATCTTACTCATTAACCCAGAAACGGCTTCTGGCAGCCTTCAGTGCAAAGGAACAACTTGCTTTTCTGATAACAACAGGCACACCTGTGGAACAGTTTTGTCACACTCTGTCTGTCTGGCACTAGAAGGAAACTTCCAGACGTACTTTTCATTTTTGCTCTGTATTATTGATGTTTATGTAGTTCAAGCAGTATTCTCGCCTGGAAGCTATCTGATGTTACTACCTGTACAACCCATCATAAACAATCATCTTCTGCTGACAACTCCATTTTTCAAGGAAGATAAAGTCAAAGTCCTGCTGCTATGTGGCTTGGCAAAGCAGAAAGGATACTGCATTACTCTAGCCAAAACTAGAATCCTTCTGTCTGGTGTTGAAAGAACCACTGGGAAAGATAACTTACCCTCTGTCAGGAATGGTTTAAGGTACCATTGATTCTGCTTTGGAGGAGGAGGGGATGGATTAAATGATATCGCAATATAGTTTCAGTACTGTTTTTGTTTCTTTTGCCTGATTTTACTTCTGACTACAACTATTCTGTCAGCAAGCAGAACCATCCCTTGCAGCGCATTTCACCAGAAGCAAATCAAACACAAGGTAGAATCTCTCCAAACCATTGCAAGTAGTGGGACTACGTCACACAGTCAGGCAAAAATATCTGCCTGTGAGCACACACAAGGGGCTATTTAAACAAGGAAAATTATTGTCATGTAATACAGTCCATGCATTTTCAGCATTTGAGGCAGAAATGGGTCACATTACTCCAATGGTTAAAAGGTATCATATCTTAACTGGATGACATGAAAACTAGCAAGATAAACCTTCACTTTCTTTCAGATCTTTAGTACGCTAGCATTCTGTACTTATCATCAAAACTTTTGTTCTCCCAACAAAAGCAAGATGTGAAAAGTCAAATTAAATTGACTCTTCCCATCTGCACTTTTAACATCCTTTATGCAGTTCTATTGGCAAACACTTGCTCGGTATCTGTTTGCTTTACCTTGTAACTTGCACTGTGATACACACCTGATGCCTTCAGTTTGCCGTTCCAAACACAGTGACTATTTGTTTTCTTTATGAGGCCTAAAATTAAAAGTTCCACTTGTGATGTCTATTCAGGGAATCTACTCAAAACAGTTTTCAATTGATTTTGACACTTAGAATATCCTTTCTCCAGGTCTAGATTCTGCAACCTTCTTCCAAGAGAACTGGCCACCCAAGAGCCAGGCTTTAAGTCTCTGAATGACCTCTCAGTCCTGAACAGTTCCTGGGCTTGAAGTAGCTCACAGCAAAAGTGAAGACAGCGATCAATCATCCCTAGGTCGCGTCAGTCAATCATCTGAGCTGCTCTGTGGGTTGCAGCACTGCCCACAGTGTACACAAAGCTCTGGGCTGGACCCTTGTCCCTGGCAAGTCCTCAACTGTTTTCTTTCACAGCTAAACGTGCACAGGAAATTTGACTTTGCCCTGCGGCTCTCAGAGGACCTCCACACCCTTTACCATGCAGAAGGAGGAGGGATAAAATTCTGCACCTTTCCAGATTTAGGCTCCCCCCAGCAAGCCATATGCATGAAGGTGCTCTGGTCCTTGGGGAACACTGACAGCCGTCTGCACCACTCTCTGCAAAGGAATTGCTCTCTGAGCAGGGCATAGGGCTTTTTTTGGGCCATTTATGGCACTCCTGCCTTTTTTCTTGACAAGAAAGTCACAGGATCCTTTACGTGTACCAATATTAGTTAACTGCAATGATATGTTTAACTCTGTGGTGAAAGAAGCATCAAGACCAGCCTTTTACACATGAAGAAACTGATGTACAGCAAGATTAAATGACCTTATGCACAACTAAAAGTCAGAAATTTCTAAACCAAGACTTAAAAAACCCCAATAATCAGAATTCTTAGCCCCTTTTCCCCCCTGTCTAAATGATTAGGTCACCTGCCTCTTGCTTCAATAGGCTGAATACTTGTCATTCTCTTAAAAGGTGGAACAAATGCTGTGGTGTATCTGCACTTCCTATATTCCTCAGCCATCATTCATATTTTATGTTCCACCACTTGACTTTCCCAACTGCCCTTCATTCCTATATTGAATTGCACACACATACACACACTTGTCTTATATTCCTCTTTGAAAGATTTACTGGCGCTGATGGAAGTCCTCTGTACTGTCGGTCTCTGTGGAATAGTGATAACTCTGAAATGAGGGACAGTTGAGAGGTTAGAGGCCCAGGATGACAATCCAGAAACAGCTTGCCGATTTCAAACCGTCATATGGGGGCTAAGAAAGGAGATAATGAGAAATGGGTGGGACGGGCAAGAATGTTATTCAGAAAATGAAAAGGCAGGAAATATAGCCTGCTTAATGTTTACGATCATCATAATTGTGAATCTACTTGGCATCATCCTTGTACCCAAATATATTACACAATATAAGAGCCTTACAACCATCTGTTTCAAACATAGCACATTTCCTATATTATAGCACATGGTGGTGCTTACAGTGTAACCGTACATAACCTCCTTCCCTTCTTTTCTTTCTACCTACAGAAGCAAGCAAATCCTGGGACCCTTGAGCAAATATTTCTGTTAGCTCTTATTTTTCATTTTTTGTGCCCTGAACTAAACAATTTTGTTTTCCATATGTTAATGACCTGCTCAGACCAGTGCTTACATTTTGGGCCACATCTTTTCACAGATCATCCTGTCCTACCCTTGTCAGCAATCTGCATATCTTGCTAAATTGTGTGCCCTTAGACTGCTGGCTATAGAAAAATAGCTGAACACATTAATCTTCCTCCCCAAGGAGACACTGCAGGTGAAGTTCATGCTTTATTTTGTGTTACTTAGATCACTGATCTTTGGAACTGTGATTACTATTTTCTTATTTGTTTGTATAGCACAGTACTCACTATAAAGCTGTGATGTCATGAATATAGAACTTGCAAGCTAGCAACAGCAAAAAACAAATCCCTCTTTCAGGCTCAAGACAAAGAACCACAGTTTTTCCACCATTTTTTTCTTTACAGTTGGCTCAACAAAGATAGTAAGCCATAAATCTTAGAGAAATCTCTTTATTAAATGAAACTCATCTTGTCTGTGACTCCCTTTTCTTTTGCTGCCTTTTCCCTTACTGGTGAACACAGGTTCACAGTGGGGCAGCAGCAGATTGAGAGCTGTGGCCAGTCAGTGTAACATTTCAAAACACAAACTGAAAATGTGTTGTGATGTGAATAGCTACTGTTGATCTGTATGCGCTAATGCAGACTGTGGCTTGCTTTCACCATTAATGGGGTGAAACAAACCTCAGCATGCACTTGCAAGTACTTCAGGATTCAGTGAAGCTTGTAGTTATCATGAAAGTCTGAGGTGGCAGATGAAGGAAAGCGAAGAATCACCCTCTGGAAGGAAAGGGAGAAAGGAAAAATATCAATCCTTTTTCTCTCTTCTCTTCTAATTCCACAAAAAAAACCCCAGAACAACAAAGGTTGAAAAGAAATAAAACACTGAGTGAACCAGAAGTTAAAAATGTATATTAAAAGAGAAGGGGAAAAACAGATCAGCAAACGTTTATACTAGAACTGTCATTCCCACTGTTTTCTTTTCAGAGTTGTTTGGTTTGGTTTGGAGTCATATCATCCGAAGAAGACTGCAGTCCTTCTATCCCCAACTTGCATATTCCATGTTGTACAGAGCAGGGCTCGAGAAGAACTCAGCTGGAATGGCCTGTCTGTATAGGAATATCATCTGTCTGGCACTATTTCTTACTTTGTCTCTTTGCGAAACATCAAGCAATATTTCACCACTAGATATATCTTGGAACAAAGAAGGTTTTACTGTCCCGCACAGGCTCACATAATGATCATTCAGTCATCTTTAGCATGTTTATCAACTTTGCCTATACTATATCTTCATGTTAGAAGGCAACATCAAACTAAGTCAAGTCACTAATGGAAAAAGACAGAACAGTATAACTGTACCTTTGGTTCTGTGACATGCTTGCTTCTCCCTAGCCGCCCTTGCAATCAAGCTGATCAGGAGAGGATTTAAAAGGCATGCAAACAGAGGTGTCAGAGCATTCATAGTTTCTTTCCACTCCGTGATCTTTCTGTGGTTTTACACATTTCAGGTCAGTTGCTTAAAGCAGAGATAATGCTGCTTATAACTGGTAAAATTCCTTACAGAATGTCCTGTACATGTAGGGAATAACAACTGCCAAGGGGGTTGCAGGCAAAGAGTTAATGCTCTTTGGATGAAAATTTTTGCATATATATTCATGGTATTTGCAAACTGGTGTGAGCCTGAACCTCGTGCTACTTCCAAGTAATGAAAACTGTCAGGGTCTACAACATTCATCTGATAAACCCACCTCATGCAAATATCTATTATTTTACCTACAGAAAATATTTTATGAAAAATTTCTTTTAGATTTTTTAGACTGATAGGATCACACCAATTATATGTGCTTCAGAGAGAATTCTTTTCTTTCATGAATACTAGATATGATATAATTGGGAGAGCATAGACACAAGTATTCTCACCAAAAGAACTTGTGTCTATTGCCTCTCATCCTATCACTCCCTTCTCTAGCTCTACCTTCTCTACACCCTCCCGTCAGGTAACTGTAAACAACAATAAACTTTCTTTTCTTAATTCTAAATAAAACCGTTTCTCTCTCCTCTCCTCATACACCATATGCTCCAGCCCCCCTAGCCCTCTTGGTGACCCTTCTGTAAACTCACTGCAACATGTTAATATCTTTTTTGTAGAGAGCAGGGGCAAAACTAGATGCAGTACTCCGGTTGTATTCCTACAAACTGTGAGTGGAGGAGAATGATCAATGCCCTCGATCAACAGGCTATACTTTTGCTAAAACAAACCAGTTGACTTTCCTCTCAGCAAGAACACACTGCTGATTCATATTCAATTTCTTGTCTACTGAAATGCCCAGATATTCGCTGCAAGACTGTTTTCTATCCAGTCTGTACTTCTGCAAGGGATTATTCCAGCATAGATGCAGGACTTTGCATTTACCTGCTCTGAACTTCCTGTGGTTTCCATCAGTCCATTTCTCCAGGCTGTTGAGGTCCCTCCAGATAGCAGCTCTTCCTTCTCAATATTGAGAGCACTTCATCCAACCAACCTGCATTTTTATATTATTTGCAAAACTGCTGAGGATGCATTCCGTCATTTGAGTCTTTATTAAAGACATTAAGCAGCATTGTCCCCCAATATCAACCCCTGAGGAACATTGCTAGTAAACAGCCACCAGTTGGAGTTCATACCATGGATCACAACCATTTGAGCTTGGCTGTGCAGCAAATTTTCCACACACCTTATTGTACATTTTTCCAGTCCATATCTCACTGATTTGCCTGTTCAGATACTATGGGAGACTGTGTCAAAGGCCTTGCTAAAGTCATGCAATATCTACTGCTCCCTACTTGTCCACAGTGCCATCCATGCCATCAGGGAAGGCAAACAGGTTAGTTAAACATGATTTCCACTACTAAATCCATGATAGTTGTTCCAAATCAACTTCTTTTCCTTCATGTACCTGAATTTAATGTCCATGCGTATTTGCTTTATAACATTCCCTGGAACTGAGGTATAGCTGGCCAGTCTCTAGTTCCCAGATCCTTCTTCTTGCCCTTCTTTAGAATAGGTGTGACTTTCCCTATTTTCAGAATTTAAGAACCTTCCGCAATCACTATGACTTTTCAGACATTATAGAAAGAAAACATTTCATCACCATCCTTAGATGCATCCAGCGTTGTCCTACAGAACTGAGTTTGTCCAATTTGCCTAAAAGGCTCCTAATATATTGATTTTTGTCTGCTGTGGATAGTGCTTCACTCCACCAGAATTTTCTGATAGAGTCAGGGATCTTTGGGGCCTGTGGACAAATTGCACTTTCACACCCCCGAGTAGTTCTTCTTTATTCATGAGTAATGGGTCCAACACAATGCATCTTCTGGTCAACTCCTCAGTCACCTGGGTCAATAAATTGTCTTATGTCATTCTGCAGAAACCTGGGTTGCTTGCACACAGACATATTGCCCTTCCAGCAAACATCAGAATGATTAAAGTTCCCCATGAGTAGTGTAGCCTGCAAACACAGGATTTCCTCCATCCATCTAAAGAAGGCTTCATCTACTTCATCTCTTTGAGCAGGCAGTCCGTAGCAGATGCCTACAGTGATGTCTTGTGTTGGTCTGTCCTCTTATCCACAAGCTCCTGACTGATTTGTCACCTGTTCCAATGCAAAGCTTCATCTACCTGAGCTGATCTTTTGCTAATCCACCTCCTTGCCTTCCTGGCCTGGCCCTGGCCTTTCTAAACGGCCTACATCCTTCTGTTGCAGCATTCAAGTCATATAAGCTACCCCTTTGCATCCTGACAAATGCATTTTGAGGAATACTCATTTGAAAGAAGAATCTACTCAATTGCAGCCTTGGCTAAGGTTTCCCATAAACATATTCCTAGTTCAGCAGCCTTCCTCAAGAGGGTCCTGTTGAGATTTAAATGTGCAGCCTTTTAGATTGTACCTGCTGTCTCACACAAATTCTTAATTACCCATTTACATGACACAAACTTTTGTTTAGAAATAAAGTTGGGGAACATGCCAGCACGGAGATATTTTTCCTTTCCCCAGCTTCTGAACTGTAGAACTAGAAGGCATACAAATAGATTAAAGACTCAACTAAACCTGTGGAGGTGAATTAATTTCCTTTCTTGTTAAGTCTTCATTTAAATCTGAATGTGGGTTCTCACTTGTTTTAGTGTTTGTCTATATCCTCCCTTCTCCATCCCCCTACTTTCCTCCGTGCCACACACACTTTTGTACAGCATATAAAATTCATACACGTATTTCAGGATTTGATTGTCAGCGTCAAGTGCTCAGAATATCAAAGGTTCACCTTTGTCAGTAAGCAAAGGATGAACATTTGCTTTCAAGCGCATCCATCAGGGAGTAGTCAGAAGCTGTTACTTGCTGAAGAAGCCTGATGTTTTATTCAACTGTATCCCAGTAAAAAACTTTTCTGGGTATTAGGCCAAGGGTTTTTTTGTATTGTTTTGTTTTTGTCCTAGTTCATCTTTAAGATATATCCTCCCCTACCCCCACAGGAGAATAGAGGTTTTCACTGAATTAGAAATATACTTGTTCATATACCTTAATTTAGATGCTGTATTTGCTTATCATATAATTTTCAGGCACTTTTGAAAGTTCATTAATGCAAAGAAAACATTTCCTTGGTGATGAAATGGATAATTCTGACCACCAATAAAGAGTAAGCAACCGTCCCTGGGTGAATTCCCTGCAAAATCAAAGGCAAAGCTGGGCATATAATGCAGACTGTATGAGATCCTTTTTTGATTGCGTAATGCAGTACAGGACAGAAGTCACATTATGCCATGAAATAGCTGGGTACCCAAAAAACCCCATATGATTTCTTTTTCCTGTGTATTTTTTAAAAGATGAGATATACATCTGGGCCTTTTGGCTCAGTGAGTATCTTTTCTTGCAAAAAAGGAAAATGGGACATAGTGTATATATATTAACTAGCAAGCTTAAACGGTGGAGGTACATTAACTATGCTGTAGGTACCTTTTCCTCTGCGCATACCTGTCTTTTAGATATACAAGGATATCAGGATATTTGAACTATTTTGCTTTGACTCAGAAAAAAAGCTATAACAAATGTTGGTGCTCTTGAATTGTATGCACAATTCTCATTGAAACATAGGGGTTTAGGGGAGAGATTTCCCGGGGAGGCATGCATCCCTTCAGGGACTCATTGTATCTCCATTGAAAGCCATTACAATTTAGGCAGTTAATTTTCCTTAACACCAGAGCTCATGCAGTAGAAATGAAAGCACATATCTTCCTTTTCACATTACTACAAAGTCTTAAGATATCTCAGAATGTTATTTGAGCTAATATAGCCAGCCCTAGACTGCAGAAACTCCACTATCTACCCCATCCCTTATCTAACCTGTGGTGACAATAACCTTCAGCTAGTGGATAATACCAAACACCTGAGAGCAATTAGATCTTCTAGCATTCCATCTGGATTAGGAAAAGGCCACCCCCTCACTCCCTAAATGCAGCAGGCTGTGGCAAAGCCACAGTATTGCTAATCTTTACTCTAGTTAAACAATCCTCTGTCTTTTCACAAACTAACGCAGAACAAATTACACCCAGGGCTCTCAAATCATGCTGTAATCATTACATACAGAATTGGACGTTGTTAACAACCCAGATTTTACTGTAGGGAGAATGTATAAGTATCAAAAAGTGATCTGTCTAAGATCAGACAGGAAGACTGTGACAGAGACAATATTAAAACCTGCCAGTCCTGTACAAGTCTGTCTTTCCCTTGCATATCTTGTGTTTTGTCAGAGACACACTTAAAAGCACTTCACTCCTTGTTTCTATTTTTTTTATATACCAAGGAAATCATCAGTGATGCCTCAAACTAATTTTCCCATTTAGCCTTTAAGACTCACACTTGAATCCAATGACTGACTATTCAGTTATGGTGGTAAATTTGCAGTGATGAGAAAGCCTGTCTTCTAAAACAAAATGACTTGTACAGTTCTTTATGGCTTTCAAGGATTCAAGGGCTTGAATTTTTATTCTTGATCACTGAAGTGTATGCACTAGGTTAAAATATAACTTTTAGTCTCTCCTAATATACTGTTCAGCTATTCATGTAAGAGAGTTTTCTCAGTACCTGAGCGAGGGTATGACAAATCTGAAGGTGGCTAATTTCTTTATGCTTTTTAGTAAGTGAATGCTGGTGCCTCAACTAAAACCTTTCCTCATATCTACCAGGTGCCGTTGCTACCACACAGTTCAAAAACACTGGCAAAAAGGAATGATGTCAGCATGACAAAGAAATGCCAGATGCTGAAATAGATGGACCAAAAAGCATAAAACTTCTTTTTTTTTTAAACTGCCTTGTCCTTCCTTAAGAGAACAACCAGATCTCCATTCTTTTGTGAGGGTAATTGCAGAAGTCTGTACAATGCTCTTTTGTTACCGTCACTACTGTTTAGCTGGAGAGGGCTCTTTAATCTTTCAGACAAAGGCATAATGAAACCCAACTGACATAAGTAAAACTGGGAAAATTCAGTTTACAACCAAGGATTTTTATTTTTTTTAAGTGAGAGGTCAGCTATTACTCAGAGGCAGAATTGTTTTGAGTTCCTTAGAGTCTAAAAGGAATATTGGTTATCTTTCTTACTGTTATACATTAGTTCAAAGAAAAGCAAGAAGTTTGAAAAAGGACATGAAATTCAAGGGCCCATATGTATAGAGATCAGACTTGACACCACAGTCTCTTGAGTCTTATAAATTAAAGACCTGTTTGTCTTTTTAAAGGCATACTTTGTAAATGCCTGCTATAATTGTGCTTACAGATAATAGGAAAAGGAACAAATAAAACTGCATTACCACAAAAGAGCTCAGCAGCACTCAGCTCAGGAAAACATGGAGACACCTTTACCTAGTTTGCAGATTTGCTAAATATTCATTAAGATCTGATAACGAGTTGCCCCTAGAGAGAAGGGCCAACAGAATAAGGGACCTTTCTAGTTTGACACACCGCAGTGCGGGACAAAAGCTCTTGTGCCATTGTCCCTCTTTAATCACAATGAAGAGCAGCAGCAGTTGGAGAACCCAAGAGGGAAAAGAGTTGATAGGCCCTGGGCAATGTTGAAAGGATTGACACTTTCCAATTGATTTTTTTGCAGAGCTGATTAGCTGTGGCTGCATGTTTGCACTTCAGGTTAGAAAACCCATTTGTGATCTTGAAGGTTGTGTAATAAAGGTGTGAGTCACCAGAGCATGGATGTTTATTCTTAGCTTCATACATTTAAAATAAAAAACAGGTTCCCAACTACTGTTTGGGCAGCCTATTCCATAAACCAAGGACCACAACATCAGCCAGACTGTTTTCCCTGTCTATCTCAGGCCGTGCAGCCTCACATATAGCCCTCGCAAAAAGAGAACGAAGGGAGCCTTCCAGCCAGTCTGGAGGGTGTGAGCCTAGAGGCTCCAAAGTGGGAGCACTTCACCTCTTGTCTCTGGTCTAATGACAAATTCTTATTCCAGTGCCCTTTATACTCTATTTCTTAGTCTTCCCCACACACACACAGTGCCCTATACTCTTATTATAGTGTCTTTTCTATGTTTTGTTTGTTTGTTTTGAAATCAGATGCCGCCATCTTTCATTGTCAGTTTGCCTTTTGAGTACCTGGTTGCTTCTGAATCTTGAAATGTTCGTAGTGCCTTTTGGTCCATTCATTTCCTGAAGCTGTTCAGCAGCAGAAAACTGGGTTTTGGTTTCTCTTAGTGTCATTCATTTACAGGGAACAGAGTGGTACTCCTACTTTTGAGAGTGAATGAGAAAGATCACTGACATTTTTATACTCTCAAGAAACAGCAAGACAGCATCACCCTGGTGGGGGTTTTTCTAGGTGTATTTTTATTCCTCCTATAGTTCTTGATATCAGGACAATCTTTTTTTGCAGACGATACTGCTGTTACTGAACACTTTTATCTGACATCTAACTTTTTTCACTATTTATTTGCAGTAGTTGCAATTTTAGCATTTTTTCAATTTTTTAGAATGTCATGGAATTTTTTTGGTAAAAACCTCAGGGTTAGAGCTAAGAACCAGTACTTAGGTTAAAGGGGGCCCATAGAGGGCATTACTCTTTTACTCTTTTCCTGGTATACTCAGACTATTGCTGACCAGAATATCCTACAGGAAGAAAAGGATGCCCTAGAAAATGGAAGGAATAGAAACAGGATAAAAATGCAATGTTCTTGAAACAGAAGTCATTAAAAAAACCCTGAATACACACTGAATGACCATACATTAGAAACAGCAAGAGAAGGAGAAAAACTTGAGTGTTTTAGTCAGTCATGGGATGACAGGAAGATGCTAGTTCGATACGGTAATGAAAATGGCAAATGTTTGTACTCATTCTCTAATAGAGATAGGAAAATATGAACATAATTGTTCAAAGACCTGTGTCCATTCATACAGAAGGAAGGCCAATAGAAATGTAGCAATTACAGAAAAACGACTAGGATCATCAGCCCTTCATATCTGGCCTTCTCTTCACTGGCTCTTTTTGGAATCCACTTGACTTGAAAATGAGAGGCTGAGGTTGTAAACGGGATTCCAGCTGAGGACTCAGAAGTGCCTATTTTGCAAGTGAAGTATATAGGCTGGTAGCGCAGCAAAGAAAAATAGTGAGAGCATATGGAATTATTATCTATAAATGTTGGATGAGGAAGAATGTATATATGTGGGAGGAGGTTCATAAAACAGAAAAACAATGCTGGCACAAGAACAGCACAACTAATCTGGGAAACAAGATTCTTCCTAATCACTAGAGGGGCAATTTCTTAACAAATAGGAACTGCGTACCTTTTGCACCTTTTTCTTCACTAGGCATAGTGGGAAGCAAGGAAGTGAAAACTGCATTAACAAACTGAAACACTCAGGAATCAGTCACACTGAGCCATATTCAGGTTTACTGTAGTAATTATAGTATAATAACTATACTTACTATAGTAAACTAATCACTTACTGTAGTTAACTAATTTAAGTATTCTATAAACCATGACATCTGTAAAGTCAAGAAAAGTGATGAACAATGAAGACTGCTGATTGCTTAGGACAGCAGATCTTGGGTTAGTGAGGAGATACAAAAAAGTTGGAATCTACTTTAAACGTCTGTTGTAGCATTCTAACAGCTGCTGTTTCTGACAGCTGTACTTCTGGAATCATGGTGCTGTCATCTGGTAAGGCTGGGTCTGTTTGCATTCCTTTTTTAATCTTCTCAAATATTTCTTTGTTGTTTTATTTTCTCTGAAAATGACAGAGCTTGAATCTTCAAACTCCAGCTCTCCAGCTCTTTTGAGGATGTAAAGTATAAATGTTCCTATAATTTTCAAAATGCTTTATATAAGAACAGAAAGGAATCCTCTTTTCTAGTTTCTCTAAACACCAAGAAAAGTTGGAAGCACTGTAGCATCTTTCTCCCATTGTCTTTTTTAGCATCTATCCTCCCATTTTTAACAGAAATTTAAGCTACATTTTTGAAACAGTGGTCCCTAAGGGTAGGTACCTAAGTCTTGACATAACCTTCCAGCTATCTGACCTCAGCAGATAACTAGCTTCAGCGCTTTAGCCTCTATCTCGCTCCACTGGCCTCCTCTAAATAATTTTAAAGTCCATTAACTGCTTTCAAATAAATTTTAGAGAGGAATAAAGGTGTCAAAACCATTGATTTCATACACAATTTGGAAGAACGGTAGCTGCATAATGCAAATAAACCTACATTGTGCCTTGACTGTTTGGTCAGCTGGCTGTTCCATAAATACACGTATAAGCTGCCACCAACCACAGCCCATGCTGTATTTTCTTCAATCAGTATTTAGGGAACATGAGAAGTAGCAACATTTTGCAGTCAAGAAGTTTTGAGAACACGGGCTGGAGCAGTCACCAAGTGGAGTAAAAACTTTGTTGCCGATTATTTGATGATATTAATATGTTGATGATATTAATGGTGTCGATTATTATATTAATTGAGGAGGTTGGTTGATGTTATGGGAATACAGAGCACCAGAAGAGACAGGGAAGAGTACAAGGTTGTTACTATTCTGAAATAGAAACTGTGTGCAATATTATAGTATTAGCAGTTTCATTTTGAATGCTTTATTTTTTCTGAATGCTGTGACATTGCACTGTGTAACCTCAAGCAATATATGCGGTTGAATTTGTTCATAAACTCCACTGTTTGGATCTATTCAATTTGGAGTGAAATCATGTGTTATGAATACTGCTAAGAGTAAACCCGTGATTCTCTCGGTTAGCTACCTACCAATTGCCTACTTACTATTTTAGTAATTGGTCTGTAGTTCATTATTTTGTTAGGAGGCAAAAATGTGACCACAGCAACCCCAGAATAGCAAGTTCTTCTTATAAATACAAATAAATAATAAGACGCAACAGGCAGCTTATTTCTGGATAATTGTAGGTTGGTGGCTCAGTGTGTACATCCCAAGGTCGATTGACTTTGATCTTTGCAGAGGTTCAGTAACCGCTCTGAAATTCAGCGAGTAGGGTGTTATATTCACGACAGGAAACAGAATTTGGTCTGTAGGATGGATGGAAACCCATCTTACCCACCAAATTACTAGGTATCATAGCCAGCAATATGACATTAGTGGGAGCTAAACTGCAATTTACAGATGTCTTACATAACCTAAAGCCACTTCATAAATGAGATTAACTATGCTGTTTAAATCAGTTTTACAGAGTGAGGTAGAGGAGGGATGTTATTTTATTCTGGAGAATATCCACGGCCTGCAATTTCAATTTTTTGTAATTTAATTACCACAGCCATAAAAGTACATTTTCAGAACAACCTTGTTACACATATGCATGGTAGAATGCCGCTTGTCTCTAACGTATTCCATTTAAACACACAAAAAAGTTAGCGCTTAGCCTCAACTGATTAAAATATATGGGATCTCACTTTCATTACATAGTTTTGGTACTGCTGTTTGCATAGTTTCGTATCAGGGTGAGTGTAGCGTGGTTAGAAAGGGGCCCTGAGGCACCGCCAGCTCTGACCGTCCCTGCCCAGCCCGCGGGGCTCCCCCCTCCTGCCCAAGGCCCAGCACCCCATGTCAGACCCACAGGGCTCCCCCCGACCTACCCAGGGCCCAGCACCCCATGTCACCCCCCAGGGCTCCCCCCGACCTGCCCAAGGCCCAGCACCCCCAGGGTGTCAGCCCCTGCCCCAGCAACGCCACAGCAGGGCCAGTCTCTAGCCCCCCACAGCCCTGCCCTGCCCGGCCATGGGCCCCGCTGAGCCGGGCCCACCTGTGGGCCCATGTCTGGCCTGGACTTGACCTCTCTCCATCCCCAGGGAGGTGCCCAATGATGGGGGCTGGGGCTGCCCCAGTGTCCCCATCTGCACACTCCTGGCTGGGGCGGTGGGATGGGCCCTGCCTGCTGGGCCCTGCTGTCACCCACCCGGGGAGCCGCCATCCCTCACCTCTGTGCAGACACACTGACACTGCTTTTGGAAGTGCTGCCGACATTGTGGAGTATAGCTCCTGACTGTATAATGGCAGAGACGGGCAGTAATGGCTTGTGCAACTTAAAGCCAGTTGGATCTGCTGTTTTTGTGACGTATCATTTTGTAGTCTTACTGCAAAAGCACATGAAAGACATCCTTAAATTCTTCCCACATGCTTTGCTGAAGTAATTCCTGTGTGTGTAGCATAGCTCCAACTCAACATTTAAGACCCTGGTAAAATTTTCCTGCAATATTGTTTTAAAGTGAAGCTATCTATTGGAGATGAACACAAATGCTGTAAACATATTCATTCCAGAAATAAATAAAAAAATAATAAATGCTCACAGTACAAATACTTTGAGCACAGCTTTCCCTTGCCTTTTCCTTTACATTGAGCTGAAGCTTAGCACTTTCACAGAGCTCTGCCAGAGGAGGCTGCTCCAAACTGCAGCTAATTTGACAATAAAAACAACTCTCCTTTTAAAGTAATTATGTATGTGACAACAAGCAGAATGTCATATACAGGCGGGTAATGCTGCAGTCCTGTGTGCACTTTTTGCTGGAGCTGTGAAGCCTTCCCTGTTTTCAGGCAGCTGTATTTGAATGTTTTGGGCTGGGACATTTTGGGGGTGGCAGAAGAAAGAGTCTGGGCAGTTTTTATCTGACTGGAAGTCATTAAAAGCAGACCACATGGTTCACTTAACAGTGGTATTAAACTAAAATGAGTGGAAGTACGCCTAGGGCATAGTAAAATCTTCAATTTGTCGTTCATCCTCACCCTTAGCCAGTGATTGATGGACAATTTCACAAAAGTGTCCAGATTAGATTTTGAATGAATCAATTTACTGTAATATTAATACAGTCCAATTGCTGATGCATCTACTTTTTATTGCATAGACTTACTTCTTCACAATTATTCTTACCTTTGGGGTATTGCTCAGTTCAGTCACCAATTGAAACGAATGTCATTGAGTTCCTATGGAAATAAAAATATACCTTTATATGGAGTCCTAAAAACCTTTGGCTGAAGTAACTTGGTCTTGAGGAGTGGTAATATGATACAGCCCAGATGACATGAGCACTGTGTCCCAAGACGTTTTATTGTATCCCGTGACTATCTGCCATGGTCCATTTATCTGACCAACTTTATGCAGTGGATAATGGACAGTCTTTTGCAACACTGGTTATCACACAGAGTGAAGCTTTAATATCTTGCATTGGCTAGGATCGGTCCTTGTAAAAGCATCTGCAGTGTATTTTATGCACATACCTCATCACAGCAAACTTCCTTTGCAATGAGGTGTCTGGGTAGTGAAAAATAACTTCAACTTAAAAGGAAAGGAGGGGTTGTTATTACTACTTATTTCATCCTCATAACCTAAGAATGGTGTTAAGTTTTATAGACAAAACCATCAACTGTATTCTTAAGTGCATCTCACCTCCAGGCCCTTCTTTTGGCCTCAACTTGCACTATTTTTTTCTCCTTTAATTTTATTCCCAATTTATTTTTTTTCAATCTGGTTACAGTAGCAATTACCCCCTTTGTATAGGTCACACAGACAAAATATTGCTTCCAAGATAAACTGACGCTTAAGAGAAAATAAAACAGATGATTGTCTTTGCCTGGATAAAAACTTTTCTATCAAGCAAACAGTCAAGGAGAGATAACATAATCGAAAATAATAGATCAATTTTTTGTATATTTTCTTCACAAGTGAATGTTACAAATTTATTATCTATGAGAAGCTTTTCTAGACAACTGCTTGTTTTTTCTAATATATAAAACCATTATTTTTTTTTCTGAAAAGAAGGGAACAAAATCCAAACTATTTTGGCCCAGCTATTAAGCAGTTGATGCTGGTGTTTTGATATGGACCTATCCCACAAAAACCCTGATGGCAAGCAGGTAGAGAACTATCCTAGTTTACTGAAATCCAACAGATTCTAATCATACCTTTTGAGACCCTTTGTGAACCAGGTTCTTGAGGCCATACATGGTGACACACTGTAAGTTCACTGTTGGTTTGAAGACCAAGCACTCACCCAGCCTTAGCTCTACATAGTATATACTGGTACATAGAACATGACCTCCCCCAGGTCTCGCTCTCACAGTAAATAATCCACATACAGCATGGCCAACTGAGCGCTTAGTTTGTTCTGTCTTGTCTTAGGAAAGTTGTAAAAGTAAAGGTACTGAAGTTGGAAAGGATCTTGTCAGAGGGAGTGTTTATTTTCAAAAGTTAGTGCTTTTGCTGAAAGGCTAGAGATTGAACCTTGGATGAAGATCACCTCATTCTCAATATTGATGAGTCATTACAATGAGATATACTTTGTCTTGATATCCAAAGTTATAGTTAGTCAATCTTACACAGGTGGAGGAGGAATGGAAATTTCATAAACTGCGGACTTGAAAAAATCACACAAGTTTCCATTTTTAGCTCTTTAGATGGTCTGGGCTAGGTAAATAATATTATGGAAGATAATTCCCAGTGGTTCCAGCACCTTTTCTAGCTTGACCTTTTTGCTACCTTGTTCATTGAAACCAGGTTTAATTAAAATGATGATAAAAGTGAGTTTGGGAGTTCAGCCTGTAACAAGTCTCACAACAGCACTATACCATGATTCGTGTGAATTAATGATAGTCTGTTACCAAGGGCTGTTTTACTCCCAATATGATACAGACAAAGTTAAAGAGGCTTTCAAGGAAAACAGAAGTTGATTTTTTCATGTGAAACAATCATAAAAAATACACGGTTTTGAAGACAAAATTCTTTTCATGCCTTTTTTGTTGCAGGTTGCCTTTGAGAATATTATACTCAAATATCCTATTGAAATTACTTCCTACAGTAGACTTCTAGTCTGACTTCTTAACAAGCAGGTCTAACAGATATTCATCAGAGGCTGAGGTTATATCTAATAAACTGTATAATTCCTCTAGGCCTTATGGCCGAGTGTATTGGCCAATTGAATGGGACTCAGGAGACCTGAACTCCATTCCAGGTTCCAAGACTAGCTTTCTGAGAAACTTCAAGTTTCTATGCTTTGTTATCCAAAACCAAAGCAAATGGTATTGACTCCTTTTCTGAAGGGTTTTGAAATCTGCTTATGAAAAGTGCAGCATGCAAGCTACTTATAGATATTCTTATTATCAAGAGAGACGGCTCTGTGCAAAATTGCATGGAATGTCCATTTTCTTCCTGAAGGAGAAAATTAAAAAGGGTGCCTCAGCACATCTGCTAATGATTAAACATGCTACAGTTCTGGTATTTTATATTTTTGGACATTTTTGGCATGTGTGGTGACAAAGAGTTTTGTCCTTAAAGGCAGACTTGTTGCATGGGGCATCCTTTCTGAAGGGACTATAGGTATAAGAGCACATGGTGGAGCACTGTGCCACTGAGTTGTGAGTAGGCTGCCAGCATAGCACTGCTCTGGGAAGAAAGTTGAAGGAAGCCCAAAACATTGACCATATGGTCATGCTGGAGACTGCCTTTCCAGCATGGTAGGGGCATAGCCAGGCATTGGTAAAGTCTATCTGAAGATTTTCTATATTCTTTCAGCCTACAAATCTTTCTCTTCTATAAAGCGTGCCATCCAGCAATACTTTGACACATAGCCAACCAGGTATTTTTTTTCTAACTTGTATGCAGGTAAAGAGAAACAAAGAGCTGGTTGAGAAAGTCCAGCTCTCCTAACTCATAAACGCGTCTTTTCTATGATATCGACAATTTCCAGGAATCTGCTACCTGATAGATTCATTTTTTCCCATTAATTTCATCACCTCTGCCCTGACTTTAGAAGCCATTTTAATGTTTCATTTCTTTGAATTTTTATTTTCTCTAATGTAACAACAAAATAAATCGTAGTTGTTAGCCTTGATTTTAAGGCTATGAGGGGTAAATAAGCCTTTATCAAATGAACAGCCATAAGAGTATGATTTAATTGGTCATACCTTGTGCGTGGGCTAAGCAGCGTTTCAAGAGATGCGGAAAATCTCATGGCAAAAAAAGCAGATTGTTTGGGCAGCTCACACTTTGTATGCGAATTGCCACTTCTTCCCTCTGCACCCACCATGTTTCACCTTGGTCCATGTCCCTTTGATAAGGCAACTGATCTTTTCATTGCCAGTACTGGAATGGTCTAGTATGCCTGCCTGCCTCTGCTCTTAGTTTGCCATATCTGTGAATGCATATGTTTATCTGCTATTCGTGTATGTATTTAGTATGCTATTATGTTGTGCACTGTGTGGTATATTGCATAATGTGGTATATTGCATAGCGTCTGTGAGAACAGAGCATACAGAATTTAAACTCAAGAAGTGGCTGGCCTGGCCACTTTTTAATTCTTTGCTTACTGCAATTCCAGATTCTAATGTTTTTCCACTGTAGGATCTCACTGTCCTACATATTCATAGGATTTCACCTAAGCCACTAGCATTTAGATCTCATTGATGTATGCTTAGCTTGGGAAAGTGATCTGCAGTTTCAGTTCATGGATTTCCTCAGGCACTTTCTTACAATATTGCAGACCATTGCAATTCCAACATCAAGACACAACTCTATCAATTCACTGCTTCTACTGTGGTATCATCTCATTTCCCAAAAGCAGTGTACAGCCTTCGGCTGGGTATTAAAAACAGTAGAGCATGTATCACGGTACCAGTTAAAGTATCTAAAATTGTGTCCCAATTATTTATTTTCCTTTCTTTTTTTTATTCCCATTTCACCACCAGCTGCATTCAGACCAGGATAAAGGCGATGGATCACTTAAGTACATCCTCTCTGGAGATGGAGCAGGAGACCTCTTCATTATCAATGAAAACACTGGTGACATCCAGGCCACAAAGAGGCTCGACAGGGAGGAAAAGCCTGTATACATACTCCGTGCCCAGGCTATAAACAGAAGGACTGGAAGGCCAGTGGAACCAGAATCTGAGTTCATCATTAAGATCCATGATATCAATGACAATGAGCCAATGTTTACAAAGGACGTTTACAATGCCAGCATTCCTGAAATGTCAGATGTTGGTAGGTGCTAACCAACAATTGTTTTCAGTGTCTGGTCTGCGTTCTTTCCGAGGACTTAATGAAGGGCCCAAAGTTTACAGGCACTGAATACAGACATCCGCTGTTTGAGTCTAGAGTAAAAGCACCTCTCACTCCAGGAAAACAGTGACAAAAGTTTGCTGGAATCAGAGGTGTCAGATGAGTGAAACCCACTGCCTCCGTTGTACCACAGAAAATGCAAGTTAATACAATCTAGTTTAGCTCACAGTGAAAGTGAGCTGAGCTAAGCTGTGTTACATCACACCTGTAAAGAATTTAATATGTTTTGTTAACATGATTTAGTAGCAGTGTAATAATATGGTAAACCATGGTCACCAAAGTGTGTCCGTACCATCCCTAGATCTATTCAGCAGCCCTTCTTTAGTTCAGGAAGGTAAAAAAAATGGAAAAGTGCAGAAGTGGTTGTACATACTTCAGGAGCGAAAACTGTCACCTGAGTCAACTCATCACTGATTCTGAGATATGTCATTAACTTCTGATGACCTTTGTTGCTCTTTTCATGCAAAAGAAAAAAGCTCCAAAGTCCACTGAAGTCCGTTGAAATCTTTCTATTGATTTAAAATGTATCAAGCTGTAAGAATCAATCAATAAAAGAAAAGAAAATAGCTTCCTTGAAATATGATTTTAAGATTGGATCTTTTCCAGAGAAGCTGACAGGTTTTGATTCTTTGTCTCTGATTCTTAGGGAGGTCATTTTGATTTCTTTGTCAGAGAGCGATAGATGGTTAAACTGCAAGAAGCACATTTCTAATCTGAGATAATATCCAGGGAGAGAAGGAGTAATTAATCATAATCAAGAATGAGATTAAAATAAAGCTCAAGCAATATGAAAATAAAGACTTTGGGGCATACTCTCCTCTCATTCATGGGACTTGTCACATGGATGAAACCTCATCTGTTGAAGAGAGAACCTAATATTCATATTTTAATATGTGAAGTGATTACTTTATTCACAAATCTATTTTAAATGCCAAAACCTAAGCTCATTTTTTGTTTGTTAACACTTTGCCTAGGATTCAACACCATTTTCTTCCTTAGAAGACACATGAAAAAAACAGATTTACATTCCTATGTCAAACACCTTACAAGCATGAGTAAATTTGCAAAAGTATATTCTTGACCTAGATTCAGATTCTGAATGCCTTCAATATCTGGGGAAGGGTGAATTTCTGGTTTCTTCATAAGAAATATGATGAAGGATCTACATACCCAGCCAATAACTGTGTATTTTAATGAACTGAGAGTAAGCCAACTATCATTTTGCGTTTGTATCTATGTCCTTTGTGAACAAAGAAACTTCTACAAAGTAAGAATATCTCTAACTTTTTACCAGAAGTTTGACCTGAACCTGAACTATGCTTTTTCTACATCATAAACTGTCTTGGCCATGAAAAAAAAACAGGTGGATTTTTATTTTCTTTAATTTATCATTGCAGGTACTTTTGTTGTGCAAGTCACCGCAACTGATGCCGATGATCCTACGTATGGGAACAGTGCTAAAGTTGTCTACAGCATTCTCCAGGGACAGCCATATTTCTCCGTTGAATCTGAGACAGGTCAGGGGACCTTATCTGTCATTCTATGACAATGTCTGTAATTTAAAATGACATACTAAGCCAAGCTAGGACATATTAGACAAAAACTTCAAAGAGATTACATCTTAGTGCAAAATCTGACAAACTTAATAGAGCGATACATCTGTAAACATGACACCTACATTATTTTAATCTTACCAGCAAAGTCTAATAAATGCAATTAGTACCGGATGTGAACCAGTTTTCAATCATTTTTAACAAGCAGTGGGTACAGAGAATGCCGTGGATGCTTAAATTAAACCAAGTAGGTTGGCTTTCAGGAGAAAACAAGAAACAGGTGGGTGTGGAAAAAAGTCCCTAGTCGTCATAGATCTTCATAATGGCTAAATTAAGACTGAGGGTTTGTTCAGGTGGGTTTTTTTTCCTCCTCCTGCTTCTTCAAAACTTGCTTAAAGTAATTATAATTTCTGTACATCTGCAACATATCACTTTAATGCTAATTTTATGAAAGAAATCTTAATTAAGAATAATGATAGAAGAGGTAAAATTGGCTGTTGCGCTACACTAGAAGATCACAAATAGAATCCAAAACTTCTGAGTTCTGTTTTTGGAAGATGTTTAAATTATACACAGCGACTGGAATTTTTTATAGGCTGAATAAGAGACAGCTTTGGAACCTGTGCACGTAAAATGTACGAATTGTGGCTGACTGAATCTGCTGTACCATTGACTATCTGACTACATAGATGGTCTCTTTCCCAAGATCTATAACAGACTTCTCCAACAAGAAACAAAGGATCTCAAGAAACTCCATTGCGATAGGTTGCTGGAAGCTGGAGAAATCAGTTCTTCTCAGCATCCTTACAGGAAAGGAATGGATTATCCCAGAGAATTAATCAGGTTTTAGCATTTTTTCTAAAATAAATCTTAGAGACTCAGGCAGGGAAAAGGAGGGAGAGATTAGATGTCTCAAAGAAAAACCTGAGGTGAAAAAACGTACATAATTCTGAAAAGAGGGAGAACCAAGATCAAAGAGAGCTTCCCTTCAAGCATAAGGTATTTGATACTACAAGCAAGGATTTTTGCACTGATGCACTCATTCTGACTTGGGCAGTACACTATGTGCTCTTCTATCTAGAGTTATAATAAGGATAATGTAGCTGAGAGTTCACCAGCCATAATCTTTTAGCAAGAGGATTGTATGGGACACAGAGGGGAAGCAAGGTAAGCCACAGGCTTGATCTTCCTGCCATGGAAATCAATTGCAGAACTCCTAGAGAGAAATAAGTCTCTGTTGAAGCTGCTGTGAATTTTGCTGTGGATTTCAGTGCTTGAATTTCACCCCTTTTGCCTACAAAGGAGTCAGTTCTTAGCCTAAAGAGACCAAGTGAGAATGCAAACATTTTGCTTCATGGTAAATCTGAATGATTGAATTTCAATAGGAGTTGGCCTCATAACTGATATTTGTGCCTTTGAAGAAGGAAGTGACTGGTAAAATCAGTTCAATCAATGCATAAATAGAAATATATACACTTGGGTGTGCTTGGATGCTCACAGTTTTCTTAACTAATTTCTTTTCTTCCGTTTAAAGTTGTTGTATTGCTTCTTTAATGATGTCTTGCTGAACTTAGATTTTTTTTCCCCCACCACATCTGTCAAAATAAAAATATTGACAGAACAGGAGAGAAAAGATGGAGCACTTTATGATGAACAAAGAGCCTTTTTCCAGTTCAGTGAGAGACTTTAGCATGGAACTGAAAGGGGGCAAATAGTTATGTAAAATAACACTGCTCACAAATAGGTGGAACATCTTTCTGGGGATAATACTAATATTGTGTCTGTCACATAGGCAGCAGCCTGAGATATGATATGACAAGTCTGTAATTTAATGTGCCATCTCATAACAGTAAATATTTGTGTTGGGTGAAGTTTACTTATTACACAGAGATTGTTTTGTTCTTTAGGCTGTGGGGGTTTTTAATAAGAATTTACATCAAAGTCAGTACCTTACTTGTGAATTCACCCTCTTTAATTTTCATATTTTCAGGTATTATTAAAACTGCTTTGCTAAACATGGACCGTGAAAACAGGGAGCAATACCAAGTGGTCATCCAGGCTAAGGACATGGGAGGCCAGATGGGTGGATTATCTGGAACCACCACTGTGAACATCACATTGACCGACGTAAATGACAATCCACCTCGCTTCCCCCAGAGTATGGAATATTTGCATTCTATGTTTTTAAAGTAAAATGGACAAACATCTATTTTTAATTTTTCACCTCAGATATTGTTTCTGCTGTCATAAACTTACTGAGTATCAGACTTCCTTTAAGAAAGAGAAAGACAACACACAAGCAAGCAATAGGATCGTGCTAAGGTTAATTGCAGTAACTGGGAAACATATGTTTAATATTTTTACTCCTGTTGCAGTAGAAAGTCTGACAGGTGAATTAAAGTACAGAAACATTATTTTTTCTGCCCGTTAAACAGCTTTGGTTGATATAATCTATGTTTCTTGATCAATATTATTTCTATTAGACCTTGTTGTTGACTGCATTTTAAGATATCTGTTCTAATCTAACATATTTAAGTTTTGAAACATATTTAAGTACGTAAAATGATCCCAAGAGCAATTCTATTAAAATGAATACTTAACACCCAGGAAGCATTTGCCTCAATAGATTTTCCTATATTCTTTGCATACAGAAACAAAAGCACATACATAAATATACCAGATATTTCTGCCTATTTTCCTTCCTCTGTCTCAGATAATTTGATAGGTATCTTATGATATTTATGGGAATCACTTGAGCCAGATCTCTTAGAATGTAATTTCTATTAATGACCACTCATGGCCATAAGTGATTCAAAGTGATTCAGTTTTCATCCACTTCTCTTTCCCTCTCTTTCCTTCCTTCTCTCTTTCTTTTCTTCCTTCTTTTTCTCTCTCTTTTTCTTCTTTTTCGCCTTGTCTAACCACTGCTCTGTGTGTGCTGTGTGTGTATCACAGTGTCAGTGTGTGTCAAAGTCAAGAGCAGCTGTTAGAGAAAATAATTGCAGATACCATCAGACAAATCAGCAAGCTTTGGCGGTTAAGTCATTGGGAAAGTTATTGGAAGCAACTTGTCATTTAAGTTCAAAGTCTGTTCTTAGCCGTGGGCAAAGCGTTTCCATTTAAATTAGAGCAACTTAAGAGAAAATATAGCACTTTGCCTCCAATGAGTTAATTATACATCTCTGGACGTAAGTGTCTTCAATATAAAAGCCAAAGATACAGCTTCATAATGCCAACATTCCCCAAGTAGATTTTTTGCAGAAGAGAATTCGAAGTAGCACATTATTAATAGGCATTTGGCTGTATTTGGTTTTAGTGTTACTAAGCTGCATTGGCCTCTGGGAATTCTTAATATTTGTCTTTTGGCCTCAAGACATTTTTCATATACAATTTTGATATGGCCAACAGACACCCATATATATATGTAGAAAGGGACACATGTTGCTAAAGATGCATGTATGTAGGAAAACAAAATGCCCATCCTTTGTACTAGAAAATAAATAGAAAAATAAGTTACTTCTATCCACATGAAAGTAAGGCAAAGGCTGAAGGCTGTTGCCCCAGGAAGGCCTGAAGACACAGCAACTCGCTAACTCATCCGTGCATGCCCAGCATGGACAGTGTGCTGAGAGACGGTGTCCAAAGTACCGTGAGACTGACTGACAAAATTTCTTCTCTGTCTGGTGTAGGCACATACCAATTCAGAGCTCCTGAGTCTACGCCACCTGACTCACCAGTTGGCAGGATAAAAGCTAATGATGCTGACGTGGATGAAAACGCAGAGATTGAATACAGCATCACTGAGGGGGATGGCTATGACATGTTTGGAATTACCACAGACAAGGACACACAGGAAGGAATTATAACTGTCAAAAAGGTACACATCTTCACACGCTTAATCCCAGCCTCTGAAAAACCAGTCAAAACTTTAGCTAACAGATATTTGTTTTCCATTTTTAGTGTAACATGTGTTGATTATTAATTTGAATGCTGTGTATTAGGAATCTTTAAATAGCTGTGTAAAGTTTCTTTTACACAAGCAATAATTGGGGTTCTTCCTGTTATACCCTCGTTCACTAAACCAATGCACATATTTTGAAGGACTTCAGAGAATAAATAACCTAGGGAGTGGCATAGGACTGAGAAAAAATTCTACAGTCTGAACATATCCACAGAATAACTCAAGGAGGCACCACCATCCGCCTGTGATTTTCTCCCTATGACGCTTACAGGATTTGCTCACTTTCTAGAAGGCACTGTATTAAGACCACAGAAATAATCAGTAACACTCTGCATTATCAGAATGTGTTGAATTGTATAGCTATAATGTATTAAAGTACATAGACAAACTTCGTTTGACACATTTTGTAAAAATGTAACGAATAAATCCATCAGCATGTTTTTGCTTTGGAAAAAAAAAATCACAGTGCCCAGCTGGATCACAATGGACATCATCTACTAGGTTGCACATTAGCTGTCAGAAAAGGTTTGAGAAATATTGTTTACAGTGGGTTATCAGGCAAGCTTGATAAGGTTACAGATATCATCCTCCATCAGTTCAAGTTCAGTCATCACTGGATAGACATTGTGTAGATTTTCTGAACATGCACTTGCTTGTTGATATCAGTACGACACCTGTCATTACTTGTTTTTTAGGAGATGCCTTCTAGGGGCTGATTATTATATCAGTCTAACTCTGTTTGCATTTCTGTCTGTTTCAAACAGAAGCTGTGAATCCTCTACAACATAATGGAAAAACGGGGTGACTACTCTCTCCCCACATTTCTCCAAGTACTGTAACAAAGAGTCGCTAAATGCTGCTTCTTCATACTTTTAACAGAGTGTGATATAGTCATAGCCTATCATAAAATCATGTTTTCCTTGATGGGTGGTCCTGGATGTCCAGACACCAGATGTCACAGTGTTTCATTTCAGTGATGGAATGCCAATATTTAAACAAGCAGCTCCTAGAAAATCTTCTCGCCTTTACTGTGTGGTGCTTAGGGGCAAGGAATAGACAAGAAAATATCAAAATGTCAAAAATGACAGAATAAAAGGCATGAAGAGTTAAGACTAATTGAGAAGGAAAGAATAATTGATGTTTAGGAGTTCCAGACATAGAATTCCCCCCAAAAGTGTTGGGTTTTTTTTCCTATACTGTATCATCACTAGCATATAGCCCTGTATTTCTCCTTTCTGCTGGCATTTTAATTGCAGTTCAGTCTCCCGTTACCTAGCACAGGCCTCTCCATGACATCCCACTGTTCATTTGGCTCATCTGGCTGCAAGCCACAGTTATCCCCACAGACCTCTCAAACTTTTTTTTTTTTTTCTCTCTCTTACCAGGCATTGGATTTTGAAAATAAAAGCTTGTATATTCTGAAAGTGGAAGCTACCAATACTCACGTGGACCCCCGATTCCTCTACCTGGGGCCATTCAAGGACTCAGCTACAGTCAGAATTCAAGTGGAGGATGTAGATGAACCCCCTGTGTTCAGCAGACCAGCATACATAATGGAAGTCAAAGAAGATGTTCCAATAAACAGTGTAATAGGAACAGTAACTGCTCAGGATCCAGATGCTGCCAAGAACCCTGTCAAGTAAGCATAGACCATTTCAGCTCGTGCATAAATTTTTTACAGCTTTAATTTTGCTATTTCATGTCAGTACACTTTTAATAATGAAATTGTTCAGGTATGCTTAAATACGGAGGATTGTAGGTGGTAGATGATATCTCACACTTAAGCATATCTACGTATGTATGACTGTGTTTGCATGGCCCTTGCATCTTGAATTACATCCTATCGTCTTCAGTAACTAGTGTTTGTGGTTATTTCTACCATGGAAGAATTTACTGCAAAAAGAGCACTAAGAAGATGTTAGTGTTCTCCTTCCACCTTTAACATTTTCCAGTGCAATGCGATGCATCCTCTCGGCTATGTTACAGGGGGGTGATTCAGCAGCCCTTTCTTCTCCCATCCGTCCAGACCTGCTTAACAGAGGTCACATTTGCCTTCTCTAAACTGCAAGTAGAAATGCCTTAAAAGCAGATCATGTGCACACACAGACTCTGATCTCACTTGTAGCAGTATAAGATTAGTAAGATAAGAATCAATCTCATGGACTTCATAAATTACACTTGCCATGAATCAATAAACTAGTCTTAGAGGAAGTAGAGGAAATGTTAAGATTGGAGTAGCTAAACCTAAGCCTTCATTTTTTGTAAATTAACAGGTACGTTTTTTCAGTACATTTGAAGACATACTGGAATACTTAAGTCATATTGGATAGAGTATAAAAGAACTTTTAAATAAATTTAATTAAAGTTTTTTGCTACTGAGAAGGCAGTAAGAGGAGGAAATGAAAAATACAGCAATATTAAATCCAGGTCAATTTTCAGCACGTCTCTGGGTTGGGCATCTTGGAAATGCAATGGTAGTTTTAAGGTCAAAATAGAACAATACAGGTTTAATAAAAATCCAATCCATCAATACTTTGCAATTCTGCAAACAGCTATCTCTCATCAAGATTTCTTACAAAGTTTATGAGGCATAAATAAGTTTTAAACTCTCAGCTCATCTTGTGAGAGTGGTAAACATTATCATATTAATTTCCTAGATGAAGAAACTAAATCTAAACCGTTTTGGGCAGCAGCCCTCTCTGTCTTCAGTTTACATGCAATGCTCTGCATGTGAATTCTTTTTCAAGACTAAGCTTGTTCAAGACTAAGCTTTTAATTGAGGTTTGATTTCCTTTATATCATGACATGCAACAATTACATGGAGTTCTGAACCAAGCATAGTAACTTAAAGAGCACATAATGTTTTGATGACTTTGGTGAAGCCCAGGGACCGAATGAACACCCTCTATAGCATGTCTTCGTGGGCATGCTAGCATGAAGATGAAAAATTGGTTGGATTGACACCCAGGTCCCTTGCAGTCTTCATATGAACCTGCTTTTTTGTGTCTAATGGCACTGGAGAGTGAAGGGAGCGCTTCCCTTCTTCCCTCTGCTTCCCTGTGGTGATAACTACAACCATTTGCATTTCACACCAGCACCAGCTCCTAATTATAAGTGATTTACAGTGGATAGGGATTACGCTGTTCATTGTTGAGTAGTGCCTACTGGCTCTTTTCTATTAATTGAATGTGTGTGCTAAAACTTACCTATCTTTCAAAGGGCAGTTCTTTAATAGAGTATAGGTACTTTGCATATTAAAATATCAGATAATTATTGAGCAAAATTTAGCAGAGGTGTCAAAGTTGATGCAGTGCAGCGGAAAACTTGTCTCCTTTATACTCTAATAGCATGCAACAATCAAGGAGAAAGGAGAAGAGAAAGAAAAATGGTGAAGAGGTTAGAGTAATAGAAATAAACACAGCAAGAAGAAACATGAAAATCTGTGAGAGGGAAAGGAAATCAGCAGAGAGCAGTAGCTTGAGAGATGTTAGCTTGCAATATGTAATTTTATGGTGCTAATATCTTGGGTATCTCCTAGAATTTAGGGGCACGGGTTGAGTCTGCATCTTTTTGACAGGGGGATTTTTTTTTTTCTATCATGCAATAGAGATGCTAAATGTGATTTTCACCCTGAGCTTCGGGGAAGATGCAATTAGACTGTATATATATGACTTGTCACTTGCTTGTCAATTTTTCTTGACGGTTAAAAATAAAATCTTTAGACACTTGATATTACAATGAAAACCTTCCATTTTCTCCTCTACTTGAGTGAAGATTTCTCTTTTTAAACAAACCGAGCCCTAACTCTGTTAGATGAAAGCCCCTTTGATCTTCCATTAAAGGAAACCTTCACAATATCATTATGAAAATGCATTATGAAAAATTCACGCACACATCCCTTCCTGACCCACAAATCTTCCTGGCTTGTGGTTACATTAGACAGCAAGCTGCTGAACATCAGAAGACAATGAAGCAATAGCAAAATACGAAGCGGATATCTGCCCTGGTTGTAAGAGTGCATAATCGTTCATGACCTGTGCATTGGTGGAGCTATATTTCATCAGTCCATCCCTTATAAGTAAGCTTTGCTGTGACATGGCATTAAGAAAATACAAATATACACCAATAGATGTTTGGCTATATTTGAATATGCATCTATATGTAGCAACATTAATACACTCCTGAGTAACACTCTACTGTCCAGCTGTGTTATAAAAAAAAGTTTTGCATTCTTCTTGTGCTTGATCTAAACAGAAATATTATGAACCACTGCATACTAAAAAAAATAATGCTTCAACTGGCACTGCTGTATTGTACATCAGATCTTTTTAAATTGCTAGTTGAGTTTTTTTGCTATAGTAACTCCTCAGAGGCATAATGAAGTTCATCAGTCACTGGAACTGTCTCCCTGCTGTGATTTGATTTACTAAAGTATCCCAGATGAAAATGATCTGCAAACAAATGTAAGGCTTAATTTTGTTTGTGTATTTTACTGACAACATATTTGCATGTGTTAGATTCTCTCTTTCACCCTCCCCTTCTTCCTGTTAAAGTACAAGGAGAGACTGGAATCTGCATAGATACCTTTTAACTGCTCTAGCTTGCCAATTCCTCAAGGTTTGAAAGGGGTGAAGTCCTGAAATCTGACAAATACACACCAGTAATTTCATTAAATAAATGTAAAAATGAGTTTTATGTTGTCTGCTTAATTCTTACTAGGCTATGATCCATAAGTCAGAATCACCACCAATTCAACGTAATTAACAGCTAGTGATCAAAAGAGACTGGATTATACAAACTGAGAAACAGAAGTGACAGTCTAGCTTATTAAAATCATCCTTCTAGACCAGGGTTAACGGTATAATTAGAATATATTTTAACTGCATTGACCTTGTATGTATTTTCTTTTCAATACGAAGAAATAAAATTAACATATCATTAAGAAGCTGTTTTCTGGTTGTTTGTTGGACTATTTGGTTTGGGGTTTTTTGGGAGTTTAACTTTCCACTGTACAAATGACTGAATATACATACAGTTTTACAGGGACTTATATTTCAAAATTCTAAATATCTTGAAGAAGAAGTCCTCAATGTTACAGCTCTGATAACCTTAAAAAAAGTCCAGAAAATATTTTTTTTCCTTTCTTATAGATACTGTACCACAGATTTAATTTGGGAAATCTTACAAAGTAAGATAGTGATTACAATATGCCAAGGCATTAAAATGAGTTAAGGCAGTAAGATATTTTAAGTCCATTCATAATATGAAGCGTGAGTGAAAGCGTAATTGAAGAAAAAAAACAATGCATGGACAACTCATGCCTCAAGCTAGTTGCTTAGTTAAATATCTTGCTGAATAAGAGCCTGAAACATACTGTTACAGCTGGTTGGAACAGCTAATCTATGGAAAATCCTGATATTTCATTTCAAGTAGGAATGCAAAATATAGATTTACTGCAAAATGGAAATACCAAAGTATTTCAGCTGAAAGATATGGAAATGAGCTACAGAATATCTGAAAAATAATTGAATTCACAAAATACCAACATAATACCATATAAAAGCCCAAATGGATGAAAGTTAAAATGAAATGTTTACCATATCAAATACTTACTTTGTCAAAATATAAGAGAGTCAGACCAGTTCGTATAAACTTGTTTCCATCAAACGTTTCAGCTAAGTCAACAAATTCACATGTGCTATTTAGATTTGGACAAAACAACACAGCTCGCTGAAGCTGTCCCATCAATCAGCGCTGCCTATTACGCACCTTCTCACATATTCTTTTCAAGCCGATGGTAACGTTACAAATGCTGCATAAAGGAACTAGGTTAGTGACACCACAGCTGACTTCATGCAGCTGAAGTTGTGGTACTGTTACCCAAGTGACAGCACGAATGAAAACTAAATGAGCTCCTGAAAAACTAGCAAGGTGTGCCTGCGCAAATCCTACCCAAAAAAAAGCTGTCTTTCTGTGCGAGTACCTTTGAAACTCATTAGATTGTTTCCATTGGAATTTAATGCCGAAAAAGAAAAACAATTTAGTGCAAATAATGAATACTTGCTATAGTCTTGTTTAGGAAGGTAGCCTACACTAAAATTCTCATTTTAGAGTAAGACCAGTATAATTTCCTGTGGATATTATATCCCTTTTCTTTACTTGCAAAGAAGAATTTAAAAAAAAAAAAAAAAAGCAGTTACAAGAAAATTAGCAAGTTACTCCATTTTAAACTTTTGTCAGAATGACGTGTTTCAACTGGACTCTGCTATTCCCTCCTTTCTTCCATACAAGGTCTTTCTCAGAAGTCAAGAGACACTGCATAGGCACTGGCAAATCTGTACAGAATAGGGGACGTCACGCAGCTGCTCCTGGGGCAGAGCAGGGAACAGAAATTTTTCTTCAGCCTCGGCATTCCCCTTAGTTCTGTAGTGGCAGTGAACTCTGCCAGTCATTCTCCCAGCCCAGTTTTCATCTGCCTGCATACCAGCTCAGCCCTATCTTTATCCTCATCTGGAAACAAGGGACAGTAGTAGCTGCCTTGTCTCCATCGTCGTGGCCTGCAAGGAGACCAAGGGAGCACACTGGGCTTCCTAAGGCTCTGTCCTGGATGGTATATAAGCACACATTCGGGCTTGAAACAAGAGCAGAATAATGCAGTTGCACTCTTGCTTTAGCAACATCAGAGAGATATTTCTGTCAAAACCTCCGTAATTAATTTGTGCAAGAATTTTCTCTTCATGAGAGATGAAACCAAGTCATGGCGTTTGGATCAGGGTGGTAGCACCCTCTTCCGTGAACTGGAGAGTTCTGCTTTTGAAGATGGATTCAGTTCAGCAGAAAAAGCAAAAGATCAGATTGAAAATTTGCATCTGTATTTAGACTCTGAGCTCCTCCAGAGCTTCTTAGCATTCATTTTCACATCTAGATGCCATCAAGCAGGGCTGAGCATCTTAGTTTTAATGAATTACAGCAAACCTTTAGGTAATATGTGCCGTGGAATAATGAATCTCTGTTCCATGCTGACTCGTTTTTGGGGGACAGTCTTTTTAAACGCCAGGAAGTGAAAGGCAGAAATGCACCCCAGCTGTCAAATTTTATATCAGAAATGATTTGGAACAGCTGAGATATCAAACCATAAAAAGAGGGTTTTATAATGGAAAGCCAACTCAGCCTTAAAATAAACTTCATATCTTTCAGGACACAGACTTCACATTTCCCACTAAAAACAAAGCTTTGATGATTCTCAGAGGTATGTAAATTCTGCAGTAATTCATTTATTCAGTGACAGTGCTCCACCTTCTAAATCAAACCTCCAATGTGTCATTATCCAGTAGCTCAGAACTAGCTCTTTGTGTGAAGACTCTGAAGCCTGTGCTGAAAACAAAAGCCAACCCTGTTTACTAGCTGTTTGATGTCTAGTCTTAGAAAATGGTTTAAGAACATAGAAATTAAAAGGAAAGCATTCTCCTAACCCCCGTTTCTGTATTTGCAGGTACTCTGTAGATCGACACACTGATATGGACAGAGTATTCAACATCAATTCAGGAAACGGTTCGATATTTACTTCAAAACTCCTTGACCGGGAAACACTGCTGTGGCACAACATTACTGTAATAGCAGCAGAGATCAGTAAGTCAAACCTAAATACCACTGCTGTCCCTGATGTAATGAATTCAGCCTTCTAGCTGAGCATGTGGAAAGCACGGCTGGACAGATGTCAGGTTATATGGATAGTCCATCCAATACTAATAAAGAAGCAGAAACTCTGCAAGAGGGGGTCTGCAGTTTTATGTTTATTAGGGACACAGCTCGTGAAGAGGTAACTTAGCTGAGGAGGGAGGAAAGGTAGCAATTCTGCGTTTTCTAATCAGTAGTAGCCATTTTTAATTCTGAACATGATTGTTGAATTTTGAAATTGGTATGCAGGAGGAAAGATGGTTCAAAGCCAAACTGCATTCCATGGCTGAATTCAGTCTGATCCAGACTGAATATAGCACAGGCTGGATGTTTTGAAGTAAGGCTAAGGTGGCTGGCCTGAGCGAGGTGCCCAGATCTTAAACAATTTTAAGGATTTCCATTTTTAACTTCTTTAGTGTCCTTTGAAATTATGAGCCATAGTTACAAATCAGTCTGTCACTCATTTTAGGAATGCTCAGAAGATGTACACTTCTGATAAGAACAGTTGTGACCATTTTAGGAGCTGAAATGACATGGTTCTAGATAAGGACGTGTATGCTAGGTGGCCTTAATAAACAACCCTCTTTTTTTTAACATACTAACTGTAAGCATGTGACATGGTCACGTATTAAGGAATGCAATTCTTTTCACTTTTGCAGAGTCACAGTGCCTATGACTGTGAAGCATGGTGGGATGTTAGATATAGATCTAATATAAACACCACTTCAATGACCATCAGAAAGCCTTTGTGCCACTTGGAGGCTAAATGGCTTTTTTTTTACAACATAATCTGAAGCAGCATAAATTCTACTTTCTTATGGTGTGTATATGTGTAGATGGCTCAAGCAGCTGCTGAATGGTGAGAAGAGTATAACTAAGGAGCATTTGACTCCAGCTTTCTTTATTCTCAAGGTCTTTTTAAAACTAAAATCTGGTGTGAAACCATCCCATTAAGGCAAGCAGATGAGGTTATGTAAAAGAGTAATGGGCTAGAGCTTACAGGAATGATGTTTCTTAATAGTTTTCTCCCTCTCTTGAAAGCTTTCACCTTTTAATGCTAGGTATGTAGTTTCAGCATACCAAACACTGACTTCCCACTGCCTGTTAGTGAGGTGTCTGTGTTTCTGTTAAGTTTTGAAGGAGTGATCTAGGGTCACGAATTGTACACTACAGACCGAACTCCTGGGTACAGGAGGAGGGGAAAAATAAACACGTGGAGAGGAAAGAATAGCAGTAACATTTAGGAGGCGCACTTTTGCTGATCCCAGCAGAGATGAAATAATATACAGTATAGAAAATGGTATACTATCTGAAAACCAACTTAGCATTTATACGAAATACTCATTTAATTCTTTGCCTCCTCCCCTAAGGACAGACCTTCTACTGGGCCAAACGCTCTCAGCTAAAGCTTTTGTGTCTGACACAGGCTTCTGTCTTAATTACCAATTCTCTTTAGTCTGAACCCTTCCAGGCTGCAACAAGCTACTTCCCAGGCTGTGCTTCACTGAGCCTAGACCAAATTTGGCATAACTGGAATAGATGCCTTCCAAAGGCAATCTTCTTGGCTGAAATGCAGCTACCGTTGAAAGAAGCCTTGGTCTGATCCAGGCTACCTCACTAATTTCAGTCTCAAGAGAGTAGACTGGAAAGCACCACTGCTTAATGCTCCTAGCTAAACCCAGTAATTTCTAGCAAGGCTAGCTAAAGTCCCATTCCACTAAATTCCAGCTAATCACGGATTGCTCTCAGTGACATACCATCACATCAAACTCCGGGTATATTTCACTGAAGTAATCTAATAGAAATATCCAGTCAAGATACAGGCAGGATACGCATTCAGATGGATGGGTTCCCCCTTTGATATAAAAAAGAAAGAAAAACCATAAATTCATAAAGAGAAATACCTTTCAGTGAAGACTGTTCTTGATTTCATTTTATAGTAGAAAAAAAATGAAAATAAAGAAGTTGTTTTTCCTTTAATTGTCTAAAATCATCAGTACATTTAGGTAGCTCCATTTTCGCATGTTCTTCTCTTTCACCAGCATGAGCCGCAGTTGCTCAGCAGCCTGGAGAATCGTGCTGTGAATGTTTCAAACAAATAGTTGGTGAGACACCGGGTCAGTACCTCCGTCATAGTTAGAAGGCAAACTGGCAATAAAACTCAGTACACAGGGCTACTGATTCACGGCTGCAGAATTACAGCTGATTTACTGGACAGAATTCCCAGAGTATTTTTAAATATTCTTTACTTAACACTTAAGGGTACATCAAACATTGGTAGGACTTTGAGGTTGTATTCAGAAAAAAAACCTTTAAGAGTCTGGTTTCTGGCTCAACAGAAAACATACCCCTACAGGGATGAATAGATTTAAACAGTTTGTTGAGTCTGTGGAGCTTTTTTTTGGAGATGGGGCCCAACAGTAACTAAAGGATAATGCAAACAAATTAGCCTACACCAATTAATTTGCGAAAATAATTTGAAAGATGACAAAGAAAGACTTCAAGATGCATACGTATATTTCAACTTACATTTCCAGTAAATGAGAAAAAAGGCTCCTGTCCCTAGAACATAGAGGTTTTGTGAAGCTTCTATTCATTACGGTATCATTTTAAATTGTGAGAATCTTAAGCACCTAGAAGGAAAATGAAAATATGTAGTTCATGGTTCAAAAAGCAGGAAAGAAAACAATTGTAATCCTTGAGAGGAAAAGAAATACATTTGCCAATACATTTGAATACATTTGTTAGAACAGTACGTCCTTATAAAATAGTCTTGCCAACAGTCCTGCAACTTCAAATGAGTACCTTTTCTTTCTGCCCATTATAAAAATTCAACATTTGTATTGATGTATTTTAGCATAGAATTCAGCCTAGTCTATATTATACATAAACTGTTATTTTATACATTGAATGAATTTAGCCCAATGGTTCGTATTAGAAAGTGGTTTATGCCTAATGGAATCATATTAACTTCAATGGGACTGTGGAGCTTTAAAGCACAATATTTTGTCCAAATGACTGAGCTCTGTAATAAAAATATACAGTGCCAATTTTGGAGAAGGCATTTTCAAATTTATAAAAGTATGATAAACACAGTAATAGGACTTTTATTAAAGCCTAACTCAACAAGCTACTATAATGAATGCTTGTAGAAGCATACAGAGCCTTAGATCTGCTATATTTTATTGCACTATTTTTTTCACTTGAATCATAGGTTAAAATGCATTAATAAAGTATATTAACACAGGTAGGAAAATAACGTAGCAAAACTCGGTGTGAGTCCTCATGAAAGGGAGAGAGAAGGTATTTATTTTAAATGAAACTAATTTCAATCACACTCATTCCCTCATAGATTTCACTCTCTCACGTTCCAACACCCCCATATTCCCAGGCGCTGAGGTGGGTATGTCTGGGTGACCCAGCCTTGATCATTTTTTGTGTGGTGTGGAGCATAAAGGACACAGATCAAGTTCTGGCAATGTCTCTTGGTTTCCTTTTGATTGGTGGTGACAAATTGGTTTGGGGGCAGGTCTTGTACCTTTAGGAGCCGATGGTTGTTATGATGTGACTTTTTGCCTCAGAATCTTTCCTATTTCACCATTCATGGCTCCTAGGCAAGGTTGCTGCCCGTTGCTTTTTTTCCTTATTTTGTGTATCTTCATGACTAAAGCCTGTCTCCTCCCAATAGGAAAAGGAAAGGTCCAACAGCACCAGTAGTCCAATAGGAAAATGAATGTTCTACACAATGTGGTGCATTTCCAAATGTTTTTACTTTTATCTAGAAAGAACACAGTATTTTATGCTCAGCAATATCCTTGTCAAATTCTATCTCTTGGCACTACACAGTCCTTATAGGGAAAAAAACACGTTTACATATGGGGATCTACAGATTCTATATAGTGCTTATGTTCTCCAGCTGATACATTTCAGTGTTAACTCTAGAATATCAACCAAATAAATTCACAACAGATTTTAAAATATCTGTGATCACAGACGCATTTACTATTTGTGTGACATAACGGTAATCATGGTAGCTTAAGAAACTGCGTCACGAGATTTGTAGGGGACAGAATATTATGTATAAAAGGTGGAGAGGAAAAAAACTGACTCAATTCCATCTTCAGTCTTCCTGTTTCAGAGTTAAGGAAGGGAATATATTCTAGAAACTTTGTTGCCACTAAACTACATCAGTTAAGTTAATAAAGAGATTTCATTTAATTCCAGCATTATATTCTTTTGTGTGTGTGTCATACATACATTCTTAATCATACTTGGAGTGTTCAAAGGAATTTGTAAATCCTGGACTCCTACCCAATCTTAACAGAATCAGTGTAAAGATAATACAGCATGGTTTTGTGGCATTCACCCCATAACGCATTCCGCAGAAATCAACAGAATATAAGTGGAGTGTTGTGAGTGAGAAAAATGAAGGCAACGAGCCCCTAAGTCTCTCCTTTTCTTCTCCTGCACTGAGTCAGTAGCTGGGCTAAATAAAATCTCTATTCTTTCTCATTTTATCATTTCAGACAATCCAAAACAAAGCAGCCGTGTCCCAGTGTTCATTAAGGTTTTGGATGTAAATGACAATGCTCCAGAGTTTGCCATGTTTTATGAGACTTTCGTCTGTGAAAATGCAAAGGCAGAACAGGTGTGTTGTCTACTTGTACTAAGAAAATATTCCAAAATAATTGAGTTTTGCTACTACTCTTGCGTCACCTCATCAAGAAGTATACTTTGCATTGCATCAAACTGTCAGTTTTGCAAAATTAAACTAAACAGTGGCTGCACAGTGTCTGATTACACTTCGTATTTTTTCAGCTAATGTGACAGTACAGTTTACACTGTTGTTTTGTGTACTGCACCTTGTTATCCCTGTTTCATTTTCATTCTATGATTTTCTGCTTTATGCAGGCACCTACCTCCGCTCTCTCCTTCAAAACCAGTTTCAGGTCCGTAACTGTTACAGGTTCTGTCTGTGATATAACTATTTCCTGCCAGATAATTCGCACTCTACCACTCCTACTACTAAATGGTTCGAAGTAGCAGATAATTTGGAAGATTCAGCCAGACAATTCCTGTGATGTGAGATTTGGGTAGATAAATATACAGTCACCTTTCATCTCTATTGCTTGTCACATGCAAAGGTTTCCTAGCTGTCTGGAGTGGCAGCAACCCAAGCCTGCTCTTGAATTCAACATGATTTTCATGCCAACTTTCAAATTCATTATGTTACTGGCTGATGGAATAGGATACAATAGCATGGTGATCCTAAACATCAACAGCAGCACATGGATCACTTTTCTTAAGTTCGGCTTAGCAGCACCAGCTGCCTTAAAGCCGAAGAAAAAAACTGAATACAATAAGATTGCTTTACAGTACATACATAAGCGTAGGGCCCACTGACTTTGAAGATAATTTTGTTCTTATTGTTTCAGCTGATACAAACATTAAGTGCTGTTGATAAAGATGACTCTTACAGTGGACATCAGTTTTCATTCTCCTTAGCTCCTGAGGCAGCCAGCAGCTCAAACTTTACACTACAGGACAACAGAGGTGAATTTCTAGGAAGACTTTTCTTTATTATCTCATCCTTGCTTTCACTCTTCAGATGAAGATTTAATACGTGCTTTGTGTTTCCAGACAACACAGCAGGGATTTTCACCCGAAAAACCAGATATAACCGTCATGAAATGAGTACCTACTTCTTGCCAGTGGTAATATCAGACAATGACTACCCTATCCAGAGCAGCACTGAAACAGTGACTATTCGAGTATGTGCTTGTGACCATCGAGGAAAGATGCTGTCCTGTAACGCAGAAGCCCTGATTCATCCTACTGGTCTTAGCACTGGGGCTCTTATTGCCATTCTTCTCTGTATCATCATATTACTCGGTAAGTAGCTCAGAGGCATTTTGTTCCTTTCATGGTTATTTTGCATTGCTACGAGTGTTTATACCAAGGCTAGGACAAGAGCAAAGCAAAGACATTCTTGTCTTATCCTGCCTTTGTATTGTTGTATTTCCTCCTCGGAAGGCTGCTACGATATGGTGTATAAAACACATCCTATCTAATCTTAGTTATCTAAAAATTATCCATATCCAGGCAAGAGGAGACAGCTGGGCTACACCCCCAGGTCAATGGAAAGAGACAGGCACCTGTAGAGACACATTCATCCCATCCCTTTATTGCTATCTAAGGTGGACCAGACTAACCACCCTCTGCAGATGTCTGTCTCATTCTGTTTTAAATAATTAACTTCCTGTGTCTCAAGTGAGGAGAAAAAAGTCGCAGTGCTTCTGTTCTGCTGGAAAAGGATGCTAAAATGGGGTGGCTACTAAAGCAGTCTCAAAAGCTTAAGGGTCCTCCCTTTCAGGCACCTGTGAATACGAAGAGGTTGGATCCTGAGTGTGGAGGATGTACAGATCTGGCTACAGCACTTCCACGTGGTCAACATATATATATTTTTCATAAAAATAAAGACAGATTGCAACATCTCTGACATTCCTCTCACTCAGGTTCCACCTCTCTTGTACAGCAGAGACGACCAGTTCTTCAGCCATTAGCCGTAGTCTATTCATATGGGGAAAACTGTAAAATATGACACAAGCAGTTCTCGGGGAAATGTTATTAGTCACCTTTTGTACCTGGCCAGGAAAGAAGGGAGTCAGACCAATTTTATAGCAGTAGGGTCAAGCAGGGGAGAAAATGTTTCCTCAGTGATTCCGGTTCTTTCTATAATACTCATATCTTCCTTGGACATGCTCATCACCACTGCAGATTGATCCTGATCTTTACTATTAAGAAAATTTCCCTCTCCGGTGATGAGTCAAAGACCATGTTGTGATTCTCAGACTCTAACAATATAGTCATAGCTTGCCCAAATAAGCACTACCCCATTTTCAGAAAAGATTACCGCAGTAACAGTCCTACCCTTAATTTGCCATTAAATTCATTTTTCAAAACATGGTATCATTGCCTCTAAGGGCTGAGCTCACTTTGTATCAAGTTCCTTACCAGAAAAAGAAATCTAATGCTGCAGATAGTCTTGCACTCGTTAGTACAACTGTGCTCATTAATATCAATCTGACATTAAACGATTTCCTGTTTTATGTCAATCGAAAATAATTGATTCTGTGTGCTAAGCAGCACTTTATGTCAATTACTGCTCATGCCACCATGCACCATAAGCAGATTTTCAATTAACTCAGCTATATAATTTTCTATTTTCAGGCTGGTTGCAGGGTTTGCATATGCAACCACTACTGAGGGAAAAACAATACACTGGGCAGACCTGAACCACAACTTAAAATTTAGAGGCAACAAAAAGTGCCTGTAAATTGCTAGGTTTATTTGCAGTTTGAGTAAGTCTAGCGTCTCATCAGGAGGCCTCAGATACTGCTAAACACTGACATGCAAATAAAGGTGATGTACTTTAACATATAACATCTAATGTGTTTTTTTGCCTGCAAGTTCAGCACAAAATAAGAAAACCCAAGTATCAGAGATGTGACATGATTATCAAAAAGTCTTATCCTTGCATATTCTATGTAACACCTTTTTTGTTAACGAGATACTTCAGCAAGCCTTCCATGTAAAAACTATCATTCCTACACTTTCTAAGATTGTTCTACCAGTCTCTATTCTGGAAGCCCCTTCAAAATTGACACTGTGTTTTTCAAGTTCTCCACAATTTTCTCTAGCTATCTCTGTTATCTCACAAAGATCTTTCCCCAGTCCTCCCACATAGCGTCACAGCTCTTTGGTCTTAAAGAGAAGAATTCTCTCTTACTGCATTTTTGCACAGCAGCACAAAGAGGCATCGCTCAGATTAGGACCCTTACGTGACACCATAAATAAATCCTCTCCATTGAGGTAGGAGCCTGAAGCTTCCACCATCTGAACCAGCCCTCCTAATTCTTTCAGTTTCACCCCCTCCCTTATTTCTTTTCAACTTGTATTAACAGATGTTCTCCCTTACACACAGTATTGCTATGGTAAAGACACGGCAGGAATTAGAGCATTTTCCTACTTTATCCTGTCTTCTTGGGATCCCTTTATAGTCAATGGAGAAGAAAAGTATGGGACTTTTCCACAACATGCTTGAGGACTCCTACAGATAGCATCTTGCTCTAAGCAATCCTGCAGGGACGCCTATTATTTAAAAAAAAAAAAAAATTAAAAAAATTCATCTTTTTTGACTGTTGAAGGAAGCTAAGAAAAACAAGCTAAAATTTTGTTTTGAGGATGTCCTTAGTCCTTGGCATTTCACTTAACAGGGTTGCAAATGAGGAAGGGACTGCCAGAAAAAAAAGTCTTTAATGGTTACTGTGCTTTGACTCACACCCCATTTTATAAAAACAGCTGACATGGAAGATAATTTTGAACCACCTTATCATCTCATATCAATGAGTTTAGGCATTTTCTGATTTGCTTTGCTTTAGTATGAAAGAACTATAAAGACAGCAGGACATGTCTTTTTCCATAGTTTGTACAGAAAAGCTGAAATATTGGGCACTGTGGACCTCAGACTACGAAAGAAACAGCGATAGTAGTAATACATCCCGGCTCCTTGCTGCTGCTGTTCATTTGTAAATATTCAGTCATTTACCATCTTAAGGTAGAATCCATCTAAGAAGTCTGAAATTAGCTTCTAAAGGAAATAACATGTTGAACACGGAATCATAGAATGGGAGGCAGAAGGGACCTTAAAGATCTTTTAGTTCCAACCCCAGGGACACCTGCCACCAGACCAGGTTGCTCAAAGCCCCATCCGACCTGGTCTTGAATATCTCCAGGGACAGAGCCTCAACAACTTCCCTGGGCATCCTGTTCCAATGCCTCACCACCGTCATAGTGAAAAAATTCTTCCTGAAATATCTCCTCCCACCCTCTGTCCCTACTTCTCCAGCAGTACCGGGGATCACTATTCAATAAAAATATTTAAATTTGGATCAGGGCCTTGGAAAGAGTTCCTGCCCTCCAAATAAATGAGATCTATATATGTGTACACACACACCCCCACACACTTTAGAATGAAAGGCATAAAATTATCTGTTTTAGAGATCTCATGCCTTTGGCAGATTAAATAATACGATTACCATATCTCATCAATCTAAGATTTAAGCCATGTACTTTTTCAAGGTGATGTACATGGTAAAAACATGCCAGGGAAGTTAATAAAACTTGGACTTTGTGCTGGTTGAAAATCCACTCCATATTCCAAGCTTTTTTCCAGAGGAGGTTAGATTTACTTCTCTTGAAACGCAGTTTTGCTAACTGATTATCATAGCCCGGAACATACTAGCCTTGTCCATAGCACAAGTTGTGTCCCGTCCCAGGGCTTCAAGGTAGATAACACCCGATGTTACTCATTTCTGAGAAAGTGTTTCTCCCTTCCCAACTCTCATGAAACTAGTTCTGTCTTGCCTTGAGAAAGGCAACAAAATTGCCATATGACTCTGGGTAAAAATGTGCCTACTGACAAAAAGATACTCCACTTGGCTTCTTACAAGCTTGACGTCTCCTTTCTTCTAGTGCATATCCACGCCATTTCATCTCCCAGGGTACTCACAGGCAGAGCAAGCACAGTCTGAAAACCTGACGTGCGCATTTGCAGTTTTGCAAAACATCTTTTTAAAACTTCGAATTCGAGCAGAGGCGCAGCATTTCGTCTGGGTTTTAATGGAGTTAGGGATTAACCTTTCCTTTCTCTTCCCCTGTTATTTTTGTTTCCAGTTACAGTGGTGCTGTTTGCAGCACTCAGACGGCAGCGGAAAAAAGAGCCTTTGATTATTTCCAAAGAAGACATCAGAGACAACATTGTCAGTTATAATGATGAAGGTGGTGGAGAGGAAGACACCCAGGCATTTGATATCGGCACGCTGAGGAATCCCGAAGCCATAGACGATAATAAATTGCGCAGAGACATTGTGCCGGAAACACTTTTTATGCCACGGCGGACTGCAGCAGCGCGAGATAACACGGATGTCAGAGATTTCATTAACCAAAGGTTAAAGGAAAATGATACAGATCCAACGGCACCCCCGTATGACTCGTTAGCAACCTATGCGTATGAAGGTAATGGTTCTGTGGCCGAGTCCCTCAGCTCCTTGGAGTCGGTGACTACGGACGGAGATCAGGACTACGATTACCTCAGTGACTGGGGGCCTCGGTTTAAAAAGCTGGCAGATATGTATGGCACGATGGACAGTGACAAAGACTCTTAATACGTTGCCTTTTTTTTTTCTTTTCTTTTTTTTTCCCTTCCTCATTTTCAGAAACAGCATTGAGATATGTGAAGTGGCTATTTCTTTCTATTTCTTCACAGCTGTGTGAAAGGGTTCTCTGTTCTACCCGTTCAAATTGTCTAATGACTGCAGTCTGTGTGGATCAGCCGTCAGAAAACTTTTTCTAGTATCATTTTATGAGCTTCCAAGAGGCAAAATTCTTATATTTTAGTGCATCCAGTTTACCAAGCCAATCTTACAGGCACGGCAGTAGTGGAGGGGAAAAAAAGGATCAGATGGGGAGCAATATTTTTACTTGTTCTGCTTATATTGTAAATTGGAGTATATTACTGTTTAAGCTCACTTGCTCTTTTTACTTGTATTCAGACTATTCAGCTCAGACGACTGCTCTGTCGATTGTGTATTGCACATCCCAATGTACTGAGGTGCCCTAGTTTACCCTATGTATTATAGTCAAAAGTAGTGGTGATGGAATGAAGGTTTATTATACGAGTAGAGTAAGCTGAGAAAAACCATCAAACATGCATTTTACTCATGAGGAGGGTAGAAAGGCCTAATGGTCATTTAAATCTAAGTGTTTTTCTAGAACTCGCCATTGCCCCCAATGCACTGATTCATACTAACACACACATATATATAGTTCATTGACTGCTATGTATATATTCTTCTGACCTAGCATTGCTGGAGAGATGTGTGTGCGTGCATGTGTGTGCGGTCAGTAGCCCCAATATCTAATTCTTAGAGGTTTCCCAGTTGTAACCCAGACTTGCCTTTTGATATGGGGAAAGTCATCTAATCCAGCTCCAGATTAGATCGTGACTTGGAGGAAGGAGCAGATCATAACTGTGCTGTGTACTTCTTTGGCCGGCCTCCACCTGCACATCAGTTCAGCGATGGCCCCTGCGCTGGGGAGGTGGGGGTCAGGCTTTTCATACCCTTCTACCTTTTCTCATGTGCAGGAGAGGAGCAGTAGCCCCACGGTGACTGCCACCCCTTCTGGCAAAAGGAGCAACTGCAAAGGAGGGAAGAGAGCTTTTTTCTGTCCTGACCTTCCCTGCCTGGATGCCCAGGGTGGCTTCCTGACTGACTCTCTGCCCAGTTCTGCTATCTGTAAAGTGGGAAAATAATGCCTACCTCATCAGGATGTTGCAAGAATTATATATAAGTCATTTGGAAAATGCTTTAGAGATGGACAATGCTGGCATTCTGCCAGAGGAAGTAATTTCTCATGCATTTGAGCGCTTATTTTCTTTTTCTTTTTTTTTTTCTTAGATTCAAACTCTGAATACACAAGTAAGCAAGAATCAAGTGTCATTCCAGTGGCCTGAAAAGTAGGGTTTATAACTATAACTCATTTTTTTTTAAATAAACTACTCAGCCAGGGTTGTTAAAGGCTTCACCCAAAGTTAAAATTTTAATCACAACTCTGTGTGTGTGTGTTTATCTGCTCTGCCAAGCTAAGTAATTTTTGTCCAGGGGTGGGGTGGGGGAAGATGCCATAGTCTCAGGCCAAAACAAATTTCTTTACAGCTTGTGCACCACTCAGTATTTCTGTTGGTTTGTCAAATGCATGTAGTTGCTGCTTTTGAAATGCAGCCATCCAGGAGAGGCTATCTGGAGAAAACCCTAAGGGGCTGCCATGGGAGGTATCCAATTCCAGGAGCTAAAAGCCACCCTGCGTCCCAAAGTAGGGACACAGCCCATGGCACTGTGTCAAGGAAAGAAGGATATTTTTTATAATTTTTTTTTATATACCTCATACATAACTAATCTCATTTATTTCATTTGAAACAATATTTAATACCAAAATTACAGGCATAGATCTATTTTCCCCCTCCCCTGAATCTTAAGTGAATCAGTTTGAAAACTGAACAACAGCTCCAATTTACTCTAAAAATAAAGAGAAGGGGAAAAAGTTAATAAACAGAAAATTAAAAGGGATTAAAAATTAATCCCTGGAATTCATTACTTCTAGAGAGTTAAATAAAGAGAGCAGTAAGATTCACGAATATTAGACTTTTACAAGCACGACGACATAGTTTCAGGTTTTGTGAACTGGCTCATAGTGAAGAGGACGATCCAGGCGTGCTGCGGCTCTGGCTGGGACTGGGAAGGAGTCCTTCGCAGCGGGGAGCACTGCACAGGTACAGGTTTAGGGCAATGCATCTAATGGCTTGCAGATGCCCAGCATGATAGATTAGATGGGTTTTCAGAGTGGAGGAGCCCAAAGTTTCAAAGGGCCCTGAGCCCCCGGTGTCGCTGAGCTCTCACAGTGATTCAGTCCAGCGGAGCGAGGTGCCCAGCTCCATCGGGGCTGAGCCTGTCACGCCTGTCACGCCTGTCACAACGGCAATGGCACAACTAGGCCCGTATTACGTCCTCCTGAGGACTCCTCAATAATTTAAGATGATAAAAGCCTTTGAAAGCCTAGTCCTTCGTGGCTTCCTTGAAATCAGAGTATCCAGGAGGCAACCTGTCCAAAACCTGGCTCTGGCACACAGGAGGGACCATCTGGATTTCAGATACATGGAGGAGCAGCAGATGTTCAGCACCACCTGCCACTGGTCCCTCATTTTGGCTGCTCTCATACCGTGGATGGAGGCAGCGTACCTCTCAAGGGTCTCTTCCGAACAGCCCCCTAGCACACGTCCGTGTCTCACCCTTCACTGCCTGGGGTTGTCTCAAGCAAATCGCCTCAAGCTCAAGAGTCCAGCTGGACGCCCAAAGCCGTCCCTTCCCCTCCTCAGGCCTCGAGGAAACAGATGGGTGTGTGGAGGGGACGGCAGAGGTGGCTGTGAAACCGCACACCTCTTTGGCCCCGCTCCCAGGGGAGAGGGAGTCACCGTCGCTTGACTGAAGACAGACCTCGCGCCTTGAAGGGGCTGGGCCACCCTGCAGGTCAGCTTGCGTTAGTCACTCCTTGGGGTGGAATAACAAGATGGGAGGATCACTGATCTTGTAACTACACTCCCATGTTTGTACAGTGATTTTGTCTGATTTAGTGATTGTTAGTAGCAGTCCAAACTCAAGTTTCTTTTTTTCTTTTCTTTTTTTTTTTTCTTTTTGTTCTTTGAATTGAAAGCTGGTTTTATCTTGTCCATTGAGTGAGACAGTAAATAATAGAGAGTGGCTACTCGTGCCTGTTGTGTAAATATATTATATATAAAATTATGTTATGTCACCACAAATATGGTGCCTGAATAGCAAATGGATTCTTCTAAGAAAATTCAAGGCAAACTCGCATCCAAATTATTATTTATGCATCTAGGTTTTAAGGTCTGTTTTTTTCCTGCAAATTAGACAGATTTAGCATCTCTCACACAGCAAGAAGAGTTCAATTCTGTCTTTTCTTCTTGCTTGGCAGTACCACAAAGTGCAATTTATAAAATCAGTACTGCATATTAAATATTGAAAGTGCCATATTGCAGTGAATACAAAACTTTGCAGTAGTATTTCTTTGTACCTTGTTGCATGCCGGCGTGCTAGATGATAGAAATAAGTATTTAACAATGCTTTCACACAGTGTTAGAATTGCCATTTATAGATAAACAAGTGATAGACTATGGGCTATGAAGTGGGTTTGAAGGCTGTTTTAAGCCTGCTCTTCTTACAACCACACCTATTTGAGAAGAAGAAATATTATTTGGAAGTTTATCTAAGCCAGATAGAGACATGAGCAATGCAGTTGGCTTTTAATTTGGGAAAACATCTGATCTAACTACAGGAGACCTATTAAAAGATACCAAGGACTTCAGTGGAGTTATTATGATACAGAGGCATGTTTACATGGGAGATGTTTCCAGCTTTGCTACTGCAGAACAACAACATCTCTACACCTGAAATGGAATAAGGTTGCTAGTATAGCTATTCCATCCCAGCTCCTAAAACAGCCACTTTATTCCACAAAAAAGGATTTTTTACTCCAGGGGAATGATTATTTCAGGTTAAAAGCTATTGTGTCCCACAGTATGGGGAGACACAACAGCACATGCCTCCAACTGCAGTTGTGCCAGGACATCTCTCTGTGTAGACACGTGCTTGGAAGAGAGCTGAGGGAGAAACTTGCAGCAAGCTCTGAACAAAGGAAATTGGGGGTTTCCACGAGGCTCTACTGACAGTACCACAGGACTGGGACGTGTTCCCAAAGCTGACATTGACAGATAATGCTGTCTAACCATGAGAAAAACAAGTTATCTGTGTGTTTCAGTTATTGTTTGTAAAAAAATGCTGGGAAAAATTCCGAGTAGAAGAGGAAAACTTCACCTGTACCGACAACACTTTTTTCTAAATTTGTCCTAAGAAACAGGCATATTTTTCTGACTTTTTTTTTATTTCATTACTTGTTCAGGTCTTACTTCATTCTATGGACAGGTGTTTCCTAGCTGTTAAAAGTGAATGGGAGAGGCAACCTTCAAATCATTTGGTTTGGGAAGTAGCAGGCTACATTACCAGGCACAATATATCCATTTCTCTGCCACAAAACAAACAAAAACCCCCACAAAAAAAAAAAAAAAAAAAACAAAAAACAAAAACTAACTGAAAATTTTTAGTACTGCAAAAAGCAGAACGGTCACAAAGAAGTACAGCAGGGAGAAATGGCTTTGGGAATGTGTGTCTGCACATGTACGGTGTGAATAAAAGGAAGGGAATTAGTGAACACTGGGAGCTGGCCGTGTTTCAAAACCAGACTTACCCGTGTTGAGAAGGGGCAACAGTGCACAATCACTTCTAAGGCTTCCAGGTTTCCTACAGCAGCCAGAGGAAGATTTGCATGGATAGGAAGAAAGACATCACCTTTCTCAGACCAAGCAAATTAAATCCAGGCCATTTCCATGCAAATCCCTAGGTAAGAAAGTCCCTGTGTCATGATTATTATTAAAACGTGTTAAATTCCTGCAGCGGATCTAATCTGATGGCCTTCTGCAGGGTGAATTACGGACAGTGATTCCGAGCAGGTCACTCCCTGCGAACACCGCCGTGTTAGCTCTTCCTGACACCTTCTGTTTTAAATCTCGCCATGTTTCCTTTGGCTCTAAGTCGTATTGAAGTGTTTCCGAAGACCACTGTCCCAACTGGATGCTGCCATGCCCTCCCCATTTGTGTTTCAATTAACACTGCAGTCTGAGCTCCCTTGTCAAATGAGAGCTGATAAATTAACAGTCATTATGCTACTTCCAATGAGTATGAACTATGTCGCAAGTTGTGAAAGACAGGGGGTTTTTCCAGCCCCTCTAGACCTGTGAAACAGCAGCCTCCTCCAATAAATGTCAAAGCCACAACACTTTTCATTTTCAGTTTAGTCTTCAGAAAGACTTGTTTTCTAAGAGATTATTAAGAAAAGATTATTAAGAGATATTTAAGGAAAAAGAGGAACAAAAACATATTTAACGTCTACAGCCTCATGCATTGCTCCAGAAGGAGGGGAAAAAAAACCCAGCGGCCAATGCAATGTTTTAATGCCAGTCTCTGCCTTCAGTGGTTTTATTTAGGCACAGCTGAGACAATCTTGACCCTGCCCATCATTTTGCCATGTTACGCTTTTCAGCCCAGACCTGCATTTGTCATACACTAAACACTTTCCTGAATAGTTAATAAAACTCAGCAGTAGGTATCCAAAAGCCATCACTGGGGTTACAGGGAGTACAGGAGTCAGAGAACTGGGGGTTTCAGGAAGAAGAACAGAAAGCAAATTGCATTGAGGGGGTGGGGGGAAGGTCATCAGTCACATGCAAGGCAGGCCCATGGCACTTAAAAGCCACAAAGCTGTCATATTATGCATAGAGTCACTGCATTTCAAAGGAGCTTTTACAGAACCTGTTCTTTTTCTTTTTTTTTTTCCTGCATGTGTCTTTTGCTGTCTTTTTTTTAAAAAAAAAAAAGAAGGAAAAAAAAAGGAGCTGCTAACTTCAAATTTCTCCTTCCACAAAGTCAATTTGACAAATATGGCGTAAATCCAGCATATAGAGAAATCCTTTCCACTCCCATGGGCTTTTGACCTTTCCTATGAGACTGCACTATTTATGTAAATATACCTGGAGACACTTTCTATAAGCTTTTAGTTTTCTACGAACTATTACTTTAGTGTTTATTAAAGAAACAAATGTATAGAATTATTAAGCATTCAGGTGAACACAACACAGAATCAACACTGCAAACACAAAATTGTTCGGGATTTTGACACATAAAAAACTCTTCAGAATCACTGTACTGTTTTAATTCTGTGATTACTTTCATTGCTTTGAAAAATTAAACTTAAAAGAAAGGCCTTATAATAAATGCTATGTGCATCTTAACTGTGTTACTGAGCGAAATCAATCTGGCAAACTCCTATTGCGATTTTTGATTTTTAAACCCTTAAAATAAATGCGTTTCGGTATTGATTTTTTTTAATTAAAAATACTTCCAAGCATAAATCGAAACTGATGCCGCCACCTGGGAAGATTTACTTGCTGGCATGCTCCAGCCACGCAGTCTCTTGCGACGTTGTCCCCCGTTGAGCCGAGGGACCCTCAGCATCAGATGGATTTGGTCTCTGCTCAGCACAGAGGGACATTTGCGGGCGATAAGATTTTTGTCACCCAAGAGATTTATACCCAGAAGCTTCCCTGTGTTGCAACGGGACCCACGCTGGAACAATTATCTCTTCTGCAGTGTGCATGGGCAATTTGTTATGGTCAGATGGCAAGTGTGCACTCTGTCCCTTATATTTCCTGTTCACTGTACTGGCTTCTCTTTTGGGGTTGGGGGGCAGGGGGAAATGAAATTTAAGGATTTAATGAGAAACCAATTTGAACAACAATTTCTCACAGACAGAGTGAATTTGCCTTTTTGCAAATTGATTTTTGTAACAAGTTATTTATATGATACTACTTAATAAATTGTTTTTTCTAACTTGTTTTTTTTTTTTCCTAATTCTCTCTATCTATGGTTTGTGTTTACAAAGATATCATAAAGATAATCCTTCAAAAAGATTCTGCAATCACTTTAAGACACAGGGGTAAATTGGCTCCATTTTTCAAATGCCATTTATAACTGTCTGGCTCACAATGTGCTGTAAGAGCAGTAGGATCACTATGCTGTGATCAATGAGGCCTCCCAAAAGTGTGATATAATTTCAGAAGGCATCATTTAGTGATGCTTTTTATGAGGAGGATATTAGTCTACAATCACAAGCTAAATTTTGACTAGCCGAGCTGCTAGCAAGAAAGTTGACCCCATCCCAGCCAAAACCATGACGTTCTCCACCCCTTATTCCATACCATTTACACCATGCTCAGGTCCCACACTATCCAACACATCCTCATTAACCACCACCCCCGTTCTCATCCTTTGATATAATACACAGATATAATTCCTTTAGTCTATGGATCACTCCTGTGAAATATCTGTTAAATGTCCATAAATGTCCACAAAATGTCCATTGAGTTTATTTAGTCCATGACTTTGGGCTCCATCTGTCGTAACGGTCTTTCCAGGCAGGAGAGATGGTGTGTGGTGTTGCGTGGAGTTACCAGGCATCAAAGCCAGCTCTGGCCAAGTCACTGCTGCACTGGCACTGCTTCTTGTAAGGCTTGTCCTCCATTGGTTCAGGTGATTCTTGCTGTAGCATTTCCTATAACATGCAACTGAAATCATGGGTTACAACAATTTAAAGGTATATCCATTACAATCGCCACCCCTGGTCCCTTTGGGGCAAGTTGTAGGGTTTAACTTTGCAATGAACTCCTCCCCTTGCTCCTAGCCTGGCTAGCAACAAGGGGTTCCCACTACAGTAATTCCCACAACATGCAGCTCAAATCCCAGGTTTAATTTTACTCCCCATTTCTCTACCTCCCCACCCCTGAGCACCACAGGTGGAGGGGGAATGGGGGTTGTGGTCAGCTCATCACAGGTTTCTGCAGCTCCTTCCTCCTCAGGGGGAGGACTCCTCACACTCTTGCCCTGCTCCAGCGTGGGATCCCACCCACAGCCTGCAGTTCTTCATGAACTGCCTCAGCGTGGGTGCCTTCCTTCGAGCATCCACCTGCTCCAGCATTAACCTCCACGAGCTGCAGGGGGACAGACTGCCTTCAACACGGTCTTCACCACAGGCTGCAGCCTGCACCTAAAGCACCTCCTCCCCCTCCTTCTTCACTGACCTTGGTGTCTTCAGAGTTGTTTTGACTCGAGTTCACACTGGAGTTCCAGCCTGTCCCGTACAACAGCACAGCAAACAGCAATGCTCTGGCCATCCGCCAGCCCAGGCACATCGCCATTGCTATGGAGGAGAGAGGGCTGGAGCACCTCTCCTATGAAGACAGGCTGAGAGAGTTGGCGTTGTTCAGCCTGGAGAAGAGAAGGCTCCAGGGAGACCTTATAGCAGCCTTCCAGTACCCAAAGGGGCCTACAGGAAAGATGGGGACAAACTTTTTAGCAGGACTTGTTGTGATAGGACAAGGGGCAATGACTTTAAACTAAATGAGGGTATATTTAGACTAAATATAAGGAAGACATTTTTTACAATGAGGGTGGTGAAACCCTGGAACAGGTTGCCCAGAGAGGTGGTGGATGTGCCAACCCTGGAAATATTCAAGGTCAGGTTGGACGGGGCTCTGAGCAACTTGATCTAGTTGAAGATGTCCCTGTTTATTGCAGAGGGGTTTGGAGTAGATGACCCTTCCAACCCAAACTTTTCTATGATTCTATTACCAAAGTGTTCTCAGGCACAGCAGAGTAAGATGATAAGCAGTACAGCAAGCAGTGAAAACAAAAAGCAGCCACTAATAAACACTAAACCATAATATACAATAAAGCAAGCAAACCCCATGGCAAGCACAAGAGTCTGCCAATTAATAGGTATACAGCAATAACAGCTATAAATTCAATCTAGCACATTCCAATCAAATCTGTCATTATCTTGAACCCTTCAGGCCCCACGTTGGGTTCCAAAAAGGACTGTTGTGGTTTAACCCCTGCTGGTAATTAAGACCATGCAGTGGCTCACTCTCACTCCCTGGTCGGGATGGAGGAGAGAATCAGAAGGGTAAAAGTAAAAAAAATACTTGTGGGTTGAGATAAAGACAATTTAACAAGTAAAGCAAAAGCCGCACACACAAGCAAAGCAAAACAACAAATTCATTCACTGCTTCCCCTCGACGGGCAGGTGTTCAGACATCTCCAGGAAAGCAGGGCTCCATCACGCATAATGGTTACTTAGGAAGATAATCACCACCACTCTGAACGTCCCCCCTTCCATCTTCTTCCTCCCCCAGCTTTATATGCTGAGCAATGACGTCATATGGTATGGAATACCCCTTTGGTCAGTTGGGGTTCCAGCTGTGCCTCCTCCCAACTTTTTGTGCTCTCCCAGCCAGCTCACTGGTGGGGTGGGGCGAGGAGCGGTAAAAGGCTTTGATGGCTTAGCAGCAACCAAAAACATTAGTGTGCTACCAACACTATTTTCATCACAAATCCCAAATATAACAATACAGCAGCTGCTAGCAAGAAAGTCAACTCCACCCCAGCAGAAACCATGGCAACATCTTTCCCTGTTTTAAGCACAGACAGCTGCCTAGCCAATACCTGCCCTCTAAATTTTCTTTCCTCCAAACTGATCACACAAGCTAACAGGTTCTCAGCAGCTCTCTGTCCCCACATCAGATCCCCAAGCGTGTCTGATCCTCCATTCAGAAAAGCTGATTCCACTTTCCTTATTCCCTAAAAAGTAGAAAGCAAACATCAGTATTGTCGGAAGTCCTCAGTCAGTCACTGTTTCAGAATCACTCCAGTACTCATTATGCATTTTTTAACCTTGGCAAGCCGCAGAGTGCACAGACCCACATATATTTTCGCTTGATGTGGAGGTACTCATGGTCTGATAGGACCTCACCACGTGCCTTACTTTATTCAAGCAGAATAGAAGAAACTCCCTAGGACCAGGGGAACACGGTGAGGGAGACTGTATGCAGGGGGACATGCTGACCTGCATCTTCCAAAAAGCTTTGGAGTAGTTCCTCCTTTATTTAAATAATAATAATAATAATAATAATAATAATAATAATAATAATAATAATAATAATAATAATAATAATAATAATATAGAAGAATCACCTGTATACGGCTTTCTTTGTACCCCCTGCTGGAACTTTGCCTTTCTTAACTCAGTACTTTGCTTGCTGTCTGCTCATGCATGCATCTTAATTAATAAACAAATGAATAAATCCCCTCCTGATCGCTTTTACATGTTTTTCCAAACATCTGCTCCTACCTACATTGTTAGACAAAGCTGCTCTCTTCTACAGCTCAGCTGGGGAACTTACTTCTCTCTCTCTCTCTCTCAGGATGCAATTGGGTATTTCATGTCAATTATCTTAATTGGAAGGAAGCTTAACCCATTTCCCAATTACAGCTCCAGTTTATTTGAACAAACAAACTCTCAAACCTCCTTTAATAAAATAAAATAAAACCAAAAACGCCCCCAAAGAACAAACCTAAACTTTAGTAATGAGACATTGAAAAGAGGACTGAATAAAAGAGCTCTGGTAAGTGAAAGAGTGAGGAAGCCGGTGCAGGGACAGAAGGAGAAAGAGAGGGGTCCGTCTGGCTTCGTCTCTGACACGGCATTCCTGTAGGTCTGCTTACTGTCAGCTCCCAGAGGGTGCGCTCCACCCTACTACTCATTTTGTGGACTTTTCTCCCCAACATATCAAGATGTCCCTGTCAGAACTGAAAAAACAGAACCAGGCGCGCCTTTGTTTTGCCACTGTTTGGGATTTCGATGGCCAAACCTTTTTACAGTTAGAATACGGAGGCAGGTTCTCTTTGCCTCCTTCTCCCACCGGTCCCAGCCTTCATCACCTGTGTTCAGATGGACATGAAGCTAATACCTGTTATCAAAGGCAGAAAGACTAAATGGACAAAAGGAATCTAGTGACAAGAGGGCCATGCCAGCTGTTAATGCTCCAAAGAATGGCTGGGTTAGCCGTGCTTCTTCTCGTGGCCTTTGTTCTCTTCCTTACACATTTTTTGTCACAGCGTCAAATGCATCAAATCTCAAGTTTTCCATACCAGACATGCCCCTTATTCAACATCTGTGAAGACAACAGTTTGCAACCTTTCTATTTGGCTCCCTGTGGATGCTACCAGCTTTTTGAGACGCACCCACCTTTTATACATATGCTGGATACTAGCCTAAGAAGCTATGCGCAGAAATTATTCCACACGGTCTACGATCTACTTGCGCGGAGCGCAGGATAAACAAGAGAAATATTTAGCTCACAAGGTTATGGTGCTCACAAGGTTATATTCTGCTCACCTGTGGCATCTGCAAGGCACTGATCCAATGACAAGTGATTTCCCCTTGCCAAGTTCGTGTGTTCAGAAGTAGTAACTATGATACCATTTTGATTTTGTTGTTTTCTGATATTGTCAACATTTCTCCAAACAATTTTTACAGTTGTTTTTGAGTAACAAAGAAAAGTCAAAACTACATTTTGAGATTCACCGTTCTAATATCTTGGTATTTAATCAACCTGTAATATAATATTGATTATAAATGCCCTGGAGACAAGAGATTGGTACTTTTCTTTAGAGCAAATACTTTACAGAGCTCTTTATTGCAGAAAGATTCTTTCGAATGCCTTGATACCAAACATCCATCTGGCCCATGGGCTTGCTCACTTGCGCAGCCAGAATTTTCTCATTGATTCTGGCAGGGGTGAAACGGGACTACCGAAAGACAATACAGGTTAACTGTTTGATGACCAGAACGAAGTGCAGCAGAGGACAAAGGGACTCAGATTACAGATGTTGCTCCTGAGGACTATGAAATAAAAACTACATGCAAACAAAGATCTCTGGCAGGAGGATCATAATATATAAAACATTGTGCCAAGACTTCAGCATTTCGTTTTATTGCCTGTTAACAATTACCTTGCAAAAACCAAAACAACCCCTCATTGTATGTCAGCTGAGACATCATCAAATCCTGTCAGCTGTCTCTCTCCTCTCTCTCAATTTCTCTCCACTGGAAGGTCACATCCCTGCTGCAGGCAGTACTTGCTTTGTGCCAGCTCTGGCCACCCCTCCTGCGTACCCAGCCTCTAGACCAGCTGGACCAAAGCTGAACTGCAAACTTTTATTACATTCAGCTCTTGTTCTTGCATCTCCTTTCTTTTATGCTCTGGATAACCTATGTATATTCATAAACACTTACATTATATACTAAATATATATGTGTGTATATATTTTATATATATATATATAAAACATATATACTATATATATACACACATAATTTTTAAAATATATATATATATAAAAATATAAAAAAAAATATGCTAATGATTATTCAGTCTTATCATCTTACTCCATCTCGTGTTTTGAAACCCTGTTGGGTACTTACCCCACGCTCTCTTTCACCCCTATGAGTGTGAATGGACCATTCACACTTCGCTGATGTACTTAGTTCTGGGCACTCACTAGACACCTTTTAATCACTGGTAATGTCTAGAAGACCTTTTCTGTGTATACAGTAATGCCAGCATGCAAGTTATTCCTGTCATTGCTGGAGCTAGTATTGTGATAAAGCAACAAAATCCAAACTCCAGAAGATATTTTGATTACTTGAGGGAAAATGTTTTCCACTTAGACCGCCTTCTCACCACCCAGTCTCTTTGGGACAGCAGTCACAGGCCTCCAGGAGTCTTTCTAGGCTCCTTAGCAAATAAGGCACACGTTTTATTTGGGGTGTGGGAGGGTTAAGTATAGGAAAGAGAGACACAAATATCATTCTTCCAACACTGAAAGGAAGTAGCTATAGGAAGATCTTTTTCCCATGAAAACAATGGCCGGTGGCCTGGTTTGAGGTAGAAGAGAACTCTTCCTATCCAGCCGTCTCCTTAGTACCAGCCATGGAAACAGGAGATGAGTCTGTCTGTGTTCCTCATCTAAGGACAAAAGGGGTTGACAGTTCAGGAAACGTAAAGGAGTGATGAGGGTCAGCTGGAGAAATGCTGTTCCTTACAGAAATATAACTTGGACTGTCATAAAGGGTTAGTGGACACATTTACATCTCTCCCATAAACCAGAGCCATTAATATTGCAGACACGCAAGAGCTGAGCAAGGGGAATTCAGAAATCCAAAGACTGCTCCAAAAACCATTGAGTTGGTTTCTGGAACTTGATGGGGACTTAGAAACTGACTTTTGACTTTTTTTATATTTTATGATTATTCAGTCTGTCAGTTCACTGAAACTAAAGGCACTGGTCCTGGTACATAAAATGAAAAATATGCATAAATCTGGGCAAGATTTTCAACTCTTGGACAAGGATTCAAATTCTAGTCAGTCTGGACTGTTATTTGAAAAAACACTTCCACACTTGTGAAGACCAGAACAAGCTTTTTAAAGAATGAGTTTTCTGTATTCTCCATCATCGCTTTGAGTCATTCTTTGTACTTGTCACTCTGAAAATTATGATAAAGTTGTGCGCAGCAAATATCTGGAACTAGGTATGCATCAAAATCACGTGCTGACGTGCTGCCAGTATGAGAGCTTATACTCATGAAAAAATTACCACGTTTACTGTTAGGCACTGTCCATTCCAGTCCTCAAAAACCCTGCTGCTTTACTGCATTAGATTTCTCATCCATCTGCTCTAGCAACTTCAAGTCATTTACCATAAAGTCAGAATAAGAATACTTAGACAAAGAGGCTTTGGAGAGTAAATTCACAAACACGTGAATATATACTAGGCCAGGATTCATTAACACAATTAAGGCCATGTCCACAAACTTACACCATTTGGGGGGACTGCTACAGCGCTCACTTCTTTGAAACTGGCTCCCTACAAACGTAACGGTGTATCCCTCTGCAATAAATGAAAAAATGATGGCCTGATTAATTTCCTGTTATGTCCTGGATTAATGCAAAGCCCTCCTTTGCTCCCAATGGTTCTGCACCTGTAGGAGGACGCTTGGCTAATCAGATGTTGCTCGCCGTGTCCTGGTTTTATGAAGTTAGCTTTGTTTTCTCTGCAGTAATTATATTTAAGTTGCACTGGGCTGCACGGTTAAAGTGAGAAAATGACGCTTTGGCATATAGTGGTTGTAAAAGGTCTTGACGTTATTTAGTTGAGAAGAAAAAAAGAGGAGAAAGAAATGAAGTCCCCGGTCTCCTGTTACAGTGTGTGGACAGAGAGCTGCGTCTGTGCAGACCGACAGAGCAAGCCAAGGAATAATTTACCAGGCAATTTAAGAGGAAAAAATAATAATGGTACCAAACATTTAGTGTAACTGAAACATTTATAGCCCCATCATACAAGCTGTTCTGTACCTGAACAGCCTAAAACTAACACAAGTGTATGTGTTTACACAAACAGGTTCTTTGTGTGCTACAGATAATTCAGACTTAATAATTATTTTTTTCCAAAATGTATTTTTATCAGGGAAAAAAAAAGGTCTAACTTCTTGTGTTTACTCATATTTACTTGTATGTATGCTAGAAGAAATGTGTCTGCCAGACATAAAGGCACAGTTTATGACTCAGACTTGTTGATAATTCTATGGAGAATTAGTATGAATTTGTGTCTTTTGCTTCCCTAGCTCTGGCTGAGTAGGAAGACTTGATTCTTAATTTAAAATATTTATATTTAAAATTATTTTACGTACTCTAAAAGGAGAATTTCATCAGGGAAGCACTATCACAGTTTTTTTAACTAGAGTGGCACAAATGGTGTCTTTATAATGTGGCGCCTATTGTACTTAAGGCTTGAGCTACAATAAGTACAATGCTCCTTCAAATTGCCCCATCTAAAAGAAAGGTAATTTTCTTTATTCAAGCCTCTCGAACTAAGAAAGAAAGGGAGGCGAGATAGATACAGCTCTTGGTAGTACTGCTTAGATGTGAAGGTTAATCATAAAGCTCAGCGCTGTTTTTAAATTTTTCAAAATGTAAAATAGATATGCATTCAGACCTGCCTCGTAAATGGACCATTCTGGTTGAAACGGTGAGGAATGAATTCCTGGCTCTGCTTCTTTTTACTGAGAAAGAAAACATAGCGGCCTTCTGGGGCAAGATCTTTAAAGATTTTCGATGAGATTTATGTGGCAGAAAGAGCTCTCACAGACAAATCAATATAACTAAGTACGGCGCTCTCATACAATCACACTGATCAGGAGAACTGGCTACATCGTCAGAGGGCTGTCATTTTCTCACTTGCATTGTGTGAGATTGCCTAAGGTTTCCCACAACATTGAAACCAAACGCTCCGGTTGACGGGAGCCAGTGACAACAGGGGCTCAGGGCGAAGGAGCTGTATCTTCTTGAGCTCGTGTGTTGCTCTACGTGTTTCTTTTTCTGACAGACTCGAGATTCCCCTTCCCTGGCACCGTACTGCCAGCACAGGCACGTTCTCAGATTGCAGCTCTCCCGCTATTAGATAATTTTTAGAAACAAATACGAGGCCAGAGATTGCAAGGAAAAGTATATTCTTGCCCTTTTAATACATCCAACCTATTTCTTTATTTGGGGCTATTTTTAATCAGTCTATCTGCAAAGAACGGGAAGACAATGCCTCATCTTGAGTTGCGAAGCAAGATGTTTCTGCTCGTCAGTTCTTCACTCTCTCGGCATCGGATGAACTGATTGCATGGTGTCTTTTTGCTAGGCTCCCTTTACTTAATTAATTCCCACTGCGTGGCCCCTTGGCATCGCTCTGAGTTTGTTTAGCTGCTGCCAGGCATTTTCAGGTTGGTCCTGCTGAAGAACTGGTAAGGGCAGGGCTCTGCTGGTCTCATCACTGCATGGAGAAAACGGCACTTCTCACCCCGGCAAACTTACCAGGAGCAGGTGGCAGATGTCTGAAGGAATTCAGGAGTAAACCGGTAAAATCAGGAAATGAAGAATTAGGAACTCAACCTGCCTAGTCACTTCTGAAAATCCTGTTAGGCATCTACGTGCAGGACAATGTGCTAAACACAGCTGTAAACCTGGCCTGGCCTTTCTTAAATTGAAAAGCATCCAAAGCCGGACACGCGCACTGAATGCCATTCTTGCGTTCTAATTGCGGAGCGCAGGCTCTGCCTGCTTGTTCAAATGCACGCACCAGACTCACGTATGTACCACAAGTTATGCAGAACCTATGTAAGTCTGGGCAGCTTGTGAATAGGATATGCCCCGGTGAGAAATTAAAGCAATGGGAATATAAAGTCCTACTTGGAAAAAAAAAAAATGAAGGCTACAGATTTATTTTAATTTTTTGCGTAACCACGGCAGCTGGCTTAGCAATACAAGAAGTTTGCTGCTGGCGGACATTAAAAGGACAAAACGGTGTGATAAAAGAGAGAATATTATGCAGTATTTTCGTGGAAATGTCCCTCCCAGCATTTTAAGGTCAGTTCTGCTACTGAACTATTAGTCTTAAACATAGGAGAAAAAGATCACATGTAAAATTAGTCAAAATGTTTAGCTGTACTGGTGATAATAAAAGATGAGGAGCATACAAATTAGGGAAAGAGAAGAAAAAAGAAAGGAACTGAACAGAGAACACAGGGGAAAAGGTAAACCTCAGGAGGAAAATGAACATAGCCTGTAAATATCTTCAAGGTAACAATGTAAATGAAGGAAGGAATTTACACCAAGTCTCAGAAGAAAACAGAAAAAGAAGTAATGGCCATAAGCAAAGGAAGGAAAAGTTTATGCTAAACATGAGCAAAAATCTAAGAGTAATTAGGCTAGTGAAAAATTCAAAGGTAGCTGATGCACAATTAATGCACATACTTCAGAACACTGGATCAAGAATAAAATGATGAAGAGAGCAGATCTGTAAAATCTAAGTTCTGAGACGAAACAAAGAAAAAAGTTTCCCTGGCACGCTGTCTATGATTTTTCTCCACAATGGTCTGATCAGCTTCAGATTGGCACAGTGTTCAAATTCTGTTACTTGCAACATACCTATTTTCTCATTACACCTGCTTGTTCGTAATTTTTTTTTCTTTTTTGACAGCTGACATTAGTGCTATTCTTTTCTTTTTTTTTTTATCTTATTTGACTTCTCATCAGTTATACTTCAGTTACCACATCTCCTCAGCTCATCATTTTGTTCCCTCTCCATACAGCTCCTTCAATCAGTATATAGACACAGATGCTTCTTTTGCAGTGAGCACTGATTTGGCTGTACGTTCCTTCAGTTGCATTTTCCTCAAGCATTTTGAATGATCCGAGAGACCCTGTAGCTGTTCAGGTGTAAGTGGTGACTGTTAAAAGCTGTGCAAATGGATGACCCTCGTTCAGCACAGGCCCGGTTTTCAATAGATCTTTTCTTTCAAAAGAGGTATCTGTGTTTCATTAAGTACATTGTGATTTAGTACACAGCATAGATGTTGTTTCATCAGCAGTATCTCCTTGGTATTTTGACAAACTGTAAATTCATGCTTTTAAAGTCTCAGTTACTTGCATGCCAAGGTTTCATTCCAAGGTTCAACTTTCAGCTCAGTGTAGGTGCTTATTAAAGTCAAGGGAAGGATCCTATCAATTCAGATGAGTTTAGAATGAGACCTCATATTTCTATTCAAGCTTAAGTAACCCCGAACATAAATTTGCCATTTGGATCCTTTACCATTCACAGTCAGTACAATAGTTTCCATTTCTGCTCGCACAGATGGCAGTCTAATTCAATGGTCTGTCTCAAGTCCTCACACAACTCTCCGTACCTTTGTATGCAAGTGCTCAAAATCCCGTAACTGCCATACACTTACAATACTATAAGGTCAAGAAGCGTTATTTTCTGCTTTTGCAGATGGGCATTTAATTCTCAGTTAAAAAGGAGTCAGGCATCTGCATAACCTTGATGACCTATGCCAAAAGGTGTTCCGGTAGCCCTTCACCTTCTCCTGCAAAAAGCACTTGAACGCGAGTTTCCGAGCGCAAGCGTGTGGCTGTAGCGCAGGGAGGGCTGGATGGAGCCCCAGCACTGCTGTGGGTGCAGGGGCAGGTTGGGGTAGTGGTAAGGAGCTCGCGCCAGCCCAGGGACACTGATGGGAGGCAAAGGGGAGAGAAAGGAAAGGCAAAGTTCATAGTCCCTTAACAATTTTCTCCTCATTTTGCCATTCTAAATTTGCCCTTGCTGAGGTTAATTAACAACCGTGCATGCCGGTGCTACAGGAACAAAGCAGACTGCAGTATTTACCCCTCTCCCACGTTTTCCATAGCAGTGACCAGACCTTGGGAGGTAACCTCTGTGAATGGTCTCTCATTACCTTCCTACTAATTAGTCTCATTTCAGTTATGAGACATATTATCTGGGGAATTTATATGGTTTAAAGCATTAAAAGATAAAGCTTCTTGACATTTGAAAATACTCTCTCTTTGGAGAAACTGTCACTCCTCCTCACGTCTGCACATAAGGGGATCGTTTAGGGAGTCACCTGGGGATAAAGAAGTGTTGTCCCCCCAGCACTGGCCATGCAAAGCATGAAGGAGGCTGCGCCACGCTGTCTCAATTTGAGCACTTGTGTCTTATTACAGCTACATGCCACAAATGTTTAAAGCCTAGACTCAACTCATCTGACTGTGGGCATTGGACTAATGAGAAAGATAAAAGAGCTGTCACCCTTCGGTTCTCAGACAAGAGCAGGTGATTCGTCCTGCCTACGCCATGAACCAGTGTCTGGAGGTGTTGCTTTCTCTCTCCACTTATTGCAGGAGGGGCCTAGGGGGCCATAGCGGTTACTTCAGTGCAACTAATTGGCTGATGCGTTTCAACCGTAGAGTTTAGTACTGTAGGTGGACTTGCCAGGAGTTCTTGAGTTTGGGGCATTTTCTTTTTCTACAGATGCAACTTGCTGCAAGTTCTGACTTCAGACATGGTCCTTCAAAGCCTGTCGTGCCAGCCTATGCTTCCCGCCACCGCTCTGCGTGCTTACGAGCACACAGGCTGAAGACAAGTGTTACTGAAAGTTCATCCTGGAGCAGCAGAAGCCAAATCAGCATACTTCTACCACTATGTTGGCTAAGGCACCTGCAAAAACTGGAGGCTATTCTACAGAGCCAGGTACGTTCACGGGTCACTGGTATTCACCCTCATCAAAATAACAACCTTCAGTCTTTTCTCCACTATCCCCTCCTTGGAAATGGGAGAGAGGGATTAATGAGGGTTAAACTTCTGAAAGTGCCATGCCTGAAGTCGAAAGAGGAGCTTCGTGTCTCTGTTCACTGGAACCTCTTCTGATGGGGTGTCTCCTCTGGACTTGCCTTCTCTACGTAAGCCTCCTTGTATGGAAAAATTGCTGAACAAAAGAAACTGAGTTAAGGTGAACATCTTGAGTTGTAGTACAAGTTTTAAGACAGAAGGATGTGATCTATTCTGAAAGTCCCTGATGATTTATTTAGTGGGAATATTTTTACATTGTTTCCTTTAACATCAGAGAAAAGGTGCCTTTGGAGAGGCAGGGCTTTTATCTCATCTCCTTTAAAATCACACCACAGATCTCAAAAGAAAGGCTATGCCATGTCAGAATTTAAAACATTCACCTTATGGCTGTCACCCAAAGTAGATGAAATATGTGCCACCGAGTTTTAAATGATTGCTTATGCTGCCAATCATAGTCAGATTCTCAACCGAATGATATAAGTTCACACTGTTTCCCTGAAAGTGATGAAGCTGAATCTTTTTATACCAGAAAAGGATCTGGCCCTTAAGTTTCAGAGTCTTCTGAATCTGAAGTAGTTTTATCCAGTTGAATAATTTATCATCATAACCTATTTTTCATTAATTTGACTATGCTCTCGTTCCTCTCGGGCTTGGTACTTACAGTGTAGCTCTGCTGCAAAAAACGATGTGAAATTAGCACTTCCTTACTCAGCAGATTCCTTTCCTGTGTGAAGTCAGAAAGAGTGCTTCTTAACTTACCATACAAAGTACTAAAATCTTTTTTTTTTTTTTTTAACCCCCCCTCCTTGCTTTCCACCCAGCAGAACCAATACAGCTGAGGGAAGGCAAACAGGACAGAAATTTTGGCTCGTGTATTTATAGGACTGTTAAGCGAACTGCCGGGCCTCTTGGGCAGCCCCTGGGTCTCTGGGTGTAGTGGTTTGGGCCGGACTGAATGAACGATGCTCTCCCCCACCTCTGTCTCCAAGGCGAGGAAAGACAGAGAGAAAGAGACTTATGAGATGAGAAGAAAACTAAACTACTTTGATGAAAATATTAATAAAATACTAAAAATAAAATAACAAAATATATACAATATATACAAAACCATATTGAGCTCCCAGGACGAGAGTCATTTCACTGGCAGACACTGGGAAAGTCCCAGACTGGACTCAGCGACAGATGAGAATTGGATTCCAAATCTGGATTCAGAAATGCACGGCTCAGGATCAAAGGCAGACGAACAGAGTCCTCCTCGGACGTCGGCCATTGAATAAAGAGAGCTGACCCTTTGGTCCCTCAGCTTTTATACTGAGCATGATGCAGATGGAATGGAATATCCAAATGACCAAATGGTCAGTTTTGGGTCACCTGTCCTCTCCGCACCTCCCTGCAGATGTGACCCCTCTACGCTTTTCTGCTTCTAACCCTCCAATGGGGCAAATAACGAAGTCGGCTGACCTTGGTTGTTACAGCAGTAAGTATAAGCAAGAGCCTCTCTGCGTAGCATTGCTTGGTCTTACCACTCTGAGAACAAACAGTATCTCCACAGTATGCCCTTAATTTCAGATAATTTCAGAGAGTTAGAAGAATCTTAGCTAAAAAGTAAAATTACAGAACAGAAAAGTGGTTCTGTTTTACCTCAAAGGAGGACGCTGGGCTGTGGCCAGCGTTATGCCCCCTCTGCAGGCAGTGGAGGCTGCACGTACAAGCAGAGCTTGCAAAGCTCTTGTCACTGATGACATGCAAGTTGAAAAAATGTGAGTTCCCAGTCGCAGCTGACGTGCTCAGCTCAACAGAGACGGACAGTCACATGCTTAAAATTGATCTTAGGCATAAGCCTTGCAGGATCAGGGGCATTACAAGTCTAGGGACTAGACACCAAACAAGGCCATTTCTTGATGTGCCACAAAACATCTCAGGTGTGAACTCTTCGGTGCCAATCCTGAGGCATTCACTTAGTTAAAAAAGATTGTGCAATCAGATTTGGGGGTCTCAAAAATCGAATAAGATTTGGGGACAAATTCTTACATTGTAAGAGAGAAACTGGTTGCTCTTCCAGAGACAGATAAAGTAACACTGGTGTAAGATCTATTGTGGAAGACAATACAGTTTGAGGCAATACACCCTCCGATCTATCTAAATTATTATTTTTTTCTACTTTTCAAGATAAGTCCTTTCTAAAACTCACAGTACAAATTCAGGATTAGTTTCCCCCAAGAAAGTACATGCAATACATAATAAAAATAGGAATTTTCAAAACCACTTTCAATTTCTTTTTGCCATAAGACATCATTTATTACCAGAAAGTTCTTCAAGTTTAAACAGTCTCTAATATATGACTAAGTCTGAAGTCACTTTGTCTGTCAAAAGGTAAAGGGCAAGTGAGTTATAAGGGCAGCTGGGTCATCAGAAGTCGTTCTCTTTGGACCCGATGTAGTAAAAAATATCCTCAGTCTTCCAAACAGCTAAAGTCCCAAAAGGCCACAAATCCTAGCTTTGCAGCAGGCCAACCTATTCAACACAAAGGTCAGTATCATTAAACAGAATAAACAAACCAATCCTATAGCCAGAAATGACAGATCTGCCTAGGAGGCGAAGGAGTCATGCAGCTGTCTCTCTGGGCCTCCTTCATTCCCGCACTTGCACAGTCCCAAACTTCTTTGTACACACACACACACACACGCTCTTGTCTGTTTAACTCCATACGCATACATATGTCTGTACAACGCATGCATGTGTGGGACCAGGAAAAAAAATCTCCCCCAAAACTGGGAAGCTGCGAGATAAGCCATTACCAAAGAGTATGGAAGCAACAGCTGATCGAAATGAGATCTTCTGCACGCGTACTGTCCTCTGGACCCCTAGTCTTCTTCCTCACCTCCTCGCAGGAAATAATATTTTGGTCAGAGTGTAACCCCAGTTTACAGAGAGAGAATTTTCATTCCCATCTCGCGAATTTCTGCCGGTCAAGGCTAAATGAGCTAAAACCCATGCTTGTACCCACCTGCCTTCTTACCAGCTGAAAATGCATTGGAGGAGTTCCCACTAGCCCACCTTAGCACCGGTGCCCAATGCTCCCAGCCCGGGGGCTGTGCTCAAGCATGCGGCGAGAGGTCTTGCCCCCACCTCCACCTCCCACTACTGCCACGGGGGTCGGCGACCACCAATCCTGCCGCAAGAGCAAGTACACATGACAGCACAAGACTAAGAAGAGGCGACGCTCTTAGAATCATAGAATCATTTAGGTTGGAAAAGACCCTTGGGATCGTTGAGTCCAACCATCAACTCCACTCTACAAAGTTCTCCCTTACACCATATCCCTTAACACCACATCTAAACGAGTCTTAAACACACTCAGGGATGGTGACTCCACCACCTCCCTGGGCAGCCTATTCCAGTGTCTGACCACTCTTTTTGTGAAAATTTTTTTCCTAATGTCCAGCCTAAACCTACCCTGCTGCAGCTTGAACCCATTCCCTCTTGTTCTATTGCTAATTACCTGTGAGAAGAGACCAGCACCAACCTCTCTACAGTGTCTTTCCAGTAGTTGTAGAGAGCGATGAGTTCTCCCCTCAGCCTCCTCTTCCTCAAACTAAACAGTCCCAGCTCCTTCAGTCGCTCCTCTTAAGAGTTTCGCTCTTCTCTTCTAATGATGTTAACCCATGGCCCTGCCTGTGGCCATTACTGGAAGAGAAACAGTTCTCAAACAATTTATTTCGAAGAAAACGAGGAAATTGCTTAGGCACTTTGAAATCAAGTACTTTGCATAAACGAGAGCGCAGCTGTTCACATGCTTATTTTCTTTTTGTAGCCATGCTAGAAGTACAGTTCATGTGCTTAGAGTTATACTAACCACTAATGGGTTTGGTGGGGAGATGACCTGACTTAAAAAAACCAAAAGCCATAATGCCTGGCCGTGAATCCAGAAGGGAGACCTGCCTTGTCCTGCTTGCGCACAAGGGAGCCAGTGCCAGCTCTGCCCCAGCGCGACGGTGCTGCTCGTTACCACCCGAGTGACGATTGTCACATGCCCCGTCACCGCAGGGACCTTGGAGCTACGAGCCCGAGCTGCCATTGCGGGAGCTCAACAGCAAAGGCTGGGAAACATGAACGTGCTGCTGCGGAGGGAGACTCTGCCACACAGCGCCAGACACTTGAGTTTTCTTTCACGTTTTAAAATCACTTTTATAAGCTTTCAGTACAAAAGAGATGACGTAAAACCGCCTTCTAGTCTGCCGCGCATGAAATTTGAAATGCCCACATCAATGTAGAAATAAAACAGCTACTATATCTAAAGCTAAATGCTGTAGGGAAGTAGCTGTGTGGTATGAAGAGAAGACGAATCTCAGCTGGGGCTCAGCAGACTCAGGTTTTGTTCCCATTTCTACCCTTGACCTCTTTGGTGACTTTGAGTAAGTGGTTGCTTTCTTTTTATTTCTTTCTGGGCCAAGGACTACCTGTCATTTTGTGTTCGTACAGTGGCTGGCCTGAAAAGCCCCAGTACTAGTGAAGAACTCTGGATGCTGCTACAATATAAACAATATTTAAATACCTGTTAAATAAACAACGAACACAGAGGAGTCTTTTTTTACATGGTAAAAAAGTATCATGTTGAAATGAGTGAAAACTTTGGATGTTTCATAAATAAATAAATGTTATAAATATATTTATCTGCATTTATCCCAAACGTATGTACTCAAGTATGTTCCTAATTAAACTCCAGATACCTATTCCAGCTTTGCTAGATTATTTACCACCTCCGTATCTTAAGATATTAAATTTTTATCACCTCACTTCTAATAAAAAATATTGATTTGCTATATCTTATCTTTAAGATTTACACTCTGGCTTCACATAAAATGCAACTAAATGTGTTTATTTAAAGCCATCATTATCCCAAGCACATGGTGCAGACTTGCATTTACATTACAATGAAACCCCCATATTTTTCAGTATGTATTTGAAAGCAGTTACCGTATTTTTCTACCCAAATCAATCTGCTGCTTAGCAGTCAGTGTTGAAATAGGCCCTTTTCTAGTGTTTAAGGTAATAGTTCTGCCTTTTTTTACCTTTCTCTCCTTGCTTACATGTCCATTTATAAGCTGCCAGCTGAATAGATGCCAAACTTAATCCAATTGCATAAATTTGCAACATAAGCTGCAAAAAGTACATCACTACGTGCCTTAAGACTTTACTATCTCTCTTAAAATGTCCGACAGAATCCCCGCGTCCCCCCAAATTATCCTGGAAAGACTCAGTATTTTATTTGCATGGGTGCATAGTGAGGCTTCTGTTCTTGCTCTTGGTACTTGATTTCTGATATAAATGTTGAGGTATGACTTGCAAGGGCAAAGAATTCAAGGTCATTTATTTTCTTTTCTCACAGTGGGCAAGGAATTGATGTGGTATCTGTTAACCAAAAAGTAAGGATCAGGGAACTTTGAAATAGGAGACGGTAGTTCTATGGACAACATTAAAAAAGAAATAATGAAAACTCCGAAAAATGAAAAAAACATTGACAGCAATGGGAGTGAAAGGAATGTGAAGTTTTGAAAACCTGTTGGTGGGTAAAGCCATCAAGGCTGCTGAAAATTCCGGGGGTTTATAAGGTTGGCAGCGTCCCACCATTTTGGATGTCTGGTTAAGCCCCGACTCAAAAACCAGTAAGCAATAACACAGAGATTGCTTTCCATTGTCAGTGCACAGACACCTACGGAGCTCAGGCAGTGGCTGTAAAATCTGGCACATTTTGACAGGCGTAAAACATATTTAAAATATTTGTCTGGGTTGTTGGAAGAAGGAAGAAGAAAACAAATGACAAATTTTAAACACCAAAGATTAAAACAGGTTTTTTCTTTTTTTTCTTATTTTTACCTTTGGATGGTGTGATACTTATTTTTTCTTAATGATGACAAAGCTAAAAGATTCTTCTGTATTCAGCAATGTTTATCATCACAAGAACAGAAGGTAAGAGCAGAAAGTTTGGATAATTTGTCCAATGAGGTCATAAAAAATTCTTAGAGAATTTTAATAGTTTGTTGGGTTTTTTCATTTGTTTGGTTTTGTTGTTGTTGTTGTTTTGGTTTTTTTTTCTTTTAAAAAAAGGACTTTATAAATGGATATTGAAAAATGTTAGCATTTTCAAGTGCTGCTAGATTGGGAGATGGCTGCTTTTTTGTTTGCTAGTTCAAGTATCCTGCTGGAAACAGAGCGGCAACATCTGAATTGTAATTCTAGTTGGCAGCAAAAACGGGTCACCATGTCAGAACTGTTCCGACACGGTAAATGGCTGAAGTAATGACAGGAGGAAGTCTGCAGGGAAGTACATTTTTTTTTTTTTTTTAATAGAAATGTTGGCTCAGCTTGCATCAGTGGGGTCCCATGGGTTCCCACGACCACCATCCCCATCTTTAAATAAAGTAACAAGCTACCTCCAGTGACAAACACTCACCCATCACTGCCGCGTCGCTTCTGGACCACCGACGTACGAGCTACTTCTGCCACCAGCAAAAGTTCACGATTTGTCAGCTCAAGAGTCTGTCCTTTGCTAATGCATTACTTTTGAAATGTCTGCTGTAAGTGGAAGTTTTTATTTATTTATTTGCTTTTTCTAAAAACGTGTACAAGCTGTTTGGGCTCTGGCTTCTTGTAGTAGGGTCCCTAATTTTATAGACCTCTCAATCATTGCTTCCCAAGACTCCTTAGGAAAAAGGGGTGAGGGTGACAGTGCCCAGCCTGCACGTCCAAGGTCTCCTTTTCTCCCTTAAAGACACTCTCAGGCATGGGAAGGGAAATGTAGCAAGCTTTCAAAGAAAAGAAGATACTTAATCTACAGACTGGGGCACCCACTGGATGAGGTGTCATTGCTCAACCACAGACCTCCTGAGGCCTGGCCCAAGTGACAATTTCGTCCTTGTTTCCACGTTTCAGCAATAGAATAAGCAGCCCCTTATTCCTTCCACACAGGTGCTGTGAAGAGCAACAGAATCGCATGCTTGAGGCATTCCGGCAAGTCACAGGTATATCATTTATACCCGTGTTCATGAAAGATCTTGGAATCCTTTTGAGGAATGTAGTGAGGATTTAGACAAAGGGAAATATACCTAGCTAGCGAGGTTTTGAGTGTAATTTGGTGCTTCCTTTGTTATCTGTAGCAAGCAGGTGAAGAAAAAGGCCTCTGAGGGAAACCTGCTCCCTGATGGACAGGGAAATTGAGTGGCAGGAGCACATAAACTATTTCACCTTGGGAACCTAGAAAGAATCTGTGAAATTTGCGGGTACCTGAAAAAAACACGCATGCAAACAAAAAATCCAGGAGAGTCGGTGAAGGCAGTCAATCTTTTCTTTGTCTTCAAGCAGTCCTTGTCTTTTGACTTTTTAAAAGCAGGGGAGATATTTCCTTTCGTTTCTCTCCACAGACCCAGCCTACCTGTTCTGGACAATGCACTCGGCTGCAGCTGCGGGGTCAGCCTCTGACTGTGACGCTTTCCTGACCACCTGGCAGATCTTCCAGCATGCTGATACCAGCCCACGCGCTCCAGTCAGCAACGCTCCTTTCCCTCAGCTCATGCCCTTCCAGGTCAAGAATGTGCCTGGGGGCAGAAAGCACAGACACAACAGCCGGGGATGGTCTTCTCTTCTGCAAGCTTCTGCGAGAGGCTCCAGCCGAGCACCTCACTGCAATGGCAATGAGGTAGGCTACCACGAAGAGAAGAAAATAAGGAAGACAAAACAAGACCAGTGCAAAGGCATTGACCCTTATTTCCTTCTACAGGCAGAGGATTGCTTTAAAAGAGGAATCCGGAGATACACTAAGGAGACACGATGGATGGTGTTACCTAGTGTTTCATTGATAGGCAGACATAGTATGTCCATAAACATGAATAATTTGCTAAGAAACACACCGTCTCTAACTGAAGCTGGGAACACAAAATACATCAGAATATGAGGGAAGAAAAAGTCATGAAATATTTTAAAAAGGCCATTCTCACTAAAACAAAACTCTCCACCTTTGTCTATAATTTGAAGCAACCAGTACATCTCCAGATTTGTAATTCCTTTTAATCAGTGTCTTCATACAAAGAGAAACTATGTCTTCAAAATACAAAGAGTTAACCTATTTTTCAGTGGTAGATGGTCTAATGAGCAGCTCTACAATAATAAATGGTATGGAGATGTGTCCATGACAGATGAGAGATCTGATTCCCTGCTCCACCTACCATATTGTTATGGCAATTTTTTTTTTTTTTTTGTTGGTGTAATAAGTAAATCTAAGTTTATTTTGCAGCTGCTTTCCAGGTTATTCACCATATTTGCTTAACTATGAACGAAAGAACAGACAGCAGAACCCAGAACGCCTGTCCCCGGACACCAAGGCTTCCTGGACAAGAATAATTATCAGGAATCAACGACGGGACGTGTCACATTTCTTTTCTGAGCCTATTCACAGTAAGATATCAGTCATTCCGAGAGCTAAACATTGAGGCTCGCAGGCAACAGAAGACAGCAGTGCACTCTTCAAGTGCAAGATTTCACTACGTTTCAAGGAACAGAGCAGGAACCAATTTGTGGTTATTATTCCCCATTCAGGCAATACTATTGCAAATGCTCAAGGACAAATACATAACCCTGGGGTGAGGAGGGGAGAAGCAGGGTGGGATGTATGGGTCACAGAAATTTCTATTACAATACCATCCCCACTAAAGACGATGCACAGGGGTACAATTTAGATGATCAACTCCCTAAGCTCTTATAGGGCTTTACAAACTTCCACCAAAAAGAAAGTTTTTACGAGTGAACCGCTTACTTCATTTAAATATGCAGCCTGTATAATCAGTCTTTGAAGTAGGGAGACAGATGATCAGGATTTGCCTTTTGATCTTTCCAAATTGTTTTAGCAAGTAACAACTATGCCTGAAGTCTTTTCTGGAAAATTTTATTAGCAACAATGTTTACAACAGTCTTAGCGACCAAGGCTCTCTTAGTAGCGCTGTCAACTAATCCCATAGGAACTGAAACCTTACAAAGCAAACTTAGGCTTGGCAAATAACAATGATGAATTTTATGTAAATTCAATTAAAATTCCTAATCAAATGAGCTACAGTTCTATTCAATGCTCTGTACATACGCACTTTAAAAAAGAAAAAAATAAAAGAAAGATGTGCTTTCATGGGATCTGCTGGATCCACGCAGATCTCAGTCTTGTTCTTTGTTCATCTACTTGTACTCAAATCATGTCAAGAGATCTCGCATGAGAACCTCTAGATCAGAACAGATCAAGCTCTGGAGCAATCAAAAAAGGACATTACTTTACCAATAAGCAAGAGACTCCTTCACATTTCCAAAAAAAGCAGCCAAAGTTGCCTAGTTACAGGCTACAGCTGTTCCACTGAGTAACATGAGCTCAGTAATAATTTTTCTCAAATTTAACGCAACTTAAAGAAACAACTTTCCCTCCTTAGTGTGTGTTACAAAAGACTGTGCTCACATTACACAGTCTACGCATCTCCTTAAATTATCAGAAACATTCACAGCCGCTGTTTTTAGACAGCACGCACACAAAAAGACACCGCGTTTTTGACACAGACAAAGGAAACATGAATTTATTTACCTTGTTTTCTGCCCTCAAGACAAGAAAAACAGAATTTCCTCAGGCAGTCTTCCTAGCCCGTGCTTATACAGTGAAAAAAGGGAAAACAGCCCACTCATGAAAAAATGGTTACCATCTACATTTTATTGAGAAAGACCTAAAATTTGTTAACTGTAGGAACGGAATGCAGAAATCGTGTTAAAGTTTGTTTTCAAGCAATTTCTGGGTCAGAGAAGAAAAAAGAACAGTTCTGGGTTCCTCCCCCCCGACAGCATATCTGATAAATTCAATCTATTTTTATGCAAATGTTTATGAAGAAGCTCACAGTCGTCTTAGAGATGAAAAGTGAAATGATGTGTACAAAGAATGAAAGTCATGTTAAACGACGAGCTAACAATTCCACTGGAGTACGCTGGTGATATCAGATACGATGAAAGAAATTTGCAAAGCAACCGTACACCTGAAAATGAAGTCACTGCACGTTCTACTTGTTAAACACGTCAATCTGGTCCCAGTTACTAAGGAAAAATAAAATAATCGTGTACACAATTACCCTTAACCCTCTACAACGCAGCATTTCAACTTACTGCTAGAAGCAGATGGGCAATTCTACAAAAGACTGAAATACAAAAGACCTGGGGGGTAGGGGAGTTGTTGTTGCTTGCTTTTCAAGCCTGCTGCTGTTCAGAGGCACCTCAGCTTTCTATTTACAGACTGAAGCTATAAGGAGTTACAATCACGTCTCAAAAGTCAGAGAACAGCAGCATCCACCAGAGAGCAGCTCCTTGCCTTTATCGTGTCGTTTTTATCCCCTCCTTTATGTTTTAATGGTTTATTATCAGTCTCTAAATTACAGAATATGTTTGGGCTTTTTTTTATTTTTTCTTTCTCATCCCCTGAAATGGATTTAAAGCATCAATCCATTAAGAAAAGGCAATCATAGAAGCTGGAGAAAGTGAGGTAGTGCTGTGGGGTCAAATTTAAAAAAAAAAAAACCAAAAACCACCACATGTAAGTGCATCTCACATTGCATGTGTACAAAAATCTGCTTATGAAAATACACATACTGATAAGCTCAGAAGCGAAACTCTAGGAAGACATTTGGGTAGTCTGAACTTTTTGGCTACACTTGTGTTTACTTTGGCACCTGCAATAAAGCGCTTTCATGGATGCCCACTGCACACCGACAGAAAGGTGCTTCAGACAACCGCTGAATTAGTTGCTCACTGTAGTGTGGCCAATGGGCAAGGGTTTTCTTTCAGGAGTCCCTATGAATTCTTTGGGCCAGACTCGTGCATCCACGCTCACAAAACTGCTTGGTATCTTACCACATACCTCTGTGTTACTTACATCAGAAAAGACGCATAAATAACTTGCCAAAAAGGATCTGAAGCAGGAAGAAAATGCAGAGTTAAGGCAAATAAGAGTTCTACCTGTTTCACTTATCAGAAAAGACAGACAGAGAAATGAATACTGAGGGACTGTTTTAACTCAGAGGTCAGCATAACGAAAATGAATGGCTCGAAGCAGGCAAATTAAAAGTACAAACGACGCACCAACATCTACAATGAAGTTCGTAGTCTGTGGTAAAAACCACCAACAGGCACAGAGGATGTTCCACTTTTGGTACCATTCAGAGCTTTTATAGAAGAAACATCTGTCTGTCTAATAAAAGCCAGACACCAAAAATGAAGGAAACTGGGTTACTTACAACTGTATGCCAGCTTTGAACTACACCTTGAGGATCAATTTGGCCCTCCATTGGATACAACCAGTTTTCAATGAACCTGTCTGGAACAGCACCTGTATGGAGTTTCTAATACACCATTTGAAGTATTATGGTCACACTGGTATCTTCTGGACATATATCTTTCTCATAATACACGATCTGGACACATCTTTCTCATAATACTTTCCTCCGCCACAGCGGCGCTCGTGCAATAACCTTGCTGGTCACTCACAAAACAGCATTTGGACATAGAAGACAACTGTTAAACAGCTTTTCCTCCTACAGGCTTTTGAAATTCATACTTTATTACTTCATACAAGACAGTAAAAATAATAAAAATAATCCCACAACTTTTCATAAAAATTAAAAGGATTTAAAAACAAGTCTTATTAAAAAGCCAAACAAACTTCACACTTAAAACCAAACTAAAGAAATGCTATATATACAGACACTTTTTAAAGAAGAGATTATGCTTTTCTATTTGATATCAACAGGCACTCTTCATTCATCATCTGCAAGAAACTAGGTTAGGTCTCCATAGGCCGCAGTCAGAGTTATTAAGTAAGTAAATATGCCACTGCTTCTGTGCCCTTCTTTTATTTCCTTGCTTCTTCAGTCTCATCTGGTTCTTTCTCTTGATGCTCTCTTTCCCACCTCATTTCTTTCAACTCTTGTCTGTACTTCCGTTCAATGAAGCGTTTCTGATGGGCCATCTGGGGAAAGTTATCTGACACAAGGAAAAATATTTTACATTAAGAAACAAACTGGTAACACAGAAAGCCTCATCTCTTATATTTAAAAAAAAAAACCAAAAACCAACTTTGATGAGATTAGGGGTAGGAGGGAATAATGTTATTACCATTTTTACTCATTTATTTCTAATAATACAGTAAACCAAGGCTGTGTGTCATAAGACTTGTGTTTCTTTATGACTTCCACATCTGTTTCTCCTGCTACAAAGCACTGACAAATCTAATACACTCACAAAAACAAAATATAAAATCCTGATATAGCAGCATGGCCAGGTATTACCTGGATTTTACATTCTGTTCCCTTAGCAACAGGTGGTCGATACTGAAAAATGAATGTGAGACTACTGTCAATGTTGTCAGGGTTTGTCGTTTTGTTCTCAGTCCGTAAGTATTAGTCACTGGTTCCAAGCATTGTACAGATATTTCCATGATTATTATTATTATTTTAAACTATGCAGAATCCACGAGGTGCCCCACATTATGGCAGGGTTCCTAATGGGATAGTAATAGTGTAGCAAAATGGAATGCAGTAAAATCTGTTCCTGAAAAAGTCAATGCTTGGCTATGTACCAGAATACAGCCTTAGCACAGTCTTAAGAGCATGGATGAGTGAGAACTGGCTAAAACAGACTAGACAAGGCTGAGGTGATGGCGAAATAGCTAGGGGGATGGATGCGCCTGATTTCAGACACTTGTCCATTGGCTGGTACGTATGTACACTAGTTAGAACTGAGGCTATAAAACCAGCTTATACAGTTGATCAGAATTGCTCTCAATTTAGTGCAGAGCTGACAGAATTTGATGTTTTCTGCATGACCAGGGTGCTGACGTTCATCTGTGTGTCTGTGCTGCAGAGACCGGCACCCTCCAGCCGATGAGAAAACGAAGAAGTGGTAGGGTACGTGGCAGACCTCCTGCTGGAATCACACAGAGCTCTGGGATCAGCACCGGGTACCTATCTGTGCCCGAGATGAACGCAAAAGGTTACTACACTGACCTTTAAAGATATAAACAAATCTGGGAGATGTCTCGGAAAAGGACTGCTCATACTCTAGTTGGCTACCGAGAGAAAATTTCAGCAGAGCCTCCTCAGGGAGGTATCCCTTGACACCAAGCGTCTCCCTCCTCTTTCTGGGTCCCAGGCAACACAGATTTGTTCAGCTAGAGGACTCACTGCAGAAGCCACATAATCTGCTGGAGCTTGTGATAGAGCAGAATGACTTTCTACTGCTTTGTTTTATTGGCTGGTGAAATTTGCGCCTTTTATTATATACTACAGGAATAAAAGGTTTATTCATCGGTTATTTACAACTCGGACATCGGAGGGTATATTTATTTAAACCAGAAAGCAATCTAAACAAAAGCAAATTGTTTTTGAATTGCTGCTGTTTTTAAAAACACCAGTGCTTTCTTAATGGAGTTCCAGGTTGTTTTGTTGCTCGTGTGCATCATAAAATGAAAATCGGATTTTCAGCACTGTGCCTATAACGTGATTCTTAAGAACTCAGAGGTACTCAGCTTGGTAGCAACCTGTTTGTTTATAACCCATTTAAGATGTTGAGAAGGGAATTTATGTAATAAACTCATCATGGCTATCATATATCTATAAACAGGTATATGAAAAGCACTTTTACTTGAAGTTAAGTACTTATGCCTTAGAAAAAACAACCAAAAACTCCACTCCACAAATATATACATACTAGGACAGGTGTCCACAGGGGCTGTGGACCCTCCATTCTTAACGACAGCCAAAACTTGACTGGCAAGGCACTGAGAAACATGACCTAACTTGAAAGTTGGCTCTGTTTTGAGGGACAGTTGGAGTAGAGACCTCTAGAAGTCTATGATATTCAAATACGTATTTCAGAAAAGAGCTGTGAAGTCCTTGGACTGACCGGAGATGAAGCTCACAGTTCTCTGAGTGGTGATATTGTCACAAGAAAAAAAAAAACCACTCAAAAAACCCTTCAGTAACATCTTGCAGGTGTTCAGTAGAGAAAGGAAGTTACATTTTTTTACTTGTCAAATTTATTAGTCGTGAGAAGTATATGCCTAGCAGATGGATATAAAAAAATTCTGAATTACAGGCACACATTGTGTTCTGTAATTTTTAAGCCCTGGGATTTCCAGATGCAGAGGTAACACATTAAAATCCTTTGGCATCTGAGGAACTGCATGTCTTTCCTTTGAATCAAATAAAAAAAAAACGTACCTCATGTTCTTCTGAATAGAGAGCTTCTGCTTCACAAAATGTGCGTAACCTATTTGCTTACTGTACATCTACACCTGGCACTTCAACTCAACTGACCAAAGTTCTTTTGTATAAGATGTTTGCGTACATTCATTCCTTTCATATCTGAAACTCCACTGCACTGAAGGACTGCTCCCATGCTGGCTATCCTGTGCATAATTCTGAGAGATGCACACAGAGATCACTGGATCCTCCGCTGATATAAGCTGTTCTTAACAGATAAATATTGACTTACATTGGCTGGAGATCTGCCTGCTATATTTTAACCTACTCTACTGTATAATCTCAGATCAAATTTTATTTTCTAAATTGGCAACAGAAAAGTAATTTTCCGCTGCTAAATTAGAGGATGAGACAACCACACCATCAGAGACTAAGCAGTCTTACCCCACTGCATATTTAAGCATGGAAAATCTCAATGAGACTTCACTGTACGGGGTTGCCTGTAAGTTGCAACCTCTGTCGCTGATCAACTCCCTTTAAAAAATACCTGTTGGTATCTTATTAACTTCACCTGCTACAAAATTATCTTGAAAGTACTAAAAGGGAAACCTGCTGCTGAGAAGCTAACAGCATTCAGCATATACGTTCTGTTCAAGTCTTATCCTCTACAAAACCTGCACCTCACCTCACTATAAAGATCAAGAATACAAACTATAAATGATTTTCTTTGTTGCCCAAATATCTTACATTTTTCAAGTGCGTCCATTGCAGCTCCCATTTCCGCTTGCTGAATACTGTGAAAGCCAAACAAAAACGTGTTACGTAAGGTCCAAGTTGTACAGAATAAACTAAAGTTTCTGACAAAGTGGAACACTAGCTACTCTTTTGTAATAAAACTCTTTGGATAACCAGTAGCTAGTAATTCCCAGAGTGTATGATATATCAGCCTTTTCATAAATATGTGAGCAATAGCACTACAGTTCCAGTAGAATATTTTTAAACTTAGATCAATAACACTAAGAGAATATTCTAGTCCATTCTTCACTGAAACATTTGCCTTTACTTGAGAGAAAAAAAAGGAACAAAATCGCCGAGGTGTGAACGCAATGAAATCAATGATATTTTTATAACCACCACCAGATTTGGTAGCAGAAAATAAGATGAGGTCTTTAGGGTTCATGGTTGAAGTCTTTGCAACTTTAGAAACCAATTCCAAAATGCCTGGAAGTAATAACATCAGAAAAAAAAACAACCCTGAGAGCCTTGCACCCTTAAACTGCCACCTTAATTTCGAGAGTAATCCAGTAGCAAAGCCAAAGATAAAGTCACTGTTTCCTGGAAGCTGTTCTGCAGTTTCTAGTCTGAGAGCCACAAACTGTCTAGCATTGCTAGCCACCTTGTAGGCAAGTTCACCAAAAAAGCTTAAGACCCAAAACTACACAGATGTTGAAACCTTCGGGTATTCCTGAGGCAGAAACTCAGAATGGCTCTACAGAAAAAGGCTTTTATAGCCTTCCTTTTCTAAGGCCAACCACACACTTGTCTATTCTCCATGGCTAGTCATTTTGGACACTGCCATACTCAAACTTTAACACCATGTGATTAATTTTTCACTATACCTTGGGCCTTTACCGCATCCTATTCTTTCCCCTTTGAAGTAAACAGCTACTGTGTAAGTCCTGGCATGAGATGGTCCCACTGTCTGTAAAGTCCTGAAATAAGAAAGGTATGATTTATTCAAGCAGGAAGGATTAACAACCAGAATCCGTTTGTGGCACATATATCATCAAGCTTTCAGTCTGGTCAATACATATAGTGGAATTAGTGCAAAGCATAGAGCAAGGGTTGAAAGGTGCCTGTATAAATTACATTAACCCAGAGATTGCCAGTATGGTGCATAATCTTGGTTATATTTACTCCAAGTTCACTCAGAAGCACCATATGAAAATTAAAATTTAATCCATAAGCAAAAATGCAAACTATAACACAAACTGTTAAAACACTGTGAAAACACTTGTAATAAAGTCATATAAATTGTGTGTAGCTATGCAATTGCAAATAATCACACCAATATGATTATTGTGTGCACTAAAATTTTAGTTCCTGAAAGCTGAGCAGTTAGCAAGGTTTTAAAAGGACTTTATATCGGACATGGTAGCTCTCTGCTGTGAATTATGACAGTACAAAGAAATTTTCCATCAGCTTTGAAAAGTTACAGTTTGTTACAAAACAAACTTTCCATTTTAGCTGAAGTCTAGGACATGTATCAGCAACCATCTAAAGGGAAAAAAGGTAATTCCCTAGACATGCGATGAATTGCTTCTCTTGCTCTTTCTTCCTGCTGTACCAAATCTCTTCCCACGGTCAGCTTGAGTTCTGTCCGCTACCATGTTTCTTTTTGGAAGAAGAACCAATTTCACATCAATTTTTAAAGTATCTAACTATAGTATTCTGTCTCCGTGTGCTGTGACAAGAGCAAACAAAACCCACCCCAAATTTAAAAGCAATAGTACTTACTGCAGTGAAACAGATAATGCCCAGAAAAGGAATTTAACAAGATAATAGGAAGATAACAACATATTACTAGCTCTAAGCTATACTATAAAAATCAATTTATCATCACAGCAAAACAAAACAAACATTTGGCACTTGATACTCAGTGGGTTTTCAAGAATCGGGAATTGTTACTTTTGTATTCATCTCCCTCACTCGAGTCAAAGCTGTGAACCCTCAGAGAGAGACACCGAGGAGTCAGATTTGCAAAGCATCAGTTGCAGTGTTAAAACGATCACGCGTCAGAAGTACACTGTTTGACACTATAACCGAACTGTTACATTTCATTGAAAACTTTACTTCAGTAAATGTGACAAATGCACTTAAGACTTTCATTCTTCATACCTTTTTGATATAATAATCCCAACAACACAAACCTTGACCTTTCATAGCCTTTATCTCTTCTTTTAGGGGCTAACATTACACCCATTCCTAGATTAATTGAATGGATATGGATGCAATACACAATGCTAATTTTATTATTGCCTCTTTGAAGCAACTATTACACTATTTTACAACTGAAAGAGAGAAGGGAGATCCATCCAGCTTCAGGTATCTAGCTGAGGTGTACAAGTTAAGAGGTTCACTACCCTGAACCTCTTCTATCACTATACAGGAAGACATACGTGGGCTCAACATTTTCCATCTTCAAACAAAGACAGACTGGAAGGCTTGGGTAACTACAATAAAACCAAACTATGGAAAAACACAGGGTGACTGATGACGTCCTTCCTCCACATGCAAGAAAGACTGATAATCAGACGTAAGATGCCAGTTCTTACTTGTAAAGAGGAATGTCTGGCTCTTTTCCTTCTGTCCTGAGAGTCAAGCAGCACTGTTGAAGCTGAGATTTAGGATCATTCCAATCTTGATTTAAAATAAACTCCTGTAAGAAGTTCACAAAGATGCTTTTACAATTGAGAGGTTGTGGTAAGAGTCTCAAATGCAATAATGCGTTAAAACAGTGGCAGGAAAGAAGAAACCTGACTGATCTTACCTTTAACCGTGGAAAAAAGCATACGTTCATGAAAGTGTGAACGTATTCCAAATCTTTATCAATGTACAGGGCAGCAATAAAGGCTGGGGAAAAAAAAAAAGGTAGTTACTCATCCAAGAAGAAAGTTAATGGCTTGAACCTTTAGAAACAAGTATTTCTGAGTACTTTGAAGCTATATTCAACTATGTTTCACAGCAGTGATCTGATGAAGGTATTATGCTGCATGCACAGGGAAAAAAAAGAAGTTGACAAAGAGATTAAGTGACTTACCCAAATCCACGCAGTCATTTAAAGAGCTAGAAACAACACTCAGCTCCTAATCTCACATTTTAACCAGGAGACCATGGATACTTACAAATAAATCACTACTGGGTACCATAAAAAAGTTTTAGATATAAATCACTCCTGTTTGTGTGCTATTTCCATTTGCTTAGAGGATCTGGCAAAAGCCAAGAGGTCCGAATGACTCACTAAATATATCAAAATATACAAGGTATGGATTAACTTTCTTTGCAGCATATTTATCACTGTTTCCACTTTCTCTGGAAAGAAGGTAGCACAAACTTCCATAAATGGACTAAAAATAATTTCCATGTAGCCTTCCCTCTTGTAGAATGACCATTTTGAAACCTAAAATGCAACCAAACGATCCACAGAAATATTCACCTGCTGAAGGAACTACCTTGTCTTCCAACAGTGACAAGAATATAATAATGAAACACTGAAACGCTGTTCAATAGCTCAACTCGGATTACAAGCTTTAACTTTCCAGACATGCTTTTGACCTGGTCATCACGACCCCTCAATTTCTAAGCCTACGACGCTAAGCCACCTGCAAGTACGCCTCCTTCATGCTTTCATACAGACTTCAAAACTCTAGGCTACTGTTCAAAAATCTGGCTTTCAGAGGTATAGGCGTAATTCATTTGAAAATCTGAACATACATTTTTAATAGCGAATTGGGGAATTTCTAATGGCTTTTTTAAACAAGCCCTGAGGAAAAAGAAGCTGCATAAGTACTAAGCTGTTATAACCAAATTAACTCACATTCCAAGAGATCAGCCAAAGTCTTTGTCCGAAGAGCTACAGGTCTTTTTGTCTTGTCATTAGTGATGGCAAATTCTTGCATACCCAGCTCTTCTGCCACCTTGGCCTGTGTCCTGTTGTTCACCAAAGAACTTCTCAACAGCTGCAATAGAAAAAAGGTCCACTAAATGGTAACAATCAAGGTCCACTAAATGGTAACAATCAGCAATGCTAAACTATAACAGGTAGGGAAAGCTGGGAAAAAAGTTACTTTTATCCATGTAGCCTCTCACTTTCTTCAGTTTACTTACATTTTGTTTCAGCACAACTGAAATGATTTACATAAACACACACACTCATTATTTCTACTGATGATTTTCCCTTCTGTTTCAATTCTTCTCACCAAATTTTATTTATTCTATGGACATGCTACTTCTGTAGATGTCTTGCATTTAAATGCTTGTTTGTGAGCTTCTTTGCAATCATATACCATCTGTTCATCAGTCCTGTATTTTTTCAGCTAATCTGCATTTTTCTAGTTTAAGTAATACATAGTTATATACATTTTTCCACATAAACATACAATATTCTGGAATCTATAGAGCAGTCCCCAGTGTTCCCCAAATCAGAAATAACTTGTCAGTAATTGAAACAAATGCACATTAAAGCAAGACAATCTAACGTTTCAGAAAAAGGAGATGAAGAAGCTGCTCCATTCATTTGGCCAGAGAAGAAAATGCATAGCTGGACAGCCTGTATGTACTGTGTGCTCTGCTGAAGGCTGTATAGCTGTGCCGATGAATCCCTGACAAATATCTGGCTCTAATATTTTCAATGTATGACAATGTCCAGGAAACCTGGTTCTCTAGTAGAGTTCCCTGAAGTGCTCAACCCTGGCTCCAGACAGATTGCTTAAATAAGCATAGAGCTCTGCCAAAGATACAATCCCATACACTTTAAAAGATTATTTTGGATTTTTAGGGTTTCATACAATTTTCTGAACCCCTGGTTAAGGTGAACATTTTTTCTGCTTGTTTGCTTTTTTTGCTTTAAATGAAACAGCACTAGTTTAAGAAGTTTGGCATATTATGGGAGATGGGGGTGGGAGGGAAAGAATGGCTCTGTTTTCCACTGTTTATATGTAATCCAGAGCTGAGAAGCTGCATACACATTTTTTCTCTCTTTGTCTTCCATGTCACATTTGCTCAGCTTATTAGATCCAAGTTATATGCTACCTGGCTCCAGCATGTCAACTGAGCTTATGAAAATCAAGATTTATTTGCTGCACTTGATACTTCATCTCTGACAACAGATAAATAAAGAACAGTATGTTCATAATTTGTTTGGCAATGATGTATGAAGCAGATACTCACAACTTGATCTTCATAAACTAGGCAGGCTGCAGATAGGATTATTACCTGCCTCCCTAACCTCTGCTTAAACTCATCTTCTACTTGTTCGTTTCCAAAATTCTTCCCTTTTATGTCCTTAAGATAAATAAACAATACTTTCCCTAAGGTATCCTAAGTACTATATGCAACCTACATGACAGAAGTGTAGTATCACGTGACAAAAATCTGTTTCATGTAATGGGGGAAGAAGGATCTCTTTTGCTGTGTTTGTAGAGTATTTATTTTGACAGAACCTGTAATCATGATTAGTAGTATCATAAAACAAAGAGCAATATACACACTACATAGTGAATTAGAGATGGAAAAAAAACCATTATCCTTCTAGCACTGTGGTTATCAACTTGCTTTGTATTAGAATTTGCCCTCTCTACAAGAGTGATCTAGCAAGAAACTCAATTCCTCTTAAGGATACGGGGAAGACACGGTACCTGTGCCTTCCCAGCAGCTTTTTTAGAGCCAGCCTCCACTCTGGCAACACACAGGCTGCATGACCGCAGATGATGTAACGTGTGATGGATGCTCAACTGGAGCTTAACTCTAATTACAAAGTGATTGTTTTTTACTCTTCCATCTTCACACAGCATACTACTATCCATGTCTGTAGCATAAGCTGTACCTTCCAACAGCCAACAAAATTTTCATCCTCTTTTTTGGCAGATCACTTGGCATAGACAAGACTATGTTCTCCTTTCTTTTTCTTAAATGTAGTTAATTTACAGACACCTCTCCACAAGTAATCACTACACACTGGGAAGCCACTGCATTGCCAGTTAAGTGGAATCTTCCCATCGCTGACCAAAATTGTCCTCAACGCTACAGACACCATTCAGCTAATGTTCCGTTATTACTTCCAATGTAAGTATGTTCCCAGATAACAGGAGGAAGAGCTCAGTGTTTGCTGTTTCTCTTTAGATCCCACATTATCAGTCTCCTTTCTCACACATCTCATTTAATTTGTCCTCAGATTTAAAAACATTCCCAATTTTCTTTTTCACTGCGCGCGCATCCCCAGAGTTGAAATTTTATTCTAGGCATTGCCTACTTCTCCATATCTTAATGTCTTTTCAGCATCCATTCTACTCTAACTTTGTACTTCCCCCTACAAACTTGGACTGTGCAACTTGTTCTACTTGCCAACTCACTATAAGCATTAAATTAAGCAACATGGAGACGTCCTGATCATTGTTCTGAGTATTTACATCCATTAATAGCAACACTTCATATCCTTCTTGCCAAATAGTTCTTGAAAGATTTCTCTTACTATAACAACACTGATGCCTACATTTTTAAAAGTCACCTACAAAGCAAAAAAAAACCCACCAAACTTGGATTTCTGCCTTATGGTTTTGTTTCTCTGAAGAATTAACATGACTAGGCTCTTCTCCTTTTAACTTTTACTTCAAAAGTTCAGGTTTTATGCACTCTGTCTCCTGAATGGTGCAGAAGAATCCATACAAATGTCAATGAAACTTAAGAACTGGTGAAGAAAAATTAAAATTAGATTTAGTCAGAGCGTGTACTTTTTTTTTTCTTGTAAACAGCTTAAGTCCCAAAGATCCAAGAAGCATATTCTTGAAAACACATTGCCTGATAGACGCTTGGGATTGCCATCCCTTTATTGATTTGAGAAAACCACTCCGAGTAGCTAAGAAACGTACAGTGACACTTCCTAGTTTTAACTAGAAGACTCGACTCATATTCCTGATGCGTGTATCACCTTTGCATTCTAGTCAAGCCTTGAAAATTAGGAAAAATTTAGTAAGCCTAAGAAAACTTCTTCCTCACAAATAAAGCCACAGCTGTCCCGCTGCAGTAAATGAACCAATCAGGGAAAAAAACCTACATACACTAACACCATGTGTTTAAAGTATTGTAACTTGCTGAAAGATCCCCAAACTGGGTTGTTCAGAGACCAGATAAGAGAGGCTGAAAGGGTACAGTAATCAACAAGAGATGACTACAACAATAGTAAAATTAAATCCAAAAGCTACCAGAGGAGCTCCAGATTGAAGACAACAGGAAAACAAGACTAAAATAGTAATTTCAGATTGTAAAACCTTATTAGGAAACATAACCCTGCCTGGTTGCAGATTCAAGACTAGAAGTCATGAATAAAAAAAGTCATGTGATATGCCTATTTAAATAAATGGTTTGAGACACCCATCTTTAAACAAGAACTAGTCTTATCTCCCGATTTCATCACTGACATCTTTAAAATTATTGATCCATTTCACAGACAGAACAGAAATTATTGCACTCAGCTCATAAATCACCATTTCCTATTCATTGCAGTGCTCAAGACTTAAAATTAACAAAGCCTTATTAAGAGCAGTGGTGGCTGAGGCTTCTTTTATTAATCAAATCCAGAATAATTCACTAGCTGCTCCCATAATTTCAGTCTCCATCCCACTCTCTCTCTTCCAGACAGCATGATTGATGTCAGTCTCACCGTTAAGTGCCCTTCATGATGATCAGGGAAATGTATGAATAAATACTCTGTGGCTACCAACTGCATTATGGAGTCACCCAGGAATTCCATCCTCTGGTTGTGGCCTCTGAAAAATGAGACATCAATGCAGCAAAATCAATAAGCACTCAGGGAGGAAAAAACAAAACCAGCATGCACACACAAATTAAAAGAAAGAGTGATCTGAAAGTGAGCCTCGCTCATTTCCAAACACGTTTAAGACAATTTTCCAGTATTAACCAGGTGAGATGAAAACACAGTTCATTACTGTTGTAACACCAACTTTTAGGGAGAAAGCAAATCAGAGTAGCTACATATAAACACAACTATTAGATCACAGATCTGGGACTAACCGAAGGAGAAGAGCAGTTGACATCAAGTTTGTAATGGTATAATATCCTGATCTGCAGCTTCTTTTAAGATTGAAAGTGAACTAATGAATGCAATGACTTCAATAGAGAAAAAGGTCTGTCCATTCACAAGAAATAAAAGGATCAAGGTTTACGCCCATGCGAGATCCTGGATTGGGTAACCACTGGTATGGCTCTATTGTTTGCTTGGCAGCTCTACACAGCACAGAACACAAAGGCCACACTTGGACCAAAGAGCATGATTTTACTTCTTTCCTCTGACCAAACGTATCTCCGACTATGTTTTGCTACTGTCTCAGGAGCGATGTGCAAATATCAGTGATGCAGGAAGCTCAGAATAAACACCAGGATGCCTCTCTAACGCCTTCTGTAGTCTTTCCCAAGGTATCCACTACAGACTACTGTCAGAGATGGGATACCGAGTCAGGCGAACTGGTGAATGCAACTGCTCTATTCTCTTCTGGAGAACAGATATAACATCTAGAGTTTGTTTACAAACAAAGCAATCCGGGAAACTAACAGAAGGACCAACAGAGCTCCACGAGGACTCTTGCTGTGTACTCACAGAGTCAGATGGTTAAAGCCTACTGTCCTCAGAGTGAACGCACGTGCTAGAAGCCGAACGTGGGTAAAGATGACTCCAATTGCCTCCTCAAACTCTGTAAGCTTTTGAAGAACTGGAGAGGTCTCAATGAGTTGCCTGTCAGTATTGGACTCCTGCAGCTGTAAATAAAATGAAGCGTATATAATGACAAACTGACAGAAAAAAAGCAAGCCTCCTGTAAACCAAGGGCAAAGAATACAGTGAACAAGTCATTCTGTGGCCAGCTGAACTGAGAAAACCCAGTTTCCTCTGGCTTTTCTTCTTGGATAATTACACTGAAAGAAGATGTGAGCTCTGATGTATGCTTTTTTAACAGTTGAGGCATTTATAACACGTTGCTTATATGGCCGTATCTCTACACGTGGATAGCATGGGCTACTTATTTTCACAAAACGTGTACAATTGTACTTGTCTGAGTTTTTTTTAATATTATTACATTGTTTGCAACTGAGCAACAGATTCAAAAATTATTAAAAAAGGTCTGACAGACTGACAGCACGTCAAGATGAGACAAAATCCAAATCTATTTCTCCCACTTTCCTTCAGTATCAAAAATCAAGAATAAATACTTAGTATATGAAATTCAAAAGGGCACAATAACACAAGAAAATTAAAATTATCACTTTGGGTCAGTATCTTTTCTTATCAGTTTCTTGTCTGATGTCTCTGATGTGGTGACACTGTTAAATGGCTTTCTGGAGCTGGGAAATGGTTTAAGCATTTCCTCCAGCCACTCTGGCACCTCTCTTATATAGCAATGCCTTAGTGGAGGGATCATCCAGGTGAAGATGCCTAAAGGAAAAGTTAAGAATAGCCAGTTTTTCAAAGTGGCATTAAGATCTTTTCTTGCTTTGTTGCCTGTCCCTTTTCTATTAATTGATCACATTCAGTTTGTCTTTTTCCTTAAACGCTGCTGAGCTTTCGGCTGACATTTTCATAGAACCACATATCCTGGCACCAAAATCCCACGCTTGGGTGATAATGGTCAGTTTGCAGTTCAGTTGCTTGTGGAGCTGAGACTGCTTTTTGCTTCCTCACACACAGTCCTTTATATTTACCTACAAAGAACTCCATACGCTTTTTTACTCTGTAATTAGTATCTCTTGCATTCTCGCAACCAGACTGCAATTCTTCAGCCTTCTGTTGCCCCCGCTACCCTGAATAACTCGGTATTGTCAATAAACTGCCACCTCACTGCTCATCCCCTTCCCTAAGCTATCGATGCGAACAGCCTGTACTTCAGCAAAGATCCCTAGGGAAATCTGCCAGTGATCTCCTTCCCTTGTAAGATGTGGTCATTTCACTCCTGTTCTCCATTTGTTATGTTTCAGCCATTCCTTCAAATCTTGTAAGGACTGACAGTATTCACTGGGGTTGCTTTTTTATTTTCTTCCTTTCCCTTTTTTTTTTTTAAACACATGTTTAAAAAAGCCTTTCATGACTACCTTTCCAACAGCCTCTTAGGAAACCCAGCTGAATCTGCGTCATTACGTGCCTTTTTGTTTCCTCTAAAATGTCCTATTCATTTGTGAGGCTGGACTGGTCTTTAAATGTTGACTTTTTCTAAAGAGACCACATTTATCCAGGTGACCACTAATTATTTTTTTCATCACTGTTTCTACTGCCTTGATTGCTGCCAAATAACGGGATTTCAGGCCCTCAATTCTCTGTATCTTACCCAGTAATAATTTTTAAAACACCACTTTTCAGGCTAGCTGTGCCCAAAGGCCAACCTGAGTAGCCCGTGTATCCCCTACTGGCAAGTAGAGCTAGGATGGCTTCTGGGACATGGAAGAAAATAAATTTTCGTAACAGAAGTTAAAGTAGTAGCAAGAAATGATAAGCTGCATACACCAACTGCCTCCAATCCCTAAGCAGAGTACGAGTCTTTGAGTCTTTCCTGCACACTTGGAAAAAGCTACCGTGTTTGATGTGAAGACAAGGAGGTACAGTGCAGAGAGGTTCTGTGAGTTGATCTAGCTCTCCCCCAAAATTCAGTCGGGGAACAAGGACTGGGAAAGCATTCTCCCAACTTCCAGCCTTGTAATAAAATAACGACTTGTGAACTTGTGTCCTCCAATACATGGAGGATAAATTAACCTTCAGACACCTTCATAATTTCAGTGTTTACTTGGTATTAAAGCTACTGGAATCACCAAAACAACCATGCTATCATTGCACACACACACACAAAAATCAGAATCACGCTCTTATTCCATTCAACTAATGTGCCTTCCTACTATTAAGGTTTCAGTCAATTTCAGGTTAACAAAATATGTACCCTTTTCCCCCCAACTTTGAGAAGATGAACAAGAAGCTGCCAAAATGTTACCTCTCGCTAGATTTATTGTGTAAGCACAGTTACATATCAAACATGAGCCAAAGAAAGGTGAACTATTAATCCCCAGAGGCAGACACTCATTATTTATTAAAAAAAAAAAAAACAAACCTAAACCCAAAAGCAAACACAAAGGCAAATATATATACTCCTTTGGCTACTTTTTAGCACAATTTCTGAGATGTCATTACAATGGAAATCTATGGAAAAGCATCCCTGAAAATAAAACAGAGCTATGAAATTTATTACAGAAAGGGATACACTTACTTGGAGTGGGTGTAGTGGATAATTAAGCCATACATCCCGCAGGTCCTGCAAACATTGAGAGATGCCTTTAATGCTCAAGGGAGTCATTTAACAAATTCCACAGTACTAAATAAAATGTCATTACTTGAAATACTGAACTATTTCAGATGCTGACTCTGCTTATTGCAAATTCAATAGTGCTAGCAAACTAATTTTTAAAATCGTGTATTTGCTGTTCAAACTGCCTGTAGTTCTCCCAATTAGCTTGTGTCAAAGAGGTGGAAAAATCCTTGAACCAAATAAAAAGTGGTTAAAGGAAGAAAAAGATTTGTTTAAGCCTCAGGACTAACTTTATTTGCAAGTACTCCTCAATAGCAAGTTTGACTTCACCAAAGGCAAGGACTAAAACAGAAAAAAAAACCACTTATTTTCTTCTATTTCGTATAGGCTTCTTTCACTACAGGCACTGAGCAGCAAATAAACACTGAGTTACAATAGGCTTCAAAATACTTTTATTTCTAATAAGCTTTGTCATTTCACAGACTCAGAGACTTTCAAGACGGAAAATACTGTATAATTTATCCCCGCACCACTGCCGCGTGAATTGTCCCGGCAGTATGTACTGGTTACTCTCCTTAGCCATTATATGGGATAAATTCCAACTCATAGTGATCTAAGATTCAGTATGCAGGAATACGTTAGAATTTAACTATGCAATTGGGTAAACGCTGAATGAAATCCCCTGTATTTTTTTCACAGATATGTTTAAAACTTTCAGAGGTGTGAGGATTTAACTGATGAAACAGGAACAGTCGCTCTACATGTGCATCATTTCCCCAAAGGATGCTGCCTGGGTCCACAGCACCCATCTCTGGAGTTAGAGCAGCACTTCGAATGGAAGTCTGCAGGTTTCCCATGCCTCCCACCCTTCCCTACCTAAGCCAACAACCTACAAACAGCACACATGAGGAAACACCGTAATTTTTTTTGCCTGAACCAGTGCAACTTGCTGCCCTGAACACGCCGTGCTACATTCAGTTTCGAGGAACTAAGTACAACAGGTGTATTCCTGTTCACCTGTGATTCTCAGGTAAGACAATGGACAAGAAAGCATGTCTTGAGTTATTTTAAAAATGGAAATCAAATCATATAAATTCATAAATACCTTGTCATTGAAGAGTAAACGTCCAAATAATTGTTTTGCTTCTTCTAGACTCCCCTCTAGATAAACGGCTCCTGCATGAGAGGACCAAATAGTCAAAGGTCAATAATGGGTTAGTACTTAGAAAATTACTAAGCACAGCTAAGTTAAAGATCTCTGCCTTCTTCATCTCCCACGTGTTTATTTTTTAAAAGAATGCGTTCTGCAGTAATACCTAATTTTTTGAGAAATTTAAAGCACATTGAACACCAACATAAATCAATAGTCATAAAATGCACAGAAAAACCTGAAATAGCTAAATCAGTGACAGAAAATTATACATCCAAAGAGCAAAGTTTAAACCAATTAGGCTCGAAGCAATCTATTTCTCAAAGTAGTTTCCTGTAATCACCTAACTATACCATATATGTAGATAGTGAAAGGCATGAAACACATTTCAACAGCTAGCAAATAACTTTCATTTATTCGGTACTTTCAACAACATTACATTCTGCATATAAAGGATGTGTCAGGACCATCCTAAATCTCAATGTCTCCCCAATATCACAATAATACATTGTCTGAACTGGAAACTTCACCTCTGCATCTCTCAATTTCTGGAGATTGTGGTCCTTTTTTTTTTTTTTTTTAAAAACTGCTTGTACAACCTTCACTGTCCCTTCACATGCCCCTCAGTAACAAGCTCTACACAAAACTTTTGCTAGCATATTATATCTTTTGTGTGTACCATATACACTCTGTATCAATACAGGCATTTTATAAATTCAGTATCAACATTTTGTCTTTTGATACTCTTTACAGGAGGGCTTCAGAAAACCTCAAACTAGTTCTTGTAAGCACATCTGTATAAAAGCAAAGGGAATACACAGCTACATGAAGAGCACAGAGAAAGACAGTCGATGTTCCCACATACAGGGAGAACACTGTTTGCCTTGCTGTATCTTTCCCCTCCTCTTTCCTTTTAATTTCTCACTAGGTCAGCTCCTTTCTTGGGACTCTTTGGAGAACAGTTTGGGGGTTTGTAAGACTATCTTGCGAAAGGCATATTATGAGAGCACAGAATTTCAAACCGGTCCTAGGCAGCCTGCTTATACTATCAGTCATTATTTTCATCACAGGGAACAAGCACCAGACTTTTACAAAGGTTCTCAAGTAGGAGCTCCAAGACCCCACATATACTTTTATGGTCCCTTAACAAGCTCCCAGATTTCAGCTATGGCCCTGACAAAACCTTATTGCTCAATTAACTTTGTGAACAACTTTGTATTGGAGGTTAAACGGCAAGCCTGCTCTCTTAGCAAATCTCAGTGCTTGCCAAATAGTCGTCACTACATCCTAGACAAGCTGAAGAATATGAACAAAGCCACACATACATATCCAGTGTTCCTTTTCTGTTTTTTATCTTTAAATTAAAGATCAAAGCACTCATGGAAAGCAAAACAGAGTTAAAGACAAATCTTATTTCTTGATAAGAAGAAATGCAATTTGGCCCAAGGCAGAACGCGCAGAACTGCTGACATCTAAGCCAACTATGATCTATTTTTCAAAGCAGGACAAAATGCTTTAGGAGCTTGCGTAGTATGTAAAGACCTGGATCAGGGATAAACCATTCCCACAGCTAATATCATATACAGTACATTTGGATGAATATGAAGCTAAATCACTGAGATTTAGCTTGCTTTGTGTATTCAAACAAGTAAAGTTTTATCAAAATATGCTATTTAAAATAGGGCTTGTATGAATATAACGGACCAGATTTCTGCCTTACTGCTTGGTATTTGTAACTGCAGTCAGGCAGTGCTGATTTCTTCTCCAACATGAATTTATCAAATAGCACAGCCAGTCACCGATCAGCATCTTAGTGCCCAACAGCAAATCTGACACAACTCCCTCCCATCCTCAGCTAGATGGTTTTGTTAGCTTTATTACACCAGCCAGAGCATATTGCCATACTTTTTATTTGTAAGGAAAATGCAAAGACCAAAAAATATTTACTCCGCAAACGTCACGTTTAATTCCCAGGAGAAGGTTGGCATGGCACAGAGGAAGCAGGCTGGTGACTTGGGCGCTGGGAGTGCCTGGTGCATTCAGAAAGCGAGCTGCAGAGTTTAAAATTCAGGGCTGAAGTGGGACTCCACATTTTGCAGGTCTGTGCAAGTACTATCGGAAAGAGTGAGCCTGCACTTTTCCTGCCAGGCCACGGTGACTGAACTGCACCCTGCAGACGACTTCAGGTGGCAGGCCAAGGTGGTGCACAAGAGATGGAGTTCTGAGGTGACAGGCAGAAGTGCTGTGGGTACAAGGGTATGAAAGGGGTGCCTCTTCAGCACATGGGAGGCAGGATACAGAAGATGAGATTTTCATTGTAATGCTGCACGCTCATCATGTTATACACGCAGCGTGCGTGCAGGAGACAGGAACAGATGAAGAAGATTTAAGAAGCTTTACTATCGCCTGCCCTTACTAACACTACTTAACGCAGACCCACATCTTCTCCATCACAATTGACACAGCATGTAGACGTATTAACACATAACTCTTTGCATACACAAATACACACGCTTTACCTATTAGAGCTTCAAAGCAGTTGGCCATGGCATGGCGGAGATCTGATTCCCTGCAAAGGTCCGGACCATGAGCATAAAGCATAAATCGATCTAGTTCCAGCTTCTGCAGAATACGTGGAAAGAGTTAAAAGCATGGCTTTAGAAGTACAAGAGCACCAGTTCTAGTCACTACAGTTCAGCTACACTATTATTATGCAGCAACCGGGTTTGAGGGAACTTTAAAGCTTTTCTCCATAGTTTCAGTTCAGACATAGGCTAAAATTAGAAGACTTCATATTTGTTTGTCAGAGACAAGCAACTAGAGAGTGATAGCGTGGGAAAGCTAGAAGTCATCAAACCAAATTGTCAAGGGAAGCCGGATCAAAACATGTTACTAGTGTGATTTAGGAATGAGTTCAAGCGGAGGGCTGGGGGTCTGACCGAAAAATAGCCCAATACATGCTGTGCTTCTTGCTGGTAGTTTGCCCTCATGTGACTTGCCTTCAGAAATGCCAAAGGGACATTCAAAGGGAGGGAAGTTAACACTGAGGAAAAAGATTTTCCCTAAAAGAAGACAAAGTAGAACAGTGAGGAACAGGAACCCTGGGAGACACAATCCCGAGGCTTTTTCCTTCAAAAGTGTCAACAGGTGGCAGTAGCAAAAGCCTCTGGGCACTGCAAGCAGAAGACTGATATTTTAATCCGCAGTGCCACCTAGCTTTCTTTTTCCTTTCAAATGTGCATCATTAATATTCACCTGTTGCCTGAACCATAGTTCTGCTTGCCAGTCAGAATCTCAGGTAGTGAGTCAGATATCCTACATAATATATGATAATTCTGCTATAGAAATGCAGGCAAGAGCTACTGGGTTCTCTTTACATATTCATCTTTTTGACACAAAACCATTATTGAGATTTTTAAAGAAGAGATTTGTGCATTTTGCAAAGTTTCTACGAGAATAGGTTCTTCCCAACTGGGTGTAAGTTTCTACTGACTAATTTCTCATTAACTTTCAACTTCATCCTCCTGGAGTATATTTAAGAGGTAAAAGTGGAGACTAAGTTGTTTGAGGTGCGTGGTTTAGACGCATTTCGCTTGGGAAAAAGGAGTCTTCCCTTTTCAATGAACAAGAGCCTATTTACTGCTCCAGAAGACAGAATTACCACTTTTGATGTTCCACCGCACTATATAAAGTATGGCGAGCAGTCATTACAGTCAACATAAAAGTAGAGCATTAATTGTTTTACATCAAATTTAAACTTCTTACAGATTACTGTCTTTTATTCGTGTTAACAGGTGTTGTTTGGGTGTTGGTGTGTCTCCCCCACCTCCAATGGCTCATCTCCATTTTTGGGGCTTGCATTCAGCTTTTTTTTGCATGTGTTTGCTTCTCATTTTTTGATCACAACACATTTCAGATTATTTTTAAATTTTCTGCTACAATGTCCCTTAGAAGCTACAGAAATTTATCATTTGATCCTCAGTTAAAACAGCATTCCACACGCACAAGGGAAGTTGAGGAGCTGAGAATTCTATTAAGTAAACTGAACGCAACACGACACTGCAGGGGATAATTAAAGGGGATGAAACCAGGAACATTGTATAAGGTGTATGAGAGGAAAAAAGGGTAAGTTGGGAAATCAGGAATGTACAGATATCTAATATTCACAGTTGTAGCTGCTATAAATAAATACAGTTTAAAAAATGTTGCAATAAAAACTTTCAAAAATTGTCCATGTACAACAGTAAAGGCTGTGAACAGAGCTTTAAGAATATATGAGCTTTCTTGATGCAGGTTTTAAAATAGTAACACGAATTCAAATGTCAGGCAGTTCAATACCATATTTGTAAACAAACCCCCAATTTGAGACATTTCAATCAATTCATGCTTATCTAAATCATTGAAGAAAGCTTTGAAGAAAAATGACTGTGTTCACTCCCCACCCTATGCCTCTCCGGAGAACTGCACAAAAGACGACATGTTAGAAATCATGCAGTTTTTGTCAAAATCTCAAGATTGGATGCGCTTCTTTAAATTACTGTGTGAATATGAACAGAGAAGATTAAAAGAGCACTTGAAAACTATCAGCAGTACACAGCAGATGGACGTGTGTGTGTGTGTGTGTGTGCGCATGCACAGCTTAATACATTCCATCGGTAAGTCTCAGACTGTTTTTTAAAAAACAGGCTAATAAAATAAGGTACAAATAAGGGAATACCAAGTTATCTACAAATAGAGACTTAATCAACTTTCTATATCATACTCCTGCCCGCCAGTATCATGTAGAAATGTAAAAAGCTCTGTCATTCACAGAATGAAATGAAATAAAATTCAGAGGCATCTCAATATTTCCCATGAGACAATACAGCTTTTCACCAAAAGACTTTTAACATGTTTCTCATTCACAGTGAATCTGAAAAGAACTGCACAGGTTAGGGAGCAGACAAAATGACTTTTTTCCCCCCACTTTCTCTACCACCTGCTGCCACGTTCTCCCTACATGTTCCAACAGCAAGTCCTTTTACAAACAACCAGTACGTTTCTTTTTCTTCACTAAATTCTACTAACAGCTTCATTACCTGTTTAAGGTAAATATAGACACACCTTCAACATAAGCATCCTAAAAAACTTATCCTTCTGCCTGTAAAAATTACTCTTCCTAAAAGCAGGCTCTGGAGAAAACACTAAGTCCTACTTCATCTTTAAAATCTGTTTGCAAACTGAAAAGAGTTCCTGTATCCCAAATCTTGAACACAAACCACAGTAAAGATACTGATGTCCAAAGCAGGCAGATCCCTCAAGAAGCAATCCACGCACTAATCATATCCTACCTATGGGTGTCAAATACAGAGACGTATAAAACTGTACCTTAGCCAACATGGCCAGGTGTTGGTTCTGTACGATGGCAGTGCGGTACGTAGCTAATCCTCCTTCCTCCAGAGTGGGAAACAGGTAGTACAAGTGGACACTGGCAAAACAAAAATCAAATCAGACGCCGTCGGCATTTGGTTAAAGACGAACCACTTACGCCTCTAGGGAACCGTGCCTTTCCCTCAGATCCTAGCTGGTAACACAGGTCCCTTCCCAACGTGTCAACTTGGCTTGAAGTAAAGAAACAAACATTAAAACAATGCTCAGTAATATCTGACAGGATAGCACTGGAAGCAGGGCAGGAATAGTGCTGTTTCTCTACTGGGCAATACCTAATTTCTAAATCCCTACAACAACACGCGTTTCCCTCGTCTGAAGGTTTCTATTTATCAGCAGCAGTGGGTTCAGCAAGGTTGACACCTAGAGGGTGCTGAGGAATAAAACACAAGGGAACTGTCAGCCTTAAGAAAAGCCGTGCCGCAGGTACACAGTGCTTTAGGATGATATTACCGATTCAGGCTGGACCACCACTCAGGATATTTGTTCCACAAGTTTCTTACACTACTTTAACAGATGCTAATGGAACCAAAGAACAGAACTCAACAGCTTGGATTTATCAAATGTGCGAAGTCATCAATACCACAGAAAAAAAATAATGTGTAAAAATCAGAGGCTGTCAACTGCCTTTAATGATATTTGTCATCATGCAAGTAAGGTACTTCATAAAACAGAAATAAAACAAAAAAATTAATTCAGTGATCCAACCAACATCTGAGTAAAGGATGAAAGATTTTTAGTTGTCTTCATATATGACTATCTAACTTGCGTTGGAAAGAAAACAAAGAGTTTTCAACATCCCACAAATAAGGCTGTGGATGGCACTAATTATTAAAATACTTTATTAACCCAGTACACAGGGAGAAAAGTGCAGATGGATGTGAGATTATTTAAGGGCAAAAACTGCAATAAAACTTAGAGGCAATCTAATCAAGCACCATAATTCACAAAAGCAGAGACCTGAAGTCAAGAGAGTTAGAAAAAAAAAGTTCAGACTTAAATAGGTGCTTACATGCTCTGCTGAACAGAAATGTAACTCAGGTTTTTTCTGAATTGAGACAAAAGTTAGCTCAGAAAGTCAACTGATGGTTGATGAGCAATGACAATGAAAAATACAAGACATTTTAATCAGCAAGTCTTCCATCTTATCAGCCTGTACTCTTGTATGAGAGAAAAGGCCATGGGTTTTAAGGGCAGTGGAGACCTTTATAGACTAATAGCTTTGAATACTGAGTAGCTAATGGCTAGTAGGGGCTAGTAGGGAATGGAGATATAAGGGCAGTTTTGTTATTCACCTAACAAACTTGCTGAAAGAGAAGCTTTACAGTAAACAAGACTACTCCCCTATTAAAAACAGCAGAACAAAGCAGCTGAAAAGGGATTATAATCTTTATTTTGTCAAAACTCTAGTACTCAAGTAAGAGAGTCCGATAGAGGTAACTGATAATATCCCTGTATTGTTCACTGATTTCAGAATACTCAAAACAGACCAAAACTGCAGCAATTTTTGATGAACCATGCTTTTTTGTTATTACTTCTAACTAAATTACATTTGTGCTCAACTATTTTATTTACAAAGAGACATTATGGAAGCTACAGACCTAATAACTGGAAATATAAAAACTGCAACACATTCAATATTACCAATAAACGCTTTTCACTTGCAACTGAGAGAAAAGGAACCCATGGAAACAAAATGGCATGCTAAGAAAAGTATCTTTCCTTTAAAAAAGGGTACAAAGCTCAACTTGTCTGTAGCTGAATAATCTCTAACCCCAATCAAGTTAAAATTGCACTCCATGAAACAGAAACTCTAGCTTTTCATTTTGTAATCTTCCTTGTTGTATCATCAGCACTAAAGGAATTTTCAAGAGAGCTGTGTGCAGATGTGCAGCTCTAAATATCAGGCAGGACTGCAAACATACACAGTCATAAAGTAGACACTGCAAAGCTTAATAAGCCCAATGGTACGACAATAACATATAAAGGTGAGGACTGTTGAAGAATTCCCCATTTACCTCGTTAAGAACTCCACCACAGCATCTCCCAGAAATTCTAAACGCTCGTTGTGGTTAATCCTGAAAAAGGCATTTTAAGGTTTACTATCAGCTAAGTAACACATGCTGGTTATTTACACGATACAATTAAAACAGAACAAATCAGAGTTGATTGCTCATCAGCCATGAACAGACATTCTTGCAGCCTCCCCCACCCTCTCTGGATAACAACCCTTTACAAAACAGAATAACAACTACATGACTTGAAAATCAGGACTTGCACTACCACCTTTTAAATTTGTCAGAGCTTAAGAAATGGAGAAAGGAAACTCGTCGATTGGCACTGTGCAACGACCTACTGAGGCTGGGTTTTTGCATCCATCAGAGGGCACTAGGTGACTGAAACAAACTGCCTGTCTTCAGTCTTGTGCATGCAACTAGGTAATTAAGATCGGTTAATACATAAAAGTGTAGGTAATTAACATCGACACCCACAGGGTGTGATGGCTCTACAACAGCTTTGGTGGTATGGCAAAGCTACAAGGGAGTAAGCACTTTCATTTTTCATAGCATCTTTAAACGCTCTATTTTCTGTATCTTCCTTTGAGCTCAAAAGAGAAAATGGCTGTACGAGAAGATGCATTCAAAGATGCCATTAAGCTAGTAGAACCTTATATTCCCTGTGTTTTCCTTTTCTTACGTCACTGCTCCTGATTTTCCTTTATTTTGCAGAAAGTTTTGCTTCCTCCAAACTCAGCTTTTATTGTAATTTGCACTTCCCCAACAATTATATAGTTCATCTAAATTCTGAAATAGCAGGCCTTTGTTATGGGCAGAAGGAATTCCAGTACCTCTGCTGTGCAAAACAATAAAGAGTGAGCAATACTACAACTCTCCTCCGTGCAGCAACATAGTGGAAAACACAGATCTCTCAGAAGTGGGATTTTATATTTGTGTGTTATTTTGTGAGAATTAATGCTATTTAGCCTTATCTCATGTTATCTTAAGAGAGCTGAAATAAGCAGCTTGAAGCTGACTGTCAAAGAAAAGGACACGGTCTAGCTGAAACAGCATTTGGGGAACACTGCAACAGTAATTTATTCAGAATTCAACTTCTCCCATTCCCAAGCTTTCTCCAAAATGAGGACTCTTGAAAGACCCAGTTATAGCACTAGCTAAGTAAAAAACCACTCTGCCTTCTACTTCATGTATTTAGGAGATTTCACATACAACTGTTTCGTGCATTAGCCCTATGAACTTTGTTAATTCATTTGGCTAAATATGGTGGCTGTTGCTACAAACCGCATCTTAAATATTATCTATTTGCACAGAATTCTTAGCGGTCAGACTATTACACTACAACACTGTCCTGGTTCCAGTGGGGATAGGGTTAATTCTCCCCAGGGCACAGGTATTCCATGCCCTGTGAGCCATGCCCACCCTGAGCTGCTGGGAGAGGGAAATCACTGCTTGGATCAGGCAGGGGCGTCCCGGGTCCAGTCAGGGAGCAGCAGTTCTGTAATCGCGTTTGTATATTCCTCTATCCGTGTTATTGTTGTTGTTTGCTTGTTCCCTTTGCTGTTCTGTTAAACTGCCTTTGTCTCAACCCAAGAGTTTTGCCTTTTTCTTCCGATTCTTCCCGTATCGGGAAGGCCCGAGCGAGCGGCACGTGGTTCTTTGTTGCTGTCTGAGGCTAAACCACAACAAACACTAATGGTTCAGCATTTTGTCCTCAGCTGGTTTTGCATACGTCTTTAAATTGTACCAGTAAATCAGTGAAGCCCACATTCAGTATGACACACGTTAACAAGGTGCCATGCCTACTCCTACTGTGAGGAAATGTGATGGAGAATCCAATTTATAGCAATGATAACAATAACAACAAATCGTATTTTTCATTCTGCAGAAACCAAAAAGGTAGCCTTTTAGTCCTCCTCATTGCAAGGATAAAAAAAAAAAAATAATCATAGAATTATCTGTTAATACCTTCCTCAGGGGTTTTCTGCAGGCATGACCAAACACTTACTATGTCACTGCTAATGGAGGTTCAGCATATCTTCACAATATAAAAGTCAATTCAAAATGACCTTTCATTTCAACTATTTGCCAAAGCTGCCGCTGACAATAAGTTGGCTGTTTCTATTAAACATTTCCCTCTGCAACAGTTTCCCTACTTGCAAACAACTATTTTCATTACCTGGAAGGAGCTGGATCATCCTGTCCCAAACGGGACATAATATTTATCAGGGTGTTTATCCCTAGAAACATAAACAATGCGCTATTAAATAAACAATGATTAATTCAATTTGAATAGGATTAGAAAATAATTACTCAAAATTTTACTTTGTAATTGCTATACACAAGATCACCCTGTTACTTACAGGCTATACTTACAGCAACTATAATCCATACAGATGTTCTCTAACTGACCGTGATCCCATTACAAAACCACTGTATTTCAGTGTCCAGAGGACCAAAAAAAAATACCATCCTTGCATGAAAAAGACATTCCAAACATTACATAAACAATAAATAATCTACTTCATTACCATTGAATACACTTTGAAGGGGTAAAAAATATTCTGCAGCAGACAGACCACATTTTCACATTAACAAGACATTTTAAAAAATACCCTCCAGTTTGCTCACCATGTTGAGCAGCAAATTAAGAAAACAATACTTGCCAAAAATCAAAGAAAATACACCCTCGCACTTATTATCCTTGCTTTTTCTCAATTTACTTGTTGACTAATATGCAAAATCCAGTCTTTTAGAAAGATCTCAGTGGTGCCTGTGTATAACCATTGAAATCTTCCACTGAAGGGATCTCTCAGAATAACAATGGCCAACAAAATAATGCACGAAAGGATTTTTTTTGATTGTGAGGTGAGAGAAAAATGGTAGTAATGTAACAGCATACCTTTTTTTCTCATGTGCATATGGTGAACTTTTCTATCTCCGTACTTTGGCTGTCGAATCCCACAGTTGGATAAGGAATTTCTAGCATGATCCGGGTTCATTCCAAAGTTTAAGTGATGGCTTGGATGAGTCATGGCAAGCTATAATGTAGCACACACAGAAAAAAAAGTTTTAGTTGTATTTTTGCAAATGTAAGAAAAAAATATCTTACACTGGTAGCTAGTAATTGTTATTTTTAAGTTTGAAGAAAGGCTACAAAGTGATCTTGTCAATTACTAGCTTGGTTCCAGCAATTTAAATGTAGGATGTAGCGTTTCAGATGTCAGAAAGAAGCAACGTTTATGCTCAATTATCTGTTTAACTAATTAACTTTCAACAGTTTTTTTTTTTCTTTCAAGAAAAATTAGTTTAGAAGAGAAAAAGCATGAACTGTCAGTTTGCGCTAAGAGTTTTCCTTACCAGCTTTGCTGACCTGATTTCAATACACTTGCTTATTTCAACATACATTAACCCTCACATTGCAGCATAAATATTCAGATTAAAAATATGAACAACTAGAAGACCTTCTCAACCATTCACATATTTGATTTAGGTTATTTAAATAGCTATAAAACTTTCCTACCAAAAAAAACCCAAACAACAAAACCCAAGTATGTTACCTCTAGCACGGTTATTCAAAGAACTCTCTTTCTCATGACTATATTCAGGGCTACTCTTCAATCGCAAGTGAAGAGCAACGGTCTTTTACATTTCTGTCATCTAGCATTATTAAAAGCTTACTCTCTGCTGCCGACACCACCACTACAAAAGTGGCAGCAGAAAATAGAACTACAGCTAGCTTTTATGACTCCATCCTGCAAATTCATGGATTTTCTCTTTCTTTACATGTACACACCTAAAATATATTGCATGTATAAACGTATGTGAACACACACCTTATATATAAGACAAGAGATACATTGGCAAATTCAAGCTGCAGAAAGTTATTTCTGAAACACTTGCAGGACTGGTGCTGCAGGCTGTGAGCAAAGATATTCCGGCAGTTCACTGAAACATTGGCTGTGGCTTTCTAAACACAAGACTTCAAGAAGTTTACTTTAGAGATTACAATTATATTTAATCAACAATAAGAACTTTCTCCAGGTCCTTTTTAAGTCCTCACTAACATTGTTTGTCATAATTGCCCACTCTCAGCTTCTGCTCCATCTGAACTTGATGACACATTACAAGTTCTTTGAATAGTTAAATTAGCATAATCTTTCTTGCCCGGTCCACGCTTGAAAAAGAATACATCACGATGAAACAGGTAAAAAACAATGTGAAATATACATCTAAAATTGCCTATGTCTAGGTGACTGGTGCTATATACATTTTTAAAAGGTCTTTCTCTTCTGGAACAAATCTGTAGGTTTTAAACAAATATGCATAGGGATCAAGCATTTAAAAGTATTTTTGTTATAACTAAACATTAATTTGACTAGTACTGACACTTGTTTTTATCCTTTCTCCCCTTTTCAATTGAAATTTGCTTTTTAGTTTGTATGTTTGGTCTCAACACTTTGAGGATTTCCATGACAGTTTTAATATGAAAGATAAAAATAAAAAGGCAGCCTGTGAGCAACAAAATCCTACAAGATGCTTAATGTTTACTGTAACTTTCAGTAGGACCAGCCCTGGAAACCAACTTCTAGAAAACTGAGAAGCTCTGAGAAAAGATTTCTCTATAAGCCTCTGCTTAAAGTAGTTTGGGAGTAAAGTCTCCATTCATATACAGAAACTGCATTTTTTGAACTTAGAGAAAATTCACCTTTCTCAGCTCCAGTCAGGGGAGAGAGGGGCTGCTTACTTCAAGGGGAGATCCTGAACAGAAGTCTCCATTTCCCTTCAATAACTTCAGAAGAAACAGAAGGGGAAAGGGGCCACCATACCAAGAGTCAGCCTTCTGTCTGGAGCTGGATCAATTCCAAACATTCACTTACGTAAACAACTGTTCATACAATACAGATGTATTTAAAACCCATTCTCCTCTCTAGTTCCTGCCTTTCTTTGTAAATGCAAAAGTTTCATCTTGTACTTATAGAAATCGAGAGCTGAACACAAGTTTGGAAATTTCTTTGCACTAGCTATAAATGAAAAATAAAAAGGCAACACTTAAGTTATTACTTTTAGGAACAACAGACTACAAAATGAAGAATCAAGGCATATCAAGAAGAATCAAGGCTTATCTGCAGAATAACGTCATATACTTCATAAATATCTAAAAAAAGAACCTGTAAGGAAATAATAAGTAAGGTACCCAACCGTCTTTTCAGTAAGCATATTTTTGTCTATCTACATATTACAAGCAAATCCAGGCCCACCACTGGAGCAAATGTAGGTGTATGTCTACATGCACAGTCAATGTCTCTCCTTAGAAATCTCTTGGGATGACTAAAACCTTTGAAAGATTTGCACTGCAAATAATCAAGCACTTTCAAGCTGCGGCAACACAGTGCGTTTCTCAAGTTTGTACATCAGGCAGGATTATGGATAAACTCAATAATATTAGGAAGACAAATGAGCAAGTAGTTTATTTTTTGCACGTCTTACCTGCAGCAAGCACCTATCTCGAAAAGTGTAGCCTATCAGTTTGTCCAAATGCATCAAACACTGATGGTAGCGGACGTGGTGGGTGAGGACAGGAAGCATCATTGCATGCTAAAACACAATTACAGTAAGGAAAGGCATTCAACTTCAGTGTACAGAGCACTCAGTTGACTAAGCTATAAATACAAACATTTCCCCTTTGTCACCACACTTGAGCTTTATTGTTTTGGTTTAAATGAGGAAAACAAATAAATAAATAATGGTTTCCCAACCCTCACCAGCAGAGGACTTAATTAAATCACATTTGTCCATCTGCATAATCACAGTGGGGACACAGCCCCACCCAGAATAAATAAATAAATACAGAAAACCAGTCTTCTACTTAAGTATTTTGAATGAATAAAAAAAATGTCTGGTCACCAGCAGCATCAAGTTTCAATAAGCTACGACTGAATACAATGCTATGTGTTTGTACCCTCTCTTTTAACACCCTGCAGTTTTAGGTTGGTACCAAAGAGGAAGACAGACCATTTCCCTCTGCTGCCTCATACCATTAGGGAAGAAGCACTTAATACCACATTAGCCAGCTTTCACCAAACAACAGTAGCTACTTGATTTTCATGCACAGTTGTTAGTGCCTTGCTTCATTTCCTTCTAAGGAAGAAGTAAGGGCTTTTTGAAATGCTGTAGTCTGGCGTTTCCTGGTTAATGTGCTAAAAAATATCATAAAGGTTGCTGTTTGATCATCTAGGAAACAGATGATGTTTTCCTGTTGACGAAAATTTCAATAAAAAATTAACTAATTGTATGTTGCGGCAATGAAACTCTTGCTCTTTCAGTGCTTTAAAGCAGGAATTTTACACTAATATTACTGACTGACTTTGGATGGACCTGGGTTGAAATAAGCAAGTAGTACAGTTTATCAGTACGGTAGTGTGGAGGGAGGCAAGGAAAAAAAGCATACAAAGCAGATGAAGTATAATTTATGGAATAAATGATGTCACGGAGTTCTGCGTGTTACTAAAGAAAGAACACCAGACAATATAAATTGGTGAATGTTACAAGATTGAGAAGTTAAGAATAACCGATGGCAATACTTTAAGTAAAAGACTGAAATTTTTGAAAGCTGAACGCAGAGCTGGAAGGTAATGATGGAAGTAATTACTTAACAGCAAGAAAAAGACTTTTTGGTTCTATGAATGTCAGAAAAAAGAAAAACCACTCCAAGCAAACTGAGTAAGTGTAAGTGAAATTTTATTTTGTTCCCATATCACTCATTTAGAATTTTCTTTGGATAATTTACAAACTAGGGGAACAACCCTCTTATCTCCATATAAACTGCACAGGTGTGTTTCCTATGTCTTCCTTCATCGAAGGAATTAATTACCAAAAAAATCCCCCAAACTTGCTTCATTGCTTCACAGGCCAACTCTGCTTCCCTGCCTGCGTGTTCCACTGCACAGGTCACTGGGCAGAAAGAGTCCCTCAAGCAAGATTTAATATTCTTTATACTTAGGAACCAATACATGTGGCCCTAAGTTTGAGGACTGAAATAGAAAGTTTTAGATTTTTATCGGTTGCAGTGCAGTGAACAAGGAATTGACATCTCCCTGGGAGCACACAGAAGGTCTTTTATTTGACTCCTGCAGTTATATTGACAAAGTGCTGCTTCCGTGGCACTAAACACTTGATTAATTCAATTAATGTGTATCATACTGGATTATAGCTATTTGATGTTTCTGATGTTTTATTTATTTATCTCTTTATAAGAAAATAAAATATCTGCTTTAAAAATTGCATTAGGCTAAAGAATGACTAGTGATTAAAAAAAGTCTCCCGAAATCATATGGCTATAGGAGTTACCCCATAACCTTGGTACTTGCACCTGGTTATAAACATGTGAGTAACTTTTTTTTTTTTTTTTTAAAAAGTGATTTAAACTATGCTGCATGTTCTTTTCTTGCTGCAGCTAACGTGGCAAAGCAGTAACTCTCTCAGATGCCCCCAGCTATCGCCACCATCCCCCAAGCTGACAAACGCTCCTGACCTGAAGCTACTAAGAACCTGGTGAGCTGAAATATTTTGAAATAGATCATTTCTCTCCTCACCCTGAACACTTAATGCAGCTGCTGAGGGCACACCAGCAACAATACAGGCAATGATGGGGGGAAAGGTGTGTGTGTGGGGGTGGTATCTTCACAGCATGGCCCCATCCTGCCAGACTGCATAGCGAGTGCTGCCCAGTTTAGTGGCCAAGCAGTGCACTTCATCTTCTGGATAACTTCAAGAGAGCCGGGCAGAACACAACCATTTTCAATTTTTGGAATATTTCACTCGCCCTTTTTCCTCCCCTTCCAAGCAGTTCATTTCTGACACTGCAAAGACGAGTGCCATTAATGCTACGTGGAACTTAGAGCAACTATAAGCTATCAGAGTGACTTAAAAGAGTTTCAATCTTCTAAACGGCAATGCTTTTAAAAGCATTAATTTTAAATTGCTGCACTTTAGCTCTGCTCACAGAGTTGATTTATGTGTATTTAGTTTTAGTCTTCTTTAATCTGGGAAAAAGCATGTAGCAACAGCAGTAATCTTTCATTTTACAGACATAGTTTGCCTACTCTTGGCCTCTCAAAGAAATCAAATCAAAGGACCTTCATACCAGAACTGGCTGATTTAGATGTTACAGCTGCAGATGGGCACAAAAACGTGAAATAGCTTTACTTTCATCATTCTTTGGTGTTTTGGTGTCCTTCAACAACAAAACGAAATAGAAATATCGAAGAAGACATTAAGAGATGAATCACCGAAGATATGAATAACACAGAACTGCCTCAAAGCTCCTAAATTAGAAATTTACTCTGTTTACTTAACCTGTAAAAACAGATACAGTTCACAACAAAAAATTAGAAAAGGGCTGTAGTTTTCCTCAGCTATGTGAGAAGATACTATTCCACTATTCTCTTTCTTCGACTTCAGAAGCAATAGTAGAATCACAAGAAAGGTCTCAGACAGAAGAAAAGCAATTTTAGTTATTCGCATTCCTCTCCCATTAGAATTTCCCCCTTTGGCCTTACTAGATTTCTAAAATAACAACAGGATTTCTACCTATATCTTTGCTTAGCAACCCCCAGAATTTATACTTTGTACTGTTAAGTTAGTATTAAATTGTAAGCATTTAATTCTTAAATAAGATCTCCAAAACAACAGCTAAAAAAATGATGCAAGTATGCCTCTAGTGTATTTATTTGTCTAACTACTTGAATTCTACAAATACAGTATTATATAGAAATTGCACTTTTTTAATCATGTCACAAAGCTGGTGGCTGTCAACTGCTTCAGGATAGGATCTGGCAGAGATCTGTACCTTGGAGATGTCATGCGTATGAAACAGAGTATCTGAAAGAGACCTTCCTACTGAGGGTCACCTGTTTTCATCCAAAAGTTAGCTGTGGTGGGTTTTTTTCTTTCTTTTCTTTCAAGTAAAAAGGTATTTCTTCATGGTTCACTGTGAAATTGTTTTTTTTTTAAAAATATCTAAATAGAAAAATATATGAAAATAAAAGTATCTATAACCAACCCAACTGATGGATGAAGAAGCTCTTGGAGTTCCACACCAGACTCAACATTCAGCTAACCTCCAGCCTCAAGCTGACCATTCCTAACCCCTCTCAACCAGTGGCAAGAAAACTAAAAAATTGAAATAACTTTTTTTGTGTGTGGAGGAGGTGGACAGGACACTAGAATGGTCACCTAAAGCAAAAGGTCTTATTGAGGCAAACATATCCATTTTCATTTGCCTTCAATCACAGCAAACCCTTGCAAGAGGTAAATGGCAGCTATCAAGAAAGAAAATACATCAGATATCTCTGCGGTTTAGTCACCTGGCAGACGTCAGAGCGTATCCCTGTTTTCCAGAATCCCTGGCTACTCAACTCAACAGTCACTTCGCGTCTCATTGTGTTCTTCTGACGAATTTTCTGCAGTGCTTCCTAGACAAGGAGACAGCGGAACTCCCGTGAGGAACTTTGTACAACAAAGCAGTATCAATGCACACGTCAGCACGTTCACAATACATGTTTAAAGTTAGCTTTCACAAGCAGTTTCTAAGACTAGTCCAAATCTTGTAACTGCCAGCTGAAGACTGTGGTGGATGTGCTGGAGTAGAATGTAGACAGAGGATTTTAGTAGACTGAGAAGAGACCAGAGGCGACTGGATTTTTTTACTGCAAATCAAAGAACAAACCAGCCAAACTGATACATCCAAGATGATACATAAATAAGCAAGTTAAGGTCCTTATAGTGAAAGCACCTTCTTTACCCCTGCGTGCAAAACAGCAAAACATTGAAGCATTCTCCATGAGTACTCCTGGCTTGAAGCATTCAGTAGGAGTGTAACAGTCTAAGCAAAAGAAAGACTTTGTTTTCTGATCTCAGCTACTTTATAATAGTTCCTGTTCATCACTGTCGGTGCTCCTAGTCTGGGAAACGTGTCAGCATTCGCTAGTCCTGGAACTTAGTATGATGAAATCTACCAGTATTATTTCAACTAAAAAAAGTTTTTAAAAATGTCTAATTTGCCTTGACCACTGGCTGCTTGGTGTTGTCTGAACAGTTTATTTGTCTCTAGAAACTATGAAGAGATAGAATCGTTAAAAGATTCTGACAGAATCATTAAAAGAAAGTATTTTCTGTAAAAATGGAGTGAAAGAAACTCAGCTAAAATAAAACACCCCTGGATCAGGATCTCCTGGTTCCAATACTGCAAAGCTTCCGGGATACGCAAGCTTCCCAGACCGCATGCGCTAATGGTAGAGACTCCCTCAGTGCTCTTCCTTCTTCAGAACATGAAACTTTTCAAAGCTGCAACCCATCCTCCCTCTCCTTCTCCTTTTCACTACAGGGCAGTTGCTCAAAGCTGCCTCTTCCCAGCTTCCAGTCTGAAGCCTGTGAGCATCTCTGGGCAGGAACGGGCTCTGTCTTCTGCTCTACAGAGACCCAGAGAGTGGCTCCAAGGGGCACATCTATCCAGATGTGGATTCATCAAACCTCAGAAACCTCAATATAAAGGCACCTAGGGTAGGAGCCTAGTTAGCCCTGGCTCCTTTTATATTCAGCGAAGGGGGATAAATGGCTTAAAAAAATGCATTTCTCTCTCCACTGACTTCAAAGTGAGCCTTCAGGTCCCAATTTATGCACCTGCTGTAAGCGCACCAAGTTAGATTAGAGGACTAAAGCCCCCAGGCATGACCTTGTCACAAATAATAACATCATACAATCTCATAGTAGTAAATGACCGATGGCAGAGGGAACAGAGATGCTTATATCACTGCACTCCTTGTACATTGTCAAAAATTTGCATTTCAAGGCTGCGTCATTGGGTGTTTTCTGAGACTGGTGCTAGAGTGTTTGCTAGACCTAGCTGTGCTTTCAGGCCGACCGGCTCAGAAGCGCTCCAGTCTTACTCACAATATATGATTCATAATCTTCAAAAGCCCACGTACCAGTCAGGTGCAGCCCTACAGCTCCTTCTAAGTTACTGACATCTCCACTGCCAAAATGCATAGGTTATCCTCACATAAAGCTCCATACGCCTCTCTGATGGCAGACAACTACTTGAGAAACCCATTATCCTAGATAATACACTCTAGAAACAAAAATCAGCACACCACAGAGGAAGTGATAAATATCAAAGGAGCATTTTATCTTTTGAAGCAAAACATAATCACTCCCCTACATTCAATCCACTGCAATTTTACAAATAAGTTGTCCATTAGTCCCTAATGAAAAGATGCCCATAAAACAATGGTCTCCCCTTCTGCTTGCTCTGAGTGTAGAAAGCTGTGGCAAACAAAATGTCCTATAGGGACAAAATTTTTTTTTCTTACTACTGTGACACAGTTAAGTAACATTGGGGTTTTTTCCATTTTACATGTAAGTACGCTAAAGGCTTATTTAATATCAGCATAAATAAAATATCAACTAAGACTCTTGCTCATGCAACAGCATACTGTGCTTTGCATAATAATAAAAATCAAAAGCAATGGCAAATATATCAAACATTTACTGCAACCAAAGCTACAGGGAAGACTCAGGAATTGAAATCAATGATCCTCATGGGTCCTTTTCCAGCCCCGGATATTCTACGATTCTAGGAATCATTAGGGTTTCTAATCAATAAATAAAAATACACCACCACTTAATTAAATTCCATCCAGTACCAAAGAAATTAATTTCTCCTCTATGTATTCTTTACCTAAGTTGTCCAATTAAGATTGCCTGGTAGACACGCACCAGCCAAATTCAAAGCTTCAGTCCAAGATCTTAAAAAAAACAGATACCTGAGAGCAGGCTGCTTTAGTCTATATTTAGCTGACTTTATTTTTCTGATTTTAATTCCCAATTGGTTGAGCATCTGCACTTAGGAAATGTTTATTTCTCATCACGTCAGGGGAAAAAAGAGAGAAAAGACAAAAATCCAACAAATATCTCATTTATCATTAAAGATTGATGAAAATAACAACAACCAGATGATTTTGACTCAAACATCTTAACGAATGTCACTAAGACTGCCCAATAAATTACTGTTTAAAACCATGCAAAAGTATGGCAGTTTTTATCTCAAAAGAGAAATGTTTAAAATTATGAGCCAGTTAAAATTGGATTCTGAAATTGAAAGTCCTTCTCTAGCTAATTCTTGAAACCATTAATGGCAAAATCTATAAAGAAGTTATGGTTCTATAATGATAATTTCTGTAATAGGGAAAAAAGTTGCAGAAGTTTGACAACTGAAAAAAGGAAAAAAAACACATCCACTAACAAGCAAAGATAAAAATAAAATCAGTGTTAACAGTCTTAAAAGAAAAATCTTTTGTGAAGGATTTCTGTTGTTTCCATAAACAGGGTGGTCATATGGCTCTATTCCATCCTGAATTACCGTGCACAATTACCAGTCACAGGAAGGCCCAGCATACCTCTCTTTGTGATAATTTCTGTTTATCAGCCTGTTTGACTTTGGGACTATTAGCCAGCAGGTGACGCAGCTTCACGTAACTCTTCCACAGCTTTTGGTACCTAAAGGACAAAAACAGAAAACAAATATTTTGGTCGACACATGTTGCAGTTTCAGTTGGGATACAGCTAACTTTTTTATTAGCAGCAGGTATCGTGCTACTTTTGATAGCGCACTAATGTTTTCAGTGGCTGCTAAGCAGTCAAGGCCTTTTCTGCTCCTCACACCACCCCACCAGTGATCAGGCTGGGGGTGCACAGAAGCTGGGAGGGGACACAGCTGGGACAGCCGACCCCAACTGACCAAAGGGGTATTCCATACCATATGGCATCATGTGCAGTATATAAAGCTGGGGGAAGAAGGAGGAAAGCGGGGACTTTCTGAGTTATGCCATTTGTCCTCCCAAGTAACCATTATGCATGATGGAGCCCTGCTTTCCTGGAGATGGCTGAGCACCTGCCTGCCAACGGGAAGTAGTGAATGAATTCCTTGTTTTGCTTTGCTTGTGTGCACAGCTTTTGCTTTACTTAATAAACTGTCTTTATCTCAACCCACGAGTTCCCTCACTTTTACTCTTCTGATTCTCTTCCCCATCCCAGCTGGGGAGAGCGAGTGAGCATCTGCATGGTCCTGGTTGCCAGCTGGGGTTAAACTACACCAATACAACAAAAGGCTCTCACCATTTGTGCTTATGAACACACCGGCTGCTAATAACGCACCCACATACACACAGATTGTTGACAAGCATCTTTTTGCTCCAGAAAAAACCTCAAAGCATTTTCCAAGAGAGGTGAGGGGTCTCTGCAGATGTTCCAATGGGGTGGACATGGCAGCAGAGAGGAGGGATTAGTGTGCAGTGTGGGGTGAACAGCAAAACTCAGGGCAGGACCCAGGTCTCCTCAATACCCACCCATCCTCTCCAGAGGGCCACCCCTGCATGCTGAAAGGACTTGCCCACAGCATGACATCTCAGTCCAGGCAGGTGAAAACTCCCTCTTCTCCACAGAGTGTACCTATCATTCACTGAAATGCAGTAGTAACCTTTCCCAAGAAGTGCCTGTCCTTTACACTGGCTGAAACATTTCAGTGAAGCACATGAGGAAAAGCTCTAGAAGTCATGAGCAACACAAAAGCCATTCTGAACAGTGAAATATAAGTTTCTTTCCTCATGGGTTTGTGCTGAACGGAAACTGCAAGTCAAGTTTTCTCTGTGGTTAGTACATACATAAGGTTTCTGGTTTTCTTCAACTGTCTAGCCTTTTCATATTTTGGGGATGTCTAATTACACACAAACTTCAATAACAGATCTTTGTCAGTGGGAGTTCCTCTGCAATCTAGCATGGATTTTCACAAAACTTGTAAGAACTTACTCCATTTGTAGCCAATATCCCACTGTTACATTCAGCTGCAACTGATCAACAGGTTCAAAAGTTACTACGGGAGGAGCAACCAAGAGAATCATGACACGGACCTCATGTCCTTCGGAAACAATGCTATCTTCAAAATAGTATCACCTTTGCAGAGTTTTTTCAAGAAAATCCATAAACTGAGACTTCTAACAGGAAGCAGGGAATTGGAGGAAGTTTACATAATGATTTATTTTCTTTTATATTTACATCGTAAAAGAAGATCCTCCTCAGCACCAACTTAGAGCAGTGGTTTCAGGAAGAAGTTACCACACTAGTGGCAAAGCAGTAAACAAAGCAGCAGCTCTTTTACTATTTCTTAATCTTCCCAGTATCCAACACAGTGACAGGCGCACAATCAGATCTTTTCTTATTGGCACTTTTTTCCATAGCTATTTTCCTGCATCACTCTTGAATGTATACTCTGTGCCTCTAGAGATGCTGATAATTTTTGAGTCTATAAACACATCTGAAATGGTCAATCCATGGATTTTTCCTATGCTCTGTTCGCCACATTTATGTAATCTGCAGAATAGCGCATCTACTTCTGACAAATCCCCATCCAGAGAAGAAAAATGAGTTAATGAACAAATCAACGAACCAGGAAACAAACAAATACCATGAGGAGGTTTTAACCCACAACCAAGAACCTGAAACTATGATCTACAATATACGTTTTACTACTAGTATATGAGTGGAACAAGCTCTGTTACTGCAGTTAAGTTTGACAATTAATAAACAGATGACAGTAACAAAAATTCTGTATTTGAACCTCAAAAAGAAAGGACACACTAGAGTAAAATCTTTTCTGGGCATTACTTATTTCACACATATACCACAGTTAAACCTGAGATCCATGACGGCACCACAGAGGTCTTTCACAAAAGTTGCTTTTTAACTCTGATAAAAAGCAGCATGCCTAAATTGAGTAAGCAGCTCTGGGAAAAAAAATGTGGAAATTTTAAAGAAAGTTAAAATAAATAACCATGGGAAGAATAATTTTTGTATCTCTATACTGTTTTCAATGCAAGGTACCAGAACTTTACAAATATTAAGAAATTCAGCATCAAAATAGAAGTGGTTCTTATATTCTTTGGTCTAATTAGTTTCTTTTTATGAATAAGAAAACTAAAAGACAAGGATGATTAAAAGTCATGCTCAAACTCAGAAGAAAATATATTACCTGGATAAGCACTCACTCACTCCACTTCCCACCATATTAAATCTAAAATAGTCAGCAAGGAGTTGTAGAAGAATATGTCTGTCATACATGCACATATCAATGATTGAGCCTCAAAACTGCAGGTGAAATTCAACATCCTTAAAAGACACTGGAGGAAAATGCATGAGGAGAAAGACAACCTTAACTATACATGCAAAAAAGATGGGCTCTATACTGCCTGTCATCATTCAGAACACAGATCTCCAAATCATTGGAAGAGTTCCCTGAAATTATAGGAAATTAAGAAAAGAACTGTGAACAAAAATCCAGCAAGCATTTTTATGCTACTACAGGAAATCCACAGTGAAAAGTATTTCTTGCTTTGCCTGAAGTTCTGATTCCTTCTCCATTCCCTCACTACATTCCTTGCAATCTCTATAAGGATATAAAAAGTATGGAGAATATTAGCATGGACGCAAGAGCTTCCAAGCTAGGAAACAGAATGTAGACTTGATCCTTCAAGTCATAGAAAGGGACAACTAAGTAGAATATGGCAAGTTGCAAGAAACATAAATGTCACGAAGAAAAGCAAACAGAAAATGGCTATTTTCTTCATTATTAGATATAAGACCCGAAGAGCATCTAATTAAACGATGAAGTAGCAGCTCTGACACAAAAGTCAGTCCTTCTTCATATAATGCACAACAGTACTGGGTAAGTGATTACCTGTAATCTTCTGCCTCTCAGTAGCATAAAAAGACTCAAGCAGTGATTTGAGAAATTTAGAAAAGGAAGCTCCGTTAAGGGTTGTTAAACAAAATGGTTTAAATACATCCTCTAACTCACAAGTCCATATGCTACAGACTTTTGGAAGCCTGGGTAAGTATTGCTTCCTCCCTGCCTACCTGTTACACTATTCTCTCTCTAAAATCTCGCAACTGGCCTCTCAGAGATATAACATGGAGCTTGGAGAACCTTTGGTCTGACCTAGAAGAGCTGTTCTCAGGTTGAGAAATTTCATACCGCACGCGCAGATACATTTACTTCAGCAGATCCAGAAAAAGAAGTTACACCTTATATTCTCTAATTTACAAGAGCTAGTGTCCAATGCCACAAGCAGTAAACTTTATATCGGACTCAATTAAGCACATAAACAAGCCCTATTTAAGCCACAGATGATAATAGTAATGAGTTTCTGAACGATAAGACGGAAGGAAAAGCATCTTACTGAGGATCTCCAGCATAACTGAGTTGAGCAGGTCGTATCCCAAAGTGGACAATAATGGGGAAAGTAATTACATCAGGATTGAACTGTTCACGGTCCAGTTGATCGATACGAACCGAGCTGGGTTTCTAGGAGAAAAACAAAATATAACTAATTGACAACAGCTCTACGGAAAATTTATTGCCTCCAGCCAAAACTATCCAGGAACCACAAAGCAGCAATATTCAAAGCTTATTAAAATACACATAAAACTAATCATTAATATTATAATCAATATTTGGCTCTCCCAGCAAAAAAAGGAAGCATTTTTATTTTCATTTTACAACTCAGGAAATTTATCACTTGATTATTTCTGAGAACTTAAAAGAAACTTTCTTTGGTCGAACATCACACAGGAAATAAAATCAGGATTAGCATTCCGGCATCCAAGCTCCCACATGCCTGAGTAGTTTGCTAAGATTAGGTTACCTCTCTAATTTTAGTTCTGTTCCTGATTTCCCAATGCAAGTGAAGCCATTATTAGATCCATTCAACCACACTGAATAAATAGCATTAAAAAACCTGTCATGCTACTCTTAGAAAAGGCTGCTAGGCTGATGTGTACAATGAGGAAGAGTCTTCTATAATGAGGAGACTTTCGTCCTTTTTACACTTCAAAACAGAAGTTCTTTTTATAGTTAAAAAGGACAGCGTAGAAGTAGACGACTTTTGCTTCACCTCCAAAAACGCGGAAAATGAGTAATTGCACATCACTGTAGACGACATGCTGCTTACATAGCTCTCGATCACTTAGCTAACATATTTAAAAACTCAGTTGAAGGTGCACAGTTTGTCTCCGAGTAAACATTTTCTCCATCAGCTGGCAAGCTGCTTTGTCATGCGCTTGCTTACTCCCCACTTTGCAATCAGCTGGATGAGGCCAATATTTTCTGCTTGTCTAAGGTTTCAGAAAAAGGGCATTATTTCCAGTTACCTGCATCTCAAAACTTCTAATTTAGCATTGTGAATTTCTAAAAGGTGAGTTTCAGAGTTACAGCTCCCACCATTCTCTTCACAAAACAACAAAAACTGTGTCAAGAACAAAGATTTCGCCCTTCAAACCACCTTGGTAGAACTGCTCACAGGAATAATTTTCTGCATGGATAAGCAAAGCCAATTCTAGAAATAAAAGTAAGCCTCATCAGGTGGCCACACTTCCAATCTATTCTACAAAAACAGAAACTTACTTAAAACTTTGACGTTCAGACATCGAAATATTTTCCAAGGGAAAAATGCTTATCAGCTTCCCTTTGGACATGATGACGGAACATAAAGTTACATCACCCCAACCAGAAACAGAGAAAAATAAAAAAATTTAAGTTAGTTGGCACATGCTGCCAAGTTAAAAAACAAAAAAAAACCCAAAAAAAACGTTTTCCCCACAGCACTTCCAACAAAAAGGGATTAGGACAACAAAATCTAATGAAAAACATGGGGAGAATTTGTAGCAGACAGAATGTTCTCTAAACCAGAGCTTAAAGTCCTGAAATTTAAGTTTATCTGTGTTTGTGGGGTTTGCACAAAGCCAATTTGAAAAGGTTTTATCTTCACAAAAGTTGTTCATTGGCTCTTCCCCCTCTCAACATTCAAAATGAGGAACTTCTCCCATCCCTGCCCCGCCCCGCCGCCCCCCCGCAAAAAAGCAGCCTTGCTACACAACAGCTCCTCTGAGAACCAAGGTGGCAAAACATGATTAACAGAATACAACACAATAATTATACTGAATACACCAATTATAATCAGTAAATTAAAAGAAAAATACAGATAACATTTTCCTATTCAAATGTTTCACGTTTTAGACACTTAAATAGAAATAATCTGGTCTTCAAAAGTGTGAAAGGGAGAAGAGCTTTCAATACACCTATAGCGGCACCTGCGTGAAACGTGCGGCCCCGTGATCACTCAAAACCAGACTCTTTCCCCTTATTTGTATGCCACTGCCTTGGAGTTTTGTCACTCAGTTACACAGCTGTTCACAGACACCTGATAACAACCCGGACAAAAGAACTCCTTGGTTAAGACTTAATCACAGTTGTTCCTCCGCTGATGATTATGACAGCAAAATAGTGAGGGGATGCTTTTTTCCTTCAGCAGGGTGAACACTACCTTCCTCTCTGGTGCTGTTTCTGAAGGTTACATGAACAAACAGCACCACACAGAAACGTACAGTATAAATTGCGCACCGGCAGACGAGACGTAAGCAAATTAAATGTTATTCTTCCAGATTTTTATCCCTGCGTTCTTTTAAAAGTGCTGTGAGAGACCATCTAATAATCACAAGCTTGCTTTTAACAGTCTCATCAAAACCAAAGAAATTCTAATAGAAGAAGCCCCATTATCTTTGTTTCTTACTCCATTCCTCATCAGTCAAGGCTTTGCTGATATTAGAAGACAGGATGAGACTGCATGCAGATGTAGCACAAAAATATGTTAAAATACATATGTATTTGTAGTAGTGAGAAAAGCAGCAATATTTTAGAAAAAGTGAAGTATTAAAGGATTAAAATTTGTGAAACTTTAAGTCCATTCCAACACAAAGTTTCATTGAACTAATGAAACACCATGAATAAATTAAATGGTTTTAAATAAAGCTGAACTACTGTTAGTTTTTTAAGTAAACAGGATTTATATGCCTATCAAATTTTTTTCTCTTCTCCATCATGCATATATACACCTCACTTTAAAACAAAAAAAATACATATATAAAACCTACATCTGCTCACAAGAATTATTATTTCTGAAGTGATGTTGTGGAGGAAGGCAGCAAAACAAAATTTAGTGGTGTTTTACTTTGTTGTGTCAAGTGGATAGAATTGAATTGAAGAGCTGTCATTTTCTAAAGCAGTTTCACATTGTCTCAACAACAGAACTGTTTTATCTTTTAACGTCGTAAAATGCATAGAAAATACTTTCATATTCTATTTTTCACTCGCTTTCATACTCAATAGGATATGCTGCAATGGACAGAAAAAATCCACAAACTAAGAAAAAAGTCATTGCAACCTTCTTGGGAGAAAAATCATGTTCTAATGATGGCATTATAACATGACAATGTTTCAAAGTGCTGTAGATTTCTTTTGTGCTTACATATTTTGATGTCCACATACATCACTAAAAGACATTGTCTTGTAGAATGCAAAGTCTGTCAGTAAAAATCACACAAAATCTCAAAATTAACGCTACCACTCACAAACCGCACTGCCTTGTACATACAGACAGTTACCATTCAGAGGCACAAGGAAGGAGCATATACGCGTTGCTTCACGCTAAACAAAAAAGCAAGTTTTCAGCTAGCTGAAATCAGCATATCTTCAGCAAAACCACTGAAGTTATGTCAGTGTATACCATTCAGATGCTGACGACTTGTGCAGTAGCACGTACCTTGCATCACAGAAACCACAGGCAATGTTAAGTGAAACAGCTAAGACTAACAATTTCTATTATGAGATTCTGGTTTAACACTCAATTTTAACCAGCTCAGGTAGAATTTTACATAGTGACAGTTCACATGTATTCTGTATTTCGTGTTCCTACAGATGATTTTATTTTCCTTTAGGTCTAGAAAGTTTTAACGAGAACGAAAACACTCAGAATGAAAACAAGGGAAAAATAAATTATCTTGCCCAGTTACGATTAGCTTATGAAGTAGTTTACTAAATGTGATGCTGCCATACTTAAAAATATGAAATTGAAAAATATACTTAGGAAGTCACCTTGGCTGCAGTTTGGGGACAGGTTTTTCAGTTAGCAAACTAAATTTCCCCTTTAGGCATGATACCAAGTCACACTTTTTCTGGAGAAGCTAAGAAGCTGAGCTATGAGCAAAGGAGGAAAATTAAGTCAGAGAAAGAAAGGTATTACAACTGAGAAAACTGCATGGCAGTCTAAAAGATCAGGTCCAAAATATGGAGCTGCAGCTTTTTGTGGACATCATCTATTCTTATGACCCACATTTCTTAAGTGTGAAATTCAGAAAAATGGGCTAAATTCACATAAACACTGGAGTTGAAAGGAGCTGTGTTCAGAGAACACATGCTTTAAAATAATAATTGTTCCAAAAATAATAAGGCCATAGGGGTTTCAAGACTGGCACTGAAAGTTAATGGATGCATTCATTAACGTACACAAAATTCCTCAGTGTGAGTGAGTGCAACATAGAAGCAACGTGGAAAAAAACAAATACGCAGAAAACACCTTCTCCGTATTTAGGGCAGAATCTGGATAGAGCACTTCAAATAGACCTAGGGGGTCAAAAGAGGAAGATGAATGAAAACAGCGAATAGTTACTAATTCTCTGTTCCTGTGTCAGGGAAAAGAGAATTATATTGTGCACATAAAGACTGTCTGAAAAAATAAGAAAGCAGAGGAGAAAACTGCTGTTTCACACACATAAAATATTGCCATTCCTTTTAACGCACACATTGAAACAGTGCTCATCTGGAAACCTGCCCTTCAAGTAGAACAGCAGGGGGTGCAATTCTTCCCAGGGCTGGAACAGGTCAATGAACTGTTCCTACAGTCATCTCCACTGTCACTAGTCATCTTTTCCCTTTCCAATTCAGCCTGTAGCAGATTCTCTGAAACAAGACATGTACATGTCATTGGGTTGTTCATAAATCAGAATTATTTGCTCTACCATGCCAGGGCTGGTAACAATCATCCCTTTGCATTCTTCTGCATATTTCTGCCATTCCAGTTCTTCCCACTGAAGCATGTTGGCGATCTCCTCTTCAGGCACCAGAGCTTTATTGCATCGTAACAAGTAGAGAAGAATCTGATGCATTGAGAGTACTTCTTTTCCTCCATCTTAAAAACATGAATAAATAAATAAAACACATTTCAGATATTCACTCCTAAGCATGAGCAAAAGAGAAAATATGGAGAACACATATAATATTTGGAAGAGCAAAATAGAATGCAAAATGCTTAAGCGACTTGACAAATATGAAGGCAAATGTTTTATTGATGAATACGGCACATGCATAAACACTGCTAAACTGGAAGCAATAATGGTAATGGTAGCAAGAGGAACAGTTTCATCATACTGTAAAGCTGAAGTTTCTAACTTGCTTGAAAAAGCTTTAAAATAAGTAGGCAGAACAATCAGTTACATTGTCCAGTTATGTCTTCCTTTTCACACTTTTATCACTCTTTTAACAACGGTAGTTGAAAAGCCTGTAGGCATTTATGCAGCTTTTTTAAAGAACACTCAAAATTTTACGGGATACTTCTGGATGAATGTAGCAAGTTATCCTTGCATTTTAAGCTCATCTGTAGTGCTTACCTGCCGTACCTCCAATAATGAAGGCTAAATAGCCTCATACTGTTCTCTGTCACTAAATGAATTAAGGGCACATGAAAACTGCTAAATACTTCTGAGACCCCAGAAAACATGCACAGCAAAGGCTGTTTGTAACAAAGGAGGATGGTATAATAAACATCTGACTGGCTCCAGGTAGCCAGTTACAGATGTGAAGATGCAAACAGGAAAGACGAGTGAGTGATGGTCCTGACAGACCACCACTCAGAAGACACCAACTATTCAATTTCACTGTGTCTGCTCACATGAGTAAAAAGATAGACACGTTACTACAGCGCTTCAATTTTGACACACATCTCTCTGACCCCCTCCTTCAGCAATAGGGTGTTAATTTGTAGGTATGGAGGCACCTTCAAGTTTCCTCCCCACAGAGCACAAATGTTTATTTCCCCTCCGCAGCAAGCAGAAGCAATCTGGTCCTGCCACTGAGTGCACTCTCTCTATCACTACACACACCAAAAAAAAAGGAGTGGAGAAAAACCAGAAATCAAGTCTTAGAGCAATATGGAGGATGATGCCACCGCACAAGGAATGTCATCCCAGGCACACAGGAAAAGTCTTGCAGAACTGCTGCGGAACAGCAGTGTTGCATAAGATTATGTCCTCTGCAAGACATGCACATGCGAGGCAATACGTGCTTCTCTTACTTAGCCTCTTAGAACAATTAACCTCATTCAAACTCCAAGAGGGAATCTTAAATGGGGAAAATACACCCCAAACCTCACTGGAAACAGAGAATACTTCTAAATAGCTATAGGGGCAGATTATTCAATGTGCAAAGTTTTCCTTCAAATTAAAGGGGGACTCAGTTTGTCAACAAGTAGATTATACTGTTACGCAAGAGGTAGCCCACGTCCAACAATCCCTGAAAAAAAGAAGCGTAGCCTTACTCGCTGAAGACCATGTACTAGGAGGGTACAGGTTGCTACAGGTAGCTGTGCTAAACAGTAGTTAGAGACCTGACCTTCCCTGGGTCAGAACACGCAGTACTTGGGACCTCAAATGTTTTTCTAGTCTTTTACTCTCTTAATATATTTATCATCATATAAAACTATGACAATTAATACAATGCAGCAACTCTCCCGGCATGCTATGCATCTCCGGCACTCAGTAAATCCGGTATGATGAGCTCAAAGCTTAGAGCTACCCCAAGGCCTGTCTCTAAGTAATCCATGTAGAAAACCTGACATCCCAAACCTCATCTTTTTAAACTATGTTAGAGAAATAAGAAAGAAAGAAAAGTAGAGGAGATAGGAAATCAGCAATTAATTTCTATCTTTAAAGAGACAGCTGATGGATGTGTGGAGCCCTGTTGACCAATATATCTTCTTTGATTAGACAGAGATAAATAATGTTCTGCAAACATACCTGAAGGAAACAGATTCCCACTCTCTGGAAATTAAAAATCTCCAAGGATATCTCAAAAAATAATCAATACAAAATGCAAACTTGATTAAAAAACACCTGTCATAAAGATGCTAAAAGGCAACTATATATGCAGAAATATCAGGAAAAAGACATTTTTATAAAGAGTTAGAAAGCAGGGAACCTTAAGGAGGAAGCACACAGGAAAACATGTTTATAGAGACTTATCTCTCCCTATCAGTAAACAATCCAACAGCACAGAAAGAGATGACTTCTAAACTAAAAGGAAAAAAAATCAGAATACAAAAACCCCAAACTAACAGGAAAACACCTTCAAGCTGCACAAACCAGGCAGGTCAAACTTGTTGTCATTTTGTGACGAGGTCAAGTTAATCAGCCACATGTGGCTTGATGGCTTATTTTGTAAATTGCTTCAGCAGAACCAAATCAATGTTTGCTAGCAAGCCTCAGAGCTCTGCTTCTGATTGAACAAGTGTTGTGTATCCAGGAAGGAACAACAATTAGAAATATAGTCATCTAGCCATCAGCACTCTCCACAGTAATGAGCCAAACCTCATTTAGTTACAGCTATAATTAATATCCCAACTAAGTTTCAAAGCCCAGAGCAGAGAGCACCTCCAGGCCACTGCCCTCTTGATGAAGATTGTTCCATGTCTCATCTGCACCCTCAGACCAGCAGCTGAAATGCATCCTCCTGTCCACACAACCCTTCTGGAGCAATCACTGGCAGGATCTCAGCAGGACACATTTTCAATGGAGCCATGACATTTATATCAACTGAAAGTCTGTCCTAGTATCTTAGGACGTGTTAAATGCCTGTGTAAGCTGTTCACTCAAAAGGAGCATAACGCTCCAGACTGAAGCTTGTCCTTGGCTGGCAGGCTAGGGCTGAACTGCATTGCAATGGTGTTTCTTTGTCTTTCAGCCTTTGCTGCAAGGTCTAAGCTTGCATTAGGGTAAAGAAAGAAACAATCAGAACAACATGTGCTCAGGGGTGCCAATCATGCCGACCCTCAAAATTGCACATCAATAATTTTAATATAATCACACAGTATCCTGAAGAGCAGAGAGGACATTAAATGCAGTTTCACATGTGAGATCAGGTAATAGCACACCTCAAATGCCACAGCTCCATCACAGGGCAGGACAGGGATGACCCAGCGCTATCTAAAATCACCACGACAGAGACAAAAGCTGGAAGCGGGAGTTGGCCTGCCCATCTGAATCTCAGTTCTGAGTAAACCATCCCTGCTGCCAGCAAGCACTGCCAGTTTCAGATCGAAGTACCAGATCTCTACCCTGACTGAACCATTTGATTTGCAATAACTTTTTCTGTAGATTTTTATTTTTGGGGGGTGCGTGGTTTTTTGAGGGTTTGTTGGTTGGGGTTTTTTTTGTTTTTTTTTTTTTTTTTTTAGATCTAATTCCATAAAGGTACATAATATATACATTACCTGGAAGAAATCTCACAAATCGAGGCATGAAGTGAAATCTGGGACAGCAAATAGAATCATTTTCAAGTGAAGGACCTTAAATATGAAAAAAATACGAAAAAGTTATGAACAGCAACATATTTGCAAAAGAAGAAAAAAAAGAATGTAACCCTGCGGCAGATGAAATCAAAGAACGGTGATTACATTTGCGGGGGCCTAAGTTTCACTGGAAAAAATAACAAAATGCACAGCAGAGAGGAACAGAGTAACAACTTCTAGTGAAAGCTTTCACATGGACAATTTCAAAGAAAGCTACAATAACTTAAAAATAAAAAGAATCTAACAAAAACATAGTAGTTTTATTTAAAACAGTGACACAGGAAAAAAAAATTAAATTAATTCACTGAAGACTTACAGACACTAGTTTATTAGTCCCTCCCAATTAGTGGGGTGTCTTTTGGTTACAATAACAATCATAGCAAGGAAATTTCCATGATACTGTTTTGTGGTTTTTTCATTTCCTATTTAATCATCCAAAGCTTTGTGTGAAAATAAAAACAAAACCAGTAAGTACCTGGTGTTAAAAATGAACGAACAATCAGAACCAGTGGTACAAAAGACAACACTGATATCAGAATACAATTAGTATCAAACCAAAGAAGGCTCAACAAAATATATGAAACCTCTATGCCCCTCTGTTTAACTGCAGTAAGTGCAGAGTGCATCTTCATGGACAAAGTCAAGACACCAAAGCACACCCACAATTCTGAAATCAAATTCCTTTGACATTCTCAGTTTTCTTTTAGACCAACGGAAGGATCATCCCTGAAATTCTCCTTTGTCACAGTCTTCACAGAAACATATACTTTCATCTTTTCAAGTCAAAAGCATTCAGCTATAATGATACGTTATCCTCTATGGCTGTCTGTATGACACTGCTTTGTAAGTTGACTGTAGAGAAATACTGTATGAGTAACTTGTTTGTTAGCTTGTAAAAAACAGAGAGAATAGTTTACCTGACACCTTGGCTTTCAAAATACTGTGCACACGATACTGTGCAATATTAAACATACAATGTTTACTGTCTGACTAAAAAGAACTTTGGGATTAAGGAAGAAATTTAGTTTATCTGCAAGAATACAGTGCCAAGTTTGTGCATTTTAATTGCTATAGACCACACTAATGAACTCTAATATATATCATCTTCTTGAAGAAGAAAGTGGAAGCTTGTCCCTCTCACATAAACAATCATTTGACTTTGTTCTAAGGCCCCTCTCCACTTCCTTCTTTTTAAACTGAAGAACATAACAAAATAGAGTCCTGTTTACGAAAGCTACAACTAATTGAGGTTTTGTATGGGTTTTTTCCCCTAAATAAAAATTACCTTTAAGATTCCAATCATAGAGCTCCAAAATATCTTTGAATAGATATGAAGAGAACAGCTCAAGACCTCTCACACAAAAATTCTGGGGAAAGAAAAAAATAATCTCAAATTATAATAATATATTAGTATAATTCAAATAATGCCAGTCACAGATATTTAAATAAAACAATGAAAAAACACAGTGTCTCATAGCTGCCAACTGCTAGACACTGGGCTTTGGAAACAGTATTTACGTATCTGTAATCATCTACTGTAACATAACACTATGATCCCCTTCACAAGGCATTGTCACAAAAGCATTGTCATGAAACCATTGTAACGAAGACTCTTTAGTCAATGTCCAAACCAATGCTATAGAAAGAAATTATGAATCTGCGAAAATTAATTCACCACGCACTAAAACCCTTTCACCTGAGCACGCTAAGCAGATGACATATTTCTGAGAAGGATCATGTTCATAATTCAGTTTTTCCTACATGTTCATATTGAAAGTTTATAAATCACCATCTGTGATATCATGATCACTTCCATAGCAACATATCAGTACAATGCAAATTGAGGATTTTGACCTCAAGAGCCAACAGGAAAGGAGAGGAGAAAAAAAAAAAAGAAAAAAAATAAAGAATGAGATTCTTCTCATCAAGTGGGGAAGTAGCTCCTCCAAAGAGCTTTTGTTTAGAAATGAAGGAACTTAAAAAGCCTTCCTTAACAAACAACATCAGGCCAGGCTGATATAAATTGCATGTATATGATACCAGCCATAAATTCCAAACCCAGCAAGACAATCTCTTTCACAAGAATGCATTAGGAAAGATGATCTCCAAATAGTGCTGTAGCCAATTGCTGTAGTCAATTGACCAGGAGTCCAAAAAAAGGTCAGATTCTCTACTGTGCTTGGTGGCCATTTGTTGTTTTAGAACAAGATTTGGAGACAACACAGCAGATTCAGTAACAAGAAATGAATTGCTTTGATCACATTAATCTTGCTGAGGAATTTCAGAGCTCTTGCTCATATTCAGATGCTGTTGAGCAACGAAAAGAGAGATAACTAGAAAGAAAAATGTAAATATATGTGACTAAATTAAGCACTGATCCTATCTTTGTAGTTAATATGCAGGGGTGTTTCTGTACCTACAAATGCTGTTCCACTGCAGCAATTTACTTCACAAACTGGCTTCACCAGGGATTAATTTGTAATAAAAAAAAAAGATTATGAACTGAATGTGCTTTGTTTGTTCCACCGGAAATTTGTTTTGGCAACAGCTTATATTAAGTACTGATAAGCAATCTTCAGAGCTTCAAACTCATGATTAAGTTTCAGCTCTGCCATTGACTTATGGGGTCCTGGCAAACCAGCACCTCCATATGCCGCATTTTTGTCATCCGTAAAAGGAGGATAATGCCTAACTCAGCTTCCAGATAAGAGTACCTGACATATATTGTATATAACTTAAAATGAAAAGAAGCTATGGATATAAGCACTTCTTACTATTTGATTTTAATATATGATAGCCTAGGTAGATGGATTTATGCTAGTACCTCTAAGTGCAAGTTCCTTTTCAGACATTTGTTCAGAACACGGACTGTCTCCAAGAGATTTCACAAGACGGGATTCTGAAGAGTTTAATCCATTAAGCATATCAACAACACATAACCCACTCTGACTTTTTGACTAATTATCCTTCTTACCTCAGGCATCATCTCCTCAATAAAATGAATTGTATAGTCAATGTTAAATCTGATTACTTTACATAGAGGAATCTGGAAGGAAAATAGAAATTCAGCATGAAAAACTATACAGCATCAAATGTATAGTTAATACAATTTTGTATGCAAAGGTATTACTGTCTGCTGAAAAGGGCACTTAGTAAAACAGCTGCGCTGGGGGATCATGCAAAGAAAGGAACAGAAGCACGTGCAAGAAAAGTAACAGTTCAACATCCACCTCCATAATAACACAGGGCTGACAGGAGGGATGGTAAAGGAAGATTAAATAATGCCATCTACTGGAGATGAAATTTTGCTTAGAAGAAAATGCTCAGCTCAGTAAACCCGTGTCTTCTCTCACCTGCATATTTGGAAGTGAATTTATTGTTGGTGACACAACATGTCAGATTGATACAGTGACCTGAAGGCCAGGTGTTTTTAGCACACTGCCAATTCTGTTAGCTATACAGTCTTAAAATACGGCTTTAAGTCACAGCAACACAAGAACTTCGGGATAAATTTATAGGTTTGTACTAATTTCATCCAATCGATATTCTCAGAAGTTCACTGAACTAACTAGTAAGACAAACATCTAATTCCTTTTTTTCACCTTTGAAAAAAGGTTCCTTTATTTGCAAAGTCTGTGGACTGCTAAAGGTGTTTGCTTTTTAAATGGAATCTTTTAAAGCAGAAATGCTAAATTTCTAAAAGACTACAGAAATATCTAACTCTATCCTACATATTTACAGCTCTTAGTAAGTTTTACTGTTCACCGGCCTTGCAAACATTAAAGTATTGTAGAACAATTCAATGGTCTGTAAAAGTGAAGCAACCCAAGGTTATTTTGCACTGATAAACATACAAATAAATATCTGAACGGTGCTGGGTTTGCACTGAAACTAATGGACTTAACAGAGGTGCAATATTCTGCTTGCATCTTCTTGCAGCCCACTGTCAAACTTTGACTATATTGTCTACAAAAATCTGTTGATATCTGCATGATAAACCAAGGAGTTACCCCAAACGACCAAACCAAAAATTTAATTTAATAGGATTTGATACAATATTAAATGTGAATACAAAAATAAAAAAACCTTGAAAGTCAAATGTCCCATTTAGAATTCGAGGACAGGAAAACCTGTCAATTTTAAATCAGCTGGGCTTTTTTTAAAAAAAAATAAAAATACACGGAGTGTTTGCTTACTTTCTAACATCTAAGTTCAACCAGGAGAGGATATTCTGATTCAGAAACTCAGTAGCCTGGGGTATTTTTCTTTGCACTGAATGGAAAATGGATGCTTTAGAGAAGTGACCATGACCAAAATCTCCCCGAATTAGAGTTCCACATAAACAAGCAAATACATAGCAAAGGAACATGCAGTTGGTACTATAAAATTGTTTTGGTAGTTATTTAAGAAAATTATAATTTCACTTATGACTGTACTAACCATTTTCCCCAATATCTGACTGGCTCAATTAGTACTGGGTAATAGTAATAATAGTTGTAAGACTTCTAACAGCGGCTAAAGCTAAGACTTCAAATTACAGAAATTTGCTTCGTTCAAAGATGTTCGTGTTTAGATCTCTATTTTTGCTACCCTTTGCCACCTCTCTTTTATCAAGTATGTTCCAAAATGCCTCTCAAACAGCAGCTTATATGTTGACAAAATCATCCCAAGACAGCAGGAGACTACTTCCAAAGGGCTTTATACCTGTTAGTAACAGGAACTGACAATACAGTGTTGCTTTATATTCAACTCTGTAAAAAAGTAAACATTTTGCTGCTGATCACTTCCCCTCTTTGGAATGAGAAAAACACACAAGCGCTTTACGGTAAGAGTAAGCTCAATGTCTCCACTAACTACTCATGTCAGACAAGAAGAGTTTTCCTTGTTTGCTGTATATTAAAGATTTCCATGACTGTCTGCCTTCCTGTCATGCAGTAAACACAAAAATTATAAAAATAAGGTAGTCTCTTTACCCTTGTAATGGGAGCAAAACAAAACTGTTCCTGTTTGCTCCTTTGCAAAGTGAAAATATAAAGCCTTGGAACAAATCTACCTTGAATCCCAAGGCTGAGTTAACACTACCCGGCAGGAGCGCTTCACGCTTCAATCCCATGGGCTGAACTCTAGTCTCTTACTGACTTCTCATCAACATTACAGTCCCTTCCCCTGCTCACCAAAAGTAATGTCATACCATTGCAAGCGAACCGTCGCAAAAAAAAAAATAATTGCTGCCTTCTCAGTGCCTCTCAGCTCCAGTATTCTTACATCCCAGTCCTGTACTGATAACCATTCTTATACTGAGTTTTCGTATTGGCGGTGTAGCTAGCAATAGGCATAAAACCAAGGTAACAAACAAACCTGACAACATTTGAAAAAACAGTTCTTGAAATATGAGGAAAACAAAAAATCTTCAAATGTACAGAAATGGAGTATTTGTATAATTTTCATTCAGATATGGCTAACAGCCTCTATTGGAAAAGCAGGGCAATCAGGTACCAATTGTGTCCTTTTTTTGTTGTATTTGCTTTCAAAATAGAAAATTAATTGCCTTTAAATATCTACAAGTTTTAATAAAAATCATAACTTGCCTAGTTCCTGAAGAAGCTGAACAGATATCAGAAAGTAGTGGATACATCTAGTCAAGTTTTTAGAACTTGCGTACATCTGTTTACAGTGAGCTCTGAAATCTGTTTAGAGTGGATCTCTGAAAGAAGTCCATTTGTCACTTAACAAAGGGAAAACCTTTTTTTGATGTTGTTGCTGGTTTTTAAACTTTTTCAACTTAACAAACCTCCTCATCCAATTTAAATCCAATTAACAGTCTTAACAATTTATTCCATGTTTTATTTCACTTCCAAACTGTGACACATGTAAAAAGCATTACTTTCATGCACATCACAGTCCCAGTCAGTTTGAAGACAACGCTTACCACAATTAGTCAGGACAAAACCTGAGCATAAATGTCTTTCCCATGTCCCCAGGGCTGGCAAGATATTTCTAACATACACGTACTGTTGTTTTACAGAAGTTCTACTTCAGGGGAGAAACAGCTTGCCTTCCAAACAAATCCCATGTATCTAACAATGAACATACTTACGTTTGTTAGTGGGGCATGTGCAAACATTGAGAACCCTTCAAAGATATATTCATGGTCGTCATACTCAATAACAGTAGGTCTGTCTGTCTAAAAAAAGCAAACAAAACCACCACGGAGTAAGCAAGAAGCATTACTACTTCCATCACTGAAAAAAAAAAAAAAATAGAGTCCTGGTTAGAATTATTTATAAAGTACTTACTAAGAAGTTTGTGGGAGGCGACACAGTAATTCGATAGTGGTATAGTCTTCCAGCATTGTTGGTCATGGGGCGACATGGTTTAATGGGCTTAAAGAAAGAGATAAGTAGAATTATGTGTAGAGTCAAGGCAAATTTAGATTAAAAGAGAGAATAAAGCATTTCTAATAGCCATGAAATGTGCACTAGGAAAAATTAAATAAAAGCAGGTAGTCATAATTAAGCATTCTGGGAAGAGGGAAAGCGGGGCCTTATCTACATTTTCACTTTCTGAAATATTTTTAGAGCTATTCAAAAGGAAAAAAAGGTGAAAAACATTGCTGTAATTTTGTCATTTTCCATTTGACTCTCCGTCTTTCTTACACACAGCAGTTAGCTGTTTACGTACCAGGCTGATTTCCTCTTTTATATAAATTCATTTCAGGAAACTGATTTTAAAAGCTTATGAAAAGGAACATGGACCTCACATGAGAAGATCTCAAAGTCTGTTATCAAGATAGACAGATATCAGCTCATCTGCTTGGGGCAAATCTGGGGCCTGAATAGAAGGGATTAGTCTATCACCAAGAGGCAGCGCTGGTAACCCTGCTCTGTCTGCCAGGTTGTAATGCCCGCCTGCAAGGTCCAAAGGCAGCCAGCCCTCTGTGCCCACTGATGCAACACCAATTGCCTGGGATTCATGTTTTCTTCCAGCTTGTTCTGAAGCAGTCCAGTTTAAAAACCTAAAAATCCTCAGCAGTCAGACAAAACCAGTTTCTCGCCTGCCCTACATCCAATTTGCTGCAGCTCAGAGGCTGCCACCAGCCTGTTCAGAATACATCTGTCTGCACAGGGAAAAAACACAAAAAATCACGGCAGCGAGTGGGGTACTACTGTAAACAGCATTTCTAAAGTTGGCCTGATGGGAATGGCAAGATAGCTACACACGTACGCAGCTCTGTGCACTTTGCAAACCCCATCCAATAAGTAGGGAAATTACTCTGGCTGTTCAGCCCCAAATTAAGCTTCTTACTGCTGCGACAAGACCGTTACAAACCAGCCAGTTTAAAGCTAGGCAGTTTTATCTACAGGACACTGTAAAAACTAGTATATCCTAGGAGATTTTCTGAAACTGCAAATTCCCAGCTGGCCTTCCTCCAGGGAGCAGCTGCCTTCACGCAGCAGGTTTTATATACCGGTTTTCTCCTGCTAAAATTTTCTCTCTCCTTCTCTGCAAGAAAAACACTAGAGACAACGTAGGGAGGAACTGATCCTGAACTGGGACAATTTATAGTAAGACCAAAGTAATTTTTCTGAAATGGAATAATACACAGAAATATTCACAAATCCTTAACTGCAGAGAAATAAAAGAATGTTTTAGTAAATATATGTAAAAAGACAAATTGAAAAATGAAATTCTTCAAGAAAAATTAAAAAGGTAAATCGTAAAACCTACATATTAATGTTCGCAAATTCTTTCACAAGAGCAACGGTTTTTATAATAAAAAAGTTTGAGGTGGTCCAAACAGTATTTTTCTTTCCAGAAACAATACTGGTCACGAAGCATGCTGTGTAAAAATGAGTATTTCTACGGAAAAATAACCAAGCACTATTTCATCAATGTTTTTCAAAAGAAAGGCACTACCACTATCAAATGTGTTTCAGGAAGCTGATGGAGTAATTTTTTCTAATCACTCATTCCTAAAGAACTTAAACTGTTTGACAGCGTGCAGACAGCACTGTGCGCAGTGCAGACATGCTCTAGTGCTAAGGCAAGAAGAACATATCCTGACAAGCTTCCTGCTCCTGTCAGCAGCAGAATTAATACTTTATTTACTTTTAAAACAATCCCTTTACAAAGACGGCCCTCATAACATACTCATCCACTTGAAGATGGTAGATCTTTGACCACAAGTTCTTTTTTATTAATGCAACGGTGTTTCAGAAACTTTAAAAAAAACCCCACCCTAGAACTGAACAAATACAAGCAAAAGTTTTACATAATTTTCAGGTGGATTTCATTACTAGTATTGCATTTTAAATATGAGGTTACACAACTATGTGCTTTAAAGTTGCACAGGAGTTTTTACTAAGCCTGTAAGTCATGGAAAAAAACCCTCAAATCAACCCAAGTACGAATTTACAGCAGGATGTTTGTATTCATAATGGCAATTCTTAGAATTAGTTACCTCTTCACCAGGATAAATGCCATGTCTTATTCCTGTTCGTCGTGCTTTAGCACTGCACTTGCACAAAGGTCCATCATTCATCTGTCAAAAACAAAATAGGATTCTGTTTTTATTGAAAAATGGTTTTGGAAAAGTATGTTAGTTTTAATGCCTGGAGTGCTGATGCTTCTAAAAGCCTGTCATGCTTAGATTAAGTGGATGTTCTTAAGCCAATAAAACTGAAAACAGTATAGACTAATGTAAGAGAACTGCACAATAGCATTAGAACTTCGTCACCGTTTCAGAAGCATAAGATGGAAAAATGCTCTCAGCAGAATCTTACCACTCTACTGTCATATACATCTTTTCCATTTCTTTTACATACAAATAGAACACTTTCTCCCTAAAATGAGATTCACGTCCTAAACATGCACGTGCAAATATTTACATACTGAAATCTCTAAGTGCAAACAGTTCCACACAGTTCACTGACTGAAATCCCGTCCCTGATTAACCCCTCTGCACCGTGGGAAGGCTATCACCAAAAGTATGCAAAGCAGACCATTTGAAGATTTTACTTGTTACTTTAAAGAAGTAATGGGAAGACTTCAATTACATCCTGCGAACAGCTCAGTAAAAAAGAGGAAGAGGGAAAAACATACCCACTTCAGTATTCTGCATGGGTGCATCAAGTAGCTATATCAAAAAGGGCCATTGCACGTGGTATAAAGCTAGTGTCTGTCTTTTCACTTTTATGACCAAGTTCAATGCAGACCATCAATTACCACAATAGCCTAAAGTTTTCTGCTCTTAACATCACACCTATTGCAGAAATCCAACAAAAAAAGCACAAAACCCAGAACCAAATCAGAAAAACAAATGAAGTTCCCAACCCCAGGCCTAAATGGCATTTTTTCAAAGTTTGAATTCAAGAACTGAAACATTGTTTTTAGACTTAGGAAAAAACCAACAACCTTGCAATGCAATACAAAAACCAGCAGAACTTTTCGTGCCGTTATAAACAGTCTGAAAATGGAACCAGCGTCCAGGGCGGAGCTAAATAGTACCACCAGCAAATAGATACAATGTGAAAATACCTCAGGAAACAAAAGCCACCAAACTGCTGTTAATGTAGTCTTCAGACAGCAGGGAGAGGGACACAACTTTTTAGCTTTGATGTTAATTCTCTGAATGTTAATCTCAATTTAATTTCTTCAGACTGGCACAGTGCATACATGCAAAGGAATGTAAGAAGTCGGGCACTTCTCTACTCCTTTGGGAACTGACTACTGCAATCTTAACAACAAAGTGACATGACATCTTTTTGTTCACACTTTTTTTCCGCACTTTGAGACCCTTGAGGAAAGTACAGGATCAATGAAATTGAATCATGCTTATAGGTAAGAGCATACGTCCTCACCGGCTTATACAGCCATAAAACAGAAGAGGGTTAAAAAATACACTCAATAGCAAATTGCTCATCACTCCCCCAAAAACAAGCACTAGCGCTGCCTCTGTTACATTAAACGCACAGACCGAAACGGAGGGAGAGATGTGAGGTACCTGTAAAGTCCAGGACTTGAGAAGCGAGTCAGATATCTTGTCCCTATTGACACACTAATGACACAGCTCATGGAACAAGATGCCGAAAAGTAATCATGAAGTGATGATAAAATGATGCTGAACGATCACAATTCTACATAAACTAAGGCAATGGCTTCTTACTTTCTCTGACCAACAGGGCAACACAAACAAGTAAATAACACTTGTAAGCAAAAAGCCATTGTGGTGGCATCAGCTTTAACAATTTTTCTGGCACCTGCCAGCACTGCTGGAGATGATCCAGAGTAACAAACACACTGCTCAGATTGAAGGGTTGGAAAGATCCATCGTAAAAATCCAGTTCCATGTCAGACGGTGTACTTGTATGGGCCAGTGTGCCCGGCAATCATTCCTGGTTTATGTAGTGATAGTTAGAAAGAATTTTGGCACAACACATAAATACCTAGGAAAACTTAAAACGTTTTCAAATAAAATCTACTCAAAAGTAGTACAGCACTGACAAGCTCACTATGATCTGATTTCAGCCCCTTCAAGAAAGACAAAGAGTCAGTCTCAAGAAAGTTCTCGGGAAAGAAAGTTTTTCAGCAGGAAACTCATAAACCACACATTCCTGTATCTATTCATACAACAGTTATTCCATGTCTTCTTATTTAGCTAATATTCTGGCCTGGAACATTACTTTGACGTGTGCCCAAGGGCTACACAATTTTTTCAGTTAAATATCTAAACAGTTTTCTAATTTTGTTTTCCATACAAATAAAAATAGCTAATTATGCTCAGTCACATTATTACTATTTTTTTTAACTAGAGGCATAAACATGAGTCTGTAACAGAATATTCAACACTCCTTTGAATTACCACAGTGGCAATAAGCATTGCAGTATCTCTTGGCATTATGATTTGTTGCATGTTAAACTCATGCATCACGCAAAGTGCCAGAAAAATAAATTTACTGAGGTGCCATTTGACAATGTGAGGATAGACAGTAAAATATTTAAGTAAGAAAGATGAAGATGGCAAATCTGCAAACAAAAACTAGTCTTCTGTGCAATGTATACATTCAAAACACCACTTCATGAGTTCAGCAATTACATTTAATGAGAATTATAATCTCCATGCAATTACAAAAAAAAGCATTAGACAAGAAATCAGGAGCATTAACTGCATATTTAAAACATTATTTATCATTATGAGCAGAGAGCTTTTAGGTGAAAAATTTGTAAAGGAGGTAAACATGCTGCCTTTTCTCCATCCCAGAATTCATCTGTGCGCCTTTATCTCAGGGCTAAGAGGACATTAGAAGACCGTTAGCAATTCAGGTTTTATTAACACTGTCAGACATGATTCCAGCTGAATAAATCCCAGGATTCATGAGCTGGAACCACACTCTTGAAATCAAAAGTGAAGGGCTTTGAAGAAGATGAGAGAGAAAAGGGAAAAGGTGGGTAAAAAATGCATATTGAAATAGATGTCGCCCAGCATGTTTGACAGCAACACAGAATTTTAGGTCTACAGGGGAGAATGACTTTCAGACACACAGTACTTTTTCCTCTCACCATACCTGTCCTGGATCATTGTACCACAGTTCTTCATGGAGACGATCAGGGTGTGCTTTTTTACGCTTAATTTCTGCAATGACGTCAAAAACTTCTGAATCCGAACTGCTAGAGCAGCTGCTGTCATCTTCAGAGTCACAGTCCGAGTCACTGGAGCTCTCTGATTCACACAGGGAAAATAAAAACAGCTGAAAAACACTTCCACACACTCTCTCCTCCAATAGCAATGCGTTCTCTGACATGCCATAGCTAACTGTGGCACAGAGTTATTAAAGTTGTATGTGATATTCACGCTAATGAAGAGGGACAGCAACTGCATTTTTAATTAAAAATGACAGCAAACGTCTACAACAACTGCATCTGTTTGCATACTTGAGAGATTGCTGTTTGGCTGTCCAGGAGCACCACTGCTCAGTTGTAGAAAAACAATTTCAGTTACTTGGCATTAACGATTATAGAGCTATAACCAACACATGTGTTACCATAAAGCTAAAAAAAAAAAAAACCAAAAAAACCTCTTCTTGTTTAAAAGTTAATTCTGCTTGCAATAAGCAAAGTACTTATGTCTAGTTTCATTTTACCTAAAAATGCTCCTGTCTGTAGCAGAATACTTTCTATTTAAGAGTTTCGAAAAAGCATATATGTATAGAAGTACAGAATTACTGTAGAACGTGTACTGTTAGACTAGTTTTTCAAAACCAATTACTTCTAATAAATCCATTATCACATATCAGAAACCACAGATAAGAAAAACACCTGGAACTACTAACTGAGTGAATCCAGTCATAAGTTTCTTGGAAGCCCTGTTCTGTGAGTTTTCCTCCTTACTTTTTTTTTTTTAAGATATTTTTCTTTGTATTAACTGAAAGAAGTTTTCTGATGTATCAGAGGGGAGAATAATGCTAAAGGAAAAAAAAGAACAGAAGACGGTCTTAGACTCGTTAAAATATCTCCTTTGTGGTGTTGTCAAAATAATTTTAGTAAGTGTCTGGACTTCATAAATATCTCTAACCTCTTGTGGTACTTACAAGCAACTCCCTTTCTTATACAAGTAACGTCACTCATTTCCACAGATCTCCTCAGCTCCAACTTAAATAAATGCCTTCATAGCCAAGACACATACCATGATGCAACTAAGTTTTATTATGCTTGGAGGGATGCAACATTTCTTCCATTTCTAAGTTTTCAGTTAAGAGAAAACATATTACTACGCTGCCAGTGCTTTGAAATACTGTGAAACTATGGTTTAAAATATGTGTATTTATTGAATACAAGACTCTCCTTAGTTAAAAGGAAAAGAGGGAGAGAGAGAAAATAAGAGAATATTACTAGTAAAATACGCTTTTAAAAAAAAAATTATGTTGTATTTTTATACAGTCCATAGTTCAGCATAACATTATTAAAATATGTCCTTGGGACATATGGTTTACATAGGTCATATATGCTCAGTTGAAATCAAGTTTTGCCTAAATGCGCATACACCTATGTTCCTACAAAAATCCGCATACACCTATGTTCCTACAAAAATCCGCAAACACTTGAGTTTTAAAAGTTCTCTGACAAACATCAATCAGTTGTGCAAGTCTAATTGTAGGTGCAAAACGAGTGTGGGACCTGATGGAGTTCTGAAAGACCAATGTAAAAATTTAGGTTTCATGTACTGAAGTCGGCCTTTCATGATCTAAAAGTGCTCTTGAAACGCATTGCTATCTCACTGCAATACGCAATTATTGCTAACATAAGGAAGAACAGAGACAGCATTTACTTAAGTACAAAATAAGACAAACTATTAGACACTCCAGAAGCATGGCTGTAGGAGAAACTGTCACAGACACCAGCCCAGGGGACCAGCGTAGACACGGAGCCTTTGGGTCCTCCAGAAAGAGTGGAAAAAGAAACACAGAGAAGTTGCTCTTGGCCCTGTCATATTTTAGCCTGGAGCAGCAAAGGAACTCTTTCTGCAGAGATCTGAGGAAGTGAAGCTTCACACAGCTACGCTGAATGCAGCAGTTTTGCCCTCGCTTCATGCACGTGAAAATATACCTCCCGAAAAACCCTACAGTTAACTTTGCTATCAATTCTTGAGCAAATTTGAATACGTGCAAACACACTGTTCAAAAAAACATAAAAAAGGTGTTTCCTTTATAAAAGTTAATTCACATTTTATCTAATTTGCGTTCATTTTTTTCTTTCATCTTTGTTTTATCTTTTTATACTACCAGCATGTCACTCACCATGTCATTATATACCTGTATTTCAACTTCAGAATTTTTTATATGTGATTTTTAAATAGTTACTAAGCTCAGATATGAGAGTCTGAAACAGCTCAACCAGCAAACATCAGTTAAAAAGCACGCCCAACAGAGTATCTAAATTAATGCGATACACCTAAGAATTTCTTAAACACACTATGAAACACTGAAATGCTGAAAGTATAAAAGGAATAGCTAACAGTTCTCACAAAACAAGAAAAATAGTTTTCATTGGCTTCTGAGTAGCCAAATTGCTATCAAAAAGCATGCCCTGCTAATTCAAGCAGTATTTCCCCAATAACTGATACAGCCAGCAGACTTATTTCACTGGAAGAATGACAATGGAGATAAACCATGTTTTGAAAACTAATACTTCTGCATAAGATTATAGGAAGCAGAGCTGCACAACCAAAATACAATCCAGAAGAAAGATGAAGTCAGTGCCATAACAAGCAGCCATGCAATTTTATCACCACTACTCTTGCTTTGTTTTTAGAAACATAAGACCAGGAGCTCCTCCAAGCCTCTTGTGCACCATGCTTTGGCCTATCTGATCATGCTCAAGGTGCTTTCATACCATGGAAAAGACTCTAGCATAAGGCAGTGCTGGATACTCCCCATCTTCCCTTAGACTTTCTGGGTAAAGAATCCAGCTCTGCTTCAGTCAAAAGTGTCCTGGTTTGAGGTAAAACAGAACCAACTTTCTGTTCAGTATTTTTTATTTCTTAGCTAGGCCTCTTCTAACTCTCTGAAATTAACAGCATGTTGTGTCTGAAGCAGTTTGTTCAGAGTGATAAGACAGTTTGTGCCAAGGAATGGTATGCAGAGAGGCTCTTGATTGTACTTATTGCTATAACAACCCCGGTCAGCTAATTTCGTTATTTGCCCCGTTAAAGGGTCGGAAGCGGAGGGGCACAGAGGGGTCCCAGCTGCGGGGAGGAGCGGACAGGACAGGTGACCCAAAATTGACCAACAGGGGTATTGCATCCCACCTGCCCCATGCTCGGTATAAAAGCTGAGGGATCAAAGAGTCAACTCTCTTCCTTCAATGGCTGACGTCCGAGGAGGACCCTGTCTGTTCATCTGCCTTTGATCCCGATCGATGTGTTCCTGACTCCATCTGTGGAATTCAGTTCCCACCCATTGCTGAGTCCAGCCTGAGACTTCCCCAGTACCTGCTGGTGACGTCATCCTGGGAGCTTAACATGGTTTTGTATATACTGTATCTATTTCATTATTTTCCTTTTTATTTTATTCTTAGTATTTTATTAAAGTAGTTTAGTTTCTTCTAAACTCATAAATCTCTCTTTATCTCTCCTCCTACTCTCTGTGCATGAGGGGCTGTCGCTGGCCATAGGCCGATTTGGCCAAAACCACGACAATAAGTAACAGTAAAACTCACATGAGCATGCAATACAAAGGAACGATTTACAAAACACAGATTACCCCACCAACATTATTAAATACACGCAACTGCCAAAACCAGGTTAACTACAGATTATTCCATTTCAAAGTTTTGTCATCGATTTTACCTACCTAAATCTTCATCCAGCTTGGTCTTTGGTGGCTCCCATGGGGGCCTGGCTGCTTTGGCCTTTGCCTGTCGCTTTCCTAACTCCTCATCAAACTTTTCATACAGATCTCGGAGCTTGCTTGTTCCTACCACAGTAGAGTCCCCCTGTTAATTAAAAAGCAGAACAACAACAACGAAAAAGACAGTGTTGAAATAGCACATGAACACAACATGTAACAGCATTTCACAATGAAAAGCAAGAGAGGGGAAAGACAGATCTCAGTGTAGTACAACAAAACATGGAAATACTTGTTAAGGCTTTAGCATACCATTACATTGCTCCACCAGGTGAATTAGCAGAGAAATTACTTAATTTGCTAGTGCATTATCATCAAACCTTTGGCCTAACGAAGCAGAACTATGGCTAAGCATTTAGTACAGCTCAGCATTGATTTTTAACAGGCTTAGAAGAAACAGGAGACCTGTGAAAGTATTTTGCAATTCAAAAAAATTTCATCACAGACATGAAACACAAAACTCAGCTCATTTTGTTGCCTGCTTCAAATTACCATGAATCCACCCTCCATGTCATTCTCAAAAAAAACCCCACAACCAACCACAAACACAAAAAAACCCCAGAAACCTCCCTCCCTCTATCTCTACTCCACCAGCGAGTGTTATTGTCAAGTACAAAGAAACCTGACTTCCTGCTTCTGCACAAAATTTCTCCATGGTTGTAGGAATATACGATGCTTGAGGCATCTTTGCTCAAATACAGCTATAACAGAAAAAACAAAACACCCTTCCCTCCTGAAGACAAAAAAGTGCCCCTCTTCCACGTACCACTAATCTGAATGAAAACAGACAGAAGAAACTGACGAAAATAGAGAAGAATACCAACAAATTAAGTCCTTAAGAGGGTTAAAAGACTGAGATGGTTGGGAAGAGAGAAGGATTAAATGACACAAAACATGATCCTGCTGAAGGGTTCATATTAATCAAGTAATCAAATAATCAATAAAGGACTGTGTACAGTAATTTTAGAGTTCTCTCACAAACATACCACTTGATCCATTGGGTCATTGGAATAATAGCTTTCAGAATGAGTACAGCGAACCCAGACTGGCTTAAGTAATTCCTCATCTTCCTCTTCATTTTTTTCAGATGCATTCTCCTCCGATTCTTTGTCTTTGATAGCGGTATAGTTTTTCTCTTTGCTGGAGCTCTGGTTCTCAGACCACCTTTCTCTGTCCTCCTCCCATCGGGGTCTCTTTCTCTCTCTGCTTGGAGACCGACTTAGTGGGAGAAAGTAAACGAAAGCAATTCCCTTTATTACTTTAACAGTGACAGTTTTGTAATGAAAAAAAATAGTTTGCTTCATATCACTACATCATTCTATCATATAAACTACAACAAAATCCAATTGCCTTATCCTGCTTTTAACTTGCAACGTAAAGAGCACTTTGTAGTTCTGACCTACTATAAAAAAATGACTTAAAATTGAAAGTGCTTTTGTATTTTAAATCTTATTCAAGAATTAGAATGAAAAAATACATACTATTTTAGATTAAAATTCCTACTTGCATTCTTGCATTGGTAATTTACAGACTGGAAGCAGATGCAAGAGGAATTTTTTAGGACAGAGCAGCAAAGTCCTCTCCAGAGATTAATCCTGTTTCTAACTCTACAAGGTCTTGAGATAACTGACATTTGCATGTATAAGGAGACAGTAATAAATTTAAGACATCATCTTTTCTGATTTCAAACCAGGCACGTATGCACATATACATACACAACAACTCACATGCATAGATGCACAGAGCCTCAAATACACAAGAGACCGAATGTAATCTTCCTTACCTTCCTGCCCTCTTGTAATCTTTTTTGTAGGATCTGTCTGGCGACGGTGATCTTCTGCTGTCACGGTGCCTATGCCTCTCCCTCTCCCGCTCCCTTGGAGAGGCCAAAACATAAGTTAAATGAGAAATCTGGCATTTCATACATTCCACACCTGAAAGGAGCACAGAAGCAGGCTGAGATCATGTTATGCAAAATAATACACACATGCTGACTGCTAAAAACCCAGACATTCTTAATGCTAACCTTCAAGAAATTTGCAAAAGACAGTCACCTATCTCCGCTGCCTTTGTCATAAAGCCATCTATCTCAATACAAATGTTAATTCAAGCCATACAGAGCTTCTATAAATTTAACTTCTATAAATTCACCACAGGGCTTGTTGCCATTCTTCCTCTTCTCCTGTTACAAATGGCAAAGGGTAAGATTGTTGTGTCTTTAACCACTCCTAATGCCTCAAGGAAGGGGAAAAACCTATTCCATGCACAATAGCTTTGTAAGCGCAGCAGTCACTCAAGTGTCTCTGGCAAGCCCTCCCTCCTTGACAGCCACCTCAAGCACACACAAAAAACTGACAGACACAGAAAATTTGCATCATGCTGAAACTATGACACCCAAGACTCAATTTGGACACAGACGTAAAGAACTTGACCATTCAAACATATTTCTGGGGCAAAAGAGTTTTAAATTAACTGAAGGCTTGGGGAAGAGTGGCTGAAAAGCTGCCTGGCCTGCCAAAAAGGCCAACAGCTAGTGTGGCCAGCAAGACTAGGGAAGAAATTGTGCTGTACTCAGCACTGGTGAGGCTGCACCTGAAATACTGTGTTCAGTTTTGGGCCCCTTGCTACAAGGAAGACATTGAGGTGCTGGAGCATCTCCAACGAAGATGAGTGAAGCTGGTGAAGGGTCTAGAGAACAAGTCCTGTGAGGAGTGGCTAAAGGAACTGAGGTTATTTAGCCTTGAGAAAAGGAAACTGATGGGAGACCTTATTGCTCTCTACAACTACCTGCAAGGAGGTTGTAACAAGGTGAGTGTTCATCTCTTCTCCCAAGTAACAAGCAAAAGGACAAGATGAAATGACCTTAAGTTGTACCAGGGGAGGTTTAGACTGGATATTAGGAAAAAATTCTTCACCAAAAGGGTTATCAGGCACTGGAAAGGGCTGCCCAGGGAAGTGGTTGAGTCACCATCCCTGGAGGTATTGAAAAGACCTGTAGATGTGGTGCTTCGGGACATGGGTTAGTGGTGGACTTGGCAGCGCTAAGTTAACGGTTGGACTTGATGATCTTGAGGGTGTTTTCCAACCTAAATGATTCTGTGAAATTACTGTGTACTTGAGGCAGCAAAGATCACACAGGCAGTTTTCACACTCTGATAACAGCTGACAACTTGTTAGTCCACAACCATTTGTGTTATCAGTCAAATCTCCTAGTAAATGAGTATGCTGATACACAAGGAACCATAAATACGTGCATCAGGTGGTTTGGTGGACTAACAGAATGAGTAAAGTTTATTTATGAACACATATATGTATGTTTCCATATGCATAACATGAAATAGAATGCAAATTTACAAAGCACAAAGTTCATATAAGTTATCTACTGTTCTTCCCCACACCCGTTCATCCTTCTCTACCCGTGCCTTGTTCAAGCACAGACTTCAGTCTTCAGAGAGAGCGTATTCTATGCCATGCTGTGCAAAAAAATCCACAACATGGCCAGGAAGTAGTTCTTATTAAAATAAGCAGATACGTTGTAATGTAGACCTGGAAACTGTTGGCCTCACGCAGTACTCCACAAATGTGTAAGAAAGAAGCTGCTGAAAACGTGTGTTTTAAAACTTAAAACTGAACTTTAAAATCTAAACAATAAATTGTGAAATTGCGTGGCAAATATCTGAGTCACCTACACAGGGCAGAAAATTCCACAAGCTTGTCATACAGAAAAGGCCAGTGCCTTAACGCCAGCTGCCTTCAGTTTTAGGAAAATCCTATTTTGGAAATCAGAGTAAACTTACTGAACGTGATGTCTGTGTGGGGTTTTTTTGGAATACAGCTAAGTTTCTGCAATTAAATCTCTGCACATCTAAATTAAAGTAACTTCATTTCCACAGGCACTATGTGTAAATTCATGTTTCATGTGTGATATGAGAAAGCTCAGAGCTTCTAAAATCAGAGCACATGATCCAAGTGCCCTGATCAAATATTTAAATACTTAACTTTCCAGTGTCTCTCCTTGAATATTCTGACCTAGATCATTAAACATATAAAGAGTGATCAAGAGAGCAAATCTAAGACATTTGAAAGATTTAACTGCTGATGGTTTGCTCTAAAACACCACGCAGCAAACTGCATCAGGCCAGCTCATAATTTGCAAGCTCTTTGTGTCTATGAAACACAGAGACAGAAACTTCATGATACATCCCAAAATAAGCTGTCCACACTCATCCACCTGAATCATAAGATGTCAATGTAGCTTACAATTTGCCTATTTCTTTTAACTGGTATATGCTAATTTTCACCTCAGTCCTCTCTTGAGACGACAGGCTGGCTTGCCAAGGTCTTCATCCTGAACAGAATCACACAGGCAGGTCTACGCACTCACTGGGAGGTCCTGTGAAGCCTGCACACACCTGCACTGGTCTCTCACGAGGATGAGGACAGCGTAGGACGAAGAACACCGCGCAACATGCTTTTCACTAAAACACCTCACTGCAAGGATTAGATATGTGCAGCTATCAGACTGTAAACCCCCTCCAAGTGCTGGTTCTTTACAAACACAGGGCTTACTCCAAGAAAGACCAATTTCAAGCAACACCTGGAACCCTAAATCTTGAAATTTGAAGTGCTGGGACTTAAACGTTTGTAAGGCTCAACTCTGAACGCAGCCTTTTGCATAAAGTTGCGCCAACTCTACTTTCATGCCACATGTTCTACGGTAAACACCCATGAGAGTAGAGCACTACTCAGCAATCCACTCAGTTTTCAAACAAGACCTTCTTTGCTTCCAGCTGTCTCCATGGACAAGGGCAACAAATCTGCCAAGCTTGCAAAGGTGAGGCAGGAGCAGTGTACCTGAAAGGTGTCAAAACAGTAGCTCCTTCCAGCAGACCTGAGTACCAACTACCTCCCAAGCTACAGGGAAAAACACAGGTGAGGGAAGAACATTGACGCAAATACTATGGGACAATAATTGCAGCTTTCCCCCTGCAAGTGGAAGATACCTCACATTACCTGCTACGCTCGTAACTTCTGTGATGAGGCGATAGCCTTCCTCTGTCGTAATCTGTCCGGTGCCGACTGCTTTCCTGCCTCCTCCTATCCGGACTCCGGCCTCGATCCCGACGATCCCCATGGGTAGTGGACCGATGCCTGTCACCGTGGATGTGCCCGTGTTCACGATGTCGGTGCTCGTCGTAGTGCTTGCTCCTCTCTGGAGACCGTCGATCATTTTGTGACTTTTCTCCCTGATACTGACCCGTGTGCCGAAAATGGCTGCTGCCGCCACCGCTGTTGGTAGCGCTGCTCTGAAAGGAGCCAGAGTTGTGCTGATAGCTATTGAAGTTAGGTGGTGGGAACGACTGCTGTGAGTAGCCCGCGGAGTACACAGGCTGGTAGTTGACTTGCTGTGGTATGACTGGTGGCGGGGGAGGATGAGGTACTGCAGGAGGAGGCATCATGTAAGGGAAGGTGCTTTGCCCAGCAGGAGTTCCTGGCACGGGAGCATTGCTAGGATTTGGCACGGGTGGAGGTGCAGGAGGGAAGCATGGAGGGACAGGGAAGCTCTGCCTCATCTGGTGGTTTGGAAATGGTGGCCTCATGGGACACTGGCTGATGGGATTTTGCGTGGAAGGTGGCACTGGAGGAGGATAGGGCACAAAGTCTGGCCTGGGGGGCATGTAACCAGTGGTCGGAGGGTTTGAATAGGTTGTTGGAGGGGCAGTTTGCTGGTCATACTGGTATTGTACAGAGGGCTGTTGTGGGTGAAGCTGACGTAGGTTCTGAGGGCGGTAGGTCTGTGTTGAAGTTCTTGCTCCTGGTCCCCCCTGACCACGGGGACATCCTCGCCCGGAATGGAAAGACATGGCTCACCTTCAATGAGGAAAATAAAAGTCCAGTGTCACACAATTTTTGTAGGATGTCCTTGATGGATCTGCAGGAAGTATTTCCAAAGCACCGAAATTAGAGATTCTGCACTTTCCTTTAACAGAAGGAGTGAAGGATGTCCGCTGTCTTTCACGCAGAGCTTTGTGCTCCTTGTACCTCTAGTATACATCATTTATGCCCCTTTGATTCCTTTAAGCCTCTAATCCACAAAAGCACTCTACTCTCTTTAAGCCAGAACCCAAACTGGACCACACTCCTTGACTTTGGGCAATATTAATTTCAACAAATGATTGATACGACGACTGGCCAAGGATTCAAGTACCTCTACTAGTATTCACTAGACACTTTGATATAAAGTTTTCAGATACCCCACACCAAAGAAACCACTCATTTTAACAACCGCAATGGTCATCCAAAGTCCCATAACAAGGTGTCCTTTCTAGAACATGATTCTAGACTTCAGGCAGAATGAATTTAGTAACGCCTTATTGCAAGTTACCTAGTCCAATAAATCATGTAAATCCTAAATGACATAGCAGCAATTTACATTCAAAATTGTGACCCCAATTTAGTAAAGGGCTGAATTCAATAGATATTTCGAAGTATTTTAAGTAAGGTAGGTAAATTTTTGTGAAATGCGAATCTGACAGGCTACAGTAAAAAAAAAAATATAAAATATTATGTAGATTGTGCTGTTACTCCAATTTCATTGAAATAAATGGTTCTCAAAAAATCCCTCTGCTGTCTGCTTGGCCCTGTTACTTTTCCAGCAATTGGCACTGCTGCAAAGTAGGTTTAAGTCTTGCTCAAAACTACACATGTATTTAATTCATTGTATTAATGTTCATAAATGAAAACAACTATGCTTCATTAAAGTTAAAATTCATTCTTTAATTACAGTGTTAAGTTTCAAAAACTGGGAAAAGAAAGGAAATAACTTTTAAAATAAAATTTAAAAAATCATTCATGGTGTCTTGGCTGGAATGGAGGGAGAGAAAAAAAAATTGTTTAAGCAGTTGCAGAACTCAAATCCTGTTTTCCATAAGGGGGAGGGAGAGAAAAAAAGGAGAGACACACTCATAATCAGAAAGATCACCAGATAAAGAAAACAAAATCTCCCTTTTACTGAGGCTTTGCTGATGCTGACGTAGATGCACAGAATATTCTCCCACGTGCTACCATGCAACATGTCCAACCCGGACTGGCTCAGAGCACCACTTTCAGGTGCATTCTGGTGCCACTGCTGCAAAAGATGTAGCTTACTGAGAGAGAGCAGACAACTTCTGGTGAATAGAAGTGAGAAAGGAAAAGAAATGAAGAGGAGGAAGAACCAAGAGAACCTTAAGTCTCTCCTTACACATGCAGGGCTTAGTGGAAGCCACTGGAATTGGTGGCAGTGGCGTTCATTCCCTCTCCAGAGAAACTGGACTAAGGCCAAAGTGAGAATCCTGCATTTCTAGGAGGTAGCAGCCATGACGGTTAAAGCCATTTGTTCCTTCCAGTCAGCCCGTACCTCCTCAGTACCCTCCAACCTTGTAAAGGCTCTCAAAAAGAAACAAAGAGTGTGTGTCGGGGGGGAAGTCCATTTCTATTATTTTGCCTGGCAAAAGCGCAACCTTTTATCATCATTAATTCTAAGCGATTAGATGCTTAATCGATTTTGCTTTAGTTCTCCGGTCACGACCTTACACAGCTCAGGCTTGTAAGAAAAAACCGTTCTATACTTTGCTGACGTTTACATACGCTGAGCTATATGCTTATCACCTTAAAGAAATTAAAGCAGAGATCACTATACCACACTGCCTTGCCTTAAAGCACTTTTTTTTTTTAACATGTTATAGGATTCAAACAAAAGGTCTTGCTTATTAACTCTCTCTAAATAGAGTTCTTCCCCAACACCAGAGAACTGCTCTGGTTTTATCACCTTAATTTCATTGCTTCAAAATGCACAGAATCACAGTTGCAAAGAAACATAAAAAAAGATACATGAAATTATTTCAAACACCCAAATTATTTTAAAGCTCCCTCTACTGCAAACTTTGGTGACATTCAATTTTCATTTAAATTTAAGTAAGCTCAAAAACACTGTAAGAGGCAAACTCTCCTTTTCCTGTCACTTAAAAAAAAGCAGCTTATTGTGCTGGTGGCCACCACACACAAAAGTAACACCAGTTCCTTTAACAAACACCGAAAAAACAACCTTTCTCTCCCTGCAGCCACACAGCTGAGAGGAACAGGGCACCGAGACCAGGCCACATCCAACCACCGCCTCCCAACGGTCTGCAACGGCCTCCAACGGCCACCGCAGGCTCGGCGGAGACAAACCCGGCGACGAGACCGACACCCGGCGGGGCAGGCTCTGCCCGGGCCGGCTCCGCCACGCCACTTTCCCGCCGCACGGCCCCGCTCCCCTCACGGAGCGGCCTCCCCAGCCGCAGGCCGCTCGGCTGCCGCGGGAGGCGCTGCCGGCAGGGGCCGCCTGGGCCCCGCCAGCCTGACCCCCACCGGCGCCGTCGCACCCCCCCCACCCCTGGACCTGCCCCCGCCGCGGCTACAGACTCCCCACGGGGACCCGCGGCACTGTAACGGAGCAGCCCAAGGGAAGTCCCTATCCTCCCCGCAACACCCCCCAGACAGGCAGCCGGGTCCGCCGAGCCCACCTGGCGCCCCGCCGCCGAGGCCGGCCCGGCCCGTAGCGCCCGGCTCCGGAAGCGGAAAGTGGTGGGAGGGCGCTGCGGGCGGAAGCGCCGCCCGCCGGGAGAGAGGGAGGGAAGAAGGCCGGGCTCTGCTTCATTCTGCCTGGCTGCCGCGGCATGAACAGCCCGGCGGCTGGCAGCGGTGATCGGCCCCGCGGGGGCTGCCTGCGGGCCTACCCGGCGCTGCCGGTGTGGGTGGTGGAGGACCACCAGGACGTGAGTACCCAGCGGGCCGGACAGTGGAGCGGGGAGTCCCTAGGGTCGTGCATGGGGAGTAGCTTCGTTTGTTTGTTTCTTTTCTTTCACCACGGGGCGGAGGCTTAGTCCGGGAGGCGGAAGCGAAAGGAGGTGCCCGGTGGATGCGCTGTGCGGTCGCCGGCGGTCTCCTGGGAGGATGCGCCTTCCCGCCGTGTAACCGGGGTGTCTCCCTCCGGCGGGGAACGGTCCCCGCGCCTGCGGCCCCTTTCCCTAAGGAAGCATAAGTGAAGTTCAGTGCTCAGGTGACCTCACTTTCCTTCCTGATTCAAGTTAATTAATGCCATGATCCCATTTTGGCACCTTTTTAACCAATTATTGCTGTCTTTTTTTTCTTTTTTTTTTTTTCTTCTTTGTGTTGTAGTTGCTGTAGTTAAAAGGAAATAATACCTACATTACATAGCTCTTAGAATTAGCTAGGTATCAGAAAAGTGCTTGGAAACTCAACCCTACACAGTGTGTGATGTGTGGACAGCAAATTGGTAAATATAATCACATCCCAACAAGCAGAATGACTGCCGCTTCATGAGAAATGTTAAATATGGAAATTTACTTTTTTTAGTTAAGTAATTAAACAAGGGGGCGAAGAAGGAGTTGCTTTTGAACTGCTTTTTCAGGTCTCTCGTATTGTTTGTCTATAGTAACGTAAGCCGAGACCTTAGTCTGAAGTAAGCAGATTCTTCACCCAGCAGTGCAGAAGCCTGCTGATTTCAGTGAGGATTGCTGGGGGCATGAAGATCTTGTGGAGATAAAAATGAAAAATATTAATGCTATTAGTGTCTTGCAAACAGAAAATTTTAGTGTAATAAAGCTGACTGAAGAAAATAATGTTCTGAACTTCTAAGTAAATAGTTTAACACAGGTCATTTTTGCTAGGACTCACTGAAATATATTATGCTATGATAGCTGGCTTTTCATGGTAACCAAGGACTAAGCGTGTCACTGTGACAGGAATACTGAGATAATGACTATTAATGATTCATCTTTTGTTTTACCTTCTATACTTCTGTTCTCAATTAACAAAGTCTATTCATACTCAGTATATACGCTGTGTTTTCAGTTAATGTGTGTATGTGCGTTGGTCTGTCTTGCATAAAGCAAGTGTAAGAACTTCATAGAAACTTATATGGTCCTTTATTGACACTGATGTTCCTCTAGGGCAAGATGTCACTAGGTGCATCATTAATAATACCAGCTAGTGTAAAGGAAACTTTGTTCTTAATTCCAAAGCAGGAGAACTTGGCAAGGTTAGAGATTCTAGTCGCTCATGTCTTCCTCCATCTTCTCCTAGTCTCACAATTTGTAGTTACACTTACCTGAGGTGAAATTTTAACTTTAGTTGCAAAGATTGTAGGTTGTTACGTAGGCCAGATTACTTCCTTTTTTCAAACAAGTAAAAGTTATGGATCAAGGAACCCTTTTTGTTTTTAACCTTGTTTTATCAGCTGTTACAGTAGTATACATATAACTGCATATTTAGTGGGTAAACTGAGGAATTTATTACTAGACAGATGAAATACAGTCCAAATTTCAGCTGTCAGTCATGTTTTGTGTAGTACACAGGATTTGTCATCAGTTTTATGCCAAAAAATTGTCTCAGATTCTGTTGTAATCTGGAAATCATGTGTAATTTTTGTTGCCCAGTCCTTTTACAGTCTTCACATTCCCTGTATAATAGGGCTGTGATTCACAACCCTTGCTGGATTTGTTCTGGCAGCTAAGGCAGTTACTGGCCCATAACTGTGGGAGGGACTCCATCTACTACAGTTCAGTGTAAGAGGTATCATGAATCAGCTGTCAGTTTTCTCATTTTACTACCCTACATTATTGCACTTCAGTGGTTGGCTACACTATAAATTGCTGAGTTGTCTCATCTCAGGTAGGTTTTTCCTACCTTTGAGTGAAGACCTTCAGCAGGGAATAAGGTTGGGCAGTTGAGAAAGGTAGTCTCTTTATTGCAGCCACTAAATCATGTAGGTATTAGGAATTAAGCCCTTTCTTCAAGGGGGATAGGTTAAAAGATCAGCTACAGTTTAAATGATGGTGGGGTCAGTTTTCACACTCTGTCAGTTAACTTACAAAACACAAGTAACGAGATGGTTTTATCTCCACAGCACCCATGCATGGTAAGGAAGCTTTAGTGGTTTTGCTGTTAAAGCTGTTGCATTTTTCAGCTCACTGGTTACAATGGAAATATTTTCATTTCCGTTGTTTTAGGTGCTGCCTTTCATCTATCGTGCCATTGGTTCAAAGCACCTTCCTGCCAGTAACATCAGCTTTGTTCATCTTGATTCCCATCCAGACCTTCTTATTCCTGTGAATATGCCTGCCGACACTGTATTTGACAAAGAAGCTCTTTTTAGGTAAGGCTTGGGTACTGCATCAGAATACTTTTAAGTCTAGTTCCTGCTGCCTTTGATTTATAGTGAATATTGATATGACTGTATAAGACATATGAACAAAAGAGATGTAAGTCAGCCTCAAGTTGTATCTGCTGTCTTTTCACTTTTACTGAAAACTTTTTTTTTGACGATGTTTTTTGAATGTGGGCAAATATTTAAGTGTCTTGTCAAGCTATTTAAGACTTAGAAATTTACTTTGTTTAGTTGTTCAATAGTATATTTTGTTATTAGGCCAATTAGTAGTTCCTCTGAGTAACAGGACAACACCCTGAGTGGGTGCTTTATGTCTGAAGAGCTGTGGTTTTAAAACAGCTCTCCTCATACTGAAAAATTGACTCTGAAATTTAAATAACTTCTCCTGTGTCGACGTGGTTGAATATGTGAAGCTGAACAAGATTTTCCTGTTAAGACCGATATTTTGCCCAACTACTTAGGTCAGTAACAAGCCACAGAGTGATCTTTGCTATTGTCTTTCTTTTCCTGTTTTAAAATAAGTGTTGATTTCTTCAGTGTTATGGTGATTTACAGCAATGACATGATGATGTAATTGGTATGTAAGTAATTGTATCATGCTACTCATGGTCAATATTTTATTTTCTTTGTTGGATGAATAAGAAGTTTTGTGGGCAGTAGCATACACGTAAAAAAAAGGAGCATTGATAATCAGGAAAGTTGCTATTCTGTAGGTGCTGATTGACTCCCTTTAATTATTGAGATTATATTTAAAATCTACTTAGAGCAGTTTATAGCAAAATACTCCCTTGAGGTATGTTTGAAGACATTTATAACAGTGTTGATGATGCTCCTTGTACTTTCCTCTGTGTGATGCATCAAGAGAAAAAGGACAAAAAATCCTTGTAGTTTATAATCAACGTGCCATACTAAGAGTGAAGCTGATCACACTCTATAATCCTAACTTTTAAAATTCTAGCGTAGACACTTTTGGTCTGGTCTGTTTTAGGAATAAAGATTTCCCTCTTCTTGTTTCTTTGATGATGTGAACCTTACGCGGAGAACTAATTTCAGATGATTTGCATGGGGGTTTTCAAGATGTAGAAGTTGTTTGTTGTGTCCTTGACTATGTTTTACTTACAGGGAAAGTGACAGTATTATCTCCAGTCTTTCTCCATTCATTACAGTGAATTAAGTATTGAGAACTGGATTATGCCTGCTGTTTATGCTGGCCATATTTCTCAAGTAGTGTGGCTTCACCCACCCTGGGCTCAGCAGATCTCGGAAGGAAAACACCACTTTTTAGTTGGGAAAGACCTATCAACAACTACAATCAGGTAAATTGTCTGCTGTCATATGCTACAAATATGAAAGCTATCTTTATAGCTTTTCATGGGCGGGGTTTTTTTTGTATTCTTGGATAAAGATGAAAATTTAATTTGTTTGTGAGTTCCTCGGTGACTATTTGAGTGAGTACAGTTAAAATTGTGCCTTGAATTCTTTTTTTAATAGGTAATTCTAGCTATTCACGTTTAATTTCAGCTACCCAAGTTTTAAATAGGTTCTCTTCATTAAAGTCAAAATCTCAGAAAGCAGTAATTTTTAACAGAGGATTTGGGTAACAGAGGACAGCAATTAGATCCTCCTCAGTCCTCCCTTATCAGGACAAAACAAACCCAGTTCCCTCAGTTTCCCATCATGTGCTCCAACCCTCTAATCACCTTCTTCTGTTTCTTGTCATCTCTCTCATCCTGGAGGCCCAGACTTGGGTGGAGTATGTCAAATGTGACCTCACTGGTGCTGAATAAGAGGAGAAATCTCTTCCCTTCCCTTGATGATTCTTTTTTCTTGTGCGTGGTTTTTTTTTGTTTTGTTTTTTAACTTAATCTACTAGTTAAGTACTGAAACAGGTACACAAGCAGACAGAGAATTCTCCATTATTGATAAAGTAAAAACTCAACTGGATGAGGCCTTAGATAGCCTGCCTCATCTAGTTTGGAAGTTAGTTCTTCGTCAGTCAGATGATTGACAAGAGACTTCCAGATGTCCCTTCCAATCTTAATCATTCTGTGATTTGATTTCCTATGACAGCCCCTCATAATTGTGCAAGATGCAGTCAATGACAATTTCACATTCACCATTTTCCCTGTATTGTGATTTTGTACAGCTCGAATGGACGTTTCCAAATCAAGTCTCTTGCCAGCATATCGGAATAAATCTTTTGAAGCAAGTCTAACAGAAGACAGCATAGCTCTATTTTACCACCTAAGAACACAGAAACTCTACAGTTATGAATCTGAGGCCTAAAGTAAACCTAAATAATAAGACAAAAGCTAATGCTTTCAGTTACAGTTAACCATGAGAACTAGCACACGTACAGAAATACTTCATGATGGCTGAATAGCTCTCCCACAGATCCTGTTTGCTTTAGCAACCTTGAAAACAACATTTCAAGATGCCTTTTGAAAACGGTCAAGTATCTTTTCTTCAGGTTCTAGGCTTACAAAAATCATGAAGGAAGAAAGGGAAAGAGTCCTCAGAAATACGAACTTCCTAGATGTTTTCTTGACAACAGGTGGCTGGATAGGCAATAGATACTAAGCAAAAGGCAGTACCATAAGCTCACGTTGAACCGTGGAGAATTTCTGAGAAGAGGCCCTGTGAATGCCCCATCAACAAGATGAAGCTGTGATCCAAGCTTTCACCTTAGCAGGCTTAGGATAATCCAGCCACAAGATATGAGGGAACTAAGCTTCACGTTTTTGCTGCTCATGAAATTATTTGTCTTTGTGGTTGATTGATGATGTACTCTGTAATCAAATAAGGCCTGAACACAAGTGAGCAGAAGTTCACAATTCTTCTTAAGCTTGTTTTTTAATCTGAATTTATGGTGCTGAAGGTTTAATGTACTGAAACATGGCTAGAAAATAATATTCTTTAAATTTTCACTGTAAGCAGAGTTTTTAGCATTGGTTTTTGTTTGTTTGTTTGCTTTTAATTAAGTGGATTCCATTGATATGTAGCTATTCATCATCAAACTACCTGGTCTCTCCCACTTAGAACAGGGAATCTATATCGGTGGTAAAGAAGAGTTAAATGCTACCTATTAATTCATAGTATTTTACTTTTACTAAATCAATATCCATGGGTTTCAGAGCAATTCACAAACACGGCTAACAGAATTTTCCTTAAAAAATAGGCAATCCAAGACAAAATATCCAGAGCTTTGCAGTCTTATATGCCATAATATTGACAATATCTTATTAAATTCTGAATGTTGTCTTTAGAATGCAATTCAATGACAAATTAATCTTAGTAGCACATAATGTAGAATTTTTTTCTTATCCATTAAAAACCTTGCAGGGCTACCATAAAAAATGTAGGGTGAATTTTAATGATTCAGCAATAAAGTACAAAAAACTTAAATTTAAAAACCTGCAGATTAAAATAGATAATTTTGTGTACACAGTTTTATTGCTTTTGTTACCCATCAATCATCCAATCATTCATCTTAGAATCCCTTAAGTGTTCATGCTTTTTCCTAAGCTCTTTGCAAAGATGTATATTAACTGTGAGTTATTGTCAATTGTAGGGTTACAGGTACAGATCATTACTTTTTAAGTGATGGTCTTTATGTCCCTGCTGATCAGCTGGAAAACCAGAAGCCTTTAAATTTACACGTCATTCTCATTAACCCTACTGAAGCATCAAACAGCCAGGAAGAAAATGGCGAAGTAGCATCTGCTAAGAGACCGAAGCTAAACACAGATGACACAGCCAGCACTGCTTCTGCCTCTTCATCAGTGGCTCCTGGTGACCTTGATCACAGCACCCCAAGTCTGAAGAAGAAGGAAGTACAAAATGCAAGGGCCCCAAACAAGGCAGAAATGTTTTCAGAGTGCTCAGCTTCAAGCTCTTTCAGTGAATGCCCAATAAGGGAAGTTGTTAAAGATGTCTGCCAAGTGCTGCAGAAAGGGGATGCCTATGTTTTAGACATTGACTTAGATTTTTTTTCAGTTAAAAATCCGTTCAAAGAAATGTACACACAGGTAAGCATGACAATGGAGAGGCCTCATACCATTCTGTCCTGATTTCAGCTCAATGGTGTATGGCTCACTTCTGCTTGTGCTTAGGACGTAAAAGCTAAGCTTGGGTTTCCAAAGGTAATGTTCCAAATACCCAGAGCAAGATTCATCAGGGAGGGGTGGCAGATTGTATCATTTTTTTATCCCTGAAGAGTGGTAACTTCTCCTGATGAGAGGCTGTTGCTCTCATTTCCTTTGTCTGGACTGCTGAGTATAAGAGTGAGCAAGCATTCTTATATGGCAAGACCCCCAACATCTGACATCTTTGAGTTTCACCTAGACTACTGCTTCCTTGTTCACCGTAAAGAAGTTCATATACTGTCCCTGACCTGCATTAGCTTCTGCTGTTCAGTATTTAGCATCACAGTATCTTCAGACAGTGTGCTGTGTCAGTTGTTCTGAATCACAGAGAGAAGCGAACAACAAAGGGAAAGCACAGTGGGGGTCTTGCCATATAAGAATAAAATTCAATACCTTTCTTAGGTAAAATACATTCTGAATAAAATAATGGAGAAGTTTCAGGGGTTGGGGTTTTTTTTGGTTGGTTGGTTTTTCTGGGGGTTGGTGGTGTAGGGTTTTTTATTTTTTTTCATTGTGCTTTTTTTTTGGTTTTATGCGATGGTAGCTTCTCAGCTTTGGAAGCGGACTTGTGCAGAGCACACAGCGTACCTTTTTTGATATAACGACTTCATTTGCAGTTAACATTTCTTAACTAGGTTTCCTCTATTGTAAATTGCGATAGTTCCATCCAAAAATTTTCACAAGTTAACACCTGAAATGTAAGAATACAAGGAAAAGCTAAAAAGCAAATGAGAGTATTATCAAGGAGTAGGGCTGGCAAGCCTCTGGTAATAGTTTACTTGTGAACTTGGCCAACCAGCCTGAAGCCTTTACCCATCCAGTTTTCGTTTACAGTCATACTCTCCTATTGCTTTTGTCTGCCTAAATCTGCTATCCCAGTTTTACTCAGCATCTCATTGTTTAGCAAAATGTGTATTTCATTTCAGAGTCTCTTAACTAATAGACTGTAAATATTTAGCTTTTAAAGCTGTGTTCTTGAGGTCAGGCTTGAAGTTAAGCAATTGCAAAATGTTTGGCTGAGGCCAAACTCAAGTACTTTCTCAAGCCTCACAGCCTCTTCCTCACCTGCATTTATAGAAAGTTGTCTGCAGTACTAGAGTAGATGAATGGTCTAAGTGATCAAAATCTTTTTTTGAAGAAGGAGAGCTTTGACGATTTTATTTCACGTTTGAAGAGCCTAATTTTTTGCCTCTTTCTTTTCCTTTTCAAAGACAGAGTATGAGCTTTTGCAAGAGTTGTACAATTTCAAGAAGCCTCATAAAAATGCAACAGAGGTATGGTGTTTCCTTGTGGGATGCATGAGGGAATGATTCTTTTGATTTACCCAATGAAAATGAGTTACGACGAGGAAGGAACCTATGAAAGGTGCTTAATGAAGTGGTCTCCAATTAAGCCATGCAGCATGCTGAATGCTAATCAGCAGCATCTTAGGAGTTCTTTCTTATTAAATGTTTTGGTTAAACGTGTGAACCGCATAAATATTTAGCGTGAATGTGAAAATTAATTTCTGTAAACAAGTGGTAATTGACAAGGAAGAATTTAAAACATAGTAAGTCATCTGCAATCCTGTTCTTTTCGTGACTCAACAGGGCTTTGGTTTGGGGTTTTTTTGTTGTTTATTTGGGGGTTTTTATGTTGGGTTTTTTTGTTTTTCTTCCCTCCAGGCTCTCCCCTTCCTTGCTGTAGTTGCTCTTCCTTGATAGTCAGAGCTCAATGTCTAGCTGGTATTTCACCTATTTATTTAGATGTGGAAAAGCCAGTATTATACCACTGTAATGTACTTTTCATTGTGTGCATTGTGTGCTTCTGAATTATGGAAATGTAAGCCTGCTGTAGCTGCCAAAATAATCATTCAGCCCTGAGCCCAAACCATGGAGACAGCCATGCTAATGGTCATTACACCAAGTAATTTCTAAACAAGATCTTGTCTTTGCTTTTGTAATCTCATTTGAACACCAATACACAAAGATTCAACACATACAGTTATCACAGATTACTGAATCCTAATTAATATGTGTGTGTAAAGAAATGGAGGTATGTGGAAGATTGTCAAATTGATTTTAAAGTTTCTTAGTCAATCAGCAATGAAAACAGTTACCTATTTAAAAAGTAGTTAAATGTGAAAGGGGTAAACACTTCTGACTTAAGTTCCCAATGTGATTTCAGGGCATAAGTTATTCACGAAAGCCAACAAGTTTATAGGAGGCAACTGAAATGGTTAGCAGACAGGGAGTAATGGATAAGTATAGAACTGAACAAGGCAAGATGCATGGATGAGTTTATAGTGAGACAGTCAATTTAAAGGACTTGAAGATAGAAAACTAGTGAACTTTGTGGTTTTTCAAAGTTTCAGAAAGTATCCTAGGTGTCTTGTCTCTTAAAATCTGTTTTCGTAGTTCCAGAGTACGTTAGGTGTACATTTCTGTCATACTAGAAGGTAATAGCGTGTTTGAGGTTTTTTTGTTTGATTTTGGGGTTTTTTTTAAGTAGTTTAGAGGGGGATGGGACGTGTCTTTAAGGTTAGTTACCGATGCTGCTTGGAAAAGTATCTTATACCCCAGGATAGGATCATAAAGCTGTACTCTATGAATGGTTGATACCCTCAGCTCCTCTTAAAAATTAGCCCAAAGTTGATATCATTGGCCACAAGAAGCAGCATCTGTTATATGATACAGCCAGGAGAATCCTAAGAGGGAATTGTTATGTTCTTAATTGTTACCCATCTATTACAATGTGCCTTTTCATAATTTTCCTTCACATGCCACTGCACTGAGCGTTTTTAATACCAAATATGCCAAGCATTGCTTTTCATTTTACATGTTATGTGGATCTCTTTCTGACAACGTTCGCATGCACAACTATATTCATGTACATAGCGTCACTCGAAGAAGACTGACTCTTCAAGTGTTCTAAACTTTTTAAGAAAGGGCATAAGCCTTTGCAGGATCAGAGTAATAACTGACAAATTAATTCCATGTTTTTTCAGGCACAGAGAGTTGAAACAACTTTAAAGCATCAAAGAGCCCATTTTGTTTTGTTTTTCTGAAAATGCATTTGATTTAATAATATTTTTTTAAAACTTATAAAATTAAATTCTCTTTTCACACTCATCTGAGCATTGCAGTGCTATAGAAATAAATCCAACAATAAGTCATACACAGTTTCTTTGCTCTCCCTGGTGTATTCTACCAGCATGTAGATGTGGCTTTTCCCATTTGTTGTAAGAAAGACAGTGCAAAGAGAGGTGGTTTATTCTGAAGGTATAACAGCTTCTGCAGGCATTCATTCTGATCCTTTTGAAAAGGTGTTCTGCAGTAATGAATCAGTTGTTTCTGATTCCCCAATTCCAGTAGATCAGTCATTTCAGAATTTAAATCGTAGTGTAAGCCATGATGTTCTTACCTCTTTTTTTCCTAACATACTTTTATATGTGCTTATTTAAAGGAGGGTTTGCTGGATTGTGTTGAAAACCGTGTTCATCAGCTAGAAGATCTGGAAGCAGCATTTGCAGATTTGTGTGACAGTGATGATGAAGAGACCCTACAGAAGTGGGCTTCGTGTCCTGGGTAGGAGATTTGTAAATGGCTTAAAATGCAAACAGTAGTTTGGGAACTGATTAGCCCAGCACTTTGTTAACAGAAAAGGAGAGAAGCTGGACAGGATCTATGCAAAGCTACCATTTTTTCTTTAATTCTGGAGAAGAAAGAGTCAGACAAAACAAAAGAAAAGGCAGTCTGCTGTCTTCAGTGCCATGGTAAGCCTTCCAAGATCAGCCTTGTACAGCTTCATGCAAATTGTGTTGCCTGTGGAGGAAGGCAGATTTGGTGACTAACAATTTAGGTATCTGTGTGAAGCAGAGCTCTCAAAAAAAGCAACAGACTATGGAGGATATGGAGAAGGATTTCTTCGGTGGTCCCAAAGGCTCTGCTTGCTGTGGAAAAATGGAAGTGAATGAAAGGCTGTACCTGAGTGACAGTGTCCACAAAACATCTCGGCAGCATCCACTATGCTTTTAAACTAAATGTTTTCTGCTGAAAAGAAATAGCAAAAGTCCGAGCTTTCCCTTGATGGGAAAATCACTCATTTTCCCCATCAAATGCAGCAGTTACTGCCAGACCTCTGTAACAATGACCACAGGTATTTCCTATGAAGTTCATACAACTTAGAGCTACAACAGCTTCTCTCCAGGTCTGCCCTAAAAGAAGTGCAAAGATGTCTTGCCAGAGGCAGGTGTGAGTATAGGGTCTTGCTAAGAAAGACCTGGTGAAACAGTACAATAGTACTGATAATTTCCATTTTTCTCAGGTGTGAGATGGCACAGAGGGACAAATTTCATTTTCGAATCCTAGGCCATGATAACTTCTACATTCTTCTTTTTTTCCCCTCTCTCATTTGTTTTTTTTGTTGGTGGTGGTTTTTTGTTTGTTTTTTTACCACTTAAGGTAAATATATGTGTTTCCAACTGCAGAATGAAGCCACTTGTTCAACTAGTTCACAGTTTGAAAACCAGGATGGAAAGCCCAGACTACGAAATGGTAGGTGACTGGGTAAAAGAGCAGGAGGTAGACGGATTTCAAAAGCATAGCTTCAGCTATGCGTGGGAAAAGATCATGCTTCATTTTAGACTTGCATCTTTATTCAGGACTTTGTGAGATTTTGGTAATTTTCCCATGTCTTATTGCTTAGGCCAGCTTTTCTTTTTAAAGCTTCTAAAATTCTACTTGTCTATATTTAGGCAACATTAATGTGATCTTTCAGGACTGTGATGTCTCAGGCTGCTTCCTGTGAAGGAAGGTTTCATTTCACCAGGGTCTGCTGATATGCTTTATAGAACTTAAATCAAGGTACCTATTTGTATAAGATCAGACTTATCATCTTCAAGGGCTATAGCATACTCTGAATTCATAGGAGAGGTACAGTACACTGGAGATAATGAAATGATCCATACAACCTTCCAGAATTTTATTCTTTTTGCTTAAAGAACAAGTTGGGGAAAAACAACTCTTACTGCCTGAAGAGGTGTAAGTTACCTACTGGGCTAGAGATAGTATCTTAAGAGACTTTTCACACAGATAAGCTATATCAATGATTCATCAACAGAACTTAAATCTCTGTTTAATTTACATGTAGGTCCATCAGGCTGGTCTGACCTGTGATTATGTGGAGCTTCCCCACCATGTTAGCACTGAAGAGGAAATCGAAGGCCTCATACAATCCATTAAAGTGTTACTAAAAGATATGCCTAAGCCCACACTTGTGACAGTTGCTCGGTAAGACTATGTAGATAACTTTACTTTAAAACACTTGGACTGTGCTTACAAAGCTAAATGATTCTATTGATGTAGCACTGGTTGGCACATCTTAAGTTCTGTCTTAAAGTGGAAGACTTACAGCGTAGTGAAAATTGACATTTGAAAATGTTGCTCACAAGGCAGTGACAGTGTCTAAGGGAAGGTTCTGCACTGATCTCTGGTTTTACTGGGCTTTAGAGTAGCTAGCACAGATTTCAAAAGCAATGAAAACATTATGACTCAATGAGCTTTAGCACAGGCTATACAAAGCACGTGATGAGGCCTTGTGTGTGTTGAGATTGGTAGCTTTCACTGGGTTTCCTACACCTTCGCTACTTTTATTACTTCTGCTAGTTAGAGCAAAGCTAGCTTGGACAAACCTTCCGTAATCTATTGTTTTAGGGTTTTACCACAGATAGGATTTCTGTTTTCAGTGGAACTCCTGATGGAAGGGGTTTTCATTTAATAGGCTTAAAGGGATTGATATTCTAGAAAGCTCTAGTAAAGCTTTGTATGGGGTAAAAGTTACGCTTCCAAGAGTGTAAGGGTCTTCTTTGGGAGAATAGGATGGAGTTTGAGGCCAGCGACCTGGGTGAACCAGGGATCTGTCGTGAGAAAACTTAATATGAACACCACAGTGTAACTGTTGACAAATTGATGTAATTTAATCACTTCAGAAATACTAAGTGTGCCCTTAAAGGGCAGGCAATAATAGCAGAAACTGACATGAAATTGTTTTTGTCAACAAGAAAATATGGCTAATGCATACAATAAAAGAAAGCTGTATTTCCTGTGCCAGCTGCAGGGTTATCAGCCACTGTTACTGAGAAAATACAGAATCATTTTCATAGATCTTGACAGATGTAAAATCCAAGAAGGTTCAGCTCTGCTTTTTCACTAGTATCTTTTTGCAGTTCATTAATAGATACTGTAAATAATGTCATATCCCAGGGATTGTGAAGATTTCTTTTTCAAGTTTTCCTACCTATTTCACCAGTGGCACTTGAATTTTTCTTCAGTCTTAACTTTCCACCAGTCCTTTTGCTTGAACTTTGACTGCCAACATGTTTTGTGTCAGAGTCAGGAAGAGAGTAGAATTGGAAGGATGAATAGGTCACATGCCTAATCTGCTCCAGACTTTCTGTTCTTCAGGCAAACTGTTACTGTTGAAAGTAGTGAGGAGAAGCACAGCGCAATGCTTTGAAGGGATACTGGGAGGCAGAACTCATCACGGTTTGAAAGTAGCTTCAGCCTAGACACAGAGCATTGCAAGAATACATATTGCAGTGATATCTGTACTCTCTCATGCTTTTTTCAATTCCTTGTTACAGATCAAGTTTGGATGACTATTGCCCTTCAGAGCAGGTTGACATCATTCAAGAGAAGGTTCTCAATTTACTAGGTTCGGTGTATGGCACTCTGGATGTGCACTTAGATTACTCAAGCACTGCATCTTCTTTGTGACTGTTCTTCTTGTATTGCCCTCTAATGCAGTGGATTAATTTAAATTGCATATTTGCTATGTTTGCAAGGGGAAAAATACTGTTATTTCAGCAGGTGGCACTAGAACCCAAGCTGACCAAGAGCTAGTTTGGAGTTGCATTGCTTTCTCCAAGTCTGCTGCATCTGAACTGTCACCTGTTTGGCTTTGTTCAGATTAGTTCTGTGATTATTATTTTTACTGTCTTGCGTGTTAAAATTGGTGCAAAAGAAACTGTTTTGTCCATAAAATTATTTTTTTACCTGATTTCTTTAAGTATCTGTAAAAAAAAAATAAATTATATATACAAATTCTTAAAATAAATGCATTTCTCTTATGTAATTAAACTTTTTTTTTTTGTTGGAGCTTGGTGAGTAGCAGACATGTTCCTGAGTTGCATTGTACTTTTTAAAAAAATTATCTCAATAATGCCATTAAGACATTAGGTTTACGTGGTGATCTTTCTTAACTGCTGTGCTCAGCTGACCAGGCATCCCTCTGTCATTTCTCTAGAGTAGCTTATGGCTTCTCCCCCATCCACAGAATATCATTTATATTTATAATCTATTGTGTTAACTTTGTCTTATTTTGCCCTAGAGTATTTCATTGGTGACTCAGATAATATCTCTAATGTACAGACACTGGCTTGGTATTTTCATTTTAGATATTTTTGAGGATAAAAAATACGCGTGCATGTGCATGCTTGTATCTGTTGAATCCTGTAAGGAGTTGAATTGATGTTTTCTTCAGAAAGAAAGATTTAACTTCACTGAAGTCAGCAGCAAAACCTCCAGGACTGGGTTTCCTCTCATTTCAGTATTGCTGTTTGGAAAATAACAGGTTTAGAACCATTTAATTTAGAAAGAAATCTGGTTCTAGAGAAAACTGCCACTTCCAGAGGGGAAAAAAAAAACCAAACAACAAAACAAACAAACAGGCTGTTTTTATTGGTCTGTAATACATCCCCTCCTTCAGCCAGTGTCAGGGCCCTGGGGTAATGACAGCCCTTGCTGACCTGGCTTCTTTCCGTGCTCACTGTACTGCCCAGTGATCACTGTACTGCTGAGACCTGCTGCTGTCTCCATCCTGCCCTGCTCTCCTGGCTCCAGTCCTGTGGCTCTGCCCTGTCGGTGCGGCACGGCCTGGCCTGCTCCAGGGCCACCCTTGGCTCTCCTGGAGGGAGCAGCCACCGTTGCTGTGCCCTGACAGCTCAGGCCATCTCGGGTCCTGAGTGGCCCATTGCCAGGCGCAGCCCTGGGGGCTGCCACCATGACTGTCCCCAGGCTGGGTGCCGTGGAGCCTGGCCGTTAGGCTGCACAGTGTCAGTTCATGAAATTGGCTGCAGGAGCTGGGTGGGAAGGGTGAGCCCTTAGGGCCCGCTGTGGCTTGAGGCAGTGCCTCTATTCACAGATGGCTTTGTGAGAGCCTCGGTTGGCCGGGCAGAACTGTGCTATCACACCCCGAGCACTTCTCTCTCCGCGGCTAACGTAACTCTCACAGCACAGGAGTACCCCTGCCACCTTTCACCCAATGGGTTTGTTTGCTTACCTGTTCCAAGCCCAGCAAAGAACAGCTCTTACTTGTAAAAAAAAAAAAAAAAAAAAATATCTTTACACAGGCAGTACGTGATCTGATTCCATTTCTGTACGCAATGTGTGACTGTTTATGAAGTATTAAAGGATCTTGGATGCAAGGCTGGCCAACGTTATAGTAAATGGGATTATATCAGGCTGGCGGCCAGTCACCAGTAGGGTTCTGCAGGGCTCAATTTTAGGGCCAGTGTTCTTTAATGCTTTTATAAATGATCTGTACACAGGAATCAAATGTACATTGAGCAAGATTGCTGATGATACTAAATTAGGAGGAGCTGTGGACTCCCTCAAGGGTAGAGAGGCCTTCCAGACAGATCTGGATAGACTAGAGAGCTGGGAAATCACCAACCATATGAAATCTAACAAGAGCAAGTGGTGAATTCTTCTCCTGGGATGGAGTAATCCTGGTTATACTTACAAATTGGGGAATGAGAGGAAAGAGATCTGGGGGTTTGGGTTGACGGCAAGTTGAATATGAGTCAACAGTGTGCCCTGGCAGCCAAAAGGGCCAACCCTAGCTCGTCCAGTCTTCAGGACCACAGATTGTAATACTGTCTCTTCAGTTCACAGCTTGCTTTTCTTTCGTAGCCAAAAGGCACACACATTACTAAAAACACTTGAAAGGAGACAAAATCTATAGTTAAGGTCTGGAAGGAACTCAAGAAAGGGCAAAGCAAGCGTCTTTGAATTATTCTGTTGTAGAATTTTTAAGCAATGTAGAAACTTGAGACATTCTTAATAGCCCCCTGAGAGTTAAAAAAGCTTTCAAAATTAAGCTATTAGATATTAAAATTACTTCCTGATTGAAAAAGACCTTTAATTTCAAATTTGTTATAAAGTTACCAGAAAGAAGGGCCTTTAGCTGGTCCCCAGCCTAATGAGGGGCACTGGATCAGGCTGGTCCTTCTCAGATCTGACAGGATGAATCTGCCCTTAGGTCAAGAAGGGTTCTTCGGCAACTGGTACCTCCTGTGATGGTGTTAAAGAGTCCAGGCAGAGCACCAGATTACACTTCTGGGGCATTTCTAAGCATATTGTGCAGTTTGTAAGCCTCCCATCTACTGTCTTCAGGTCAGAAGCATGAAGGAAGAAGGCAAAATTAACAGTGTTTATACTTGCCTTTCTTGTCTGAGTTTGGATGGTAAATGAATTTGCCTGTACCAAAAAATTCTGCTTGAAATTTCTGCCATTTGTGTCCTTCCTCCTATATAGCCATTAAAAACATGAAAGTTCATTGCTGATATGTTATAAACAAATTTACAGCTAGACTTGCCTTTTCAAGGATCAGATACTTTCCTTGCTGAAGAAACAGCTTCCTGCTTGAATGGAGGGTATTCATTTCTCTCTGCAATCAGTACTGCAGTAATTTCCACTCTCAGAAGCACCTGTCAGTAAGACAAGATAATTCTTATACCCATGAAAATTACACTTCTCTAATAAAGTATGAGTGCAAAGTCCCTGAGTACCCTGAAATTCATATTAGAAAATGGTGTACAAATTCATTTTGGAGATGCTGCGATAAATTAATAGACAGGCTGCTGATCTGGAGAGAAAGGATCATTTTTTCCCAAAGAGGAGAGAGGGAAGGAAAACTCAGAGCTCACGTCCAGTCTGGAAGTAGGCATCCAGGAAGGTAAGCATCCAGAAAGAGGATAGCACCGGTGAGAAGCGGGTGCTGATGAGTTTCTGGCTGTGCGTCTGGCTGAAAAGACTTACTGTGATTCAACTGGAATGGCCTGGATTTATAAACCAGCATACACTTCTCCGACTGATGCTCTATGCCAGATTAAAGTCTGGGTCAAGCTCCAGTTCAGGTTAATAGTTGCCTGTGTTAGTGGGTTACACCTGGTCTGTTTATACCACAGTTTCTCACAAATATGTCAGAATTTAATGTTCCCTTCACTTCCTATGTGGCTATTTGTCTTTTTTGTGGGCTGCAACCAGCCACCTTCAGGTAGGGCTGATTTTTGCTGATATGATTATGCAATAGCCAGCTTGTAGGGCTTTAGAGGAAAGATTGGAAAGCAAACAAAAGCCTTATAGCATTGATGAAAAACTGTCTGGTTCATCACCTATTGAATTCAGGCTAGAGTGTGTAGAACTGAAGTCTAAGGGCTTAATTTTTTTACAACATGTGTTAGTGACTTTTAAAGAACCTTTGCTGAGCCTAGCTCAATTTGCATGTCACGAGGTAGCTGACAACTACATAGCAAATGGGTTTTACAACATATAATTTGTTTGCCAAAAGTAAGTTTTTTGCAAAAAAAGCGTTCCTATCCAAACTTTATTCTGTCAGGAACTCTGTCTTTGGGGTTTTTTTTTACCTGGCACAATGCAATATTTTCATCTTGCTTTCACTTACTGGCTACTTGTAGAAGGTCATAACGGCACTTTAGAATAATTTTTTCATTCCCACTCCACCTTTCTCTGCAAGTCCCTCCAGATGGCAAATAATTTTTTGCCTAACTCCTGCAGTTTGTTTTGCCACAGGTTGACACTTGAAGAACGCGTATAGGTGAGAAGTTCTTCCGACTCACTTTACTATGAACATCTTAATGCAAACCCTTCACCAGTCAGGACCTTTGTCTGAACAAATGCAGTGAGTACTCAAAGGAACAGTTTTCTTTATGGGGAATGTTCTCAGTGACCTAGACCCAGCTGTGTTTTTTTTCTGTTTCTTCCAAGAGGACGTCAGTGCAATGTAAGTTTTTACTTATCCCAATACCAATGGACACTCTTGCATTTAACGTTTCACATATTTCATCCAGAAGATAAAAGAAAAAAATAAGGTACGTTGTAAAGAACTTCCTCAGGATAAAGGAAAAGGTTGTAATTAAATGAACTACAAGTACCCATTACTTACTTAAGTAATACAGTTAAAGCATGTTATAACCTTGTGCTTGGAAAAATAAAATAACATTATTAGAAACAAGCTTAAGCCATTTACTCTTTTGTACAGATATGCTATTAAGGAAATTTGATCAGAATAGTGCTTTTAAACACCACCATGAAGGCACCAGGATTATAATTTACCCATTTTAAATAAGAAATACAATAACTTTTTTTTTCTTTGCAAGAAATGGAGCAGCTGCTAATTTTAAGAGAAGAGTGGATTTGATTTTAAATAGCACCTATAACAGCAGAGTGACTAACATAGGTATTCACTCCTCCATCAACCTCTGAAATTTGAGAGCCCGTGCAAACCCCAGGCAGCATACAGAACAACTCCAGAAATTAAATTCCCAGCCTTTAGTGCAGAAGAAGCACTAACAATTTAATTATTGATAAAATTAGCCATGCTCTGCTCTGTATAAAGCCCTTTAATTGGGGTTTAGAGTAGGAGGGCAATGACTGGCCACTTTTAACAGAGTCACCAACGTGTAGACTGCAATTCTCTTGAAATGACCTGGGAGATGTGCTGAGCCCCCTTGGTGCCCCAGCACATTCAGTGTCACAGGGGAAAAAGGACAACAACCCTGGGCTTATGCCAGGGCTGGGGGACACCTGGCAATCCCTCATCCTGGCTGATTCGTGCCACTGTGCACTCAGGTCCTCCCTGTCTCAGCTACCCCTCAGGCCCCTGGCAACATCGGCTACACCGGGTTTTAGAGGCATCAAGATTTGGATCTTGCCAGGAAAATTTACCTTTCTGTCAGGGTAGATTTCCAGCTTCAGAAGCAAAAAAGTCGAACTCCTTGGTGGTCTACGCCTCCCATGGAGAGGCAGAAATTAACAATGTGGGGACGGCAAGTTGTGCTCACTGGTAGAAACCCATCTAAAAGGGGAATGAAGGAAAGGAAACGCTCCTCTGCAGCTTTTTAATTTGATCTTTGCTTTGCTGTGCTTTGTAGAGGGTCTTTGCCAACTGAATGGAATAGCCCACCCCCAATTTGGTTATCACTGCAAAAACAGATTTCTGCATCTTCATCTGCTTTTGCTTTTTGAAATTTTACCGTTACTCTTTTGCACTTACTTGACCTTAATCAAGACGTTGCCAGGATGACTATAGGAGCAGAACTGAAAACATCCATAAAGTTTTTATATTAAGTAGTTCTCCAGATGTCTGTGCATCGAGATGGCTGTCTCCCTGGAAACGTTAATATTAGACCTAGTGTTTGCTCTGAGAATTTCATACCAGTTATACATGATCTTTTGAATACTCAATGATATTCTTTATTTATTGTAATTAGATAACTGACTTGGATTAATTAGCCTGGAGCAGCAGCAGTGTATTATGATGAAGTGCAATGTTGTGGGGTTTCTCTTACAATTAGAATTTAAATTACTATTGAAAATGACACTTCATTTCCATTTTTATTCTAAATCCATCATCACTGATTTTCTTCTATGTCAAGAAATGGAATAAACCTGACATTTTTCAGCACTGCAGTAAAAGATGCTTTATTCTCTTTTCTGAGACACTGACACAGGAGTCACTTAAGATGAGCCTGTTTGCAATACAAACCTTTTTTTTTTTTTCAAGTTGTAAGAGGAAAGCCTTTTAAAACTGTATTTATCCACTACTGCTTTGAAAGACAGAATAGCTAGCCTTGCTTGAATATGATTTTTATGTTTTAAAATGTAGTATTTGGTGCAGCCTTATCTATACACAGATGGAGGATTGGGTAACTCGGATAGAAAGCCACAGAGCCATCCAGAAATGGGTAATAATTTATTGGATACACAAACTTCATAACAAGTCTTCAAAAGGCAGAGATTTGGCTTCCTCTTTGACAGAGAAGTTCAGAAGCAGAAGGTAACACCTGTGCTTTCTTTCACCTTGTGTGGATACAAAAGACGAGAATGCTTTAGAAAGTTTGGCAGTTTCCTTCTGGCACAAATATCTTACATATGCTTGAGAAAATCAGAAGGAATGCAGAAGACTTTCTAAAGAGGAGGACACTATAGACCAGCTGGCTTAAACTACAGTGTCTGGATATTAGTACTGAACCAGGACAAGCAACATGAATTCTAATTTCTTAGTATGCAGCAGTAGTAAAGGAACCACCTCATCCATATTTTCATCTTTATGTGCAAGAGGACACATTTTTAAAAACATATTTCTTGAGGCTAGATCTTATTTTTATGGATGCACACATGCCCCTGTAATCACCGAAGTGAAACTGAATTTTACAATTTTCTGTTGTTTTCAAACAACAGAAAAAAAACCCAACCAGTATATGAAGATATTCCACTCCATCCTGGGCTAGACACAGCCATCAGATTTCTGTGTGAAGAAAAAGAAGTCTATTAAAACCCTGAAAAGACTGGAATCCCAGTTCATGTAGGAGCTCATCACATTTATTTAGCATTCACCTTTTGCTTTAGGAAACCGAAGGCCTCAGAAGGAGTCAAAAGTCATGCCAAGGGTGAACAAACATTTAGGGCTTTGCTAGTTTAACCATACTGCAATAGGCAATGATCCTAATGAGGCTTGCAAGTGATAGGCTCTGAATTAGCTATTATTAGTTAGAAGAGTGGTCTTAGGGTTGGAGTGAAGGATGTCCAGAAAGAAACTCTAGAGGAAGCTCAGACAGCAAGTCAAGCCTAGTTGAGTCCTTGCATTGGGGACTGCACTGGAGACAGTTCTCTATTAAAAACCTCAAAACTCACTTGCATGCTGCACTGGGATGAAACGAAGACACGTCAGCTTCGTGCAGCTTAGCATTAGATTAATCACTCGCCACTATCCTTTGTGCAGACACTTTCTATGTCATCCAAAAGTGATGTTTGCAAAAGTAAATCATCTTGTTTTGTGGTTCTATGCAGCTCAGAGCACCTAAACAGATAACCACCTTCTTGTGACTCTCCAGTTCCTGTATCCCCACGACCTGCAATTGTTTCCTGAACTGAGGAATCCTTCCTGACCGTGGAGATACTTGTTATGGTCACTAGGTGGAGCAACAAATGCATCATTTGAAAGCTACTTGAAGGACTGGAAGTAAAGTGGAAGAAACCTTGAACCTTTGCAAGTTCATTCCCTTCCTAAACTGTGATCAAGAAAAAACAATGGGATAATTCCCTCCTGGGTATTCAAGAATTTTCTATTATATTGAAAGCTCAGCACTACTTTTTACCATTTATTAGCTGATGCATCTCTAAAAAAGCTTGCAAAGAATAAAATTATTTTTGTTACCTCACAAACCAGGGGATCCCTGAAGCAGTATCTGGGCAGAGGCGCACAAGCGGGGACTCAGAGGATCACCAACTCTACTGTTTTGCTGATAGATCTCTAAAAATTCCCTTAACTCTTTCGGGGAGTAAGTACGTGTGACCTGCACTGCCCCATCCACTTGTTCCTGTTGCCCCCTGATTTGTATGAGGGGTTGTGCTTCCACCACCTCCCTGCCTTCTAAATCTGACTTAAACTTAACCTTCGAGTTTGAGGATTCACTCCAGATATTTCCATCCCGTTCCTTGGGATCCCACAAAGGTTTTGTGGTGAGAGCATGAACTTGGGAAATAAAAACCTTACTTTTTCCATACCTGTCCTTTCATTTATTAGCAATACATGCTACCAACTGCTCTACAGTACCTTGCAGCCCATGGCTTGAGTAGTAATTACTTCTTAAGCAATTGCTTTTGCATCTTACAGTCACGACTTCCTTTTCCAGCTCTCTCATTTTATGCCGTAATGCTACAACTTCATGATCAAGAGCTCTAAGACCAGTAACTAAAAACCATCCCAATCTCCTCGTTAACTTGCAAGAGGACTCCATTCCCCTTTCCATGGCAGTCCCCTCATAGCCGTTTCAATTGCCTGGGGAGTAACAACTGACCCATCATCTATTTCAGGCCAAGCTTCCAGCAGTGCCAGTGTAGCCAGGAAAGTGGTCCCAGTCCTCAACTTTTTGGCTGGCCATGGCATGGCTGTTCCTGGATCCTGGCGATTACACCAAATGTGTGAGTTACCACAGGCAGGGTGCAGGAACAACCACAAAACCACAGACGAAGTGCAAAGAGTAAATTTATTTTCATTACCTCACCAACCCGGGGATCCTTGAGCATGGACAGAGCTCAGCGGTGCCTGCGTCCCCACATCCCCACTTGTGTGCCTCTGCCTGGGTGCTGCTTCGGGGATCCCCTGGCTGGTGAGGTAACAAAAATAAATTTACTCTTTATATTTCTTCTGTGGTTTTGTGGTTGTTCCTGCACCCTGCCTGTGCTTACTCACACACATTTACTATGGTTCTGCAGAATTAAAGTAAGATCATGAATTGACTATATGTTAGCCTAGCTTTTAAGAACTCTTCATTTCAGGCACAGTTTTTGTTCATGAATGTCAAATTTATATCAACTGAAATCTATGACTAACATAGACTGTGCAATATGTTCCAGAAAATACCAGTCTTACATAATTAAAAATACATTAATTTCTATATTAAGAGGACATTTTCAAGGTTGTTTTCTACTTTGGCAAAAAGCAATCAAACAAAACCAGAAACAGCTGTCTCTGTTTCTCGCTTCTGCTGGATGTGGCTTATCTGTTGACCACATGTACAAATCCCCCATTACCTGTGCCTGCCTCAGTTTCCTCTCAGCTTATTTTGATATCTGTTATGCAGAGCAAGACAACAGAATTGTAATACATAACACCTCCAGTCAGTGCTGTAAAGGTGGGACATGAAGGCCCATTAGAAATTAACTCACTTGGGGATATCGGTGTAGCAGTGCCGTGTTAAGACAGCGGCTCTACCTGGTCTCTTGTAGCCAGATGGCCCTGCCAGCCCAGCTGCTCTCTTTGGCACCGCTGAGGAGGGAGGATGCACACTTTGGAGGGCGTTTGCAGGTATTCCGCAGCAGCAGAGGTATGCTGAGATAGCTCTACCTTAATCATGGCTCAGCTTCCAAGAGGGACCATAGAATGCGTTGGGTTGGAGGGGATCTTTAAAGGTCATCTATCCCAAGCCCCCTGCAGTAAGCAGGGACCATCGGCCTGAGCATTTTGTTACAAACAGTAAAACTATCATGCACTTGTGTGCAATACAAAATAGGGTCTTAAACCAGAGATACTGAGTGGCGACTCTCTTCCCTCTGCATCACCAGCTCTCCGCCCCAGCCACACTGCGGTTTCCTTGCTTGTCACTGTGGAACAAAATGAGCTTTTTCAGGAAAAATGGACAGGGGATGAGTCAGATGTCTGAGGTTACTGTGCCCTCTGTCTCCATTTCTCCCCCTCGTTGCAGGCTCTCTGTCTCTGGCAGCTCTTGTTCTCTGCCTTCCCCTGATGGCTGCACTGCGAGTCGATCTCCCTGGCTGGGGACGGGGGGGTCAAAGAGTCAACAGCATAAACATTTTCCTTCTGTTGCAGCTGTTGAGGAATAAAACCACTCTCAGCAAGGTCAGTCTTGGGGAAAGAGACCCATTTCCAGGAGACCCAGGATAAGGGTCCTGTTTCCTTATGCCTCCACTGGGCCGCACCTGGAAGGGCCTGTCCTGGCCTGCCTGGTGGCCCCATCAGGACCGCAAACCCTTTGCATGTCCCGTCCACTCTCAGGAGGCAAGATGAAAGGAAATACGCCGTTTTTCTGCCTTCGGCTTGCAGTGTCTCTTGCAGGAGGAGCACCTCTCTCCCCGCAGCGGAGGTGCAGCTCCCACACCCCGATGCAGGCGGGAAGCCAAGGACCCGGCAAACCCAGTCCCAGCCTTGGCACAGACCCCCTCCCTCACCCTCATCAGCTCCCGCCGCAGACCCGTCTCAGGAGAGAGGCAGCCCGGCTAGGTCCAGTACTGTAACACCCCCGCAAAGCAGATTAATTCCTTACCTTTCTTTCAGTCTGTGGGCCCCTGGCTTCCCGGCTTCTCTGTCACAAGCGCAGCTCGCGAAGGTGATGGATGGATCCCTTGGCTGGTGCTCACCTCCCCGCAGCCTTACAGGAGCTCCCACCTCCCTCCTCTCTCAGATAAGGGAACTCTCTTCTGCAAGGAAAAGCTGCTGCTCACCGTATACCCAAAGATTCAAGAAATGGGCTCTGGTCTGAGTTTTCATCTGGCTCTATTCTGTGGTTTGGGGTTTTTTTTTACAGTTTAATTGCAATTCACTTTGGGCATACATCATTTCAAACAGGGATATTTAATCCTCTCAAGGAAGGAGCCACTGCACTGGAGAGAGACAAATCATTCCAGCCCTCCCTCACTAAATGCTAGTTACATATTGTCAGCAGTTTCCATAAATGTCCTAATGGTTTTGCACATATTCTGCCACAGAGGACTGCATTGTCTGCTAGGGAGCTTTCTTATGGGATTGCTTACCTTTAGCAGAATCATTAGCATATAATTTTACTCAAGGCGCTTGGCAAAACAAAGAAAAATAATATTACCTTTGTGTTTGTCTTTCACTACATTACAGAATGAGGCCTGTTATGTGCAAACTTAGGGCTAGGCCACCTAAAACAGGTCTAACGTGTCCATCCCTCACCTGCCCTAAGTGACATTAAATCTTAGATTTATTCAATGTACAGCCTCAGTCAGTCAAGAAACATCTCACAGCTGAGTTATTAATATGAAGATATGAGATAATATGCTGAATCTCCCTGTACTATGTTCTGTTCTAATGTTTATGTCCTTTGTACTCTGCTTGCTACCCAGCGTCTCTTCCAGCTGTTCTTGTTATTGCCATAAACGTATTTTGGAAAACACAAATTTAATAGGACTCTAAGGTGTAAGAAAGCCTTCTGGAACGCTGTGCCCCGCACAAGGTGGTCCTTCCCTGCCACTTGATTTTGCTCACATCTGAACGCTGACGTCCAAGCTAACTCAAATACCTGACTTCAATGCATCAAAGCCTGCCTTGGGGCTTTCTTCTCTTTTCTTCAGCTTTATTTATTTTTTCACTTAAAGGTAGTACAGGTCACCAGCTACCCAATTCCCGTTAACACTGAATTTCTGCTATCATCTGTGCAATTCCAATTGCTCGAACTTGAATGCCCCGTTGGTCCAGACAGCCCACTGCTTCTCTGAGTCCCTCCCTACCTTGGCCCTAGGCCAGTCATTAAACTGACAGGTGGCTGGTCCTCCTTAATTGGCACACAGGGCTAATTCTTCTCAAAAAGCAATGTAATGATTTACTAAATGTACAATGTAGTGATGTAATAAATCTCAGTCCTTCCTCACACCTTGAACATTGAAAATTAAAGACAACTCTTTTTTTCTTGTTTTGATTTTGTTTTTAAAGTGTGGCTTTTTGTAAATTCCTGTAACTAAAACCAAATCTTGGATGGATTCTGTTTCCATGCCTCGAAGTGTTATTTTATTTCAAGTAAATGTGGGACTGCTCACAGCTAGCTCATTAAAGTTCCCGAGAAGTGCAAATCAAAAGCTGATGCATTAGTGACTTCCATTTCCCAGATAGTCCAAAAGTTTCAATGCAGGCAACGATATCATATCAGACAGAAATACTTCACTAATAGGATTTTTTGTTTCCTTGTTTATAAACTGCAAAAAGAATAGGAATATGTTTATAAAGTATATATGATACACTACAGTTTTCATAGGGTGCTTGACAGCAAAAAAAGCAAATTACTCAGTCCATCAGTTCCTAGGAAAGAAATAGTGTTCTTGGAGGCAGAATAAAATCTGGAGATTTTAGGTCCAACGGCTGAAAAGGAGGACTGGTCAGTCAACAAAATGCCTGTGACTGGTCCCATAGAGAAGAAACATTTTTAAAGCACTAGACACTATTGGGGATGACTTCCCACTAGTGTGTTTATTTTTGGTGCTCCTCGTGATTCTTCAGGTTTCTGAGAAAACCTTGGCAAATACCTGACACAGGTCAATACATTTTTAAGCAGTGTCTGGGAACAGAAGAGAACCTGCTCACTTAAAAGTATTTTTAGGAGAAAGTTCCAAATATAAATGTGCTCTATTATTCCTTCTTTCAAGTCTTCTGTCCTTCCCTACCCTACCAAAGATACTCCCTCAATTTCCATTTCCATTTTCCCTTTTGATTCATTGGGATAAGAAAGCTTCAGCATTTTTATCTGTGATTTTACTAGTTTGTAAAAATTTTTCATACTGAGTTGGTCAAAACTACATATATTTTTAGTCTGTTTGCTTCAACGTGGGGTCTTTGAAATATTTTTTAAGTAAGATGAAAGAAATGTAAGAATAAAAATAATTTCATCTGAAAAAATGAAATTTTTAATTGACAAAATATCAAAATGTTCCAACTTAAATACTTCACAAGGAAAATACATTTTTCTAATACAAAAAACCCAAAACATTTACTAATAGTAGCTAAGAACAAGACAAATATCATCATCCAGGATGCTAAAATACTGTCTAAATCTTAACAATTGTTCATTAACAAAAAAGTTCATTCAAAACCCACCACAGTAGTCTGCAAGTCACAGCAGCATCCAAGTCCTCCCTTTTAGTGATGTCCATAGTCCCCCAGGAGTAATCAATAAGATAGATGAGAGGGCTTTAACAGTTAGATTATTTATTGTAAATAATTTATTTACTACTTTCAGCTTTTTTCCCTGCTAGTAAAAAGCATTACCTACTTCTGGGTTTTAAAAATCATTTTGTTATGTGCAATCATTTGCTTTTTTGCATGAATGAGAGATAGCTTTCCAGAATATTTGGTTTTGTACCAGAGAGTTTATTTAGTCTTGATAGTATTAATGCATTTGTTTCTGAAAACTTTCTCCCACTGTCTGTGCCCATTTCTTAGCTTTGATGATTTTCAAAACAGGCCAGTACTTATTTGTTCCCAACAGAATGTTATTTTGTCGTGTGAATATGACCACTCTATGTTCAGCACTGCAGTTGTTTTAGATGAATACCTAGGCTTCTTACCTAGGTAGATAAAAAGGTGATCATTGTATTGATCTCACCTTGCAACATGGCATATTAAGAATCACTTAAGTGAATACGTGATTTAACTTGTAAATTAAGGGCACGTATGAACAATATATGTCATCAATATCTTTAGATATTTACCTGTAGAAAACATTATGTAGAGTTATAAACAGCTTGTTGGTCTCTGGTCTTAGAGGAACCTGTAGATAAATTCTATAGCTGGAATCTGTACAATCCAATCCCTTATATGTACACTACTGCGCACCTATAGCTGTATGCATGGGCTATAATTATAGAGTGTATAACAGATTAATTATTATTAAAACTTATTTTAGACATACACCAATCTTAATCAACTTACACTTTATCCAACCTTCTCAATCACAGTGAATGTTCCACTGAGTAAAGGAGAAAGGGAAGAAGGAAATGTTATTCCATCATTTGTCATGTCTGTTACTGCAGAATTTTTATTTCCTGAATTCTTTGTATATTTCTGATTGACCAATGAAAATGCAGAAACTAGTAAGTTGTTGTTGAAAGGGTGACTATTAATATATTAAGTACCTTTGACGTTATCTCAAATATGTTTATTCTCTGAGAGTTCTCCCAGCTGCCAACAGGACTAATACTGTGGCTATGTTTTGATGATACAGTTTTGATTTTCAGAATTATGTATTCCCTAAGGGTGGAATAGCATTAGATATGAGCTGTCTGCTGGTAAAGGTCAAGTTATATATGTTGTTTTCAGACAACGATAGCTAGAGAGAGGGAAAAACTTTTTTTTTCTTTGAAAAGAAGAATGTAACGTACAAGGAAAATGATGCTTTCTTTGTATTTGTCACATTCTGAAAATTAATCTTCCAGTTGCAAAACATAAACCTGAGAAGAAATTTATGGACAAAATAATTTCCTTTTTTATTTTTTTTCCCAGAAGAAGAAAACATTTATAGTCACACAGACAAGTAACATGGGTATTTGATAGGGCAGAAAAATATTCCCAGTTATGGTTTAGAAGCTTTAATTACTTCATGAGATGAGGAAGATTTTAAGACAGCAAAGGATGCAGGTGATGATTCTCCAGTCCTGGAAGAAGGGACAGTGACAGAACTATTTACCTGCACTCTGTAGTAAGTGGCAAAAGGAGCTGAATTAACACTTTAAACCCTGTCCATTCTGTAGATGGACAGAGAAACAATTTGGTCTGGAGGAGTTCTCAATAATGAGTAGCCTCCTAAAGAAAGGAGACATCTATCACCATAGTGTGGGAGTGAGCGTGGCTCTTCTCCATCTTTCCTTTCCCCCAAATAAACACTGATTCTGTTGATCCGCTTCAAGAAAACTACAGATGATTGGCATCTCAGACTTGTCAGCCTCACCTTTCCAGATGCTTTTTGTAAAGAGGGAACCAGGAAATGGGAAAGAGACGTTACAAATGCTCCCAGTGAGGCAGCAGCATGAGCCAACTTTTTATGAGATTCTAGAGAGTACACGGACATACATGTACATGTGTGCGTGTGCTCACACGCACTTGCACAACCCCTCTGGACCTCCCAGTGGTGGAGAGAAATCTGGTAGCTGCTCAGTCTCTCTGACACAATGGCATCATGCAGAAGACACAGCTGCATAAGGAAAGAAGCCTCCTTAGTTCTAGTTGATCTCAGTCTCTTTGATCTTCACTTAGCCCAACATGGTGTGGGCTAAAGCCGTCTATCCCATGTGTCACCTCTTGCACATCTAGGATCAAGCACAGCAAGTGTAGACACAACCATGAGAAAAAATGCAGCAATCAGAGATGGAGAGGAAACTCACGGATCAACAAACCTGAGATTTGTTGGGACCAAAGGCAGCTCCAGAACCTCTGCAGCAGGAAAACACAGTTAAAATCAAGGTCAGTAACTCAGAGCACAATGGTTACAGCTGTTCTCTGCACCACAGTTTGCCCATGATAAGAAACTCCTGTGCAACACCGACTCTGGGAGAAAGACATTCTTTGATGACGCTTACCTACGAACATACTTTTACTAGTTTTGGAAGTTTTTCTAACAATGGGATAGGGGGATGCTAGTAGAAAATGTGGGCTCTTACACAGTGTTTTCCAGGTATTCTGAAACTAATGAGTTTCACATTGCTGGAGACTGAGCAGAAATTGCCTGACTGTCCAAGGAGAATCAGGAAAGTATTCATCTTGAGCAATAGCAACAAAACATCAAAGACAAAACCATCTGAATCAGCCCTTTACTGCAGACAATAGCTATTCCCTTTTCTATGGGTTGAAGGACAGTTATAACAACTTTAACTCGCTTGAAAGTTGAGCCCTTCTGATACTTTAGAAGGCTTTTTTATTGGAAAAGAAAACAGCTGCTAAAGGTTGTCTTACCATCTCACCTTGCAAAGTGAAACCTGGGACCTCAAGACATTTAAAAGGGCTGGACATTACCTCCTATAAAAATTAAGTAATCAGTAATATATGTGTACAGCAGATTTCATTCCTACTAATCTTTAATTGCACGCTGAGACAGAAGACTCGGGACATAATCACAAAAATCAAATTTTTTTTTTAATTTTTTTTCCCCCTGGTATATTTCATGGCTGTAGTAGCTTATCTTAGGCCTTTACTGACAGGCTTTCCTCTTGCAGTCATCTGGAAGGTTCTATATCTGTAAATAAAATTACTTAATTTGGTCTTATATGGTCATATACTTCTTTGTTGTTGTAAGAAAATGAAAGGCTTTCATGGGTAGCTTAACACTTCATTTACTTTTACTTGCAATGCTTAGTGTGCCATTTAGAGATGTCTGGGTACTTGGTAATTCTGATCTTTAAATTACCTGCTGTAAGGGCAACAGCTGCTTCACCCATAGAGCGCGAGACCCTCAGCCTTTTTTCAGTTTTCCCCAAGTCAGTGAAACTAGTTATAGCTCTCTTTTTAGATTTTTACACTTCATCAAATGTGTTTGTACTTCAATTTTAACATTCCTTAGATAAAAGGAGATAGAAAGCATGTTAGGAATGGTGACGGACCTTTAAAAGGAGATGCCGCAAGCTGTACTTCTACGGGGGAAATCATATAATTGAGGAGCCAGGGAGTTCAGAGGGTGAATCGGTAGCTGTAATGAGGCAGAAGTGGTGTTTAGTGGCTGTAGCAGACGGTAGCTGGTGTGAGGATGTGTGATATGGTGAGAAGAGAAAAGCAGAGGAGAGTGAAGAAACTCTGGGAGGGTCTGAGGAGCTGCTTGAAAGTCAGGCTGTGTTGGAAAGTGGTGTGTGGTTTGCATATTTGTAACGAGTAGGGACTGGAGACCACTGGGCTTATTCTTGTTAATCAACTAGTGGGTGGGAGAAGGCTATTGAAACTAGAGAGAGTAACGGGAGGGTGAGTTTGGGAAGCATGCTGGGGGTTGTGTGCGCATGGGGAACAGGGGAAACTTCCTGGAAACTTGGATCATTCAAAACACTGATGGTGTTGAATGACACATGGAGTTATCCCTCTGCTTATGAAAGAAAACTACTCCATCGATTAAATTAGCTGCCCCAGTCCCAGCTCTTTGCTGGATTACATAGGTGAAACTAGGAAGGACTGCCAAAATAATCTGGAGCTGTGTATACTGTTTAGTCTCAGTAGCCTTGGGTAAACAGCATTGGTTCACTGAATGCATTTAGGCTGATCTCATTTCTTGAAGTGCCCTCATAATGAAAAGGTCACACAGGGCTTTCTCTAATTGCCGAGGATGTGAACTGTGTAATATTGTAATGTATGTAGCCAGGGGCTGCATGCATTATATCCTTTTTTTTTCACTCAGAATGAGAAAATATGAAACAAAATGTCAGGAACTTTAACTTTTTAAAAAATATGTTGGATTTGTGAGATAGTGGAATCCTAGAGATGAAGGAGAAATAACTACAAAAATTGGAAAACTAATTGTTATGAAAAAATACCATTTAATGTAGCGGTCAACTGAAATAAAGGGATAGGCTGAGGCAATGAAGGAATTGAGAGCAGCCCTGCTGAGAAGCACTTCAGGGTACTGGTGGATGAAAAGCTGGTCATGAGAAGACAATCATAGAATCAGAATCATAGAATCATAGAATTGTCTAGTTGGAAGAGACCTTGCACTTGCAGCCCAGAAGGCCAACCGTATCCATGGCTGCGTCAAAAGGAGCATAGCCAGCAGGTCAAGGGAGGTGATTCTGCCCCTCTTGTCCACTCTGGTGAGACCCCACCTGGAGTACCGCGTCCAGCTCTGAAGCCCTCAGCACAGGAAAGACATGGACTTGTTGGAGTGTGTCCAGAGGAAGGCCACAAATGATCAGAGGGCTGGAGCACCTCCTATGAGGACAGGCTGAGGGAGTTGGGGTTGTTCAGCCTGGAGAAGAGAAGGCTCAGGCAAGACATCCAAGCGGCCTTCCAGTACTTAAAGGGGGCTTATGGTCATGCCTATCAAACCTAATATCCTTCTATGATAAGGTGACCCACTTAGTGGATGAGGGAAAAGCTGTGGATGTTATCTACTTGGATTTTTGCAAAGCTTTTGACACTGTTTCCCACAGCATTCTCCTGGAGAAACTGGCTGCTCATGGCCTGGACAGGTGTACTCTTCGCTGGGTAAAAAACTGGCTGGATGGCCGTGCCCAGAGAGTGGTGGTAAATGGAGTTAAATCCAGTTGGTGTCCAGTCACAAGTGGTGTCCCCCAGGGTTCGGTGCTGGGGCCGGTTCTCTTTAATATCTTTATCAATGATCTGGATGAAGGGATCAAATGCACCCTCAGTAAGTTCACAGATGACACTAAGCTGGGCGGGCGTGTTGATCTGCTTGAGGGTAGGTTGGCTCTGCGGAGGGATCTGGACAGGCTGGACCGATGGGCTGAGACCAATGGTATGAGGTTCAACAAGGCCAAGTGCCGGGTCCTGCACTTGGGACACAACAACCCCATGCAGCGCTACAGGATTGGGGCAGAATGGCTTGAAAGCAGCTCGACAGAAAAGGACTTGGGAGTGTTGGTTGATAGCCAGCTGAATATGAGCCAGCAGTGTGCCCAGGTGGCCAAGAAGGCCAACAGCATCCTAGCCTGTATCAGGAATAGTGTGGTGAGCCGGACTAGGGAAGTGATCATCCCCCTGTACTCGGCACTGGTGAGGCCCCACCTCGAGTACTGCGTTCAGTTTTGGGCCCCTCACTACAAGAGGGACATTGAGGTGTTGGAACGTGTCCAGAGAAGGGCTACAAAGCTGGTGAGGGGTCTGGAGGACAAACCTTATGAAGAACGACTGAGGGAGCTGGGGTTGTTTAGCCTGGAGAAGAGGAGGCTGAGGGGAGACCTTATCACCCTCTACAACTACCTGAAAGGAGGTTGTAGAGAGATGGGGGCTGACCTCTTCTCCGTGGTGACAAGTGATAGGACAAGGGGAAACGGGTTCAAGTTACGTCAGGGGAGGTTTAGATTAGATATTAGGAGACATTTTTTCACTGAAAGGGTTATTAAACATTGGAATAGGCTGCCCAGGGAGGTGGTGGATTCACCATCCCTGGAGGTGTTTAAAAAAAGGGTAGATGGGGCACTGAGGGACATGGTTTAGAAGTGGCTCTTGTCAGGGTAGGCTAAAGGTTGGACTCGATGATCTTAAAGGTCCCTTCCAACCTCAACAATTCTATGATTCTATGATTCTATGATTCTAAGAAAGATGGGGACAAACTTTTTAGCAGGGCCTGTTGTGATAGGACAAGGGGTAATGGTTTTAAACTAAAAGAGAGTACTTTTAGACTAGATAGAAGGAAATTTTTTTGATGAGGGTGGTGAAACCCTGGAACAAGTTGCCCAGAGAGGTGGTGGATGTGCCATCCCTGGAAACATTCAAGGTCAGGTTGGACAGGGCTCTGAGCAACCTGATCTAGTGGAAGATGTCCCTGCTCGTTGCAAAGGGGTTGGACTAAATGACCTTTAAAGGTCCCTTCCAACCCAAACTACTCTATGATTCTATTCTATGAGTGGAATTAACATGAAATTGTTCTGCAAAGGCTTTTTCACATATTTAATACTTAAGCCACTCAAAGATAGCCTTTGTCATCTATCACTAAATTCCTGATAAAAAAGGAAGTTGAGCTATTGGTTGCAAAATGTGTGCATTGAGACCTTGTCATTGAGATCTTCCTAATATTCAATGTATTTAAGCTATGTTTTATTTCCTGTAATACTTCAGCATTATGTGTCATTTATTGCTCTGCCTGCTTTTTGCATCCTGAGTCGACGGCATGTACTCTTCACTGTTACTGCTCCCTATTCGTTAAGGGACCAGTCAGTGTTCCTAAAGTAAGAGAACTCTTCAATAATGTAAAGCCTTTGCATGTGAAATCTCCTGCTTTCTGCTGAGGTAAAATGGTACTTGATGGCTGTCTTCTCAGGCAGAAATGCTTCAGTGCATAGGTTACACTAAGATACTACAGGCTGGAAGCCCAGTCTTACTCCAGCATCTCACTGCAGGAGCCTTGAGTTCAGGAACAAGGACATCCCAAACACAGGACAGGAAGAATCAAGGTGTTTTGCTGACCTCCAGAAGAATTGAGGGAGAACTGTAGGTCCTCTAACCCAACATTTCTTAGGGGACTAGCTTACAGTTATATGGAGCTTCAATTCTACCTGTACACTTGCTAGGTAGAAGTATGTTTGTTAGACATGAAGAATTAGCAGTCCTTGTGAAGGACTGGAATAAAATGACTGCCACAATTTTTATCAAAATGTCTTAATGTTTTTGTCTCCTAGAATGGCATTGGCTCATTGTGGGAAGGAGGCAACTGTCACCTGTTGAGTTACTAACACATTGTCTTCAGAGGATCCTCAGGGTCCCTTCAGTCCTGCTGCTGTTTTAAAATCGTGCAATGACTAAACCAACATCTAGAGTCTGTTTTGGTTCTTGTAAGAGAATAATTCGTGCAAAAAACAAGCAAATTTGATTCTGCTTCCTTTTATAAAAAACAGTGGAACGGTAGGCTGTCCCTGGCTTCCTCCACTCCCCCCCGCCCCCAGCACAACTGTTGCAACAGAGTGATGTTTTCATCTTCTATCTTTACTCAAACACTTCAAAGTGCTGTCCTCTGACAATAGCAAAAACGTGCAGCTGGCATCATCATGGGTTCTATGTTTGGAATTACTTTAGGCTTTGGAAAACTTCAGCATTAACAAACTTCAATTTTCTCTTGTATGAAGCCCAAAGAAGTACTGTCCTATTAGCAGGCATCCTTGATCTGTGAGCCCTTGACTGACAGTATTTCCTTTCTTAGGGAATTTACTCAGTGAATCACTGAGAACAAAAGGGATGTAGTGAATGAAAAGAAGTGAGTGGTGTTTATGAGCTGATGTCATAAAAAATACAAAGAAAGTTTGAATTAAAATAAAATTCAATTCACATTGATCTATTATGCGTATTTTGTGTAATACAGATGCTTATTGAAATAATATGTCAGTATAAGTTAAAATAAAATTTTATTCTGATAGTTCTACATAAATACCCATAAGAGGAGGCATAAATATGATTCATTTTTTCACATAGTTACTGAATAATGTTTCCTCCTCATCTTGTACTTGGAATAGTAATTGCTTCTCTGACTAAACATCATTTCTTGCAGACTAACCTATACATATTTGCCAGAAACGTGCTGAACTGCTCTAAGCTAAACACATTCACTTCTAAGAACGTAGGCCTGACTATGCATGTGCTGTCAAGTGGAAGTATATGCTGTTGCTGCCACTTTTTCTTTGCACGTACATCCTCTACCCCCTCCCTAGCTATTGAGAAAGTTGGTCTTCAGCTGGACAGGAACCTTCCTTTGGGCTACTTGTCTCTGTAGTTGTGCTTCTTTCTCTTGCAACTGAGCCTTGACCCCAGCTAGACATGAAGATGACTGTTTCCTTGCATCTGGAGGATAAGGTCCTGAGCTTTTCTTAGACTAAGCAAGCTCTGATGCTGCCTGGAACATCTTGATCCCCGTTTTCTATTGTCTGTCCACAGAAATGAGTCTTAGTCATTTTTCTCTCTCATATTTTGCAACAAAAAGTGCCTTAATAGGAGGAGAAGTACTTCAGCTTTCATATGAGTAATTAAAAGGCACAGGGAAATACATTTTCACGATGTCACAGGTGTTAAATGAAAGTGCAGATAGCCAAATTGCTGAAAGAGTGGGTGACCTTCTACTCTGAGTGAAGCTACTTACCTGGGATCTTTACTGCTTTTGAACAGTGGGACTAAAAAGAAGGGACAGAGGGGCTGACTGCTTGAATATTCAGCCTGTAGACATCACGAACCTTAAAGCAATCAAGTCCTAAGCCTTGTGAAGTGTTTATTGATTCAGGCTTCTATAGGACGACATTAGCAAAACCATCTATGTGAAAGTTCAGGCTTAGGAATTTGTCACCTTGCATAAGAAGAGCTCAATAGAAGTTATTGACTCCAGCCAGATCCTTCAGAAATGAACGGTGAGTTAAAATTTCTCTTGCTACTTACTAAGCCTTTAGGACTTGAGCCAGGCTTTCACATGAAAATGAGTATTTATTCTTCTGTGCCCTGAACTCTGGGGTTTGGAAGTGCTCAGCCTGGAAAATTACAGGCTCCATAAAGGCTTACATCCTCTGCATAAAATTTAAGGATCTGAGAATTCAAGCCAGATTCTCTCCAGGTGCATTCCTAGCACAAGACTTGGCCCACCAAATAGTAAATACAGAATTACTGAATGGCTGAGGTTGCAAGGGACCTCTGGAGGTCACCTAGTCTGACCCCGTTGCTCAAGCAGTGCCAAATAGAGCTGGTTGCCCAGGACCATGTCCAGATGGCTTTTAAATGTCTCTAAGGATGGAGACTCCATCACCTCTCTGGGCAACCTGTGCCAGTGCTTGGTCACCCACACAGTAAAAACATGTTTCCTGATGTTCAGAGAGAACGTCCTGTATTTCAGTTTGCACCCATTGTCTCTTGTCCTGTCACAATCACCTCTCTGGGCACTTGGAAGGAATGCACGTAGACAAATACACCATGTAGAATAACTTTGTCTTTTTCCTTAGCAGGACCTAGGCTTTCCCTGGGGAAAAGCCTGATTCTGTGCTGTAACCTGCTAAAGGCTCTTGCTAACATTAGCCTTTAATAGACTGTGCAATGCTCTTTTCGGGGAACATCCCAGGGAAGTCCTGTGTCTTCCCTCTGCTAACAGCTTTCCAGGATGTGCTCCTAAGCTGTGGATGGAAATGCCAGCAATGTGGTGGGGTTAAGAATATCTATTTCAAAGCAGACAACTCTACAGATTTGTGAAGATGATACATTGTTTTGTCAAGTCTTATGTACTAGGTGTTATAATCTAAACTTTTTTACTGGGTTTTTAATTTCTTTAATTTCTTGAACGTTAAGGAACTTTCCTTGAGATAATGTATATTCCTCCTGTTTTCTCACATTGATCAAGTTTCCCTCTGTATGTGAATGGCAGTGTAATGCATTCAAGGGAGATTAATCTGAGTGAAACTTAAAGATGTTTTTGGAAAGCATTTTCTCTCATAACATAGACCAAAGATCTTTAAAAGAACCCAAGAAATGCCTAATTGTCTTAAAGAAATTTTATCTTGTACTAATCCTGTCCGTCTTGTACAAAATGATGAACATCGAGAGCTTTATACCCATCAAAACAGACAAGGACAGGCGGCGGTATTCTCATATATTTTTTTTAAATACATGTAAGTACTGGTTCAGACCTTGTTCAGCTGAAATATCTCAAGAACTGGGAAAGAACTGTCATGATGCAAAAACATTTTGCTAAGAAACATTTCTGATGGTACCTACTTATTGAGGCAGTTGCCTCCTCAGAAGGTAATAGCTTCAGATATAATTTTAGCATTTCAGGTTATACAGCTCTTGTTATCTTCATTTACTGCTCAAGAGGTTGTGAACTTAGTTCTTAAGACAATTGAATTATGCTAGAATAGTAACGGCAAATTACATTCAAATAGGCATGTGAGGAGCGTAGTAGCTTGAGGAACCGAATTGCTCTTTAACATTCATTTCGTTTTCACTGTTGTTTTGAAATCCATCTGTACTGAATATCTCCTGTGGCAAAAGGTTGAATGAAATTGGCATTTCTCAATACTACAGTTATTGTACCATTTTATTCACTTCTCTGAGATAAATCATTCTTCAGGATGAAGATGAAGCTGCCTTTAATGCTCACTAGTTCTTATTCAGTTACAAGTAAAAGGAATTTCAAGCGGTATTTACGTTCTGATTTTCTGAAACAGAAAAGATATGAAAATGCTGGTGTAATCTATAAACATTACAGTACAGGATTGGACTTCCATAAGAGAAACAGAAATGCAGGCCTGTATTGCTTGCTTGAAGGGACACAGCATCCAGCAAGAGGCTATAGCAATTAAATATTAGAATAAAAATAGAGGTTTTTCAGAAAGAGATGCTGAAGGAAATAACATTTTAAAGATATGCTTTTACTCTATGGAAACAGAGAGAGAGGAGTGTACTGCAGAGACAAATAAAAAGGGCTATTACCCTTTTTTTTGCACCTCTTTCTTTTTGTAAAAAACAGTGGTGTATGTAAAGTATCCAGCTATTGGCATTTGATTCAACAGTGAATATTTATTTCTCCAAGGTATAAATTAGCATGGTTCTTGTCCTGGAAAAAATAGCCTCATGGTTTCTGTTCTCTCTGTATATGGTTGTGCATGCTGCCTCAAAATGTGATATGCTTTCTGAGGCTTGGGGCAGGACAAACGGCAAGTAGGAGCAATGTTTTCAAGTCAGAATTCACTACGACACGGATGGAAGTTGACTCTAGGTATGGCGTGACGAGCTTCAGAGGAAAAGCAGCTACACACACGGGAGCTGGAAGTTACCTCCTAGGCTAGATGCATCTCCTAAGCTTGAGTATTACAACCTCAGGGTGGTCCTGGTCTGGATCCTTGCAAGGGTCCCTTGCACCTCAGGTGTTGTTAGGGATTTCTGATCTGGGGTTTCTTATTTCATGAAACTGTTATTCTAGAGGAACCAGTGACACACAAGTAAAAATTCTCCAAGAACAGAAAAATTGAAACTAAGGAGGATGAAAACAAGATCTATTGAAGTTGGCTCGGTCTCCCCGTTCCCGAGGAAAGTCATTTGACAGAATCCATGTTCAGGCTCAGATGTGCCAGCCTCCCACCTCTCAGGAGGGTTGTGATAACTGGCTGCGGTTATCTTTGGTGAACAGGGCTTTCTGCTTAAGAAGTTTTGCTTCAAAATACATCTGTCTCCTGTAGCATATCCATGAAACACCTGTGATAAACGTTATCTTCATTTAAAAACTAAGCAGTATCTGTTGCTCTTGAAGATAATATGATATATATATCTGGAATATGAATATTTCTGTGCTTGTCCTTTCCTTAGTGCAAATATCTTCCTCCCTCAGATCTGTGGAGTTTCCCTCTTCAGTATATCTTGTTAATTAAAGTTACTATTCCTTCTTTTATAAGTAAGGAGGAATAATGTAGTGCAGAAAACTGTCTCTACAAACCCAAACCCTGAGCTTGTCTGTGTAGATCTCTAGCATATGGCTACATACAGTGTCACGTCACTTCACTTCATCTAATTTTATCCTGTGTCAACAAGGAGCTACTCCCTGCTTTCTAGTGATTTATCTGAGATGAAACCTTTCTGTTTAAAGACTTCTTTGCAATTTCTTTTTTTTTTTTCTGAGTAATTTGTAGAAATTTTTTCTGCTATTTCTAATGCTGCTTCTTACAGTGATGCATATGGTTTGGCAGAGTAAGAAACATTCTGTACTTCAAGCTGCAGCTCAACCTGCAGGTTTTTTCCCCAGGTGCATTTTTTTTAAGCTGTGGACTCTGTGCATGTTAAGAAGTCCTTAAGAACACAAAAAATCAAGACAAACAGTCACACGTATACTGACTGTTAGCAATGGATAAAAGTGGTGAAAAGGATAAAATTGCTTATATGAAAGTGAAAGGAAAATGTAGCCTTGACTGTTTATAACCATCACTCTCACTGTTGCAGCGTAGTCATGGTTTTGTTTACTGCTCTTGAAGTCAGCACTGCAGATAGTACATGTGCTTCACTTAGGAATGTCATACATGTGGCATTAAAGGTGGCCTATAATTGAGCTCATTCAAAAAATTACAAGGTATGAGATGGATTGTTTGTTCTCTCAGATATAATGTTCAGTTAAAAGACTTCTATTAACATTCAGGTTGGAGAACAAGACAGGACGCAAAAGTTAATTGACTGTTTAGTAGCCTGTTGCGTTTGAAGATCCGAAATGAACTTTCTTTTACACTGAATGAGCTAGAGCTCTTTAAACTGGAAAAAATATTTGTTATAGTGCTCCAGCTGTTAACATTATAGAGGAGCCCAGGGACTCCTCTAGTTTAATTTGTTATGCTCTCATTTAAATTTTGCCACAGTGCATTTTAAATGGTAACATGTGAACCACGGGGAAAAATGATCACCTCTTACAGAAGATTCTTCAAAGACTGAACGAAATAATGCTGCAAGCCCTGACAAAGCTATAAAGCAGACATTAAGAACAGATTATTGTTTATGGTGGATGACATGCCTCATGTCAGAGACAAGCACCACAGTTTGGAAAAGGTTATTTATGCTCTACAGAATCCATCTGAACAGGGATCTTCTTGCAACACCTTAGGATGCTGCAGTTTTTATTAAGTCGGAAGGGGCACAAAAAAAAAGTCAACGTATTTCAGATATGTGTCCTTGCTTCTGTTGCTCATGTGAAATAAAAATATCTGCAAAGTTTCTTTTTTCATTATCTTAACTTAGTAAATGCTCAAGTCAGGGTTTAAACCTGGTGGTAGCTAAAGTATATGTGAAACAGTGTTGGGCGGAATTGATTGTTGCCAATTAACTTCCAGTTCTTTCCATACATCAGGAAACAACGTACAAGCACACCTCAAAAGTTCTCTTGCCAGGGCAGGGGCCTGTGATTGAAAGTTATTTCACATTTTTGGCTCTACATAAAAAGCAGTGGTATAACTGGAGAAAAGATCAAAGTTGTCAAAACCCTTGTTCATCTCAATTTAAAATGAGAGTATTATGAATTCTGCTTCATAACTAGAAATTACAGAGCAGAATTTCTCAATATCGTCAGGGGATTTACTTGATCACAAAGAGTATAAAAAATGCATGGCTTTATCTAAATATTAATGTTGTAGTTCAACTTGTATGCTTACCACAGTTGAGAAAACATCTAAATCACAGGTTGTGTGTCTTGTTTTATGCCTACATATGCTTTTAAGGGAAAGAAAAGCATTAGTCATGGTGTACATTAAAGAGGAGTGTCAGTGTTAGTCTCTTGAGTAGAACTCCCAAGCCAAACAAGTGCAGCATTGCTATAGGAGTTTTGATCCTATAACCGAGATCTTCTGTATCAAGGACTGCCATTGCTTCCAAAATTGTCATAGCCAAGGAAGGATGGTAGTCTTCTGTGCACAGATGGAGAAAGTAGGGAGTTAGGCTACTGTCAGAACACCTTGAGGCTTCAAGGACAAGCAGGTGAGACTATTTCCTTATTGCTCCTGTAGCAGAGTGACTGTGATTATTGAGAAAGTACTGGATGCTACACTGGGAATATAAGGGAACTCTAGGACTGGAGAGAGGAAAAGGTATCTGGGGAAGGGACTATATTGTCAGGTTTTGGTTATAAGGGTCCAAGTATGTCAAGCTTACAAAATCCCTTCCCAGAGGCCCTTGGAATAGAGGTTGGGGACAGGGTTGAGGGCTTGTGGGGGTGTGAGGGAGGTTTCAAGATACATAAACTGGAGATACTGAGGGGGAGGAGTCAGAGTATGGCAACTGGAGAAGGGAGCATTGGGGTAAAACATGCTTTTGTATTCAAAGGTCTGTTTATAGCAGTGTGTGCAAGGGGCAGCACAGAGGCGATGTCAGCTGGGCAGCCAAGCTTCTGTGAGATTTGTGGGAAGACTGCAATGACATGGAGGAGGTTGGGGTAACCCATTATCTTGAAAAAGCAGCTTCAAAAGGGAAGGCTGTAGAATGCAGTTCTGCTACAGCATGCCACCTCCTCCAGAGAAAGTCATAGGAACACATTGACTAAAAGCGAGCACCTCTGCTATGAGGACAGGCTGAGAGAGTCGGGGTTGTTCAGCCTGGAGAAGAGAAGGCTCCGAGGAGACCTTATAGCAGCCTTCCAGTACCTGAAGGGGGGCTACAGGAGGGATGGGGAGAGACTCTTTATCAGGGAGGGTAATGATAGGACATGGGGTAACAGCCTCAAACTGAAAGGGGGTAGATTTAGATTGGATATCAGGAAGAAATTCTTTACTGTGAGGGTGGTGAGGCACTGGAACAGGTTGCCCAGGGAAGTTGTGGATGCCCCATCCCTGGAAGTGTTCGAGGCCAGGCTGGATGGGGCTTTGAGCAGCCTGGTCTAGTGGGAGGTGTCCCTGCCCATGGCAGGGGGGTTGGAACTAGATGATCTTTAAGGTCCCTTCCAACCCAAACCATTCTGTGATTCTGTGTAATCCATGTATCTGCTGTTTCTGTCAACAACACAGTAATGCTGTCTATCCATCTGTGGGCCTGATAACTTTATAAACTTTCTAACCAAGTTGGTATGTGCCATTAAGAGACTGCATAACCCTTTCATGTGACTGCATAAATCTGCCCTAACATGGAGCTGTTTGAACAGCAAACATGGATATGATTTTGGTGGGTTGGAGTATGGGTTCTTCAGCACACATTTAAATGCAGAAGATCAGATATCTAATTTCATTAAACGAGACTCTTAAGTTACAGAGCATCTGCTTTGGAAGATATGCATTCCCTTTAAAATTACTGTGCTATGTAATGCTTTAGTAGCTAGTGCATTCCCTTGAAACGTACAGGTCTTTTTTCAATTGTCATGCAGTCCTGTCACTTGATTTATGGAAGAACCACATACACCCATCAGAGACAAAATTAACAATAATCCTCAAAGGCAGCTGAGTACCAACTCGTACTTTTTTTTGTGAGAAGATGGTGGTATACGTTCAAGAGCCTGTTTTTTGAAAATAATAAATTAAGCGAGCTATTCAGGCATAATGGAACCTAATTTTTCACCCATTGTCCTTGACAGAAAGTGTTCTGTTGTCTTTATTGGGTCGGATGTCACAAGCCTAAAGCAAGAGATTCTCATCTACATCAGTACAATTGATTCATTCAGAAGTAAGACTCTATGTTATAGCACTTCAGTGTGAAGAGACTGACAGGTCATGTCATTGATTTTTTTTTTTTAGTGGAGAAGTAATAACTGTAGGTCAATATATTTGGGCAATGAATGAGCTGACTTCTTGATGAAAGAAACTACTTAGGAATAAAAACCTGAGGCATATTGAGTTGATGAATCTGCAACCTATTTATTATTTCTGCGGGAAAATATGGGCTCCCAGCAGCTGTATTAAATGTTCTGGTATGTGGTGATTTCTCAGTGCTGTGACAATTTCTTAACTGTTTTGGGATCATCAGACACAATATATATTTCATCATTGTACACAATCTACATCAAAAGGGAAACTGTGCTATTACAATGTATCAAACGTCCAATTTCAGACAAAACAATTTATTCTGATCATGCTTGCTTCCACTTGTATCGTATTTTTACAGCTACATCTGGGTATGTACTGGAAAGTGTCATTAAGAGAAAATGGAAGAAACCACTCAGTTTTAACCAAATTCTCACATTGCAAACTGTCTGTTCCAAGAATAGAGGGAAGGCTTTTGATATGTTGTTGAACTGAAAAAAAAATACTCATCTTGCCAAGATTCCTTAAATAAATAATAAACTATAAATATATTCAGACATATACTGCTTGGCATAAAACCAAAGAAAACTGCAGCACAGAACAGATACAAGCCAAAACTATGAACTGCTGCAAAGCATAGCAGAAATCACAACTAATATCTAAAATGCAGATTGTCAGAGACCATTTTTAGATATGTTAGAGCTTCTTTTTCATAGTGTCATAGGGTACTTGGGGATAACAGTATCCCTCATTGGTCTCTGAGAATCTGAAATATTAATGAAAACAAGTGTGCTACAGGTCCTGTGGCAGTGGTGTAAACTCTGCAAATCCCACAGCATTTTAACAGATGATGTAACTAGAGAAATTATTACGATTGTCAAAAGGTCATAATGGAATTTAAAATTTATCATCTGTTAAGTGGAGGTACATCAGGCTTGAAAAGTTAAGGTTTGTTTGGACTGAGAGCTTAACAGCTCAGTTACCTAATATTTTTTATCATTAAAAGATTATTGCAGCCTTTTCTAAATATATTCACATGTCAGGCTCTGGTCAGCAGGGGACAAAAGCTGACCCCAAAAGATCAGTTCGTCAGTATCTCAAATTTACTGAGATAGGGGATCTTAATTCTTGTTTCTAACTTCCTGCTTGAACTCCTGAGATATGTGGCAGTCTGTCAAATGACTAAACAAATATTACAGTTTTTCTCATGTTGACACCCTAACATCCAAAAGCAATAGGAACTTCTAGAGCCTTGTGGTATGGAGAAAAATCCTGTGTTGATATCTCCTTGCCAAACACTTAGGTTTAGTGATCCTTCTGCCTGAGCTGAAACTCAACTCCAAGGCTGGAGAAGAGGAGCGTGGCTGAGAATTCACCCTGTCTTCCATTAAACACGGAATGGTCCATCGTCCTATCCTTTGTATTCACCAGTTTCTGAGCAGAAACAAAGCCATACCTGGCTGTTTTCTTCTCTCTCACCAACAGCTTCAAATTAAAGCCTTTAAGACCAACTCTTGATATTTTAAAAGTAAGTCTTACTGTTACCATCTTTGGTAACTGCTCCTTCTCTTAAACTGTAGCTGTCCATACCATACCTCTAAAGGTTCAGGGTCAAAACCTGATTGCGATTGAGTTTTTGCAGTGAGGGAGGAGGTTATATCTCTGCACTACAGGTGGGTAACCTCAGAGGGGCTGAAAGGAGAAGATAGCTGCTTCTCATATACCCTGACAACTCTTTGCAAGTAGCGTCAAGTCCACTTTTGTGGACCTTTTTTCACTGGCTCTGAAAGAAGGACACATGCTTTCCACCACTAGAAGATAGCCATGCTGCCTGTGTTCATGGTTCCGCACTTTTTAAAAGGCTGGGATTTTTTCTGTATGAGAAAGAATCACAAACTTCTGATAAATCAAGGCTAAATAAGGGCATAAGAGCCTAATGACTAGACTTCTCTCAAACTATCTGAAGAAAAGCGCCATGATATGATTAAACTATCTGAGGCATGAATTGCTGTAAAAGGCAGCCTTTGGCAAGTCATCAAAGCTGTTCCTCTGCTTTCTTTGCATTTCTAAGGATGGAGCTGTAATGATGAGGAATGGAGATTCTGAAGGTTCACTTTCCCTCTGCATATTCCCCTTGCAGCTCTGAAAGCTGGCAGTAAAATGCTCTCTGTTAACACCTCACTCTTCATCAGTTTCACTAATGAACAGACTGTCTGCTTCGCAAATAATGGCTACTTAAGAATCAATTGATTGTGCTTCATAGTGAAGCGTTGTGCTGCTGCAAATTCTACCAGCTAGAAGATTTTTGGCAGCTCTGGTCTACAAATCTAGATATCTTTGCAGGTCTTTCTTGACAGTTCAGAGAACCTTAGTGAACGGTAACAAGCTCTTAAGTAGTGCTTAAATGTCACGTCTCTGTAACAGGAAGATAGAAGCCCAATGAAGCTGGATAGAGATCTGTCACTTTACCACAAGAAATAGCTTCTGTTAAGATTTAACTTCACTGTTAGGACCTATCCCAGCTATAGACTGCAATATTTCTTAACTGCAAATTAACACAATGGGTTCAAATTCAGCTAAATCTGTGTGCTGAAACATTTGAATACACCTTCTGTACAGCCGTAAGAACTGATTTTCTTGGTTTTAGTAGAATTAAAATCAGGTTATATGCCATTTCTGCACACAGATTTGCCTTTATATGTGTATGATAGGTAGATTTTAACAAGGTCTTCCAAAATTACTTCACTGACGAAAGATGAATACATAATAATCCTAACAAATCAGTAAATGCTACACAGTTAAAGGCCCGTAACTGTGAACCCCACGTCTTCTTCAGCTCAAAAAGAGTTTGTATTAATACATGAAGCTAACCCATACTGAGAAGGCAATGCAAAGACCATTAGATTAGTGACCTAGCATACCTAACATCAATTAAAGGAACTGTTAGTGTTAATTCCAATGAAAAAATATTTTTGAATACTGAAAGATATGTTAACAAGGGAAGTGATGAACCCTCTAGTTTAATATTAAATACCACTTTAGTTAAATGCTCAAGTGGTGGTAATAATGCAGAAGACAAAAGTTGGCAAAAGAAGATGAGCAATGGCATACAGCACAAACTAGATTAAAATATATTGAAAGTTTATGGTTTTCATTAAACATTATTTCTCAAGAATAGAGATACAGTAACACATGGTAACAGGGGAGCCAATGACTTTCAGGACTCTGCTAAAGGCTGTGCGTGTGTCAACACCCACCGCATAAATGCTTTCTCTGGGTGCTTCCACTGTATGTGCGTCTCTCGGATAAATCCAGGTAATCTGTATCATAAACCCACAGATACTAATAAATCAGAAAGTTATGGTGTTCCTTGTCGTTATCAGCTTCTAGCTGTCTGCCTGCTCAGGGTCCAAAGGCACAGACATGCGGGTCAGAAAAATATTCTGTAGGAAACATAGTTGTTTGATAGCTGAAACTAACTTGAACTAAAATCACTTAAAGTCTCCAAATCACAATCCTTCAGTACTCCAAATCACATAGTCATAGCCAACAGGTATAATATTTGGGCTACTTTATAACTTCAGGAATTCGTAAATTTACTCTGGCTTGCCTATACATCCATGCCCCATGCAAACCTCAGCATTTGACAAGGTCTGACAACTATTCATCCAAAATTTTAATCTCAGCCTATTATCTGTTTTGTTCTGTAGAGTTAAAACTTAATTACATGTAAATAAATGTAGCTTATAACTGTCTGAAACATCTGGGTACTTGGGTTTGGGGTGCTGTTTTTTTTCATTTTAAAAGACCTTACATTGTTCAAGGAAAGCTTTGTATCAAACCTTCAGGAAACAAAGTTTTTATTATTATTCTTTCCTGTATGTGCTTACTGGGGGAACAGGGTGACAGGTAGCACGGGGGAGAGGAAAATACTTTCTACTCAAACTTCAGTCACCACTCTGAACACTAAGCTATGAGATTTTTCTTTAAGCCTCTGCAAGATTTGGGCTAGCCAATTATCTAATGAGTTTTAAAAGAATTGCCTAGCTATTGCTTACACATGCTGAGCTGAGAAACCAAGTGTCGCATCCCTCACAGAATGGATAAGGAATATCTTTGGGAATTTCTCAAGCCTGTGAAGCAGATTTTGGCATATCAGGCAAACACAAAGCTCCTCTCACGATGTAAGAATTAAACTGGATAGTCACAGAGTAGTTCTGGAAATGCAGCTGTGTCTGGGAAGGTATAAAACCAGAAAGGCTGCAGTGTGGGGGAAAGAAATGATGTGCAATAAGATAAACATAACTTTAAAATCTGGGTCATCAAAAGTGAAAAATGGCATTGGTTCTCCAAGTTAGTGTTACATATTTACCTTGAATATACCTACCTCAGTAATTTCAGGTTAGGGATTAGCCTAAAGAGAGAACTGAAGACCCAGCCTATAGTTCACCTTTCACTCTCTGCAAAATGTGTGTTATCTCTTGGGTGCATTGTAAAGACCTGTTAGTAAACATGAAGCTCTAGGAGCAAAACCTGCCTTTACTAACCATGGATGCTATCAGCTTTGTTACTGTGCTGCTTCATTGTACTGCAGCACAGGTGATTCCAACTACTTCTTTTCTTTCTGGAAGTCAAAATCAGTCTGGCTGCTGTTGACAAACTGCGGAGACCGCTGTGAACTCTCATTGAGACCAATATTTGCTGGAGTTTAGTTCTACCAGCTAAATCCTCTTGCCTGCATTATAGTTTGAATCTGTATACCTGTTCACATGGCAACACGGGTCAGTTTACAAAAGCTAATTATTTCAGGTTCAGTGGCTGCAAGGTGTCAATTGTCATTCAGGGCAATGGATGATTTACTCCTTATCACATAGGTCAAAATGCAGAAGGGGAGATTAAAATGAATCCATCAGCAACTGAATGGGCAAGTTCTTCTGAAGCGTTACCCAAAAGCTACAATTAAATCTAAGAAATTTTAATCTTACTATGAGATTCCTGTCCTTTGCATGTTCTTCCTGCACCAAAGGCATAACTGGAGTTGCGACAGCTGTCCCATAGGTCACTCACCCAGTGGCTGCTGAGGCTCAGTGCAGGCTACCCACATCTGAGATGGATTTTGTGGCAACAAGCTGGTCACCAAAGGTTGCAGCTGAATTACCCACGTTTCCTGAACTGCCTAGCTTAAAATCATCTCAGCAAACAGAAATACAGGCTGCTATTAAGAAAGGAAGGGGTTTTTGTATATATGTGTTTGGTTTATTTTGTTGGTTTTTTTTTAATAACAGCTTAAATTAGCAGGCCTTGTTTTGAAAGGAGTACAAGCTCTGTGCTTTATGTCCGCAGGGATCAGAGCTGCACTGCTGGCCACAGCCCTAACCATAGCATCCTGGTGTTTTACTTTTCAGCTGCCTCTTTACCCCCATGCTGTAGCACATCCCAGGGAGTGGCAGAACATCCATAGCAGGACAGGGCTCACTTGTCTCCATCTGGCGTTGTTCTGGACGTGCGCCCTTGTCTTGTGCCCGTTACAGGCTGTCAAATACAGGTCTAGCTAACACGCCACAAACGGCAGTGCTCAACGACACCTGCTAAATGATTTTTTCAAGCCTGTTTTCATAAAGTTCTCAGTTAAATATAAAGCTGTTCCTTCTTTGTCTCAGCTCCTTGGAGCTGTTGTCGTTTAATGCTCTAGCTCGAGCCAGGCATAAGGCATGGCGTTAAGAATCGCTCAGTACTGGCACATCTCTTCTCCGTGGCTGAGCTACACTCTGGGAATTCCTACAGGCACTCATCCAGGGGGGACCAGCAGCAGCAGCACAGAGGTGGCCACGCCGTTGGTTGGACTTCGCAAGGCAGGGAATGGCCCTGCAGGCAGCAGCAGGCTCTATCTCCCCACTTTGGTGGGACCTGGTAAGAAGGAGCCAGGAGGGGCCTCAGTGGGGGCCTCACCTCATGCTTGGGAGTGGCCTCGGAGCCTCAGCCCCTGTCCTGTCCCAGCCACCGGCCTCCCCGACCACCCAGCCTGCCCCGGCACCCACCACACCACCACCTCGGCTGGACATCACCAGCTCATGGCCCCCCAAGCGCCTTGTGTGAGGCCAACGTGAGATGTGCAAGAGGAGGTGCTGAACTGCATCCCACTAGAAAGGATTTTAAAGAGAAAGAAGCTCTCCTTTAATCTGGCGCTGCCGCTCTCAGCAGGAGTCTGATAAATCTTTCAAAGGAAGCTGTGACAAGCCAGCTGTCCTAGCTCACCATCTGTTCCCTTCTCCTGCCCGGGTAATACTCGCAAGGACCACGATACGTGGCTCGTTGTTCCACTGCAAAACACACTCTGATGGCTACAGTCGGCTGCTTTGTTTCCCCACTTTCTCCTTATGTATCACAGAGAAACCATCCAGAATCAGGGGGAAAATGCCATCCTAACTTCTTTCCATGCTAGCTTGGGGAGTGGGAGACAACACTCGCCTCCAGCTCATCTGAGCTGCTGCTTGAACTTCCCATGTGGGAAGCACAGGAGTTGCTTGATCTGGAAGAGGTGTCTGATACATAAGTTTTTATGGCTGTGATTTTAAAATCAGGATGGGAGAACTGTTTCCTGTTGTGTTTCCTTATCGATGACTTCAATGAGTGACCATTGCCTCTACACAAGAGCTGCCTTTTCGAATTAATTGTGGTCACTGAACACACACAAGTAGACCACTAAAAAAAAAGAGAAAATTATTTTTTCAACTACCGGCTAAAGGAGTATGGAAATACTGTGGCTGACGCTGACACAATCCAAAAAACCAGATCATTTCCCTGCAGTGGAGGGAGAAGGTCAGTAATTACACTTCCTAAATGAAGCGCCGTCAGCCCAAGTTACAACTTTGCAGCTCTTCCTAAAGTTTCAGACTCAAATTTCCAGATACAATTGCCCCTTTGACATGATGAGCCTGCATTTCCGAATGCCTGAACTACTGGAAAGTAATTGTTCTGCTTTCAAACTGAAACTTTTTCACCCCTGAGCTGGCTGTGAACAAAATCACTCTAAGAAGAACTGTGTTTGCTGCTAGTATTTGGTATCATGGGGTAGCTCAAGTGAGAAAACAACCAGAGGATGACTACTAAACAGCTACTACTTTGCAGGGCGACAATGAGAAATACTCTGAGATTAGATTCTATCCGTTTTATGTTCCACCATGAGAAAAAGGTGCCTGATAGACCAACTTTCTTGTTGCTGTCCTCCTGGAAGTTTTAAGGCTCTCTTAAAAGACTGATTTTTCAGACCTAGTAATCAAAAAGTCAAGCATCATTTTGCATTGCAAATAAGTAGAAAACTGATGGATCCTACCTCTGATGTTCCAGTAAGAGTTCTTTGAAAAACCTCGTGGTTTTTTTTTCCTCAAGTCTCCTAAAAACATTTTGTAAAAGAGCCACTTGAATAGACAGACTTATTCCTTTAAGGAGTATTACATCTTGAAAGTTGACTTTATAAATAGCGTTATGGATGTTTGTAATACTTCAGTCCGGCTGAACAAAATGAACCTCTGCAAAGTGATTAGAAGTGAGTACTAATGTTATTTTTGTCATTTGTTGACATGTTACTTTTGCTTTTAAAACTGTAGACATAACAAGGATCACTGCACTACCACAATGACATTGTCTATGACAGAATTCTAGTACTTCCAACTCCTATCACTGATAAACCTCCAAGCTTCTGCTATGACACTTTGCTGGTCAGATCTGCGTTAAATTGCAAGCTTTGCTTCTTATTCTATCCATTTTTGCTTATTACATCAAATGGTCCTGGAAACTACAATGTCTTCTCTTGGGCCTGAAATGTATTTCAGAGTGCTGCTGCTGCTGGAGAAAAGGTCAAAAGGAGGAAAAAAGGAAGCAAAAGGGGAGAAATGAAATATATTTTTTTCCTTACTGCAATTCATAATGACTTCACAAGGATTATTTTTCTTTTCTTTATTAAACACATACAGTTGACAGAGATTTAACTACAGTAAATGGATATATCCTTTTTTTACATAAGCATAGAATTTTAAATGACAAAATAAATGGAGAGGCAGGGAAAAGACCTAATGAAAGCTGTAAAAATGAAAAGAGTGTGTGTGTAATGCATTTTTGTTCATTTTTAGGTAGTTATTCTTTGATATGGTTATTATAATTCTGAATTGCACCAGGAAATTCAATTACTTCTACCTAAGATCATGAAAATCCATTAGTAGTATAATGTACCAAGAGCCTAAAAAAAATTGCTTTTCTGCTTAGCTGTTAAATATGGTTGAAGTGAGTTACCTTTGTAATCGTAATGCTTGACCTGAGATTATCCAGGAAAGCGATATATAGTGAAGTGAAGTGAGGGGATGGGAGGAGACTGATTCTTTAAGATGGATGTCAGCCTTTACTAGTGGTTTGTATGGCTACATGTAGAAAAGCTGTTGACTGTACAGCCCCTATTAGCATTATATAGTTACTAATGTTCATAGAAAAAATTACTATCATGTGTACAGCTAATGTTTAGTTAATATACAGCTTTTTTTCAATGATGCCGAAATATGAAAAACTAGAGAAAGATCACTTGCTGATGAAAAAATGGGTCCCATTTACTGAAACTTTGGGTAAAGAATGTCCCATGCCCTTTATTACCACCATCTGATCTTTGCTGGATTGCATATAACAGATTTTTTAAAGGTAAAGGTGCTTCTGTCAACCAGCCTGCAGGCTTTCATAATCTTCTCTAATCTTTTGTCCTTTTTCAGTTATATTTTAAGAAGAGAGGAATAAGCTACCACATCAATTTAAAAGGGTTGTAAATACCTGTTTCTAAGAGTTTTAAACTGAAGTTAGCTCAGTAACAAGCTTTATTTATTCCTATATGCTAGGTCAGGAATAAAATTTTCTTTTTTATGCAGTCCTTTTACCATCTAAAGCTAAACTGACCCTACATGGTACTACAAGTCTTACGTTTCAGTCTGATTTCTTTCATTATTTTCACTCATCAAAATGTATCTTTAATAACCTTCTGTATCATACTGAAGGCTATCACATCAGTTTAGACTGTTTACAAAGCATCTTCACTAGCACACCTAATGGTGAAGGATGACTTCAGGCTGAATATATCAACATCGCACTATAAGCAAAGGCTCTCAAAGGGCTTTACAATTCCACTTTCCCAACCGTAGGAGCAGAGCACCTTACTCCCCTAAGTCCCTTTAGGCATTTGCAGAGAACAAAGGAGAATGGCAATAACTTAATTCACAGCTGCTTCCAGTTGCTGCCAGTGGGAGGCTGGACATGACAAAGCATTAGCCATTTTCATCTGTTTGTTAGTATACTTACTGTTTCATTCAGAATCTCTGTTTGGGGAGGGAAAACATGCTGGAAAATTTCTAGTGTTTCCTCATTTGGCTTGCTACACATGAAACTGTCCAATTCGCATTCAGATTGCCTGCAAACAGAAGTGGTCATTTAAGCGTACGTCTCATCTGTTTGCAAATGTGACCCTTAGCTATAACTTTACTTGCAGGTTAATGCCACACTGATGTTAATGGAAAACGTTCATGCAGCCCAAAGCTGAGCTTTTCAGGCTAAGACAAAACAGCAACTCTTCGAGTTTGGAAGGATATCCTTCCAACCAAAACAGACAAGCGGTTTTCTCTCTCATATTTACATACTAAGAGGTGAACATATTTATATAACATCAGGCACTTCTAAGTTAAGAATAACAGAAAAAAGATTGTCCATTCAAATCCAATTCATCCTTAGTTATAGTTCTTTAAACAACCTGGTCATATCCTGCTTTCAGCAGGACCACAGGCTCGTTGTGCCCTTGTTTGGAATATGAAAAAGGGAGTTGCACTGAACAAAACCTGTCAGTTGTAGTTCCTGTTTGATGCTTATTTTGGAATCAATCTACTGTCCGGCCAGAAGGAAAAAGCTTTTTTGGTTAAAGAGGCCGCTAAATGCCCCTCTGGGGATTCTCATTCTGCAGCAGAGTTCCTAAAAGGCGTTGGGAGACTTCCTCAAGAATAAAGTTTACGTGAATATTCACTAATAGCATGTTCTCTATATTCCACATGCCTAAACTGTTCTAACTACATTAATGCTAACCTGAGATTCTCTAGAATCAGGAAGCTTTTGAGCAAACCAAAAAAATATTTTGCATAACACAAGTGTTCATAATAGTACTGTGAGTATAGTTCCTCAGCTGGAAACCAGTTGCAATTGATCATAGGCTCCACCTACAAGGCCTGTTAAATATATAAAATGTGCAAATAGTCTAACAAATTAGATTTTTTCACTGGCATTTATAAAACATCCCCAATGCTTTTAAGAAGTATTATTCTATGCAGTTATTTCTGGATGTTCTACATCAACGCTGATGTTCAATGTGGGACCTCACAGAATATTCTGTTTTCAATACTAAAATCATATAGCTCACATTGTCAAGGCTACTCAACAAAGAACTTGTGGATGTCCTTCCATTAAAAAGGAATGATCCTGATGTAAGCAACAAGGTGCTTGCTGAAATTTTCCGCAAACGCGGATATCAGAACATGCTTTAACATCTGATTGTGCACAGCATTGAGGATACACAAAATTTCTTTTTTTCAAGATATTATCCACCTACTCTAACTCAACTGCTGCCCCTCCCCTGGAATATTTATTAAATTTCTGTGGTACATTAGCTATAAAGTAAGATTTATTATAATTTCCCTTATTTACCTTTAATTTTTATATTCCTTAGAAATCTGGAGTACTGTGTCCAGTTCTGGGCTCCCCGGTTCAAGAAGGACAGGGAACTGCTGGAGAGGGTGCAGCAAAGGGCTACCAAGATGATTAGGGGACTGGAACATCTCTCTCATGAAGAAAGGCTGAGGGATTTGGGTCTCTTCAGTCTGGAAAAAAGACGGCTGAGGGGGGACCTTATCAACACTTATAAATACTTAAAGGGTGGGTGTCAGGAGGATGGGGCCAGACTCTTTTCAGTGGTGCCCGGGGACAGGACAAGAGGTAACGGGCACAAACTTGAGCATAGGAAGTTCTACCTAAACATGAGGAGGAACTTCTTTCCTTTGAGGGTGGTAGAGCACTGGCACAGGCTGCCCAGAGAGGTGGTGGAGTCTCTACCTCTGGAGACATTCAAAACCCGCCTGGACACGTTCCTGGGCAACCTGCTCTGGGTGACCCTGCTCTGGCAGGGGGCTGGACTAGATGATCTCCAGAGGTCCCTTCTGACCCTATGAGTCTATGATCTATATTTTTCTTAATACTAGGCTCTTTTGTTCATCACTCTTTTTTAAAAGTTCTACTTGAAACAGAAGATGATTGGAAAGAAGATCAGAAAGTAAAAGTAATAGAAAGACTGCCAAATGTTATTTCTATTATGTGCTACTAGGAGCTCAACTAAGATTTGGTGCAGAACATTATCAACTGGAAAGCTTAACTTCTGAGATTAACTTCACCATTGCAGTAGCCGTGTGTATGTTACCATGGAAGCATACTTGAGAGGGAAAACAGATGCAGAAAGGGAATTAACTCTCCCATATAGCTGGAAATAACTTTTACAATGCTAACCTTCTTCTTACATAAAACTCTCTGTGAGACCGTAAATCCAGACCAGTAACCATTTCATTATTAGCCCCAGTAGCGGGATAAAGTAGCAATAATCCACCAGCTGTCTATAGAATTGATCTCATTCTGCAAAATGGATCCCAGGCAAAGGCTCACATTTAGGACAAATAGGAAAAAGCACTCCAGTAGAAAAGTGCAATGCCAAATCACACATGAAAAAACAACATAAAATGTCAATATAATTGCCAAAGTATTCAGGTGGGGGTGGGTGGACAATCTATGTACAAAGAGGTGGTTTTGTCATTTAATTTTATCTCTTCATGACTTTAGTCAGCTCTGATACTGGAAATGTATGTTTCAGTAGTGTTTTAAAGTTCTGGGGACCTAATACTACAGTTAAATTAAATTTGAGCTGAAAAAGACCGGAGTATTATATAGCTAAAGGTGCAGAAGTACACTTGGCATATTTTCTTCAAAACGCGGTAAAAGTTAGGTTTCTAAGTGCTTTGAGATAACTTCACTGCCATTCTAAGGGAAATTTGAAAATGGTTAAAACAAATCTAAAATACTACTCTGTAAATATCTTGCTGAAAAAGGCAGTTTTGATTGGTAGTGTTGTATCATATTTCCCATGTGTCATTTAGAAAATTTACTTATATTCGCTTACCTTTGGAAGATGTTGAGCATCTCTCCTTTAGCATTGCTATCTTAGCTGGTAGACGAGACCGCTGCTAATCTCTCAACGTATAATCCATTCTCTGAGCACTTAGTCATGGGGCTTGAAAATGACCCTTACTTATTGAAAACAATTTGCTCTTATCCAGTGTTCTCCAATACAGTCCATTTGTTAGGAGGGTGCAGAGGCAGTCTGTTTGCTATTTGCTATGCATATTAACCTACAGAATGTGTTGAACATGTTTTAATTCTATTTACTGTTCCAGTGTTGATCTAGCTTCTTGTATTCTCCTCTCTCATCCTCAGTTTCTGGCTGGTGATTGAATATCCTCTGACTTCCATGAAATAAAGGTTACGACTGTATGTCAGGGCACAAATTCGACTAAAAGCTGAAGAATCTAGGGGAAAGGACTGAAGTGTAACACTTTATTTCCATCAAATAATCCAGAGTATATGTTGTATCAACCTGTGCTAATGGAGACAGAGCTACATTCCCCAGTAAATCCAGCCACACATCCTATAAAAAAGATATTTTTTCTCTCGCCTATCACTTATACTACAATGTCTTTGCTTCCTTGATCTCAAAACAAAACAGAGCTTAAATCACTACAAAGAAGTATTTAATCACTCTAATATCTTCATCAACAGGAACTGAGCTAGACAGCCTGTTGGCAAAGACAAATGAGTCACAAGGCAAAAGTTAAAAGAACTGGAACAAGGAACTTCAAAAAATAAAAAGAAAAAGGAAAGAAAAGGATAAATTTCTGTCCCTTTTTATAACAGACATGAGATTAAATAGCTGACAGAAAGTGTTGAGATGTGTAGTAACTCCACAAATATTTTTCTACTTTAATTCTCTCTGTTCTGCTGTTTCATTCCACTGACTTTGAGTCTATCACTAAAGCTGAGCTGGGGGTCCTTGTGGCTCACCACGTTATGTGCTGCCTAGGAATTGAAAATGAACTTTCTGGCTGACTGGTGTCTGAGTCTGGCATAGCTTAATCAAATCACAAGTCATAAATAGTACTGGAGGTCAACTGGAGCAACCTTCTGCTCAAAGCCAGGACTACTGCTGACTTTGGGTCAGCTGTGGCTATGTCTAGTCAGGTCTTCAAAACCTCCTACAAAGGAGATGCCACAGTTCTTTTGCTGCCCTACTCTATTAGTGAAAAAGTTTTTCCAAACCTGAACCCCTGAAGGAACAATTTGTGACCGCTGCTTCCTGTTGTATCATTTGGCACTACCAGGATGTGTTTGGCCCCATAACCTCGGTACCGCTCTTTAAGAAGCTTTCCATGCCCTGCTCTTTAAGTGGCTGTACATGCCCCTTAGTCTCCTCTCAACAAATTTAACTACTCCAGCTCCTTCGACCTGCCCACAGCCTCTGTCGATCATGGTTGTCCTCTGCAGGACCTTTCCCTATTTCTCCACATTCTTTTCCAACCGGGAGGCACAGGCCTGGATGCAATATCTGAGGGCAACCACACCAGTGCTGAGCAGAGCAGGGATAATTGCTTTCCTAAGTCTGCTGGCCGTCTTTCTCCTAATGCAGCCGAGTGTTTCATTTGCCTAATTTGAAATGAGACCTTAATTTAATACATAGTGGATTGAATAGATTCAGAAGATATTGGGTATGCATAACAAGAAAAGAACTCTAAGCAGCTGAGAGAACACTAACTGGGATGCCAGTTTGGGGACAAGAGGTGAGTTTGGCAGGAGTTTCAGCTAGATGGAGGAAGAGTGGCATCTGTGATCAGAAGGTTACGGGGACATGGAAGGTATGAAACAGAAGTGAGGAGACTGAGGAATTCGCTAAGATAGGTTATTAGTGTTCCTTCAGTCAAAATTTGCACTAGGCTGTTATTTAACTTTGAAGACTTCTGTTCATATCATGGAAGTGCAAACAAAAGAAACTAGATTAGTCAAAGCATTCTTATATTGGCAAGTCAGTATGGGAGGTTCAGCTTTTTTGCCTGAAGACAAATCACTGGAATAAATGCCATTAAAATTATGCCATTCTGTAAGGCCATCAACTGCATAATAGGATGGTTTTTGGTAGGTCTCCATTTTGACATCTTCTATTTCTGCATTCTGCTGTGAAGCGTTTCTGGAAATGACAGTGAAATCAAATTGGAATCAAGTAACAAAAATCTGTAGGAAGAGGAGTATGTCAAAGGCAGACATCTAAGGTGCTGGTGCAGGAGCGTGCGATGTCATAGTTGTGGTCCTGGTGACATCTCTCCGGGTCATGTGTTTCTTGTACCAGGGAGTTTTGATATATGCGATGAAACACTTATGATGTAAAATCACACATCTGAATTCTGTATCTCTGGGGTTTTTTCACTTGGTACTGAGAGAGTCAATTCTCACTGGTAATGACAGATGAGAAATGACAGTTCTGATAAGGAAACTTGGTCTCTTGCAAGTTGAGGACTGCAAAGCAAGAGTGAGGCATAATCTTTATAACAAAATATATAAAAAGATCCGCTCCCCCTCTCTTTTTTCTCTTCTGCATTTCTACCTAACCAAAGATGAAATAAGCAACATACAGACTAACAGCTGTCAGGAAAAGGGGAGGGGAACAAATTGGAACACCTGAGATTTGGGATGACTGCTTATCTATAGTTCCTGTTCAGCATTGTGCCTGAGGTCTGTGTTGGGCAGAGAGCCACTCAGGTCAGTGGGAGATGAAGTCTCTGACATCTCAAAAGCCAGGTCTAATGTGGACATTCAATGTTAAATCACTGAAATTGCACAGGCAAATGGTTATTTTTCTTCACTTTCTTTTTTAATGATTAAACTGCTATTTCTCACTTGAAAGCTGGTAAGATGATGTTTTAAAACTGACCACTTTGAAACAGAGAAAACAGAAATATGGTACAGTCTTGAGTGCTCTTTTTGTAACTGAATAAATTATTGTTCTTTTTCTTAGACAACAGAGTAAATTAGTGGCCAATTCAAGACAAAACTCAAGCACATAACTATACTGACTCATTCTTACCATGTCCATAGACAACACAGGTATTGGTAGGATACATGTGTTCTGCTTAACTGTTCTAAAGAGTCAAGGGTTCTTCTAACAGATAAACATCGTCTCTGGATTATAATTCCCTATGCACCTATGCTCTCTTGACAGATCAATATTTACAGAACGAGTTATCCCATAGGAGAAAAACATTTGACTTAGCAATCCTTGACACCGTGAGTGGCCTGGTCCCACTGAGTGCTGGAACCAGCGAGGGAGTTGCTAAAACAAAAGTGTTTCCATTTCTGCTTTGTTGTTATTGCTGTTATTGTACTGGTCTCTTCACCCACCTGAAGCGTCCTGAATATTAATCAGGTGCTTTTGCTTGATAACTCAGCGTGTTGAGCTGCTTGAGCTGGGTATACAGAGCGTGATTAATCTCTGTTAAAATGTAGCCAAGAGCTGCAGTTAATAGTGACTGTGGCACTGAGTTTATTAATTCATGTTTACAGAAGATGAACCAAATAGCTAGATGTTTCTACCAAAAGAGCTAAAGAGTTATACTATACTGATAAAGCTGGAGTCACTCAGGTAGAGATGCTTTATTTTGCTTTGTCTTACTGAGATTTTTTTTTATTTTGGTACTAAATCTTCATCATAATCAAGACCTCTGTATGCAAAATGCCATCCAAATAAACAAAAGCCAGTTGAAAATTCATGTGTAGAGACTAAGACAAGATAACAAATAAACATTTTGAAGAAAGTTACTCAGTAAAAGTGAGACAATAGTAGACAAGGCAACAACTTGATGGATGGACCACTTGGTGGATAAGGAACTGTCTAGATGGCCACACTCAAAGGGTTGCAGTCAATGGCTCAATGTCCACATGGAAACCAGTGACAAGTGGCGTTCCTCAGGGGTCAGTACTGGGACCAGTGCTGTTTAATATCTTTGTCGGTGACATGGACAGTGGGATTGAGTGCACCCTCAGGAAGTTTGCTGACGACACCAAGCTGTGTGGCATGGTCGACTCACTGAAGGGTAGGGATGCCATCCAGAGGGACCTTGACAGGCTTGAGAGGTGGGCCCATGCCAACCTCATGAAGTTCAACCAGGCCAAGTGCAAGGTCCTGCACCTGAGCCATGGCAATCCCAGGCACAAACACAGGTTGGGTGGAGAATGGCTTGAGAGCAGCCCTGAGGAGAAGGACTTGGGGGTGCTGGTGGATGAGAAGCTCAACATGAGCCGGCAATGTGCATTCACAGCTCAGAAAGCCAACTGCATCCTGGGCTGCATCAAAAAAAGTATGGCCAGCAGGTCGAGGGAGGTGATTCTGCCCCTCTACTCTGCTCTGGTGAGACCCCCCCTGGAGTACTGCATCCAGCTCTGGAGTCCTCAGCACAAGAAAGACACGGACCTGTTGGAACGGCTCCAGCGGAGGGCCACAAAGGTGATCAGAGGGATGGAACACCTATGCTATGAGGACAAGCTGAGAGAGTTGGGGCTGTCCAGCCTGGAGAAGAGAAGGCTCCGAGGAGACCTTATAGCAGCCTTCCAGTACCTGAAGGGGGCCTACAGGTAGGATAGGGAAGGACTCTTTATCAGGGAGGGTAATGATAGGACACAGGGTAACGGCCTCAAACTGAAAGAGGGTAGATTTACATTAGATATCAGGAAGAAGTTCTTTACCGTGAGGGTGGTGAGACACTGGAACAGGTTGCCCAGGGAAGTTGTGGCTGCCACATCCTTGGAAGTGTTCAAGGCCAGGCTGGATGGGGCTTTGAGCAGCCTGGTCTAGTGGGAGGTGTCCCTGCCCATGGCAGGGGGGTTCGAACTAGGTGATCTTTAATGTCCCTTCCAATCTGAACCATTCTGTGATTCTGTGTGTGATTCTGTAACTTCATCCCTACTTGAGTATGGAAGAGTCACTGCTTCCAAGGGGAATTATGAAGCAGGATTTCAGTGATGCCAGTGAGGTGAGAGTAGATGCTTAGAGAGCTCCTGCTCCTCCATGGGGCCAGTGGAGATCACCAAGAGATAGAATATTGAAAATGAAGCAGATGTGGTGACAGCAACCTTCCTGGTGGAACAGAAGACTGTGTGATTTTTAATCTTTTTCTGCCCAGCAAGTCCATATAGTGCTGTATCCATTTAAGTTAGCCTGTGTCTTTGGGCTGTTATATAAAGTATAACAGTGTGTTTATCTCAATCAGATCTTATGAAGTTCAATACTTCTTTTTCAATAGAAGAAGAACACATAAGTGGACAGTAATGCACCAATACTGAAAATGAAGCAAGAGCAAGGACAAAAATGAATATATAGAAGAATAGGAACAGCAAGTGGGCTTCACCTAAATGGCACAGGCTGAGGGTGTGTTGTAATGAGTTGTAATTCAGCAGAGGCTTTCTGCAAATGAAACAGCACTCAGTCCGTTACAGTCTCACATTCTCTTCTTTTCCGGAGAGTAATATGGATGGTAGTGTTCCAGGACAGGATCTCATCTGTACTTTCACAAGGATTATGGTCTGTGTGCAGAGGGATGGAAACACACGTCTGAACGTTGCTGACAAACCACACACCGTATCTAATACCACAAATGTTGTATAGAGTCCAAATTGATTTTGGTACTTCCAGTTTTCAGGAGTTTGTACTAACTGAATTAATTTGAAAGGGAAACTCCTTCTTACCTCGATACAGCTTGCTGAGGAGGCTCTGGGGATGAGGTTTGGGCAGAGAAGCAAAGCTTATTAAAAATCATTAAAATGAACAGTCTTGATGAGGAACATATTGCTTCTGTGAGCTGATGAGAAGTCTGTGTGGGAAGTCGCCTGCGATAAAGCAGTAGATAACATATTCTTAAATGGGAGATCAGGAGTCTGCCTAGCGGAACAGGCAATCAGCAAAAATCGGCTATTAATCTTTGAAACTCTTCTCACTTGGAGAACAATTTTCCATATGTGAAAATGCTCCTCTACATACCCTGTCAAGGTAGAAGTTAAACCCTTCACTCCTGACTATTATAGGAAGCACTGTAAATTTCTACCCTTGCTTCCTAACTGAGAGCTCAATCTGGGGGAGAATGTACCCGGGAGGAGCAGAGTTGGGCAACGGAAATCCATTCTGTAATAGCTCCTGCTGCACAGCGGAGTCCCTTTGCCTTCTGCTTACTAATCAAAGTGGTCTAACAATAAAAAAAAAAGTCTCCTTCAGGCTATATCTGCTTGGGAAGGACGGTCAGGCTAGTTCAAGGCCTGGGATTTGATCAAGGCCAGTTCTCGTTGCAGCTATGCCAGTGCAAAGAGCTGCTTCCCCATGTTCTGTTGCAGGTATGTCTGCCCTGCCTTTGCATTGCTGACCCAGGCTTGGTCTTGCCGCCTTAATTTCTCAGCCTGCCTCCAGAACTCTCTCAAGTCTGCAGCTTCACCTGGCGATGGCTGCACTGTGACCAACCCCAGGCCCCAGCCGTGGTACCAGCCCTCCTTTAGCTTGGCTTACTGGGGCATGGTGGGGCTGCCCCTCACAGGATAGGAGAGAGGACGGTACGGTCCTGTTTGTGGGCACCCGCTGCCTCACCTGGCTTGTGCCCAGTGGCTTGCACTGACCACTGACACGTGCCTGCTAGCAGAGTTGTTTGTATGAGCTTGTCCTAACCCATCAAATGGGAGGTCTCTGGTGATTTGGTTCTTCCTAACTGGGCTAGTTTAGGGGAGTGATGAGCTCAGTCTGTGGAGAGCAATGGTCTCTCAGGTGGGGAAACTGGTGAGCAGCTGGTGGCACATTAAAGTCAAAGCTGTGTTCACTGGCATATCCTTGCCAAGAAGAGGATGTAGCTACGCCCTTACCCCCAGACTGACAGAAAGTGTCTTCTCAACTGCTGCCTAACCCAACCCAAAGCCAGGTGGCTGGGGGCGTTCCCCAGGTACCAATGTCCACGTAAGCATGTCCAGAGCTTCCCCGCTGAGAGTTACTTGATGCTCTCATTTATGTGTACAGGTCCTAGACGTTCCTCTGCATGTCCCCTCAGGGCCCCTGTCTGGACATTATTTTTACTGTGTCTAAGACACCAACTAGAATACACAGCTCATAAAATGCAGCTGTGGCTAGTTCCTTTTAAAACCACAGGAACTGATACCTTTGTTAAGCATAACACATGCACCGGAGCATCAGGCCTTGGGGTTCAAACTTGCCTGTATCCCAGGGATGAACCTCTGTTCCTGACCCCCAAATCGTTGTGGTTTTTTTTGCAGTTTTTAGAATTTACATTTCTATACAAAGAGCGGGTAAATGTGGCTCATTGTATTACTTATCTTTGAGTGTTAAGACAATGTTAATTTTTGCTTAGACCTTACTACACCAAATAAGACTTTCTCTTCAGTCTTGCAGATCTGAAAGTAGGCTGTGTTTCCTGTGAAAGAGTTTCCGAGGCTCTCAAACAGGAATGCTTATTCTCACTAATGGAAACAAGGTATGAAGTATGAAAATTGGGTCTATATCCCCAAAGGAATGTGTGTGAAGTGACCTCTACAAACATTCTGCAGCAGAGTTTGCAATGTATCATTTACTGCTGCACAGCAAAACCATTTTCATTTACGCTTCTTTTTACAATAGAGGTGTAACAGTGCTCCAGTGTATATTCTGAAAGAAACATGCTGAGAACTTTTATTTTTTCAGGGGTGACACTCATGTACTACTTCATTTTGAATATCTAATCGAAATGTTCTCCCACCTTATCCATTTTACTGTCTCTCAAATAATTTGCATTGTCTCACATTCTACTACTGACTTTCCAGCCAAGTTTCATAATAAAATTCAAGCCAGAATGAAATATTTCTGCAGATAAATAGCAGGAATTGAAAACAAGTCTACTTAGTTGCACCAGTACTGCACTCCATCATAGGTGTAACTACTATGTATAGGTATTCTTCAGCAAGGTGAGAAGTCTAAAGGGAGTAAAGCAAAATCGTTTTCAACTGCCTACAGAACTGCGTGCAGTTTTGCAGCTATCCCATCGCTAACACGTAAGCTATCAATAGGGCTACCTCAGTGGAGACAAAACATAACAAAGCTATGCTGAACAAAAGTCAGTCAGGTTACAGGAAACTCTGTGCATACATAGTTGGAAGTTTCCACATTATTAACTCCTACTGTCTTTCATTCTTTGGCATACAGTTTATGTAACTAAAGTGCAAACAAATTATTTTTTGTTAATATTCATTGTGGGCTGTTTTCAGCTGCTGTATACAAAAGAACTCTTACAGACATATTAGACTTCTTCAGCTACTTCTAAAGTGTCCTTAATTCTTCAGGTAGTAAACAAGATTATTTTCTTTACACTCCAGGGGATGAGATATTGCTTTGTGGTGGCTGGCCAATCTACATGGGGATAAAAAAACGTAACAGAGCCCACCTTCAGCCCGTTGATGTAAATGTTGAGTGCATTGCTATAGCAACAACCCAAAATGAAGAATTCGCTAGTCCCTCCCACTGGCATCTCTTAAATTTCTCAGTGTTTTGGAGGCGAAGGAGACAGATTTGGATGTTCTTGTTCAGCAGCAGGCTGAAAAAAAATTGGCCCCCTTGATATGATCCAAGATGGGCTTGGGCATGTTAGTATTACCAGACTTCAAACTCAGACATCTGCAAAAGCAATTGAGAGCCCTGTGACTCTGCTGAGCCACCACCTCATCCCAGAGAAACCCAAGGCCTGCTAAAGCCTGTATTTCGTAAATGCCTAAATAGATGAAGATTTGCAGCCCTGCAGAGAAGGCTGCAGCTTCCCCATCGGTGCTGCCCAGGCTGGTGGGGGAGCTCTGGGCCACAGGAGTTATTTATACAACAGCACTGATGCAAACGCACCGTTTCCCCCTACCTAGCACAGCAGCCCCTCCTGCTTCTGAGGGTGTCCCAGTTGCCTTTATGCAGAAGTGCTGTGCGGTCAGGAGCTGATCCCTGCTCTCTAGGGAGCTCAGCTCCCTGGCTTACTGGCAAATTAAATAGTTGAGATGGCTTGACTGTACTCCTGAACACAATTTTCTCAGTCTCGCATACTCCCTTAGCATGATGTTTGGAGATCTCCATCAAAACGAGAGGAAATTGAAAAACACAAGTGCCTGCTGATTAATCAGTCACGTCTTTTTCCTCACTTTTATTTAAAATGCCCATCATCAAGAAGGCACTGAATGTGAAAAGGGGAAAGAGGGGCGTTAGATGTGTTAATCTAGAAAGAAATGAGGCCTCTCCAGCTCAGAACTAATGCTAAAAGTCAGTATTTCTGAATGACTTGTGTCATACCTCTGCTCTTGTATCAGGAACTCAGATGCCAGGCTCTTGGGGAAATCTTGACTTTGCAGGTGCCTTTGCTAGTTGAAGATATTACCCTCTTTCACCATCCATGACTTCAAGGTGAAATCTAAATCAATAGCAGTGATAGCTAGATAAGAATTGTTTGTGTTTCCATCCTCATTAAAGAAAAGTTTTTTAAAACTCCAGGCAAAAGCTTTTTTAACAGCACCTGATTAATTGTGTTCAAACCTGGACATCAGCTTTTGAAAGAAATATATTCTTCCAGTTTTAATTCAGGGTAGAAGCACTAACTCCAAAAGCATGACAGCAGCAAGAGAGCAGAAATCCACGTTTGACTAAGCCTTGGAGAGTCACGGACTAAGTACATGTCTGCCAAGTACAAGACTGCTAAGAGTTAATACGAACTGTTGCAAGCATATGTAGTGTCTGCAGTTGATTTGTAAGGAGGCTGTGGCAGCAGGGAGCAAGGTTTTCAACTTCAAAAATATGAGGCACCATACTTCAGGGGACACCAGGGCCAGACTATTTCCTGTTCTGTTGGTTGCCTAATGTTTAGATCAAATGAGGTACGTGTCTGATCTGAGCTTTCCGTGCTTTCTCTTCCACTCCTCTGAAATAATAGCAGTTCTTGCACTGGCAGAGACATTGGTGTTTTAACCTGCGTCAGGATCCTTCCACCAGCAGAGAGATAAGAAATGTTATCAGTGTGTTCAGCGATGCTGTGATAATGAGGTCGAAGCACAGCAGCAAGAGGAAGAGACTAGAAAGTGGTTTTTTGGGGTTTGGTGTTTTTTTGGTTTGGTTTTTTTTTTTTTCTGAATGGGAAAAATAAACGGTTTATTTGAGCAGTTCAAATGCTCTAAACCATACCATTTCTGGGGTAAAACTGAATGAAAGGACCTTATCTTGAAGTGCCAGTTAGTGGAATATCCTTCATACCTACTCCACAGCCCAGTCATTAGGACGGTTCCTACTGAATTCAGTAAAAACCTCAGCCTCTAAATCCTGATCTTACTTGCCTACACTTCTCACCTGGTGCAATGCATGAGGAAAGTCAGGTGCTTGTGGAAAACCTTGCAGTATGAGCAGCAAATCCAGTGACCTTTAATGCATGATTAAATATCCCCAAATAAACCTATTAAACATATCCATGTAAACAAAGCTGAAACAGATACTCAGAAAATAAAGATTGGTTTCTGCATAGAATGTTCTTCCCCTCTTTCACACCACAAATATTCTAGAATTGTCTTCCTTCCCACTGCTCAGCATCTTCACCAGATACGGGTAGGGTTTAATTATAGACACTTCATCCCTTCACTGAAGCTCTCCAGTCAAAGTCAGTTTAAAGCAAAAATGGAAACACCTCTTTAGGATTAATTCAATTAGTGGCTTGTCTACTTCAAAGCGCTGACATTAACAAGGGTTGTGAATACATGAGTGGGAAGGAGGACGCTTCCTATTGTCCTCACCTGCCAACTCACCATACTTAAGAGAGCTGCCTTTAAGCCATGACAGAAGCAGCTCAGAAATGAAGGTGTACAACACAACAGCTCAGCTTCTGGAATGACTGACTGATAAGGGCACGTTTGTTACTTTTTCTGGTGTCCTTGGCTCACGTTGTCCGCTTAACATGTACTTAACTCCTCCTTGCGCCACTGGAACGCTGCAGTTTCATTCCAGATTCAGAAGAGCTATTATGACACTCTGGTTTAGGAAAAAAAAGCTGGGGTTCAGTTTTCTATTTGTTTCAATCTCTCTATAACATAAATGCTTTTCTCTTACCCTAGGCAGTCACCTCGCATGGGGAGGGGGGAGAAATTGTGTTATGACTTGACAGCTTCCATAGAGTAAGTTTGATGCCGTTATCATATATAGGTCATAATACATATATTGTCAGTGTAACTGTTTGTTTTATCCGCAGTGAGGCATGAGGAAAAAACTTGATATGCTGTTGTTTATACAGAGATCTTCTCTTGCGTTTGTAAGGGCTTTAGGACAAGGACACACTGATTTTCCGCAGTTTAACTGTAGTATGTCTAGACATCTTCAAGCTAGCGCTAATCTTGCTAGCATGAGTTAACAGCAAATCTTTTAGTACCTGGTACACAAATCTGCCAGCAACCCTGGCAGCATGCCCTGCTGGCTGGCTCGCGCAGAACTCTGTGTCACCGCAGTTTAATACGTGAATACGCTGCATAAAGTCACCACCCAAACTTGCTTGTAGGTATGTCTGGTTTTGCTTTCAACAGCACCTTTTAATTGAGGTGAAGATACTCTCTGGGTGGGGGTGGGCACAGAGTGTGCAATAAGGCGTCCTGGCATCTTCATCGGAATTTTTTCCAACTGAATCCCACAGAATTGTTTTTCTTACTGCTTTACGGCTTTTGCAGGCTTGTGACTGGCGAAGGAGTCTCACTGGATTACAGCAGACTGTAGGAAACAGAACGCCCTAGCTTGAAGTATATTCGAACTACTGTTACCCAGCTGACCCCCTGTGTCAGACTCATTTCTCCTTCGAGAGAAAAGACTGATTTTGTTTCAGATTTGTCTGCTTTTTAAAGACTAACGTGGATGCATAAATTAGGAATTGGTTTGGCAGAATTGGTTCACTTCAGGTCTGAGATGGACTACCAGGGCTACAAAAATCACAAATTTATAAGGCTGCTGATAGCTTTCGTATCTTCGCCGTGCAGCTAATGTTGGTCATCCTCTTGTTCCCAGTGGCTGGGGGTTGCTTTCCAACAACTGTTGCTTCCTTTTGTCTTTGCCAGACATTTTCTCTCCATGACATTCTGTTTCTCACTGAAAGCAAAGGGGTTTTTCAAAGTGAGCAAGCATTACAGGAAAGAGTCTTATTGGGCAGTTATTTTTCATTTTGAAGAATCTTTCCTTTATATAAAGCAACTGAAATCTTGATACATTGTGTCTGAATTGACAGTGTGTGTCACAAACACTAAAGCTCTTCTATCATCCTTCAAACACTCCAACACCATCTTCTTTAGTGTCAAAAAAAAAAAAGCATTACAAAAAAAAAAGATAGTCTTGCTTCATGAATACCTAACTGTAACACTTTTGCAAAGATATTTTTCCAGACAGTTACTCAGCAGGCTTCCTTTGAGATGTCTGAAAATGTTTCTTCAGAACAATAGGCTATAATTTGACTCTGAACTTCCGTCTTCTGACTGTAACTACTCCAGTTATCTCATGCAATAGTTGAAGGCTCTTAAAGATACTGACAAGCATTCCAAGTTGTCTTAATTTTCTTCATCTTTTGCTAGCATAGGAGAGTCCTGGTGCATACAGAGGGGCTTTTTGATATCCCCAGAATAATCCCATTATCCCCAGAAAAATAGGCTAAATATTGTTATTCAATGTGCTTTTTGAGACTGCCTGTCTATTTTGGGAAAACTTTGTTTTGGTAAAATCTCTTATTGGTATCTCTCCCAATTCTATCGGTATCTTTCAAGTATTTGCAGACATTTACAATAACCTTTACTCAGTCAGGATATGACGAAATTTTTAGCTGCGAGATGCTGCTGAAAAAAACCAACCTGCACTGGAAATAAAGACAACCTGGATGAAAAAGGTGGCCTTGGAAGATGTGTTGAAGAATTTCTCCCAAATATTCTCTATCCATATGGGTCAGCATCATTCTCCTAAGCAGCCAGCTATCTCACAGAAAGGGCATCACGTTGCTCTCCTGTAGTTAGGAAAGCTAAAGCCCTCAGTAGGTTATGTACAAATATACCAACATGTCATATCCTCACTCTCTACGCAGCTTTAGAGGGCCAGCCACGACCTGCCCTCATATTTTTCACCTCTGTTCTCATAAATAAACTGCCTTTATCAGCTTTTGTTGTTCTTTCCATGTACCTTCTAGTCTGCAAGTAAATCCCTGAGTACAAGCAGCCAAGAGTGAAATCCGGAGGCCTCCTCAGTCTTGGCAGAGCCCTCCAGAAAGACACCTCCTAGGTTTAAGGGCACTGGGCTTTATTTTTGTACCTCTTGGTCTATTACATCACTGCATCACATTACAAATGTAAGCTTGATTAGTTTTTAACATTGCTTTTATTGCCTGGCTGGACCTACAAATATGCTTTCCAGGAATGAGGTTAATTGGCACTAATGTTTTACACCATTTCGTAAATGCTTCTGACTGCCCTAATCTATGCCCCCTAGCATTTTGGCTGTCACAGGCAAGCACAGCTTCTCCAAGCTTAGAAAAGTTCTTTTTCTGTAACATCCTATTAATTAACTCTGCAGATCATTAATAAAAATGTCAAAGGCGGCTATCTATCACAGCAGACTACTCCTGCACTTCACACTATTTAAGTCAGCTGCCCTCAGTTTCTTAGTCTTTTAGCTAGATTTCTGTCCACGTATAGCATTTTTTGCTGTAGCAAAAATAGCATTTTTGTCCAAACTTATTTGGATTCTCTTTCAAGCTACTCTTTTAAACCTAAGTGTTTGAATTTTTGAGATGTTTGATATTGCCGCTGCTCCTTTAACTTACTAATTTCAATATCAAAGAGCCAGTGGATTGTTTTGTGAATGCTTGCCTTAAAATTAATGGGTTCTATTAAATTCCATCTCAGCAAGTTTTACTCATCCATAGGGGTTCAAAGATTGGTGTTTGAATGTAAAATGACTTTTCTTTGTACATATACTACCTACTTTTTGTAGCATCTCCCTCAGTGTACCATGAGAATACACTGCTCAAAGTAAATAGAGGGACCTAGAACTGTATGAGGAAATGAAAACCTTACAAAGAAGAGATATATAATACTGAATTTACTGTACTTATGGTTGAGGCTCTTGGCAATTTTCCTTCCAGCATGATAATCTACAAATGTTAAGTGCTTTATCAATATTAACAAAAGATTGTTTGATTTAGCTGCAGAAGAAAATGTCACAGACACTGAAGAACAGGGTGTTAGTTAAAAGGGAAAACTAATTTATTGGGATCTTGGCCTAGGGTAACACTCTCATGGGGGAATCAAATCTCCCAAATAGGGTGATCCATCATTGTCCAGTCCTGATGTGACCTCCCCTAGCAAGGGTCCTTGTCGCATCATTCTTAACTAGATCAGGAGGGACTCCCTGAAGTACTGTTCTGTTCATTTTTGGTACTCCACCAGGCAGTAGCCCTGTATGACCAACCCAGCACATGCGTAATTCATCGCTGTTGCTGTATCTTAACTACTAAATGCAAAACATCAAATATCATACCTATATACAAGACTGTCCTATGTGATCGTTTCTGCAGGGATGTTTTCCATTGACTGTTGGCAGATGTCTCATCTATGTGCAATTTGACCAACATTTCAACAGAAACCATGTAGAGGAGTCTTTGAAACACTCCACCTGGGTTGTTAATCAACACATTTAAACATACAAACTGGACTAGGTGCAGCAAGAGCTGCCTGGAGGAGCTTCCAGTACTAGCTGAAATTTCCAGTTGGGAGCTCCTGTAACAGTTGGTGAAGTGCTCAATTGTGCAGGTTCAGTCTATGACTAGTTTGGAGTCAAACTTGAGTCATTGCCTCAAGTCATCCCAATATTTCATCCTTAGAGCAAAGTGGCTGTGTAGTCACTGAACCACTCAGGGAATTAAGTGCTCGAGCATATTGGGTCTGCGTACAGTCACAGCTGTGATACTCAGCAAGGTTGCAAGTATAACTAAGGAACAAACCTGATTTTCATACTTACTACACACTTTTTAAGTTCCATAGTTCTTTACACAAGGTTTAAAACTGAAGGACAAAGGGTGCATCTACTCTGTAATGAAAATATGCTAGAAACACACTCGGGCTAGCTGAAACACTAGTAAATGTGGTGCACCTAGTGGGGCTAATTACCCAACTACTACTCTGCTGCTTGAAGAAGTTTTGTAACCACTTCTAAGCTACATGCTGTGATAGCCCAACTGCTGATGGAAGAGATAATTGTAGTAATAAGAGTCTAGTGAGCATGACAACGATTACACACATCTATTTCACATGTTAATGTTAGACTCTTAAATACCAAACTTTTCCAGAGATAAAAGTAAATACTACTGTCATAGACAGGCCTAGAAGACCTCCAAGTCATTGTATACAGTCAAAATGTCAAATAAATAGTATTATTGATTTGGAGGGGGTGGCTTCTATGCCTCAGAGATGTAATGTCATTATTTAACCTTTTGAAACAAAAGATGCGCTGAGCATAAAACTTGTAAGTCATTTATTCGGAGAAATATCCCGAGGAGAGGGAAAGGCATAAAATTTTACCACGTATTTGAACTTGGGACTCAAATAGCATTATTAACAGGCAGATGTACGACCCTGTAAAATAAGAAAATGTTAGTGGAGAAAGAGAACTAAACAGCTGAAGGGTGGCAAAACAAAGAATTAAAGAAGTTGCAAATGAGTTAGTAGGCCTTTTAACTTCAGGTCAGTGATTGTAATCCAGACTGGCTCTGTATTGATAACAAAGTAATTACTCTTTGACACCTCAGAGGGGCCTGGGGTGATATGAATTAAAGATCTGGGCCACAACCTAATGAAAAACTCTACATGTTACAAAAAACAAATACAATCAATTTAAACAAAAAAGCTGAGAATACCTATTAAAATGTGCAAAATTGATTTTATGGAGAGAAAATAACAAATCTAGTAAATGTCCTGGTCCTGTCAGGAACACAGGTGTTTCACTGTTTGGTATAATGAATTCTGTAGATCAAGTGTTTTAGCCTGCCCCACCTTAACTCCTGTGACACAGATCCCTACCCAGAAGGACATGGTTCGATATCTCCAAAAAGGTGACAGAGATGAGAAACGACTTCACAATCACTGATTTCATTGAGTGTTTTTACTTGCCAGATTAGAACGGCCCGTTTGACTTAGCACTTTTAATCACTAACAGAGAGCCACAGAAGCATGACTACTGAATATGCCCTCTGTATGTCCCACTCCTTTTTGATTTCTTCCCCTTAGTCTTCACAGGTTTTCTTCCAACAGAGGTTCTCCCACTAGAGATTAATAGCAGAGAGTCTGGAGGGGATTTATATATCCTTTGTGCTTTACTTAAAGATGTCTCTTTCCCTCCTACTTTGAGAGAAAGACTGAGAAAAATCTGACTGATAGCAATGAACTGTGAGATAATTGACTGCATTTTGCAATCAGTGGTTTAGACCAGTCAAAAAATATTTAATGATATTTTTAAAGTCAAAATGATGTGGGGCAGGAGAAGGAAGGAAAACTGATGCTTTTGGTATTTGTTACGTACTGCATGATCGTACCTTTACATCAAATGGAAAGAAGCTTTCAAAGAAAATGTGTTTCTTTTTCTTTTGTCAGGGTAGTAATAACACTTTGAAATATTGTACAAAGGCATAAGAAGAATTTTAGGGCTGGATGCCCTCATTATTCTTGAGGTAGGGGTCAGATTTCTTACTCTTTGTCAAGAGAGTCGTAACTACCTGCCTAAAATCTGAAGGTAAATTGCCATCCTGATTCTGCAATGTAAGTTTGCGTTGCAAGTTAAAGAGAATTACTGTGATGCAAGAGACAAACAGATGTAAGGTAATCCACCTGTGACACTCTGCTCCTTAGTTTATATCCTATTCACTAGTCTTACTAACCTGTATACCATATACTGCAGTCACAGTCTGTCTACGTTTTGGCAGAGCATATACTTGAGACTTTTCTTTAAGTCATTTGCAGCACTACCAGCAACCTAGCAGGGCTGAATCATGAGACACTGAAATCACTGAGCTGGAGAGTTGTTAAGCTGAGCGAGTGGACTCTCTGAGCTAGAAAACCCAACACCTTCTATTTCGTACTCTTGCTGGACAAGTGTGTTTTGTGTTTGTGGTTTGGTTGTGGGATTTTTTTTTTAATAAATTCAAATTAAAAGTCTCTTCATGTGAATCTGTCCTAAAAGATACCTTCTAGACAAAAGAAAAACTAATAAAAAAACTAATAAAAAATATCCCAGTAGGCAGAAGAGAAGTGAGGAGGAAGGAGAAAGAAAATGAAGGGGAAAGTTATTTTCCAAGCTCAGTATAGAAAGAAGAATAGAAAAGGCTGAAGACGCTGTTAGACTTAGTGAGTGGGACAGGATTAGAAGCTGTGAAGAGCTTCCCATCAATCCCGTTGTCCTGTGGGCATGTTTGGTCAACGCCTCATTAAAAGCCTGTTCCTTCCAATAAAAGAATTGCTTTCTCCTCACTCACAGAACTATTACTTGCCTTTGCAAAAGATGCTGTCACTTATGAACACACCAGTACTTTACAATGGGAAATGGTACCCTAAGCTTCAGTCCCCTTGATTAATTACAGTTACCTAGATCCCATATTTAAGTCATGTGAGGAGAGGACTCTAACTGAAAATGCTTACATGTATCACCTGTTAGAGTGTCTTAGCTTGTGTATGAGTTCCTCGGTGAGCCCACAGATGGTTCTACAGACACTTCGCATTTTGTTCTCCAGGCAGACCCCCTCCCTTCCCTTTGCAATCACATTAAGTACATGGCATAACCTAGCAAAAATGGATCCAGAGCTATTTAGATACTCCCAGACCACAGTGAGAATCACGTTGGGTCACTTAGTCCACTTTAAGACAAACTGGAGCTCTTCAGGAATGTAGTTGTTCCAGAACTGGAAACACAAACACTGCGATTAATCAGCCATGTGTAGATGACCAACAGCTAATACAGGAGACAAGAGAAAAAATAATTCATTATTCCTTCAGAAAAATAATTTTAAAAAAAACCAAACAACAACTCCAACACTTTGCAAGGACTGCAAAATCTAAGGATGTCTGAACAGAAAGTAGGGAGAGGAGCAACAGATCCTGGTCTATGATGCAAGCCAGCATGCTTACCTGACTCTCCAACAGCCTGCCTACAGAGTAGTAGAGAAATCCACAGGTCAACAATATCCTTCAGCTCAGCTCACCAGACACCTCCTAAATTAGTGGGTTAAAGCTTTTCAGGAGCTGCAGCTGTGGGCTAGGCCACTGGGTCTTCTTCCTCAAGCTGAACATGATTTCTGACGTATCAAAATCTCCTGTGGCAGAATCACCCCTCCCTGTTCAGTTCTGTGTTCACGAAAGCTGGAATACCATTTAACGCTTGAATTCAAGAGAAAGTAGTTTACTAGTTCCAGCTAGAGATAGAAAGCAAATAGAGAGATCTGTGTTTAAATCAAATCAGACTTTAAATTAAAGGTTTTGCTCAGTTGTTAAGAGTTCAACGTGAATATCTTTTTTTCCTCCTGAAATTACCGCAGGCTACCACATGAAGGATGCCCATTTAGGGGAAAATTATGGTAGCGGCGTAATTTTCTTCTGATTAGCTACTTACTGTATTTAGTAAAATGAATGCAAGAACATAACCTGAGTCTTCAGCAAACCAGCCAGGAGCAATCTAGCTCTATCAGGACTAATAGAAACACTAGCTATTTATTGTCTTCCTCTCCCCAGTTCACTTTCTACTTTATAATTAATCAATTTCTTGCTTACTTGTATCTGTAAATTAGAAGCAGTGCACTAAACAGAGGAGGTAAAGAAAGGAATAATCATTCCTAATCTAGTCACAGCTGCATTCAAATTAAAGAACAATCATGCAGATTAGCTCCTCAAGAGACAGATAGAGATTAATCATTAGGTTTGTAACAGCACAAGGCCATATATTTACAATGAAAGCTCAGCAGCATCTTAAAACAGGTGCAAGTTTCAATTTACATCATTGAAATTCTTTAAAGTGGTAAGCTTTTTCTGGTATTGTTGTTTATCCTTTTGGGTTTTTTTTTAGTTTAAAAATAAAAAGACATTATACATCATGTTCTAAAGCTGTTCTTAAATTACCACTGTACCTACTTTTCCCCCCAGAGGACAGGGAGCACAGAATCAGTGACTTGAGTCCCCTAGGTCGTCCACATCATTAAGAACCACAACTATTTTTACAATATCTGCCGTTTAGGTATATAGGTGCCTACCCAATGACAAAGTATTGTATCTCATCATCCTGAACAGAAATTAAGATGAAAGGTTTCTTTATGCAGTTTTAAAAGAAAAAAAAAATAACCTGAAGGATCAGATGCCAATTGATCATTTGCTAGTTGACATTCTAATTTTCATTGTTGATAGCTTCCAACAGCTAGCAAACAGGGAAGGGATGCACTATGTATTCTTATAGGTGCTCTATGATTTCTCCTATTCTGTATAAATGAAATAAGTTTATATTTAAAATGTATTCGCTGTGAAGTCTGGCAGATAGTCAATATATGAAGCTTATTTAGTCAATTTTGACCGACTCCAATGATTCTTTCTTAGGTAACTTCTAACAAGCTTTATTTTATTATCTTTAATTTTTCATGTCACACTTCAAACTTCATGATATACATTCTGAACTTGGTATTTGACCTCCCAAATGCATGAGTGATAATAGGAGTTGCACTGAGTTCTCAGCACTGCAAAACCACAGAGGAGCAATTTCTGTGGGGCTTGTTTGCCTCTTAATGCAATGGTATAAGTACCATCAGTGTTCTGTTAAGTGAGTCACTAATAACCTTTTTAAACATTTATTCTTTCTCTCTGGGCTGGTCCTTTCTATGTTCATAGCATTAAGATTCAACTCTGAGCTTCTTCCACTGCCCATTTTCTGTAACACTGCTTGTTGGTGTTTTTCTAGCAGCACATGCAAGAATCAGTTCTCAAGTGAGTTATACCTGCCCCTTATTCACAACTTTATCACTTCTTATCCAAACTATTAAGTTATTAAGTCTCCTCCCATTACATTGCAAAAAGTCTACTTTTTGAATTTCAGTGACAGATGAATGCTCTCACCTGACTGTTCTCTCACTCCACATAAATTGTCCCCATCAAGCCTCAATCACTGTAATTTCTATCTTTTTCTTCCATTTTTAGTATTTCCCTCATAGTTCTGAAATCTCTATGAGAACTTCTCTCACCCTCACTTTCCTTCTGAAATGACACCCCCACTAAACCCCCATGGCACTCCATAACTGAGATAAAAGTGTTAAGAGGCAGAAAGAGGGATATTGACTTAAGATGTCAGCAAGGATTCCCTTCAAAGCTTCCATTTAGTTTGGAATGGAATGGCAGATGCAAGTGATGTCTGTGGCTGGGACTTGGGTATTTAACTGTATGGAATAAAACTGAGTTGACAATCTATTTTCTCCCAAGATACTTACTTCATATGTCCTGGAGGATAACATTGTCCTCTATGCTGGTTTTGGTGTTCATGGTATTCAGTCCTGCTCGTTTTTCAGTCCCATCTGTAGTGAAGTGAACTTCACAAGCGCTGTATAATGTTTAAACAGAAACAATGACAAAATCATCATCTTGCTGTTGAGTAGTATCATCTCCTGTCCTGGTTATGGTTGCAAAGTACATCTGCTTAAGAGGGGTTCAATGTCTTCCATATTCATAGCCGTCTTCTTGGACCGTCCCTCACCAGCAGGCGGTTTGCTTAGCTGGCTTCAGTTTCATTACAGACGAAATTATAAATAAGAGGCAGCTTAAAAGCATACAACAAATCACAGATAGATCCCAAGAGCGCTGTCTTAGTGTTTCTTATGTCCTTTGAGAGAAGGTTTCTGTACGCTACTGTTTTAAAAATATGCCACCGTGACTTTTTTTCTTTAATGTCTTTCCTCTGAGGAGCTACAGCCCCACTTTATTAATATATCGATGGGAAAACTTTATCATATGTGTAATTATATTTATGCCACTAGGTCTTAAGGTTTCTGCTAGCTGAAAGGTCGTTATGACCGTTCACAGCTATTGTGTCCCAAACTCACATCAGCTCAATGCATCACCTGCACAATACGTTGCTCCACGTGTGAACAAGTCCTGAAAAACATTAGGGCCTAGGGATTCATTGGAAGCATTTTGCTTGATTTGATTGTGCTCTAAATTGGTTCTTAAAGTATTGGTGGCGTTCCCTATTTTGGCTTTAGGTTTTCTTTCTTGTTTCCTTGGCATGAATTTCTATTTAGATTGCTGTACAGCACTCCTGGTTTTGGATTTTGTATGTAGTCAAGGGGCAAATTATTATTGTTTACAAATAATATCATAAATCCTCAGAACTCTGAGTCACTTTTGCTTGGGCGTCTGTTTACTGCACATAGAGACTTAAAAACAAAATTATACCCACAGCCCATTAGTATCCAACAATTTTCTTATTTGTGGATAATTATCATAGTAGTGTGCTGGGAGTAGCTTGCCTCAAGGCCAGGCATTTGGATGCTTACCTCCCCCAGTATCTGCTGCCTAGGGCTGTCATCAAGCAGCTGAAGATGTGTCAGCCTTTGTTCCTGGGAACAAGCTGATCCTTGATCTTCCTGAGTTGCCATCCTCTGACCACCCGCTTTCTTGTTAGTTTTTATATCTTTTCATGTGGGCGTTTCTCTCCTGAATCCTTGGGTTACTAACTTGTTATTAATTCAGCACACTCACTCCTGTACTCTGTGTTCTTTTCTTCTTTCTCATCTTGCCTGATGTAGTACCCTCTGGGCTCCCTCACTGGCAAACTAGTAGGGGTAGCCACAGCTCAAAAGCGATTTTTTTTTTTAAGTAAGTGAGGCGTGATCAAGGTCACAAAATTGGGTCTCACATAGCGTACGTTTGGACATAGGCTACAACATGAGAAGACAAATAATTGCATAGCCATTTCCAGTGAAGAAGGTAGCAAAACATGAAGGAGGAGTAGAAACGAGGGTCAGGAGGTATTTCAGCTCAATTGCATGGATATTCAGCAGACCCTAGTATCCTTTGTGTAAATGCATACTTTGTTCTGAAACTATAAGTTAATTTCTCGGAATTTTGTAGCAAAGCTACTTTTCTAAGGAGCAGTTAATTTATTTTTCACTGTAGTAGTCTGTGGCTTTGAACAGTTTTATTTACCTGGCATGACTGCAGTGCTACATGCTGTATGTGCTTAGTAGAAAAACTAAAAATTGAAAATGTCAAGATCACTGAAAATTTAAACGTGTCAAAATTTCCAATTACTGAAAGAATTTTCTTTAATGAGGCTTGTTGGGCAAGTACTAAGTGTTATTCCTACTGTGTTGTTTTTAACGTATGGTGATAATGTAGAACCGGTGTACAGTGATTTCTCGTATGAGTTTGATGCAACCTTGCTCATGTTAGAGGAATCTTCTTTAATACACTGAAAGAGCTGAAAAACTAGAGTTAACAGTGCAACAAACTTACATAAGAACTCCCAAGGCACTTCTTAATAATGTGACTTTTAAAAGCAAAGGGGTAAAGAGACTGAAGTCAGCTTTGAAAGGAATTTTCTGTATATCAAAACAATAAACTCAACACTTTCTCCCAAACTGCAGGCTATTTTCACAGATTTAGGTGCCTTTTATTGTTTTGAGTATGGTAAAAATACGTGATAATTAAAGTGAACAGACAGCTGAGGAAACGGGGAACTCATCGAAGTCTCAGTAAGCTTTTAAACCCAATAAATTGGCAAAAAAAAGCACATGTAGTAACATATAATCAAATAAGTAATTTTTTTTATAGACAAGCTGTCACAGAAGCACTGCTGCAGAACACTGAATAATACACAACAGAAAGTACATTTATGTAGGAATGCATAATAGTGTTCCATAAAACATCTGAGCCAGCAAGCATATTATATGCTGCTCTGCCCAAGCTAATATGTCTTGAATAGTGTTCAGAGATACTCTGTGTCATTATAGATATAAATATTGTAATATACATATAAACAGCTGTAATTGATGAATCTGTAATATGTCAAAATTTAAATCTTGATTTGTATTAAGTTGCGTATATAGACAGTGTGGTCTTGTTTATACTTCTGTGGAGGTAGATGGCAAAGCTACCAGTAATTCCAAGGATAACGATCAGCTTTTTAATAGACAATGACAGTGTTCAATAGCATAGAATTTAGTAGGGTTTTCTAAAACTAACCAATAGAAAAATCTGCTGAGTGGACTGCCAAGTTCCTGAAACTTGTCAAAAGGTTTTTAGATTAATTCCCATCTTGTTAAATACTGAAAGTGTTTAGAATTATAATATGTTGAATGCTCTTTGCATGCATTAAGTGACTCACCCTCACAAACCTGTCTATAAGAAAATTACTTGAACATCCCCACATGTGCCAGAAGACAAGTAAGAAATGGATTCTCACACCAAACCATCATGAAACTGAAATTCATGATTTAACTTCCTCCTATTGTTCCAAGCACCTCCTATAACCTCACTAGGATGATAAAATGGCATTTTAAGTTTAGAACAACTTGTTTGTATTTTTTGTCATTTAAATCATACGCAAGTTCCTTTCTAGGAGGCTCATCGTGGTCAAAGGGCATTCAAACATGCAGCTACACCAACTGCTCTCATGTAATTTCATGCTCTTGGATGCCCTGTGGTATGCTTTTGTTCTTAGAGAAGAATTTCTGTTAGAGATGCTCAATCTAATTTGGAGTGCTCCTGTTTCACATTACTTACAAAAAAAAGTTGTGGACAGTAAGTGTTCATCATCTCTATTCCTCTCATTAGAGCTGCCCAAATAATAACACAACAAAAGATGGTAGATCGTTTACCCAGTATAGATGTTTGCATTTCTTTATTTGCAATGCATCATTTGACTGATTCTTTGTATCTGTAGTTTTTCTTGGATGTTCTATCCATTGACCGCCCATCTGAGCTCAAGTTCTTTAATAAGGAATGAGATTTCTGTAAATTTTTCAGGGAATACAACTCTCTCTCTGCTGTTACAAACAAGACCAAAGTGGTATATTTGATGCACAATTTTGTCAAGGAAAAGGAATTAAAGTTTATATTCCTTGAACCTTCCCTGCAATTACAGAAGTTTTTTCCCATCAAAGGGGAAACAACTTACTAATAAGAAAGTATTTCACTTGAGAAATAGCATGGTTTTTAGTGCAAGGGAATTTCTGGTCTTCTCTTTGTCGTGGTTTAAGCCCAGCTGGCAACTAGGACCACACAGCCATTCAGCCACACACACACGCACACCCCCCCCTCTCCAGCAGGGTAGGGAGAAGAGGGAGAAAAAGGAAACAAAACTCATGGGTTGAGACAAAGACAGTTCAACAGAACGGTAATGAAAGAGAAAATAATAATAATAATAATAATGGTAAAAAGACAATATACAAAATCGTGATGCAATACAACTGCTCTCACCACACGGCGATTGATTGCCCAGCCCGTGGTGAGCACCGATCACAGATTCCCATCCCCCTGGCCAATGCCCATTTATATGACATCTATGGTATGGAGTATTCCTTTGGCCAGCTTCTCCTGTCTACGCTGCCACTCAGCTTCTATGGGAAGCTGAAAAATTCCTTGACTTAATATAAGCATCACCTAGCAACAACTAAAACAACATGTGCTATCAACATTATTCTCATACTAAATCCAAAACACAGCAGCTACTAGGAAGAAAATCGACTCTACCCCAGCTGAAACCAGGACACTCTTTCAGAAGCACAGTCTGCAAAACAGTGAACGTGCACACATACGTGCATGGGATTACTTCTTCCAAAAAATGCTCTTGATGTCTGAAGTATAGTTCTGGTGAACCTTTCACTCAGTTATATGTAATATGTGGAGGAAGCAAGAAAGAGAGAATGGTCTTATACAAACAGAGAAATATGAAGGGCATGTTTATCAATTATTTTATCAAAATGAAAAGTGATTGACAATGATACAATATAAAATTGTCTGCTGAAACTGCGAGTGGAAAGCTTTTATTATTTTTTGTAATGATCTTCTGTCTTCCACATGAAATAAGCAATATATTTCTGTATTAGTGGAAGGCATCCAACAGAGTTTATTCCTCTTTAAATACTTCCTACTGCAAGGAATTGCAATAAGTGTTCAAAAGCAGACTAGCGTGACGCCTATGGGATTCCTCTGCCTAGCAGCTTGGCCTTCAGGAGCTCTGATAAGGAATCATGTCTATTTTGGTTTTAATTCAAATCACTGAAATTTATGAAAGAATGGGGTTTAAACTTTCATGTTCAGAAGCAAAAAAGTAACTACTTTCTTTTTGAAAAGGAACTGTTGGTGTTAACGTGTAAAGACCTAATTTTTTTTTAGCTTTGGGACTAAAGGTTTCATCAGAAAGAGAAATGAAGAAGGACACTGTACAACTGTGAAGAAATAAAACACACAGACTGCATCAACCCACTTTTGGAGTGGCCAAACAAGGGACACCATTGTCACATTTACAACAGACTTATAATTGTTGTAAAATTGTAAAATACGTTGTTACTAGTCTCTGTGAAAGTAGTTGATAATTCTTTTCTGGTAAGATTCAAAGTTAAAATGGTAGTATTTGCTATTCATTTTCTCTATGGTATTAGACTATCTGAGACTCAATAATCCACTGTTGCTGAGAAGTTGTTCTGTCTGCCTAGACGACAGATTTATATTTAGCTACAACTATTAAATTCAGTGTCTATAGAGTCTTAAATGAATTATTATCTAGCTTAAATTCTCAAAATGTACTTTGTTTTGTAGAATTTTTCAAAGACTCCTGGCTTTAGACTGTGGTTTTGGTGGCATTTTGTGAAAATCCATTATTGTGCTTTGTTTGACAGTAGTCGTTCAAAACCTCAGGTAATCCAGATTTTTGCTAATTTTCTGAAAATGCAGCTCAAATGTTCTTAAGCAAAAGCTCAATGGGTTGATTATATCTTGTGTTAAGCTGAGACCAAATCCGTAGTATGAATAGCACTGACTGGTCTGGATTGTCTGTCTTAGACTATTTAAGTAGAAGCTGGTACGAAAACTTATTCTAATAACACTACCTATATGTTGTTGGGCCCCTTCAGGGTGCATGGAGGAACCCAGGTAGATAGAGAATTTTGCTTTTTTTCTCTCCTTTCTCTGTGGTGCGTTCGACTCCAGGACTCTGAGTCAGGCAATGGCACTGATCCCAGAGATACAAAAAGGAAAGAACGAGGATGACTTGGCGGACAGATATCTCGGTGCTGAGGATGCGGTCTGGCTCTGGGCACAACCGCAGCAAGTCTTTAATGAACTCCTCAGGCTCCAAGTCCAAGCTTAACAGACAGCAAGGACCTATCCTACCATCCATATCTATTGGTGAATTGTGCTTTGCAGTGTAAATGTAAAATACTACTGCTTACAAAAAAAAAAAAAAAAAAAAAAAAAAAAAGCTAAAATTTTGAGAACAATATTTAACTGTGGAGCTCAAATTGCACGTAAAGTGCAGCACTAGAGAAAGTTTTTAAAATATTAGTGGAAAATGGATGTTTGTTCCCTCTTCACCTTTTCCTGCTTAATAGTTTTGTTACTTTCAGCACTCAAGGCTTTGTTGCCCAGGCCAAATGAGAAAAACCCAGCCATTTATTTTATAAATTGCCCAGTATTTTTCAGTTCTAGAAAAGTGCAGACCATTTTGGATAGATGGAGTGAGGAGAACGCTCTCAATGTGATGAGTAATTAGTCTGAATTCAGGTTGGTTTTTTACTCTTTTATTTTTAAAACTTTAGTCCAAATCTGGACTGAAAGCTCATAAATTAAGAAACGTGGAGGATTATAGTATTAACAGTGTTTCAACAAACAAAATTAAGGTAAATTTAGTGCATAGCTTTGACCCTGCAATGTACCTCTGTGCATCTTTATGTAATCTTGTAAAAATCCAAAGGTTCACCTTAAGGCTTGACCAGTGCTCATTTCGTGTTACTACTTCCTTCACAGGACATAACTTTGAATGTCTGTGAACCGAACACAGTTTAATGGGGCTATGGGATCAAATATTGATTTCTGAGAAAACAGACTTTGAAAGAGTGTAGAATAAAATAAAAACGTCTTGGGCTCAATAACGCTTGAAGGATTCACAATGGAAAAAAATGCGAGGTAATCAAAATGTCTTTCTTTCATGAGGCTACAGTCCAGGATGCCTTCTAGCAAAACAAAAGGGCAACCAAAATCAATATGCTTAAGAAGGGAGATAATGAGTAAACTGAAAAAAACCCACCACTACCACCCAACCCCCCACGGCTTTTCAATATTATATAGGAATAAGTCTTCAAAGCTGATTATAAAAGTCTAGTGCCCAACAGGAAACACTACTTCAAATTTTTCCAAAAAGTATGTGGCGTTCTGCCTGCTAATCTCAGTGGTATAAAGAGTGGCACATGAGACGCCTGAGACACGAGCTTTGCAGGTCAAGACCAGAGACGCTCATCTCTGCTAAAACCACACACCTCCCAAACTCCCCAAACAGGGATCTGAATCCTCCACCTCTCCCTCCCCAATAACAAACCCTCAAAGGGGAGCTCACCCTGTGCTGCCAAGAAGAGACTTATTTCTGCACAGATATGCGTAGTCACCTCTGACTTTCTCTGCCTACACTACAAAGTGGTCTGACACAAGCTGTAAGCTGCATAGTTGTGCTGATGCGGTGCTCTGCCCCAGCTCAGCTTCAAAGCTGAGATGATTAGCTTGAGCACAGCGTAACACTAATAGAGGTTTTTCATACAGTTTCCAGCACAGAAGCAGCTCGCGCTGTTGGCAGCACTAATGGAGTGGGCTGTGGGCATGTGATGTGTCTCGGCCAAGGTCACCCAGGCAGAATGAGCTAGGGCAGATTACTGACCTTTAAACTAATGCGTCAAGAGCCTATGTCTTCAGAGGAATCTCCTTCCAAAACTTTTCTTCTTATGAGGTTATTTATGTGCTTTTTGTTCAGAAATGCTTGTTTTCAGGCATTGTCATGTGGTAGGTGCTTTTAACCAATGTATTTTGCAGCCCAGCACTTGAAAGTCTGCTGTGACTGTACATCATGTGCTTCTCTTGACGTCTTCCCATTGGATTACTTTTTAATGAGTTTTGAGGTATGGAAGCCCACGAGAAGCTCATTTAAAACTTGTCCTCTACAAGAGGAGCAATGTGTTTCTCTAACATTTACTTTTGTACAAAAAGAGGACAAGTGGGAATAAGCAGCACTGAAGCAAACCGGTTAAAACAGATGAAATAAATTTTTCACGTGTACGTAGGTAGTGCTGTTCGGGGGACAGGCAAGGAAGTACATTTGAGAAGGGCCAGCACAGTGCCAGGAAAAAAATAAGCAAGAACATGAGAAGGAAGAAAATCAAGAAAAGTCAAAGTCTGTCCATAGTGAAAGATGCACCAAGTAACACCAGGCCTTTGGCAGGTAAGTTAAACTATGCAGTTGAGCCCAGTTGTGTTGTCTACAAATGCTTTTCAAATCCTGGTTAGCCGATACTTCCACAGTCTCCTGGTCACTCACGTGTCTGGGGCCACTGTTCTCTGGTGGTGCCTGGAATTAGCAGGTCAGCAGGGCTGGCACAACCCTTTTGTTTAATCTTAGATTTCCATTAAGATCTGACAGCATGAGCTGGTCTGTTCATCTCCTCACCAGCGCAGGGTGGTGGCTGCCTCTCATGTGTTTCTGGCTTGTGTGGTTTCAACTGACTCACTTCCATTTCTCCTGAAGAGGAATGAAAAAACATGGGACTTGCCTTTAGAAACTGTTCAAAGGGCATGCCAGTAGCACTCCCGACTGGGAACTGAGCAGACAACGTGTCTAGTGCATCCATGAGTCTCGGGAACATGAGATAAGCCGGGCTCTTGGATTCAGCAGGTTCTGCGTTCTGCTGCAGTGCTGCAAAGCTGACAGGTCTCACTCGGGCTGCTCTTTTGCTTAGGGAGGTTACTGTTTCTGAAGCTGTTCCAGACATTGAAGTTGATGGCAAGAGTTCTGGCTCCAATCCTGAACTTGAAAGTCCATGTCATTAAGGATCCAAAGGAACTATTTGTGCTACGTATATCCACATTCTCAACTTGTTAAATGGTTCTATTCCCTTGTGTAATTAATTCTGGCAGATGTAATCATATATGTAGGCTGCATAAGAGAAATCCCAAAAGGTGTGTTGCAAATCTGTGTTTGGTAAAAATGATTAATTACTCATTCTGTGGAACACACCATTTTTATCCTTTATCTCATTGCTGAAAAAGATGAATTCAATATTTTCATTTTTATACAGCACTAGTCAAAGGAATACTTATTTCACTGACAAACCCATACAATGAGGTTTTCAAAAAATCTTTGCCTAATTAAATGTGATTAAGAGAACAATAGTTAAAATTTATTGCAAAAGATAGAAAGCTTTAGCATATTACAGAGCAAAATGGTGCTTCAGGGCATTTTATAGACACGACAATTTGTGTCAGTATTCATAGCTAGTTACTTGCTGTAACAGCATTTCACATTGTGAAATTCTGTCTTATCTATTGTTTCCATTCCAAATTACAAGCCATTAAACACTAGTTGTCCTGTGAGCAAAGTCATAACCAGGTTGTCCTTCTGTGATGTAACATCCATGGCCCTCTCGTGAAAGATGAATATTGTAGAAGATAGATTATGTGCTTTTATTAGTTTCAGGTCAAATTTTTTTTCTACTATCAATTTGAATAGGATGTTTTTGACTACAACAGTAATCTTCTCTTAGTACACAGGGGATGTTTTTTTTTCTGAAAAGAAGGAATTAATAAATTTCTTAATTTGATGAAAAAATATGCTCTGGAAATGCATGATATCAGTTCCTCTGAAAGATAAACTACATGGAGTAATCTCAACATCTTTGCAGAACAGAGACAATGGAAATTTTCCTGATTCGTTAGTTTTATTTCAGTTTTGACTTCATAATGTTAGAACATATGTGAACAGAAAAAAACAGGTTGTATCTTCTTCAGACATACAATGACATTTAACACTTGGTATGGGAAGGTTGCATTTCAAAACATATCGGGTATTTTATGTTCTGCTTCCAGATTAATGGTGATAGCTGGTGTGACAAACTGCAGCTGACCATGCTATGTTAAATCTGATGTAATCCTCTGCTAATGAAAAGATAGTAACATTCAAGCTGGTGTTGTTTTGTAAAATCATACATAAGGATATTTAATAATGGCAATTGGCAGTTCTGTCTATATATATTAATTAATCCCCTACATGAAATGCCAGGTCTGCACTTATTCTCAAATCTACCTTCCTAGTCTCCTTGCTGCTATGAATAACTATTTGACTATTCTATAGGGGAAAATTGCATTAATTTACTACTGGCATCCACCCCCTAAAAATATTTTAGAAGATCACTGGAATGAGATGGCATTTTAAATTTTGCATTGAAGCACTTTCCTGCAGTTCATGAAGGCTTAGGAACACAAGAAATGCCCTGCTGGATCAGAGCAGGTGTCCATCTGGCCCAGCAGTCTGCGTCAAAGCTCTTCTTTCTCAGTTGCAACTACCAGTTGTGAATTCTGTATTCTGGGTGAGGATGACTTCTCCCAAGATGCACGTCCTCACATTTACCTGCACGAAGTGACTGTTGTATAGTTTCTTGCCATCTCTTCACTGCTGCACTCAGCAGGGAAAAGCTCTGCTATCTCAATGGAGTTACAGTTCCATTTTTAAAATTTAGCATGTCAACGAGTATGTTTAGCTGGGGAAAACATTAGAAACAGCTTCTCCACCAGTATGAATAGTTCAGAAAACATGTTATCCATGGCCATATAAGAAAAAGCCTTGGAACTCCCTTGGTTTGGGACAAACCTTGGTTTGCTTTTGAGATGGAGGCAAAACTGAAGAAGATGCTGGGGTAACTGTGGGGAAAAAACCAAGCCCATCTGTGGCATGGATCATAGAGAAAAGCAGACTGCTGAACTTCACAGACCTCTTTAGGTGTGTTTTGAGCTTTGTGTTTAAATTGCTGCAGATAGTGTGCAATTATCCATGTTTAACAATCTTAAAGCTGGAGCCAATAAGTAAGCTATAGGGAGTCAATATATGCATCTATGTCGCTCATTGAAGCTTATAAACAAGGAAGGGTAAGTCAGGATCTATAGTTTCACCTCAACAGGAGGAAAAAGGAGCTGGCAAAGACTGAACTTTAGTCTGCACCTAGCCAGCAATGGTCCTGCCATCTGACCTAAGAAATGATATTTAGCTAAATAGATTAATTCTATTTACTAGGCACAGAGTTTTGACACCTGCACCCAATACAGTGAGTAGCTCTCTCTGCTTCAGGGGGGCTGCTCAGGAAGGAGTTCAAGGAGCTGAGCCATCCTTTTTATGTCCCCGCAGCAGAGAATAAGAAACAAACTGTTCAGAACTTCCAGGTATGAAGGCCTGAATGCTGCAGTGTTCGTCAGCAGAGGTGTCCTCTCTTTGTGCAATGGGCTACCTCCTCTGAGGTTAAAACCACAGAGATGCAAAGCCATAGTAAAGAGAGGATTCTGGAGAGTCAGGCACAAGGTTTAAATGGGCTATTTTGGGGGCCAGTGGTAATCTTTGCTCACTCCCCTCACTCAGCTTCATTGAGGAGGATGGGAAGGGAAATGAAAGTGAATGCAGTTGCTGGGACCACAGCAAGATGTGCTGGTCCTGAATTAGCATGTGTGAGGAACAGAGCCTTCATGTCAGGTACATGGGCCTGTCACGTCTCTCATAAATACTTCTTGTTTGAGATTCGAATGCAGTAAACACACCGCTTCAAATGACACCCTCTGTGTTAGTTAACAGACTGACGTGATGCATCTGTGCTGATAAATTCACAGCCCTTCGCTTTTGTGTCTACTCTGTGCCTCAGAACTAGCATTAAAAACACACCCCAGCTCCCTTCTGGCAGCGGTGATGTTATAAATAGGTTTGAACTTCCTGCCCCGGGTCTAAGGATGCTTTATGAACTAAGAGCGTTGCTCAGCAGTGACAGCCCTGAACTTCTGTCAAGCCTCAGCGCTACAGCACACCACAAAGCTATCCCAAGAGGACAGTCTTATGATGGACAGTATTTATTTTTCTTTTTTTTGTGTGCAGAGATAAGCTGTCATTTTTTTGCTTTCAAGTGCTTGTTTTCAAATTATTTTCTTGCTTTGTATAAAAGGGAAAAAAAGAAATAACGAGCCACTTAGCAGTTATGCTTCTTGTCTGTTTTGGAAACAAAGGCAGAAGAATGTCCAAAGCCAATCCGGCTAGTTATCTGTTGATTACATTTTGTTTGAATGCTCACGTATTGTGCTGCTGGTGGTGGTGGAGCAGGAGCAGGGAAGGGAGGGGAGTATTTTAAAATTACTATTGACAACATGATCCAGACATGATCCAGCTGGGAGAATGACTCAGAAAGCACCAGCCTCATTTCCTGATGCTGAAAGTACATTTGCTGTAGGACAAACCCCCACAAAGCAGGTATTATATAAGGTTCAGCCATTAGGTAAAATAGATTAGTTCAAAGAGGCAAGCTGAACCTATTTCCTTTGTCTGGGAGAGCAGGGATTCCACACCCCACCTCCTCAAAGATGCCCGTATACAAGCAAACCTCTCTTCTTTCTAAATAGGATGGTGCTGGAGGTGGTTGTTATTCTTTCAGGAATTGCCACAACCTCTGTTTCCTGTGCAAGATTTTTTGGGTTTGGACTTGTATGGTTGTGGAGGACACGATGGTCCCACACATGAGCAGTAACATCTCATTGTGTTTTATAAGATAGCAGAGTATCTGAGAATCCCACAACTAATGAAAACACTGTTATGATCCTGCCTCATGACCCTCAAACTGGTGGCTATGGCAGAGGCAGTAGTTTTATTAATTCAGAAGTTCAGAGAGTGTTGCAGACTACAAAGGCACCCTTCAGTCTTACTTCTGTAGTAGGCACAAAGAAATGTTACAGGCAAAGCCCTCCTTCTGCTTACATTTCTGTACCCTTGGTGTTCCCAGTCAAAACACTGAAGTGCACGTAGAAGAGGCAAACAGACAGAAGAATGACAGCTTTGCTAGCTCAGTGCACAGAATAAGAAAAAAACCGTATTATTTAAAGTACCCAGTTCACTCAAGAAACAATTGTTCTAGGCCCTGTGCAAAAATTGAATAAATGATGGTCTTCACTTCATAAAATCCATATAGTCAAAATAGCGAGGACTGGAAAAACATCAGAGGGAATTGTAAATTGAATCATTGGCCTAGGAAATTTGTCTAGACAGGAGCTTTAAGCAGATTCCATGTCTCAGAAGCCCTAGTCTTGCTGTTGTAGTGCAAGAAAATTAAGGTTCTGCTCTTGCTGTTTAATGTAATATATGGCCCTGGACTCAATTTGCACGTGAACTGTAGGCAAATCTAGCAGTCATTTAAAATTTTGATATATTCGCTTTTTAAAGATTTGCTACTTTATGTTTGTACTTATTTATTCTGAAACTTGAGACTTGCACTGGATTACTCTCTTGTATTTCCTCAAGACCAATAAGTTAATTATAATTTTAAATAGAGAGAAAGCACAAATCTCCAGAGTAAGAAAAAGGCATGTTTACACTTCAAGGCAAAAAAGAATGAAGTAAAGCCATGCAGGACTCCTTTGGTATTGCTTTTTATGGTATACTCAATGAAAATAGAAAATACTAAAGCATTGAATTACTATCAGGAAACCCTGCATTCTTTTATCATCAAATTACTTCTCTTTTGTTTCATCTATCACAATGTGAACTTTATAAAAAGAACAGGCAGCCTTTAAAATTCGTATTTATTTAAAGTGAATTTATCTGTGACCTTTAGGCAAGGAGGAACTAATTTCTTTTGTTACCTTTTGATAATGTCTGATTTAGTCTGATTCTCTGATAAAAATGAAATTTAATGCAGAGTCATGCAGAAAATAAATAATAGAACAGTGGGAACACGCACAAACCGAACAATGCCATCTTCATAACTCTGCCACTCGTAACGTTTCAGTTGTGTTTTGATTTACATTAGAAACTCCATAGTCTTCATTATTTTTGTGATTTAAAACAGGACGCTAAATAATGGAAAGAAACTGGAAACCACGTTAGGAAACATACGTTTCAGGGCTGCATAGAATGGGATAATTTGTTAGAGTTCTCTAGAGTAATCGATAACAGATTGTCACCGCTCGCCTTTTTCTTGCATGTCTTGGGAATTCCTGATATAAACTTTAATAAATTAATCTTCACACAATAAGAAAGGGACAAAAGAAACTTAATCTTATAAAATATAACATAGTTTATTTTCTAAGTTCTAGAAGAGATCTATAAAAAATTTTAGCTTTTTTTTTTTTAATTACTGCCGATTTTCCCTCATTATTTGCATTTTTGTTGATTAAAAAATTATTTGTCATTTTGGGCATAGATCTCCTTTTCTCCAACAACTCAACAGCCCTACCAGAGTGGGTACGCCTATTTCTCTTTAGACTCTTCAGTAACAGCTATCCTGCATATAAGCAAGCCATCACAATCCTCCTGTGTAACCTCTAAAAGTAAGCTAAAGCACTTTGTATCATGAAATTTTAATTCCTTTTTATACAACCTGAGTTAATGAAATTTTCCTTTTTTGGTGCTTTTTTTTTTTTTTTTTTGTTCCCCTTTTAACATTGACTGCTATAAATTGAAGTTTATTAAAGATGTCAGTGTGCACCTTTTTAACCAGCTATTTACAGTCATAATGAGAGCTAGAAATGCACGTGACCCAAAGCAATTATGGCTGAATATCACGGACCAGGGGTTCTTTCTTAGTGATTTCCCTGGAAGCTTTAACATATTCCAAGCAATTCAGGTGCAAGAAAACTACACTGCACTGTCTTCATGAAAAGAAGTGAATGGATTGTCTGAGAAATAGCTTAATAAAGACGCAAAATGGAGTTGCCTTATGCCTGAAATGAGTATTCCTAGAATACATTCCTGTTTTATGGTTTTTGTTTATTTTGCCTGTTGAAGGGTCGCAAGACTCCATTACAGGGCATGCCAAGTTCTTACATGTTCTCTGGCCAGTCTCATTGACCTGCAACTACAGAAAGGTTGATTTTGATTATATATGTGTGAGTTTCTTTCGGGTTTTTGTTGTCAAAAATAACATAGTGAAGCTACTTTACCTCTAACTGATACTGCCTGAAATAAGATGAGCTTAGAGTACTGAGAAAGGATGAGAATATTTCAAGCAGGTGATTACTCAGTAAAAGGCAAAAGTAAGTTAGAAGATTTGCACAAAAGGACCAAATCAGGGACATGGGTGAAGCGGAACTGTACTAGCTGAAGTAAAAAATGAAGATTCTGACAATTTTACAAAAAGTACAGCTTTTCACTGTAACTTCCAGTGAATAACATTCCTTCTCTCTTCCAGATTATGTGATGGCTACATTAAGTTATGAAGTGGATTTGAGAAATGTGTCCAGAAATACTTCTAAGCAGGACTGTGATGACAGTCCAGTCTAACGCACAGAAAAAATGCAACTCAATACTACTTAAATCCTTTTGAAAGTCTGGTCACTGACGCAGTTGAGACCTTAATGCTGTTTACTTTGCTTACGTCATCTAACCTGTTTATAAACACAAACCTCATGTAAGGCAGACAAGCAGTGGACCATCCAGGTAAATTGAGTCAGATAGAGAAGAGCAAACAACTCTATCCTTAATCAGGGAACAAGAAATAAAATATTTTTCATACACCTTGTTTGGTTGATTTCTGTGGTAGCAATGACTAAACTCATCAGAAAGAGATCAGAAGTGAAGACCAAAATAAAAGCCATCAGCTTTGAGATGATCATAAGCATCTCTGAACAGCAACAGCAGCATGAAGCCAGGCTAGATGAACATACAATTTCCATAAGTGTCATGCCCATTTTGTGACCAGGAAAAGATTTGTTTATAAACATGCAAATTGACTTTCATGGAAAATGTTACCAAAATAAATCCAAATACATATTTTCTTCCAAAATGGAGGCATCCAAATTGGTTTTTTTTCTCTTAAATAGAAATAGAGGAGAGAGAGGAAGGCCAACAGAAATAACCTTGGTAACTAATGTTTTCTTAATTTTCCTTAAAATTTATTCAATTTGTAATTTTACAGGCAATCAGAAAACATAAGCCACTGGAGTTCATTTCCTTTGGAACATAAAACCCCACCTTTTTACTGTGAGAGTGGCTGAGCAGTGGCACAGGTTTCCCAGAGAGGCTGTGGGGTCTCCATCCTTGAAGATATTCAAAACCCCAACTGGGCATGGTCTTGCTTGAGCAGGGCGTTGGACAAGATGGTCTTCAGCTGTCCCTTTCCACCTCAGCCATGCTGTGATTCTGCAGTTCTTGAAAGAAAAAGAAATTTCACATTTCTCGAGATTCTCTTTTCTATGAATTACTATTTAGGAAGTTAGTAATTTCATGAAATAGTAATGCTAAATCTGATTTACTCTGTGACTTTTACAGAGTCATGTTTGTTTTTTTTTTTAATGCTGGAGAATGTATCAGATCCTGTTCAAAGATGTCAAGTGTATTCTGAGCCTTTGAAGGGGAAGAAAAAAAGAGAGATTTATGACTGATAATCATGATTGACCAAGAGGTTAATGGCCCCTCTTTTAGAGCACAGAGTAGTAATGAAGGAAACAGAGTAAGCAGAATGCTTGGTGAAAGCCTATGGAGTCCCGTACAAATGAATACTAGAGTTCTTCTAGGAGGAACAGTATGTTTCCATTCACTCGCCATTTTGGGAAAGGATATTTCATAGTATTTTAAAACGGAGTACTCTTGGAACCTCTATTTCACAGGCATCGAGTACTACCTCTTAAAAAAGAAATACTAAATCATATGGGTGCGCGTTCTACAGATCCTTTATTTTAGAAACTCCTAGGAAATCAAATGAGAAACAATGTATGTGTCACTGAGCTTTTAATGTGCTTTTAGTATAGAATTTTCCACTAATGTGGAAGACGCCTAACGTAAGTTTAACTAACCATGAAAATTACTGTCTGAGCTGCTGCTTGTTGAACAGAAAGCAAAGGATGCAGACATTGAAACAAGTTGAAAGAATACATTTCCCATGGGAATCTCTCAACATTTTAGGTTTCCTATTTGGATTAATTTTTCACAGTGAAATCTGTGCTATGGCCACGATAATTTTACACACTACCCACCAATTTAGAAAGCCTAAATTAAGGGTTAGCAAATAACCAGTGAAGAGTTCTTTGATAAAAGCATTCATGAATTTTTAAACTTTTCTGAGTTATGACTGCGTAGGAAAGAACGTTTCTCTCGATTTCCAGCTGCTAGCCTATGCCCTTTTATGCTTAGCCATTATTAAGCAAAGCAAGGTATTTTTCATCAGTGATAAACTGAAAGCTTGTCCTTCTAGATGACATCTGAAGATAAAGATTAAACTGGAGTGAAGATAAATTACCTACTCACTTTCCACTTTAATTGCATTTTGCATTTATAACATTCTGCATTATTCAGGAAAATAACACAGAATGCAGTAATCAAGTAATACACTTTTTTTTTTTTTACTATTTGCAAGTAATGTTCCTGAATAATATTTTTACTTTAAGTCTGATTGATGTGGTTTGCCTTTAGTATGTCAAGGTCATTCCTGTATGCTATTTTTGAATTCTAGATATCTGAAGTACGGTGGTTTCACTTATACTACTTGGATCTTATCATTTATATTCAGCTTATTTGAAGCAACAGTGAAGACTGAGATAGTCAGAGGACATTGCCTCACAAGAACTTGTTTTTTTAGAAATTATTTATGCACTTAAATTTATGTGAAAAAAGTATCCCAAAGAGGGTTCTGTAAAACAAAATCAAACATAAAGCAGGCAAATTCCTAAAAGATAGACGTGTATTCCTTGAAGCTACTAAAATGCATTGGAAAGGGTAAGCTGGCTCACTTCTGCAAAATAGACAGAGTTTGCTCTATGTTTATCAGCTGAAGTGAAGTGCTCAGGAAGACTGAGCTTATGACAGGATCCACATGTCAGTGGCTGAAGATACCAAGGATGCTGGAGCACCTCATGAGTTAGCTGAGTGCTTCCAATTCAAAGCTCCAATTATTTCAGAAGTGCCTGTATGTCTTTGTGGATCCTTCTGTTACTCTCCTTGTGCTAAAAATAACTTTGGGGAATAACTACTGAACCCTTTAGGGATGTTACGCTGCTATGCAGTTATTTGGCTGAGTGTTGTCCACATGCACTCATATGGAGAAAGGTGCAGCGTTAAAAAAAAAATGGAAAAGGCTTCTTTAGTTGATATGGATGGCATGCTGACACATGTTATTCAGTATGTGTCGGAGTTGGTGAACGCTTGTTATCTGCAATAGGAATTCCAACATACTGTCCAGATTTTGCATGCATAAACAGGTCAGTGTTTGGAAAGCCATTCAGTGTGTGTTGCTGACAATTCCCCATCAGATTTAAGAGTATGAGTACCCCAAAGTCAATTATTAAACTCTCAGTTACTGTTTTTGAGGCTGGGAAAACCTTGATGTTGATGTAGTAATCTGACGTCTCTGATATCTTTGTGACAGATATTTCACCCAAAAATTCCTTTTGTGAGGCAAATACTTTAATTCCTGGGGAAAAAAAAAAAAAAATCTTTTCAAAAGACACCCAGAAGCGATGCTATGACTCAGTGTTAGATAATTTCCCATATCATTCTGTGAGGACATGTTATTATCAATAACATTTTACACTAAAACTTCTCAGCTTCAGCATTCGGATGGCACCTTGTCAGCTGACCTCCCAGACTGGCTCTGTGACTTACGACCTTTCCGCACAGTTATATAAATGTCCTCTTACATGACAGTAGTTCTATTCTGCCGTTCTGTAACCTCTTAACCTTCCTCACTTATAAACATGGTGTGAGCTCCTTCAGTGTCTCAGTGAAAGAAAAGCTGGTGGCTTGTTTTTTTTCCCCAGAGCCGGAGTAATCGCACCAGTTTACTGATGCCTCTCTATTTTTCAGGGCTCCCAGCCCCCAGCCGGTGTAACTGGATGCAGTGTGCAGGTAGCTGGCTCGTTCCCCTGAAGCGTGGAGGTAGCAGCCTGGCCCGAGGGGCTCACGGGGAGGCTGTGATCTCTGCCGCAGCGAGCGAGGAACGGGAGAAGAGAACCCGGTGGGATGCCTCTGGAAAGTACAGAGAAGATTTCTCAGCCCTTTAATCAGTGTTTCTGGAAGACTAATGTAACGTCCCTGAAGAGCAAGCTCAAATTTAGGCTGATGAAAGTTATGACACGTTAAAAAGTACTGGCGATACATAGCTTCAGTTTCTTTTTCTCCCTAGAGCTGCAGTGCTGACAGATGCTGACACATGCAGGCTTTCTTCTCAATATACCTAAATTAGGCAGAGATTAGAAAACAACAAAAAGACTGCTTAAAAGCATCACCAGAGCTTGATAAAAAGCAGCACAAAGGCATTTTATGAATAATACATTAACTTACTACTATTAGGCGAATATATGAGAATTACAGGGTAGACCCACTCACAGCAAGGTGTGAGTGCAACCTCCGAAATTACTGTCCTCAGAATCCTGGCATAGCTGCCACCCCACCCTGAAGGTGCCTCAGTTCGTAGCCTAAAAACACCACATGTAGCTCAGGACTGTGAATGCCCTCCCCGGGAGCTACACATTTAATTATGAAGGTTTAAAAGGCTGGTATTGTAAAGCTCAACACTGCTCCTCAATGTTCTTTTTCTTTTTGTCAGGACCTTAAAGGCAAGCATGTAACATTGGTACCAGAGTAATTCCAGTGACGCTGGTGGAACTTGGCTGATTTACAAAAGCTGAGGGCCCACTGCAGTATGTCAAATAGGTGACCATGTTGCAGTGAGCACAGCTGCGACAAGAGAGTCTCCTGGGGGAGCATCCATGGGTTGTTAAACAGTGAGACTGGAAAATATGCAAGTACAGGGCTCAGACTCTGCGGCGTGGAGACCTGACTTCTTACATCCACCGGATGATCTTAATACTCAACTAAGGTACTCAGCTAAACAGTGGTTAAAACATTTGTCCAATTACTCAGGCTTCATTACAGTTGTTTTGGGTTTGTTTTTTCAATGAACAAGGGAACTGAGTTAATATAAAGGAGCAAAATTCTTTCACACCTTGAACTCGCATTTTAATAACTCCAACTGCAGATACTTCCCAAAAATAAAAATAAACCTGCTCTTTAGGAGTTGGAATATCATAGGGTTTCAAGATTATGTTTTTGTTTAGCTTCCTGAATTCTGACTGTAGAAGGAAAAATTGGGCCCACTGGGAAGAGATGCACGAGTTTTGTAGCATGGGTGCATGTTCTTGAATATGTATGTGTTAATAACAATTTTCTGTATGAATTTCTCTGTCTGCACAACGGTGATACATAATATTAGCCTTTCCTCTGTAACGTTCTTACAAGTTAACATCATCTACACTGAAGGAAAATCCTCCCCTTGGACTGTTTCTCTGTACTTTAATTAAATAGAGCAACAGTCTAAAAGACATGACAAAGTTGTTAGAGAGAACGGAGACAGCTGAACTCTGTAAAAGCTACATTTCTTCAAGCCTTTTTATGTACATCACTTCTGGTGATCCACCGCATTGTATTACAAGCCTCAAGTTCTGAAACGGAACACGCAGCAGCAAGATCCAGCTTTCCTATTTAAATCACTTGTATTTGCTCATCTCTTATCTAACATGCCGTCTTTCGTGGACCTGCATAACTATGGTTATATTCAGGTGGTCCAAATTCCACACACATCCCCACGTCTAGTGTTGTCTGTTGACTTGAAGGCTTTTTCGTTGGTTTTTTTTGGTTTTTTTTTTGCACTTAGCTAATGGGTAATACCAGACACCGGAACACAAGCAGAATTTATGCTCTCTTCAAGAGAGCTTTTCTGTACCTAGAGTTTTGGAGCATGCTATTTTACAGGTTTTGGCAGATGCGTATAGAGTTTGAATAGATCTACAGTGGTTCTAATCCATTATGGTAAAAAAAGTGAATGCATGCTCTGTTTTATACTTGCACCTACCCATTTCAAGTAAAGCAAGACCTCAGCAAGATCACACAGCTTGGTTTGGCACGTTACAGAGGCTTCGAGTCTTGCAAGTATGCAACGGCAAGAAGACAGCTCTTAGATCTCCCTGGAAATTCTCCCTGTTGCAATTTTCTTACTTGGACCAAACAACTCTGTATCACTCAGTTAATTTCCATGACTTTTCACCCCCAAATAGAAAATATCCTTCTCCGGTTTTGCTCACTTTTGTTCTGGGGACATGATGCATGACTGAACAAGATATTTGGAATAAGATTTGTGCTTCTTGCAGATCATGAAGCTGTTAAAATAGTGGTGCTCATAGCTGCACTGTAAATTTTCATACTAGAGGTTTGCATAGGCGTAGGTAGAAGATCTTTATGGGAACAATAATCATAAATCGAGGACTGACATTGATTGGTCAGCTTTATTGTATGCATTAATAATACAGATAACTTTGCAATGTTTCTAGAATGTGTTTAGCCTCTGGTTTAGGTTCTTGAAAAATTGCACTGCGTGTTTCTTTGCTCGCACACGTACGCATAAGGAAAGCAAACCTGACTGGGAATCAGATATTTCTGTGCTGCAGCTACTGCTGTGTGTGACGGCTTATACCTCTAGCTGCCAAGATGCAGATAGAATGAAAATAACTTTTCATTAGTCCTCCAGTTGTATCCAGAGGATACTTTTGCATATTCGCAGGCGTGGCTGCAATTACTGTGACTATGTAGGGGCATAACTAATAGAAGTTTGTGATCCAGTGACTCTTGTGATGCCAAACCAATATGCTTTTGATGGAAACTGGAACATGACTGTTTCATTTCAGTAGTTATTGGGTGCCAAATCTGGTGAATGTAAAATATTAATGATTCCCTCCTGATGATTTTTGCCTTTTTTTTTTCACTATTAGGAAATGAAATGAGCTATCTTCTTCACTCTGTTTTAGTATATTTTTTGCCTTTGCCTGGGCCAGTATGAAATTGAGTAAATTGAGTTGTCAAAGGGGCTGAGAGGTTCTCCTTCAGTGCACGTAAGTTTATTGCCTGAAAGTTACTCCAAGTTTGTATGACTTCTCCAGATTGCAAGTATCAGTAACTTGATCTGACTGTGTATCAAAATTGCAACGGAGTTGCATGCACTACAGTATAGTATTCCATATGAAATCCCAAATCCGTTTGCCAGTCTGTGTGTGTGTGTGCACGCATGTGCAGGAAGGATGGGGGCAGCTTACCTTGTTTTCTTAGAGCTTACCCCAGAAATGTTTGGAATTTCTTTTAAAGAGATTTTAGAGATCATAAAACTTTGACAAATCTTCCGTTAACCACAGCAAAAGTAAGACGGAACCGATTATGTAATATTATACTTGGCAGAGCAGAGAGGAAGTAAATTGCTTCTATTAAGGGAGTGAGCACAGTATTTCTGAAATTGTTTTTGTCCAAAAGCACCTAGTTCATATCTGCTAAGCACTCTGAAAATGCTCCGTGTGAACTACAGGGAAAAACTAGCCTGGCATCACTTTATTCATATGCTAAAAAGCAATTTGGAACTTGAAAAAAAATATAATATGTTTTTTTCTCTTAAAGGGAGTAAAGATACCCCTCAGTCTCAAATTCTTAACAGGTGTTTAAGATGGTAAAATGTTCTCATTAATAGGCATATTTCTGTTATGAAAGAAATACGACTTTATGTTTTTTCCAACATTAAGTCCACATGATGTGTTATAAGAACTGCAGGCATACAAAAGTTAAATAACAAAAAATAAATAGTCAAAGTGGTTTTGTGTTAAAAAAGGAGGTTTTCCTCTTCCTAAGTTCAGTGGAAAAATTACTGCCTATTTTGTGAGGAAGAGAATCAGGACCTGTATTACTTTGCTGACGAATATTCTAGCTGTCCTGCCCTATATAACTGACTGTGCTGTAAATGTAAGAGAATCATAGAATGGTTTGGGTTGGAAGGGACCGTAAAGATCACCAAGTTCCAAACTCCCTGCCATGGTCAGGGACACCTCCCACTAGACCAGGCTGCTCAAATATGGATAGGAAAGAGGATGGGGATGTCCATCTCTCCCTGTAGTATGTCAAACAATAGGAATACAAAGATAGCACCTTTCTCTGGTTTACTCAGATGTTCAAAGCTATTAAATTGAAAAACTGGTCCAGCTGAAAGTTCCTTACTCAGCCTTGTGAAGGTGGGTGGAAAGAGGAAAGAAACAACTCATCTGTGCTAATCAGCATGGGAAATCTATTGCAGAGGAGTTATCTAACTGTAGAAAAATCTTTCCAACAAAAAAAAAATAAGGCATCCAGAACTTAACATTCCTCCTGCTTCCTTAAAAACCTTCTTTATCAGAGCTTGTATTTGGGAAACATAGGCATCTGCAGCATGGTAGTATCTAGATCAATTTCTTGTTGGGCAGGGTATGTTAGGAAGGTTGAACGTGATATCCAAGGTGATAGGAAACATCCATCCTTTTGGAGATATAGCAGAGCGGTGAGAGAAGTTGTTGCTGTGGTTTGGAGGAACAGACTATGAGGAAGTGTAACTTTTCTTCCTCTTTCTAATGTAGCACTGTGCTGCCCCCAACACATTTTATCATTTCTTTCCCTTTGCTTTTACTGCATCGTCCTCTGGGGAAATACAGCTTTCAAGACAGAATGATGCTGAGGAGCAGCCAGCTGGCATTTGACTTTGAAGTAATGCTTATCCATAGTGGGAGAAGCTACAGAGGAGAAAAAAGAAAAGCTGTAGCAAAGGGTCTATCATCCAGTGGAGACCCAACTGTACCCTCTTCGCTCTGCAACACTATTTGTGCAGTTCTGTCCAGCACTACTCCTTGACTAGTTAGTACTCATCAGAAGTACCCATGAGCAATTAACGTATCTGTTTGGAAAGAAGATCTCCAAAAAAATGGTCCTTATTTTATCCATGCCAACTGACATATATGATTTGGTTTTGTGCATGGCCATCCCTCTTCTATAACTAGTAATGCTTACAAGAAAGCAACTGTCTGCAATTATTCTTGGTTGGGCTAAATCCTGTTTTTAGTTGGGTTTCCTATGTCAAGCAGATAGACTTTGGGTAACTCCAAATTATAAAGAATATAGGTGAAAACTAGAATATGCTAGTTTAAATCTGGGACAGAGGCGCTTTGAGAAAACTTGGACAAAAAATTAACTTTTGACATTATTTCAATCTGGAGGAGAGTTTAATGTGCTAAAAATTCATCTGATCTCTTTAAATGGCATGCAGTAACTCCTAGAAAAGGGATCTCTCCTGCCATTGTCACACATGAATAAAGAGTCTGCCTGCTGTAACGAATTGATAAGTTATACGTGAACTTATCTCATAACTCCAACTTCAGATCAGAAAAAAAATCCACATTTTTTATTGTAGTTAAGGAAAACTCTCTGCTACAGAAAGTCTCTGGAACATAGCAGTGTTTACAAACAAAACAAATAGCTGTACATTTTCAGTGAAACTCACCCAGATGTGTACCATGTGTGAGGCCTATAGTGTATGGCAAGGTTGCCATTGTAAAAGGTGGGTTGGTTTTTTTTCTGATATGAGAGCTCCTGACCTACCAAAGGTGCAGAATTTGATAGCATGCAAATTACTGCTACGAGGGACTGGGCCAACAGCTACAGTTTTGCAGAAAAATGTTTTCAATTGCTGCCTCCATGGGATTTGGAAGGAAACATTTGGGAAAATATTTTGAGACTTATCCTGATCCTGTTGGCATGGAGGAATGTATTATACGTGGATGAAAAGTACAGAAGTCAAGACTGTTCCTATTTTCCTGGCTGTCTGAAATGAAAGTGCATAGAAAGTGAGTAATTAACAATTTTGCAAACTACTGAATTTTGCAGCCTCAAAAAGAGCTATCCAAACGCTTCCTGATTAATTTTTAATGAATGGCCATTGCTTATGATTGTTGTAGATAATTTCTAAACATTATGCAGAGGATTCACCATACAAACAGAAAAGAAACATAAGCTTCTTAGGCAAACCTTTCATATTGTTCTGAATAGTATAATATAGCGTAATAGCATTAGCAAAATAAGCTCAGAGAACTAAGCATCACTCATGCAATAGCATAAATTCAAATTCCATTAACCTTACTGACTCATACTTCAAAACAGATGCAGACCAGTTGGAGAAAGTCCAGAGGACAGCAATGAGAATGACCAGAGGTCCAGAAAACACGACCCATGAGGAAAGATTGAATGAATTAACTGAAGAAAAGCTAATGAAGGATATAAATCCAGTAGGTAAACATAATACATATTAGGCAGTTGCACAGGGATAAAAACAGTTGTTTTTCAGGTCAAAGGTGAGAAAAAAAAAGTGGCCATATGTGGCATATCTACGAGCAGAGGCCTGCATATGGCCAAAGACACAGTGAGCAGAGCACACAGAAACAGGAACGCAGATATCGATACGGATGGAACAGAGAAGAACTGGTTCAATATAAACATGGAACAAGAAAACAGCTTCGTGTGCTTATCTTGGTGGGAACTGAATAAGGCGTCCGGGTTAGTGATCTGTAATATGTGTTTACTTGCCTAGCAGGTGCATGGAAAGTTTTAGAGCTCAGGTATAAAAGCTGAGGCCTAAGAAGCAATAAATGATTTCGTGCTGATCACAAACGGAGTCCGTGACTAATAGCCACAGCCATAAATTACAGCAGCAAAGATTTAGGAAAACCATTGTGAGAATAACTTTCATGCATAACAGTAGAGAATCAATCACTGCCAGCCATCTAAACACAGGTTGGAGAGTTGTCTGTCAGGGATGATATGGATGCATAGAGAGAGTTGAAGATGCCTGACAGTCCTTCCTACCTCATGGCTCCTCAGGGGATTAAACTCTGGGTTTAAATGTCTAACCTAGAATAAACCAGTGAAGGCTATCCACACCTCCTATATTAAGGTATCGAAACATACATGTAACCCTGAGAAAGTGACTGATATGTTCATTGTTAATGCCTTAAAAATAAATAATAGATGTAAAAAAGCAAGGAGTCTGAAGATCAGAAAATATAACTTGTTGATACTTCTCTTTCCCCCTCTCTGTCAAGAACCCTGCTGTTGTTAACACTGTCCTGGATCTTTGAAGGAAGGTAGAGTCTGCTCTTTCGCTTTGTTGCTTTTTTGCCAACCACAAGAGTTTGGACTGTTGTCTTCAGCTTCACACTTCCTGCACCACGCTCGTATTCCTGTAGAGTCTTTCCCAGGCGGGACAATGTGCACAGAGATCATCCATGGGCAGTACAAAAGCAGCAAGTGCACCACTTCCACTGATCATCACAGAAAACTTTGCATATTTCTTTCTATGTAGTAGTCACCTATAAACATGCTAACTGGCTAAAGTAATGAAAAGTTATATATTTGTTGTGTTGAGGTGACGATCAGAATCACCCTGTTTTTCTCAAGCACTGCACACTGCCAGAGTAAGAGATTACTCACACTGGAATAATTTGGGAGTTATTTAGTTGAAGAATTTCACAAAACGTTTTTTACCCAGATCTATAGCACTGCTTATAGCAGATGCTTAGTCATTGGCATCTGTATCACTTACTTCTGGTCATCTCAGTGAAAAAAACAAAACAAGTGTTGGGTTTTTTTTGTTTCAATAAATTATTAATCTAGATATCGTTTTATCAGTTCAGTGGTTTGTAGTTTATCTCAGCTCAAGTCTATTTCTCTCTGCCACATCCAGTCTTCATTACCTTGACCAGTAGGATTATCTAGAGCATTTACAAAATCAGCAATCTTCAGTTTACCAAAATCAAGATTTTAATGATCAGCAAAGCTTGCAATGTTTAGAGTTTAATTTTAGAAGCTTCTCCAGTACTTCACTTGACTTCCAGGAAATTATCTGGAATTGTTATTTGTGTATCCACCATTGCTATTAAGACACAGCTTTTCTCAGGTGAGTGCAGCAGAATTAAAAATGTGATGACTGGAGAAATTTGATGATTAGAAAGCGGTCAAAGAGAGTTGGATATTTACGCTTTTTACTGAAGATAGGTCAAGAATAGTTGTTTGTTGCTGCTTGCTTTTTAATCTTCTTCTGGCAGTGGAGGAGAAAGAGATGTTCACGTTTAATTTTTTTTTTCCAGGGGATGTGAATCAAATTAGCTTTGTTTCATCTTGGAGAAGTCTGCTAGTCCCCATTTCATTGTTCTGTTGCACTGATGCAGAAGTCTTGTAGCCTGAAGTTCAAAATCTTGTGCAGAAAAGACTTTATCCCCAGACAAAAGGGCATGGTTATGCAATGGCTAGTCAGGGCCTAAACGTTGGTATTAAGTACGTAGTTTAAGCTTATTCACACAGAGGAGGAAGACATGAGAAAAAACACTTGCTTCCTAAATCTCTAGCAGGAAGTCTTGCAGGAAGAAAGGATTATATTCCGGTGAGAGAGATCAAGAGAGCATCTTGAGGGGGAAGGAAGGGGATTACAGAGGATGAACAGTAGCATAGCTCTAGATATTGGCACATTCAGTTGCCGAGGCGAGCAGCTCTGGTGCCAGCATGATCCTCAGCGGAGCACTCTAGCACGGTGCACAGGGAGGTTTTCTGAACCAGGGAAACCTCAGGGGAGCGGAGAGACGCACCAGGATCCTGCAGCTCATGCGACAGCAGCTGACAAGACCTGGGCAGGGCCAGGAGCAATGGTGGCCAAGCCCCCATACCTCTAAAGGAAATCCCCAGGGAGGCCAGCAGCTGAGGCATCGTGCAGCAGTTTGAGAAGGAAGGTCCCTGTAACTCTGTTTGGCTGGGTCAGGGAGCAATTGTATCCACCTGGCAGAAGGCCATGGCCTCTCTAAACTCGCCACAACTGACGCAAATTCACAGACAGAGCTCCAGTGGGAACACACCGCCACCCAGGTGCCAGGCAGCAGCAGTGAGCACACCTATGGGAGGTGCACCCAGGTAGAGGAACTCCTCTGCTTAATGACAGAGCTCTGACAGGAGGCAAGTAGGTTGAGGAATATCAGGGAGTCTGAGAGAGACTGACCTGTAGAAATGCACCCTACCTTCCCTGGGACAGGTCCCACAGGCAGACAGAACACATGACATGCAGGATTCCCTATCCTCACTCCACCCAGCAGAACGTGGTGACTTAAGGGACAGGGGGCAATGGCGACAAGTTCCTGCCTGGCGCAGCAGGCAGATCTCCTCCATGATACCCTGCCCTCCAAGGTGCCCTTGCATAATAGGTATGAGGCTCTCCAAGTGGAACCAAACAATGACGAAGATGATGGTTCATCTAGGTTGCAGGTGTTGCCAAGATTAAGTCAGCCTATGCCCTGTGACAAAATTGCTTCCATAAAGAAAAAAAGATGGGTCATTGTCATAGGAGACTCTCTTCTGAGGGGAACAGAAGATCCGATATGCCAACCTGACCCAATTCTTAGGGAAGTCTGCTGCCTCCCTCAGGACTGGGTTAAAGATGTTACAAGAAAAAATTCCTACCCTGGTACAGCCCTTGGAATATTATCCATTACTTATCTTTCATGTAGGCAGTGACAAAGTTGCAATAAGAAGTCCAAGGGTGATCAAAAGAGACTTCAGGGCCTTGGGACAACTGATTAAGGGATCAGGAGCACGATCAGTGTTTTCCTCTATCATTTCAGTTGCAGTGAATGATGTTGGAAGAAAAAGGAAGACCAAGCTGATCAATACCTGGCTCTGTGACTGGTGTCATTGCCTGAATTTTGGGATTTTTGATCACAGGTTGGTCCACCTGGCACCAAGCCCACTGGGAACAGATGGGGTACACCTGTTTCAAAGTGGGAAAAGGATCTTCATGCAAGAATTAGCAGGGCTCACTGAAAGAGCTTTACACCAGTTTTGAAGGGGGAAAGAGATAAAACCAGGTTTGCTACAGATAAGCCACGGGTGGCACGCCAATGTTTGAGGGATGGTATGCTAGCAAGGTCCATCAGTCTGCTCCATGATATGCTGAGTATACTAGAGCACATTTGAAATGTCTCTATACTCTCTGCACTATTTTTCAACGGTCTGGAGATGTTCTAGTAAACTGGAAGCAGGCAAATGTCCCAGTTTTCAAGGAGGATAGGATGGAAGACCCTGGTAGTTACAGGCCTGTCAGTCTTACTTCAGTGCCTGGTAAAATTATAGAGTTGGTTATTCTGGTAGTTACTGAAAAACACTTGAGAGATAATGCAGTCATTGGTCGTAGCCAGCATGTGTTCATGAGGGGAAAGACCTGCTTAACTAACTTTATTTCCTTTTATGACAAGGTCACCCATCTAGTTGACCAAAGGAAACCAGTAGATGTGGTGGTTTTGGATTTGAGCAAAGCTTTTGATACTGTCTCTCAAAGTAGCCTTCTGGACAAAATGTCCACCACACAGCTAGACAAGTCCATAATACCTTGGGTGAGCAATTGGCTGGTGGGTCGGACTCAAAGAGGTACAGTAAATGGAGTCACATCAGGTAGTCCTGAGAGGAGCAGGGATTTGGACTTGATGATCGTTATGGGTCCCTTCCAACTTGAGATATTCTATGATTCTATCATCAAAGGCTGTTTAGTGCAATAGCTCTCCACCGACGGTGATCAGTATTTGATATTTAGAGAAAGGTCCAAAGAAATCTTGAATCTTCTGCTCGTGGATTAATTTCCCCTCAAGTAGTTAAAAATCTAATGACTGTTTTGATTTTGATCGCAACCACCTGCCCCAGCCTATGAACAGCTGGGACAATTTGCATGACTGCACCTTGACAGTGATGACTGAATGCTGCCAGGCAATGTTTTCTGTGCGAGAACTGCATTTGAACTTGATAGCTGAGCCTTCATAAGACTGTTGCTAATTATAACTAAAGAATCAGTTTCTACTGGAAGATTTTGTGACATATGGCCTAGCTTATGGTATTATACAAAATACATTTATCAGAGATTCTGTGCTAGCAGTCTTAAAGAGAATCTTGCAGTGGGATATAATCACAGAGTCTGCTTTTCGAAGTAACCCAACCTATAGTAAACAAAAAGAATATCTGAAGTCTACACCTTGTTCGCATGCACTGCCTCTGGCAAAAAAGCAGCAGAGATATTTTTTCCACGTCCTAAGAGGTCATGGTAGGTGCACGCAGAGAGGGAAACCATAGAACCCAGGTGGAGAAGTAAATTGACTGTGAGGGTAAGCAGATAGCCAAATTCTTCTACAGCTCTTTATTGCTGTTGCTAGGGTAATAAGCCCTGTGCTACAGGGGCAAAACACTGCAGATCTGAGGCAGAGAGGTGACAGACATTTTATTGAGAAAGCCAGCTCTGCTAGACTGTGCCCTTAAACTGGGAGAGAAGGTCCATTCTGTTCTCCTTATTTTGGCACCTGCTTTCCAGTACAAGACACAACCTGACAATAATGGCCATGCTCAACGATTTGAAAATACTTTTGTTGTGGGGCCAATGATTTAATTTGACTTTATTATTACTTCCCTGCTCCCCCCCCCCCAGTACTCTATATCCATTCCTGGGAAAGGCATATATATTTATCTCTAGTGGTATTTAGCAGAGAAGCACCTTAATCCTGACAAAAACACTGATGATTTTGTTCAGGGATGAATTTTGAGACTGAACAGCTCATTATCTAAGCCTCTTTCCTGAGCCGTAACCAGCTATTCTGTCTGTCTTTGGAATTCACGTACTTTAAAAGAGAAAAAGGCAGCATTCAGTGCGTTCACCACGTGATCGTACAGACAGCAAAAAACCTGGGATCTTTCTATTGCTGCATGCGCTGCTTGTTGCTTTAGTTGGTGTTACAGGTGCTGTGCCCTGGTCGATGGGTCTCCTGCCGCTGTCTAATGAAGCACAACCACAGCAGATTCATTTCCCTCCTTTCAGAGATGCAGTTTGGGTTAGGTGATATGTCCCTTTTCAGAAATATCTGCTGAATGCCCCCAGATACATATTTTGCACACTCAAACATGCAAGTTAAAGAAATACCAACATGCAGGTACATTATACTACTTTTCACCCTTTTTTCTTATCAGCTCAAAGTAATACACTGAATAATTATGGGGTTTTGATGGTTGTTTTGGCTGAACCAGAACTTCAGGGCAGAAAAAAAGAATGAGGATTTGCCCAAAACACTGCACGTGAAGAAGAGAAAACCTTTTGGTTTTTTAATTTCATTTCCTCTTTTAAGATAAAATTTGCTAAATTTTAATGTGAAAATTTTGAACTGGAAAATAAAATATATTTAAATGTATTTTTTTGCTACAAAATATTTTAGACCAGAAGTACTAATGATAGTTTATTGGGGTTTTTGGATAATTTTGGACAATTTGAGATAGCATTTTTCAATGAATAAAATATTTTATGAAATAATATTCATCCTTGCTAGATAATTTCATATACTTTTCCATATTATCTGAATTTGCAGTAGAAGAGCTTAGAAAGAATGATATTAAATCAATTCAAGAAAAAGTTAAGAAAACTCTTACAAAACTTCTAGTTTATGTGCACAATTCCAGTTTTATGCCAAGAGACTAAACATTACAGAGTGCATTGCTTTGAAATTCTGGTTCGAAGGGAATAATTTGCACATTAGTTGAATTTTGCGTGCTCATTCCAAGCCATCAATTACACATTTATATAAAGTTAGGCTTTCTCGGTCTTGAACAGTTTCTTGTGACACATAATTTCAGGCCAATTTGTTCTGCGTTGCTTTGAAGAATGCAATGCTACGTCTGGCAAAAGTTTGCCATGTTCATTCTAATTTAATGCCTTTATAAAAAAGGGAATAATGATACCCTTTTTCACCAAGGATGAATTATTGGTTTCTCAGCTATTTGGAAAATTGAATAGGCACATACACTTCAGAGTTTACTTTCTCTCTTTTTTTTTGTTTTGTTATGTCCTAGCTTAAATGAAAGATGGCAGTGAAAGGCAGACTTTGGATAATTGATTTGTAACTAAGATAGACTTCTAAAGGCAGTATTTTAATGAATTATTAAAAATTTTGCCATCGATTTCAAGAGAGCTTCCACAGCTGAGGGATGACTGAATGTTCATACATTTAGAATGTATTTGCCATATACTAGGTGAGCTTTAGTAATATATTCATCAGAAGACACTGCATTTCTAAAAATGATGTCGTTAAGGAGTTTCAGAGCATTGCTATTGGTAATTAAATACAAAAAAGCTTTTATAGTCTTTTTTTTTCTTTAAATTTCTTAGAACAAGCTTGCCAAGAGCTTGAGAAGAACTTAGGGAACTGAATTGGTATTTCAGAAAATGAGATGATTCAAATGAAGATTTAAAAGTAAAATTTCTAACAGGTTCCAGAAAGCATCTCTGCTTGAGTGGGAAACCTAAGTAGTGTCAGAAAAAATTATGATCCCTACTGTGTACGAAATAACGTAAGAGCAGAATGTACAACTCTCTCATGAATGTAGCAATGGGCGAGTAAGAAATGCTGATGTCTCTATCCAGCCATAAGGTAATAGGTCTGATCACCACTTTTATTTCATTTCAAAATAGCAAATGAATGAAATTCAGACATGAGAAATGAAAAGTGTATTTACTGCCTGAATTTAAAGAAGCAGTCTGTACAATAACCCCCACTGAAGATAAGAAACTTAGCATACAAATGTAGAAAAGGGGATACTCCCTTAGGCTGGAAAGCAAGAAAATAAATCGATAAAAAGTCCTGAGTTAGACTAGAATATTCATGAGAGTTTGGTAGCCTTCTAAAGGCACGTGTAATTTTTTTCAAGAAACTTGTTTTTCCAAAGTGTAACTTCTTAATTGTACTTGCCATTAACCTCTATAGTGCTGGCTTGGAAACGCTGTTTTGGATAGCAAATGCCATATGATGGAGGTAATAAAAGACAATACAGCCTCCTATGACCTTTTCTTTAAATGGCTTACCTTTTTGAATTTTGATTCAAGTTGGTCTCTAGTCCTAGAAAGTGCCCTGAATTAATAGGAATAGTAAGAACTGCACCACATGGAGTATTTTGTGAGACTGGTTGCACTATAAATCTGTAGTTTATGTGGAGATTGTAAAGGCCAGGAAAGGATTACTTTCCCATGTAAAAACCAACCCACTTTGAGATGCCAATTTTTCTCTTAGGAAGAGATAGGTTGTATTTTGCATAGTGTCTAGGACAATTGTCCCTCCATAAACATGTCAAACACTTGATATCAAATTCAGTGATTATAAGTGACAGACCACTAATTTTGCAGACACTTGCTCTGCAGACAGCAACAGACTGTTTGGAAATCCCATACCTTTAAACAAAATTGCCCTTCATGCTACTGCCTTTCTAAAAGCATTAGAAAAGTTTCAGCTTGCTACTTTCATTAATTCTGTGCCACTATGTATGGAAAATTGTCCCTGGGGAGGTAGGGCAAACGTAAAGAAAATAATATCTTTTTTCAAATGAGAGAAAAATATTTCTGCTATTCAACTGAACTAAAACATCACTAGCCTTTAAATTGCTTTCTTGGTTAATACAAAATACTTAGATATTCTCATATCGCAAGCAGCGGGAGCACATCCTCATATCTGATAGTTAAATCAGACTTATAAAGCTTCAACCTTGTTTCTCTTTTCTGTCCTTTAAATTAATTGGAATGTAATTACACATCTTCCATGACCCTAGCATAGAAAACTACTCTCTTCTGAATCACTTTAATGCAGAAAATCACTAGCTTGAATTTTAATGACCTTGCTAACTGTCATTTTTGTGGACTTTGTACTAGGTGAGGTGGAAAAGAAGCTGATGGCCCTCAAAAGGAGCTTGCTATACTTCATTGCAGAAAATCCTTTTCATACTACTAGTTACCCATATAGAGAGATACTTATAAGAGCTATTTTTAAATAAAAGTCTTCCAGGATTTAGCAGTGCTTGCTCTTCCTAAATAGATGAGAGCCACACACATAACTACACCCAGAAAACTTGAGGGAGAAGGTTGTGCCTTCCCACCAGTAGCTTCTCAGCTGAAGCTAGGGGTGCTTTCCTTCCCTGTCTGATTTTCCTTGCTCCTCAGAGCCTCTGTGGGTTTCACAGGGGATCTTAGCTGCTCTACCAGCTACAAGAATGTCTCTTTATAATCTGAAGCAAGAAGAGGTACTCCATTTTGCTGAAGAGTTGTCTTAAGGAAACTATGACCTTGTTTTAAGTGAGTGTTGCAACTTTCTCAGTTGCCACGATGTGGAATTATGCTTACAACTGAATTAGTCTGTCACTAAGCATGTGATAGTTCATATAGATTTAGTAACACAAATAAGCTTGTTCACTCCTGTAACTGTATTTTACTATTCTCCTCCTGTTTTGATAAGCATTTTCTAAAATTACAAAGAAAATCTCTTCAAAGGCAGAGAAAAAGTTGCTTGTTTGATTTTTTCAAAGGAGTTCTGAATTTCATTTATTAAAGAAAGAAGGATGAAATGGCATTTTTTAGGAAAATATGTGATATGGGATCTGAGTTTACGTAGATAGTCTATCTGACTGAATTTGAAGACAACCAGAAAAAAACACTCAAGAGTTTTTAAAATAAGATGCCAGGGATTAGCAGCGATGATTGTTGGAAATTGTTGCATTTCTCAAAAAGAAATTTAGATCAGTCAGTTCTCCTCAGGATGTAGTTATCTACCATGTTAATTTTGGGTAAGCTTTTAAAAGCTTCCCAGGGTGATGAAAAATCACTTTGGTTGTTTGGCGTTTGTTTTACAAGTTTTTTTAATTTTTCTCTGATGTTCTTTACCTAACTAATTTCTGAAGTCTTTTCAGTTTTTTCCTTTTGAAACTTTTTTAGTTATCTGCAGCAATGCACACTATCTTAAGGTGTAGCACGCTGGCTTATCGGTATGTGTTCATTTAGGCTAACAGTCCCCGGAGGGATTTTAGCTTGTTTTGTCTCTCCTTTACCAGAGAGGAAATGTGACATGGATTTAAATTGTCTTTGTTTCCCCTGCATCCCATGTTTACAATTCTCTACCTTGTTCTTGCACATCATTACATGAGGAAGAAATCTCACCTCTGTTGCTCACACAGTGTCAGAGTAAAATTCACTCTGGAGTAGGGGGCTAGCTGAATGAGCCTGCCCACGAGCCATTTGACATCCTAGTTCCCCTGGCTCCAGAGACTCCCTTTCTCATTCAAGAGTCTGACATACGGCATGTCAGGATCCTTTGGTACTTTCTTTTTCCCTGTTCTCCCAGAAAGTACTGGCTCCAGCAAGGGGTGTGGAAATCTTCCTACTGTTCTAACCTCTTCTTCCCTGCTTACAACAGCTGTCTATGAAAAGTCTAAGCGAACTGGGTCTCATCGACAAGAGGAGATATCTCTGGGTTTTCCTTTTCATTTTACAGAAATTTTTTTTTTGGCCTATGTAACTAGAAGGTCTTCTTCACCTGTTTCAAGTAAAAGATCTTGGATGGCCTAAATTAATTTGTCTTCCTTCCACCTATAAACTCCAGGATCTTCTGTGATTTCAGGGTCCAAGTGCAGTGTTTGTTTCGCCACAGCATCCACTACTCTGGCCATTCCTATTTAACCCTCAAAGGTTTAAATTAATGCTCTAAGGTATCAATTAAACATTTAGGTTCAACAAAATCTCTTTCTTTTCAGTACAAAGACACATGAAATATTACTAATATGGTAAAGGATTTCAGGTCTAACTTGAGGCTTGGTCGTTTCCCAAAAACATACTTTCACCCACAGTTCTCTACACAAAAGACTGCTTCTGAGCCCATGTTAATCTTTAATTCACTTACAGGATTTAGACTCCTACCAAAAAACAGTGCTATCTATTCTGTTGAAGAAAATGTGTCTTCTAGCCCAGGTTGATTTCTCAGGCATCCTGCTCTGCACCGTATCACAATAAGGTGATTCACGTGCTACTTTTGTACCGTGGCTAGTTGCTCTACCTCCTGTTCTTTTTCTAACAACCTTAAAATACAGAGTTTTGAACACCATAAAATCAAGAGCTACTCAATTTATTGCACTGCTCTCATATACCCATTCACCCTTTGCTTTTCATGGAAGTCTGCTTTGACAGAAAATTATCAGTCTCTGTCACAGGCAGCCATAAAAACTGTACCCCATCAGTAGAGAGGAAAAGGATTTATAGTGCACGCTTCCTCATCCTGAAAAGAAAACAAAGGAGACTCCTCCTGAGATTAATAAAAATGACCCTTCAGTGAGGACTGGAAGTTCTGAGTAATGACCTAGCACAGGCCATCTCTTCTATTCAAAAAAAGGAATTGGTTCATGCCCCTGAATTTTCTAGGAAGACTTTTTCTATGAGAGTTTTGTAAATGAAACATTTCTGCTTCCCAGTGGGTCAGCTCCACTATCAATACAGTCTTCTAATTCAGACTTTTTAAAGTACCAGAGATCTTTGAAAGAATAGCAGCAGTTGCAGCAGTCGTCACAAGATGAAATGGGGTATTCTCCTCACCATATATTGATGACTTATATAAAGAGATTGTCAAGAAACCAAATTGCTGCAGACACACTATAGCTCTTCAAAAGTCTAGGTATTTTGTACTTTCCCTTTCTGTGCTCAATTCTTAGAGAAAACTGACAATTTTGGATTACGTGTCAGTGAAGGTGTGCTTACCTCAAGACAGCGCTCTCAGGTTTGTCCTTTAATCTAGAGTCTTATCCTGACACCACTGCTGGCTCACTCACTCATTTGACATATGACTCAGAGCATCTACTTTATTTCTTATACCAGATTATGACTCTAGTATTTCTAGTTGTTTTCAAATAATTTAATTCTCATGGAGGAAGACAATTCACAAGGAGGTTAAGCACTCCCTGCTGAACTGTCAGAATCTGTCCAGGATTTGTCCAATATCTCTACTTAAAAACACAGTGCTTTGAGGAGCTGTGAAAATGGATGGAAGCTGTGACAGTTCACTATGCAGTTACACAATTGGAGACTACCTCTGTTAACAGAGGTCAAGCTCAGGGCTTTCTTGAGGAGTAGCTCCTACCTCCTGTACACGGAATTACATGGGAGAGCACAGGGCAATGCAGAATATGAACGCGCCGTATGGAACTGAGATGGAACTAACTGCTTACATATGTATATATATTTATATGTGTGTGTGCAGAACATTTAGGAAGGATTAAAATAAACTGGTTTTCAGTAACTGTATGTATGTAAGCCCCTCCAGACATAAATTATGCATCTTGAACAGTGGCTGCTAAGCACACAGCTCTCTCTGTAAAGGTACTAAAGAAATTATGTCATGGTAACAGCGGTAGCCTAGTAATTTCTGGAGCTGTCATATGCACAAAATGCATAATCAGAGAACCAAGGTAGAAGTGAAACAATACAATGAATTCAGTATGGAAGTAAAGACTGGCATTCTTATAACCATAAATATCAAACAAAAATCAGTTCTATGCAAACATAGGTCCCATAACTGGAAACCACTGGGAGTGTAAATTTATGATACTGAATTACTAAACACTGGGTTGTTTGGAGTTTATTTTGGAATGAATGGTCTATACTTCCTCAAGATACTTTGTTCTGCATCAAGTTCCTATCAGACTACGGTTTCTGTAGGATTAATGTTCCCTCTTATTTTATCAGACATGTTCAGATCTAACTGCATGTCATTGCCCCCCACACCTGCATCACCAAAGGGTTATAGCCCCCCACACTCTGGAACCATAAGCATTTTAGGGCATGTGCTATCCAGCATGGCACACACACTGGAAACAGGGCCCTGACCACAGCTGCTGGCATCTTCCTTAGTTCAAATAACAAATAATCCTGACATACAGAGGCTCCTAATCAATGGATTTCAAACCTGCTAATCTTCTTGTACATGCAGCACCAGTCACTTTACAGCATGAGTTGAAGTGGCTGTATGACTTTTCCATTGTAATAACAACAATCACCCTCAGAAGCGAATGGACTCTGAGAACTTTTCGGAAAAACTGAAGTGACTTGACGTCATCCAAAACAGCTGCTTTTTTGCCACAGTGCAACCTTGGGCTGTCACTAAATGATGATCTGTCAATTTTTCTGCCTTTGTTCTCTGCTTCTCATTCAACTATAATGAGACAGACCATTTTTCAGGCTTTCTTGGTTAGACATCTGGACCGACTAGACCATTTTTCTGATAGAATAAAATGCTACTGCACCTCTCACACAGAAAAACACTGAATATCATTATGGTAGAAAATGGAATATGATAAACTGGAAAAGTGAAGTTCATTATAAACTTCATAATATAAAATGATCTCATGATCTAAAGTGAGAGACGCAAGGGTAGTGCTGAGAACTGCTTTTTTTAGGAGCGTATAGTGAGTGAAGAAGAGCACATTGTTGTTAGGAGTATTTCCTCTGTTGTGTTCGTATACAAAGGTCCTGAACAAAGGAAAAGGCCAGGTTAACAGCTTATTTTTTGGCAAGCAAGAAAGTCACAAATTCAGGATTATTGTTTTTTTGGTTTGCTGATCTGGATGAATGGCAATGTTTAATTTGTACTTAGTCCTGCATGCTGCTGTATGTCTTTTGGAGACATATTTGGAGAGGGATATCAACACTATGGAGACTGTGGAGTAATTTGAACAAAGTGTTTCAGATGAGCCTGGGCAGACAAGCACCTAAATCTACAACAAAGTTAAAGAAAATCGATTATTTGGGAGGGATGGAATGGGGGAGAATAAACTAGGACAAGGATGGTGATTGTTGCATTGACTGCAAATTAATGATGTCCATTATCACAACAGCAATTGCCTAAGAGATCAGGTGTAAACAGTTAAGTGCTTAAAACTCCTGTGTTCCTCTTGCCATTTCAATGGAAAACATTCCACTTCTGCACATTTACAGCATCTTCAAGTAAGTGTAAATGTGTCATTTGCCAGTAGAATATACATATTCTGTGCTTTTCAGTGCCCAGACTGACTAAAGAGTTCTCCTGCTCCTCTAACTAAAAGATATGAGGAAAAGAGGCAAGCTACAGTAACTCCTGCTCTCAACACAAAAGCTCCTTGATTTAAAAACTCCTTTCACCTCAAGTGAGAAAGGTTAAAAATAAATTAGAAAGATTACAAGATGATCAGCACTCCAAAATAGAAGGCTAGATGAAAATGTATTAGACCAGTTTTCCACTGACCAGCGTTTCCATTTGCATGTCACATTTGGGTTGCAAACGGCTTGGGCTAATGGTCTCAAAAGGTAGTGATCAATGTACTGAATACTGGGCAACAGTGCAGCTGATAGCTGGGAGCAAACGGATTACCCTGGGGTCTTTACTGGGAATAATTGTTTTGTATCTCCATCACTAACAGGGATGTTAATACGGAATGCAGCATCCACAAATCTGCAGATCGTCGTAAGCTGAGGGGGTGAATCGTGGACATACTAAACCGCAGAGCTTTGATCCAGAGGGACGTTGGGAGACATGACTATTGGGCCAACAGAAAGTTTATGAAGGTGAACAAAAAGCACAAAGCTCCTTGCATGGCCTGGAATAGCCCCCTGCGTCAGTACACAACCGGCACTGACTGCCTGAGTAGCAGCTTTGCTGAAAAGGGCAGGCACTCAGCTGCATTAGGAGAAGCACAACTGACAGACTGAAGTAGGTTATTATCCCCCTCTACTTGGTATGGGTGAGGCTGTACCTGGAACAGTGTTCAACTTTGAGCCCCTGTAGTTCAAGAGGGATGTGAAGAAACTGAAGATGGTTCATCAAAGGGCTGTCACGAGGGGCAGACACTTAGGTTACATACCCAAACCACAATCTGTGACTGCTGCCTCTTCTTACATTCCTTGACAATACCAAGAGAAGCTTGGATCTGTAACCTTTGTACCTTCTCTTTCATTATCTATTAGATTAGATTCATCTGCTATTAGATCACCCCTTAGCCTTGTCTTCAACAAAGTTTACCAGTCCAGCTCTCTCTACCTCTCCTGTAGGGCATGTAACCTAGTCTTGGGGGATTCAGATTAGGAAAAACTTTTTAACTAGAAAAGCAATGCAGAATGGGTTATCCAGGGAAGATTTGTAATCTCCATTCTTGGAAGTTTTCAAGACTTGACTAGGCAACACCACATCTGATCAACCCAATACTGGTGGCAATCCCACTCCAAGAAGAAGCTGGATGAGATGACTTCCAAAAGTCAAATCCAACCAACATTTCTGTGACTCTGAATAGAAGCTTGACTAAAAAATTGACTCTCGATTGACTAAGACATCCCACTGATTCACTACTTCTTCTTTGAACTTGTTTGTATAAGCACAAAGAATAATAACTTATTTGGTCTATGTTTTTTTCTGTGAAGTAACATTACACATAGATATCTTAAGTTCTGTACTGCAGAACTAGTGACCTCCTACCACGTGGATCTTTGCTATCTGCAACAGACATCACCTTTACTTCATCTAAAACCAGTGCCAATTCTCCTCTGTATTCCTACATATATTAGGGAAGCATCTGAAGGTTATGATAGCCAGGTCTGTATTAATATATCTTCATATTAATAATTTTCATGCTTGTGTCAGACTTGCTGAAAAATTAACGAATACATTCAAGGACCAACTTAAAAAACAACCAATCCAAATACAGGAACAAACAAGCATCTTCATATTGCTGATATGCTGATTTACTGGAGCTAGAAAGAATCAAAGAAATATTTCTTCCAATGACATCTGTGGGTAGGATGGAAAAGTACATTGCATTATTTGAACCATTTTTGGTGAGTATTTTGTGTGTCAGGCAGAATTTGCCTTTGCTGTAATAGAGAGATATAATGCAGGCTAAAATCTCTTAGAAGCTTCCAAAGTTTAATTGCCCGTATCCTTTCATATTTCAAAATCAGCATGCTAAAATATACTGCAGTGTTTTTACTGTGTCATTGACCTGAGGTTTTGAATGCACTGAAAAATTGGATCTGAGCACATGTATCAAAAACTTCTTTAAATTATGCTTGTGCATATAAATGCAGCAGCACATGACTCTGAGGGATTGATTGAGTGCTAATAATCTGCTTTTTTGGCTCCTCCTTCAACCCAGCTTCTCACAACCCCTCCTCTGTTTCCACCGACAGCTGTTGAAGCAGTAAATATCATCACTGTGCTTGAGCAACATGGACATGGGATTCAAAGTGCTCTTAGACTGTGCATTTCAGCAGGGAAGTGCCTGTGCTAACTCCCTCTACTTTTCTTTTTTTCTCCCATAGTGGACCTATACAGCCTGCTCATGACTCTGCCTGTCTTCCTGTATCACTACTGGGATTTTATCTCCTTATTATTGATTCCATTGAACGCTTTCTTCTGACTTTCAAACGCAGCTGTCAGAGGATAATTCAGCTCTTCAAAATGTTGTGAGGTAGAGATGGCTGTAACCCCATCTGGAGGGTGGGCGTTGGGGAGTAGCTGGGAACAGAGCACAGGACATGGGGGAATTGTGTAAGAGGAAGTCTTAAAATTGACATTTTTAAAGAGAGGTAAAAAAATATTTTTTATCATATGATTCCTCATTATGTTGAAAGGGGAGGCTGGTATCAAATCTTCGATGATGTTTTATTTCTCTTAAGAGCTGGAGTTCATATTAGAATATCACTGTTATCAGTTTATAGTTTTCTGCAGTCATGCCTGTTTTTCCATGGTGCTGAAAATCTTGCCAGCTACTACTTTTGAAAGAAATATTAGCTCAGCTTTGGTTTTTAAAATTTAATAAACAGTTTAGGCAATGTATATTAAGCAATACTCCTGTTTTCTATGACTAAAGAAATTGAAATATTGACATATTTTCAGGCATAAGAGAGCTAGGATCCTTTGAACAATTTTAATGCTGTATGGTTTGTTTTTTGTTAGTAGGAGCCAGAGGCATGTATCCATTTTCTACCATAGAATCATTTAGACTCACATACATCTTCTCTTGTTTAAAAAAGCACTCATATAACTTGTTTTACTTTCAAGTCAGAGGAGGCTAATGGTACACCACCTCTTCAGTGCCTCAACTGAGTTGCTAAGCTACCATAAGTCTATTGCTTCCAGTCATGTACCCTCATCCCACAAATATGAATGTCTAACACGCCAAAACAATCTTGCCCCAAGAGCGCAGAGCATAAGTAGAAATTCTGAGGTGAGTGGTGGCTGTGGGTAGGAGAGAAGCGTCCTTTTCTTTCCTTTGTTATAACCAATGTTGCATTTTTATGACCACGTCCAGAGAAAAATCAAGCATGGGGCACTGTTTTGATAGCTTCTGGGTGAAGAGAGACGGTAAATGGAAAGACAAATGGGGATGAGTACAAAGATACTGTGCAGAGAAAGGGAGGAGCCAGAAGACGGATAGACAGACAGACAGCTGGAGAAAACAGGGCAGTATCCTTTGGAGATAGCTGCTCTCTGTTCTTGACAGTCAGTCGTGCTCTAGCTCCACGTAGATCCCTGTGCCATGGACAGTCCCAGCATGGAGGGAGGTGATGAAGGAAGGAAGGAATTCTGAGTGTCTGCTTCCGTGGGATAACTTGAAGATTACACATTTCTGGCTGCAGGTGTAGAAAAATCCCTTGTCTGTAGAGATGCTGATCTCCCACATCAGCCTTTATGGAAATTTTCTCCCTGCTCTCACATTGTATCTATGTCCTTAAGGGTTAGGTATGCAAGTCCTGTCTGTGGCAGGAGTTAGTGTATACTGTCCCAGAGATCAGTAACGAGATAATAAATCTTTTTGAATCCTGTCTTGCATTATGTCTTGATAGGAAAGTAAATCTCACCCTCTCAGTAGCTAGCTGTTCTTTCATTGCAAGGATGGTGCTGGTGAATGATGTTTCCCAAACGGATAAATGTGGGATTTCCTGTGCAGCAAGTTATTTTGTTTGTCTTGGGTGTTTATGTTTCAGCTTTATTTTGTCTGGGGAAAGGCCCAGAAATGATGGTCTGAGGCTTTTCCTCTGATATAGGTCTTTAGAACCACAGATCTATAGCAAATACAAATGTGAAAGTAAAATCATGCTTCACCCTGGTGCTGGGATGTTGAATACAGATAGTTGTGCTTCCACAGACGTGCTGTATTCCTTTATCTCTTTATAGCAGTTTTAAAACCAGGTAATGCATGGAAGATGAAAAAAGTTTGAGAGGTTGAAGAAAACAGACTCCTGCTTTAGATACAGACCCCTCCATAGCCTTCCTGGTAGTTGACTGAAAATGTTCCTTCAAACAACTTCCTTGCAAACATTACTCTCAGGTGTAGTGACTGACTTTCCTATAGCTTCCATAGGTTTAATATCTACCTGTACTTTAGGCTTTGTTCAGTATATTTGTTTTTCAATCCTCAGTTGCAATGCTTGAAGAGAAAACAGCAAAACCACATTTGTCCCTGTCTCATCACATTAATTTGCCATTTTTTTCCTCCTCCTTCTCAAGGGCTTTCCCTGGCAGACTGCACACAAGCTGACTTTCAGCTCATGCCAGGTAAGCATAGGAGCATCCCTCCAGATGAACTTTTAGGAGATTTATTGACACCTTTGTGTCATTACCATTGTATGATCCCCATTTCTCACAGGTTGCAACTTTGTCTTCTTTTGCTTTCCTTCATCTGTTCTAAATACTGACTTTTCTTTTTCTGCCCAACATGTTAATTCTTGATGGCTACAGGGCTTCTGCAATCAACTGTATCATCTTTTCCTTCCTGGAAATAAGATGATGAAGACAGCTATTACCTCGAAAAAACCACTTTCTTTAGGACAATTTATTAAGCCATGTGTGACTTTGGCTCCTTGTTCTGTTTTTGATCCTTAGATGGTCTCAATTTCTTAAAAATTGTAAGAAGTTTAGAGAGTATAATGCAACCTTACAACAACACATCTTGCAAATGGACAACTAAGGCACAGAAAAGTTGGAAATGCAAGGGAGATCTTTGAGAGAGAACCAAGAGGAAATAAGTATTGTCTTGTTTCCTTGTCCTTTTTCTGTTTTGCCACATATACAAGGCAAAGCAATTTTGTGCCACGGAATAGGCAAGAGTAAATCACAGTAAATCACAGTCTGAAAAAAAAAAGCTGTCAGTTCAGCTGCAGGAATTCTGTAAGATTGCTAGTACAGTTCTGTAACAACTGCTAATTAAAAATCAGTATTAAAATACTATTCTGAGAAGTTAAAGACGGAAAATAAATCTCTGGTAGCCCATCGGCTTTCCTGTAGCTACTGGTAGCTCGTGCTGCATCTGAATCTGCTGTGCCGTGTGATGTTTCAGAGAGGCTCAGAATCAGCAGCCCCTCGACTTTCTGCAGCTGCCAAGCCCTATTGGCTGGAAGGCAAAGCAGAGGCGGAGAGTGCCCTGAATATTTTTCTCCTCCACACACCATAAAACAGGCAGCCAGCATGCACTGTCTGACAGCGAGACTGGTGCTTGCAGTTTGAAATTAGTTTCTGCTCCGCAGCAGTCACTTGGGCATTTTATGTTTGCCTCTCTTAATGGAAAGGAACAAAAAAACCTTGCAGTATACCAGTGAACTAAACAGGAACTGACCATAGGGGAGAATCTGATGCAAACTTACAGACTGTTGGGACTCTGTGACATAGATCACCAAGCTAAATGTGATGATCAGAAACTGCATCTGTGAGAGAGTAAACCAGCATTTCTGAGTTTGAACCCTTATTTTGTAACGGCAGTCAAAGTGTTCTGAACTGCTGCCTGCCTCGGCGCTGGCTTATTTTTCTTTTCTTCCCAAGCTGAAAAGCAAAAGAAGGTTTTCAAAGGAATGCAAAAGGAACAAGAGTTTTAAAAGCAGGAAGCTGAAAGGGGGTCTCCATAAGATGAATTTCACCCAGCACCGTGGGACACTCCAGCCACTCCATTTCTGGAACCACAGCTATGGACCACACGGAGGTGCCAGCGAGCCCAATGCAAAGGGCCATTCCTCTGGAGGCTGCTATGAGCAACTCTTTGTATCCCCCGAAGTGTTTGTGACTCTGGGCATCATCAGCTTGCTGGAGAACGTCTTGGTCATTGTGGCGATAGCCAAGAACAAGAACCTCCATTCGCCCATGTACTTCTTCATCTGTAGCTTGGCAGTGGCTGACATGCTAGTGAGTGTATCTAACGGATCAGAAACTATTGTCATCACGCTGCTAAACAATACAGACACAGATGCACAGAGCTTTACCATAAACATTGACAATGTCATTGACTCAGTGATTTGCAGTTCCTTGCTTGCATCAATTTGCAGCCTCCTCTCAATAGCAGTGGACAGGTACTTTACTATCTTTTATGCCCTCCAGTACCATAATATCATGACCGTGAAGCGCGTAGGGGTCATCATCACATGCATCTGGGCTGCTTGCACAGTCTCAGGCATTTTGTTCATCATCTACTCTGACAGCAGTGTTGTCATCATCTGCCTTATTAGCATGTTCTTCACTATGCTCATTCTCATGGCATCCCTCTATGTCCACATGTTCATGATGGCTCGGATGCATATCAAAAAGATTGCTGTTCTTCCAGGGACTGGCCCTATTCGCCAAGGGGCCAACATGAAAGGGGCCATCACTCTCACCATCCTGATTGGAGTTTTTGTTGTGTGCTGGGCTCCATTTTTCCTGCACCTGATTTTCTACATCTCCTGCCCCTACAACCCTTACTGTGTGTGCTTCATGTCCCACTTCAACTTCTACCTCATCCTTATTATGTGCAATTCCATCATTGATCCACTCATCTATGCATTCCGGAGTCAGGAGCTCAGGAAAACATTCAAGGAGATTATATGCTGCTGTAGCCTGAGAGGGCTTTGTGATTTGCCTGGCAAATATTAAACCGAGCGGATATGTTACTGTGTACACAACATGCAGCACAGACTTCCAAGCATTCAGATCCTCTTTCTCAGCATAATTTGGGTTAAATCCTTAAGAGCGAGCATCTCTTTCTGTCTCCCCTCCCTCTCATCCTTGTATCCCATTCACGTGTAATTCATGTTTCTGTATAACGTTTGTGATATCTACAGTTTGTAATTTATTTGGCTGGAAAACAAAGTAGCACTTCGTACCAATTTGTAAGTAAGCAAATAAATGTAATGATGAATGTGAAATACTAACAAACATGAGGAGCTGTATGTTCTAACTGATGACAAAATAAATAACTTGCCTGACTTATTTTTGCCGTTCCTTATTTTGTTGAAGTAATTATAGCTATCCATTACATTATATACAGCTAAAAATAGAGCATATGCTTCTCTATTAATGGACTAGAGGTTCTCTGGAATTAGAAAGCAGATTTTTCATAAAGGTTACTGCAACCAACAAGTCGTGTTTGTTCATTTTGAACTCTTTTCCTCCTACCCCACAAACAGCAATTCTGTCCTTTGTTACAGTTATTGCTTACAACAACAATATTTTTCAAATGCCTGCTACCCAGACAATCAAATGCTTGGGGTCTGCTGAGTTTTTTCCAAGATGATGATTGCTGTATGTCTGAAAGTACCTTTTTGCAAAGGTGAAATTGCTCCCTGCAGCATCAGTTAGCCCTGGATATATTTGTTAGACTGGCACTCAGGTAGACTAGAAACCTCCATTCAGCCCTGAAGCAGGTACAGTATTGACAGAGCCAGCACCAATGTAAAGATTCACTGAGAGATTTACCTGATGAATAAGCAGAAGGAACTTCAGTTTGAACACTCAGTCCTTCCTTGTTCTGAGGTGCTGTGGGGAAGAAGGACTCTGTGCTTCAGAAGAAAATACATCCTTGTTAGAACAAGCTGCCCTCTCTTCTGAAGTGTGGTGTTAGCAGATGGGATCCACTGCCAGGATCCCAGAGGAGTCAAGGCATGTGCTAATTTGTCTTGAGCACTTCAGGCCATGCTGCAGAGCATACGAGCTGTGCAGGGGCAATACTATCACATGGAAAGGACGCTGGCCAACGAGTCTGTAAACCCATGCTCTGTATCTGGCAGCCCTCTGTGTTACTGCTGCTTGAAGTCAGTTCACCTTTTCAGGCATCTAATAGATGTGTTGTTAGTTTCATGCTAAAACGCCACTCTCTCTCCCCTCAAATTATAATAGGGACCTCAGGTCCCTGATTTCAGCACTTTTGGAAGTGTTTAAAGTATAACTGTGAGTACACAGGATTCCATGAAGGTGTCCCTTGATCACCTCCACAATATCAGCTTCTATGCAAAGGTATAGAAAACTTAAAATACTTATTCCCAGGAAGTATAAAAACATTGTGGTAACTGGTAGAAGACCTGTTCTGATTTTACAAAGTCAAAATTGAATGTAAAGAATAATTTAGGTTTTAACCCTGGATGCCTGATTTTACCAAGATGAGTAGTAAATTAGTTGGATGAGCAGTCTTATTAATTTTCTTGGAAACTGCTTGTAACATCAAGCCGCTTGTTCCCTCATTAAAGACAGACATACAATGAAAAGTTGTTTGTGAGAGCCAAATGTTTGCTACCTGGGATTCTTCTCCAGACAGAAGCTGATCTTTCATTTGTCGGTAACTTTTCAGGATATTGTAAAACTGTGAAAACATTTGGCCCTCGGTCACAGGGCATGAAGGACTTACGGTGGGTCTCAGTATCTTCAACTTCAGTTTGCTGACAGGGAGAGTGAGAAAGTCCCTTGGTAGACCAGCAGCAGAGAAATCAGGTCTCCTACACCCTACTCTTGCACTTGGGCAACCATCCACCACACTGCTTGCAACACACCCCTGTTACCTTCTCTCAGCTTTAGTAAATGATACAGCCGCATCACAACAGTTGCTGTGTGGAAGATGTTGAAATACATCTACATTAACTCTATTTATTTTTTTTTTTCTGGAGGAAACTATAAACATTTCAATAATGCATCCCTGCCTGGTTCCACTGGGTAGAGAATAAAAAATGCCAGAGAAGGAGGATTAAAGCTCAAAGGGAGAAAAAAAAAAGAATGTATTTAAATTAATAGTCTATCCAAAAATCCAATGGACTTTATTAGATGCCTTTCACTCTCCCACAAGAGATGATGATAGCCATGCAAAATGCTCTGGTAATAATGCAAGAAATTGCTGACGCCAGTTTGAACAAAATCTCACTGGATCTTTGATTTCTCTCATTTTCTTCAGCTATTTTAGTACTGTAAATTATGATATTGGGCTCCAGATATTATCTTTATAGTCCATGGATGCAGAGCGGGTCCAGCAGAAAGTGGCACAAGAGTAAAATACTACCTTAGGTGCTCTGAACATTGCCTTGAAAGTCCCTATTTCTCCCCTTAGTCTATACAAGGACCAGACACCTAATTTAAACACATCTGAATTGTGAAGAGGCTGTGCTTCTGCAAATTACTTCCTGAGCTCCCAGTTGATTCTTAAAACAGCCTCACTTCTTTTTGCAACCCAAGGGGAAGAGAAATAACCATTAATTTGTATAATGCTAGTGTGAAGGTTTTCATCAATGGTTTTCTTGTAGTTTCCAAAAAGAATGTGTGTATCCCTTTTGTGCTTATTTGGGCTAAGATTAATCAAGACATCAGCGACCCCCTTAAGCTCCAAATCTCATTTAGAAATCCAATTTTTAAAACTAGCTTATACTAGAGTTTTAGCAACTCTGAGCCTCTTCGCAGCTCTTCTGTTTTGATTTTATAAAGCTAAATGCATATACATACTTTTCTTGATGGAGTTTTTAATTAAAGAGGACTTTTTCATTTCATGGTACTGTCTTTTAGAGTGTAATTTATTGAAATTGCTGGCAAACCTCCTACATAGATAATTTTCTTATTCCCAGATACTCCGTTCCTTCTGAGTAACTGAATCAGTTTCTGTTTGCCTATAGCTCTGGCAGCTTTCCAGCAGGGAGACATAGAAATTGATGTTGTGAAAGATAAATAAGTTCATCTGGCTTGCTAGAGAGTGGGGACAGTGGAAGATTATTTTCCACATTCAATTTGCTGGAGCTTTGTTCTTCTATTTAAAAATCTTCTAAGAAAATGAGATTTCTTTCTTTAAGTATCTGGGACCCTAATCACTTTAGCACATAGCATTTTAGTCGTGTTATGTAATCATGGCACATTCCTCTGTGGCAAGGAAATGGTTTTGTCTCCACTTTACAGGTGTAAGGATTTACATTTTCACTTCTGCTGGAGAAAAGGGGCTAATGGATTTCCCCAGTCTCCTAGAAGGCAGTCTTTGCTAGAGCTGGGAAATGATGGTAGTGTCCTCTGCCCTTTCCCAATTACTGGCTTTAATATAACATACAAAACTTTTGAAGCCAATGTCTTTCTTCAAGAGGGACATTTCTTTAGCTTTGAAGTAGTTTTTGAACAAAGCAAAGGACTCCAAAAAGCACTTAGGAGGCTGCAGTTGGTCTCAGTAGAGTGGATTTTGAATGATGATCCAAGATCCCCCTTACAACTGAAACATACTGTCATCTGGAAGCAAGGAGAAATGCATCGATGGACTCACATGTTATTGAATGTGCAGCAACAATGCCTTCAGTTATGCCTTTAACAGATGTGCAGAGTACACGGTATTGATGTAATTCTAAAATGAATTTGTTGCTGTTAAACAGATCCTATTTTACAACATGCTCATTGTGGGCTCCTTCATTCTCAAGCTGTATTCTGGTGAAAAAGAACTTTGGTCCTGATGTTATTTATAATATATTGTATTACTTATAGGCTTGAATGACAATTGCAGTCTCAATCCCACTCTAAGGAGCTCTCAGAAAACGTAGCTTTAGGGATGAAAACTTCATTGTTTGTCCAGAAATTAATCCAGATTTTAAATTAATATTTCCATCCCTTCAATCATATTTCAAGTATCCTGGGGTTTTCTCTTTGGATGAAATACTTCTTTCACTTATTAAAAAATGGAGACCATGCTTGGGGTTTTTTTGTTTCAAATGGTTCTGTTGTCCAAGCTGCTTTTCATATTTTTGCCCACACTGCTCACAGAAGAAGAGGTTTTCAGATTTGTGGATTTAAAATCACCCCCTTTGAGTTTGTAATGCAAATGTATTCATCAATTCCGCTTTGACCTATTGGTTCCCTTACAAACATTGTTCATTTGCTTCAGTTGTTCTCCTTCACGCTTGATGTATTTTTGTGTATTTATATATTTCTGGACTGCCATCAGTCTGAGCTCTCCGAGCCATCCCCTGCCGGTGTGGTGGGTTTGCCTTTGCCCAACAGCAAAACCTCCACCCAGCTGCTGGCTCACTCCCCACCTTCCTGGGACAAGGAACGAGAAAACTCGTGGCTCTGGATGAAGACAGAGATATCACTTACCAACTACTGTTGCAGGCAAAACAGACTTGATTTGGAAATAATGAACTTAATTTATGGCCAATTAAAATAAATATTTAATTACTGAGTCAGCTAGTGGGAAACAAAAAGACAAATATCAAAATAACTCCTTTCCCCTGCCGCTTACTTCCCAGATTCAGCTTCACTCCTTCATCCCCAACTCCCTGACCTCCTCCTGCCCAAGAGGCACAGGGGGACAGGGAATGGGGGTCCGCGGTCAGCCCACGGCAGCTCCTCTCTGCCGCTCCTGCCTCCTCACGCGTTTCCCCGCTCCAGGCCGGGCCCTTCCCAGGGGCTGCCGGGAAACCCCCGCCCCAGCGGGGTCTCTGCCGGGGCCGCGGGGGCATCTCCGCGGGGGCGCCCGGAGCCCCTCCTCCCCTCCTCCCGCTCTCCCCTCGGGGCTCGCAGGGCTGTTTCTCACCCGGTTTCCCTCAGCCCTGGCTGCCGGGCAGCGTTTTGCCCTTTCTGAGCCAGGCTTTCCCCGCGGCGCCCGCCCGTGGCTGAGGGGCTCAGCTGTGCCCTGCGCTGGGGCCGTTGGAGCCGGCTGGAACCGGCTGTGTCCGGCACGGGGCAGCCCCGGCCGCTCAGGGTCCCCAGGGGCCCACCCTGCTGCCAAAACCCGGGCACCTGCGCTGGGCACAAGATGGTAGGCAGCACAATACTGCAAGAAGAATTTCAGGTGAAGTCCCATTGCTCTGTACATCTCAGTTCAGTTCCACAGACAACGCCTCTCCTAAATTATTTGCCTCTATCACGTCCGCAGCTTTGGAGTGCCTCTTTTTTTTTTTTTTTTTTTTTTGTTCTTTTCCCACGATGAACTAATCAACCCAAAATGTTCTCCTCTTATGCTCTTTCCAGCTGAAGAGCTCTCACTGTAGAGCTTCAAATCCTGTTATTAGCTTCCAAATTAATGACTCCGAACACCGTACCGTTGAATCCCATCCTGTTTCTATTATTTCGGTCTTCAGAATGGTCCACTTTCCCTAACCGAGTTTCAGATGGTCCTTTCTGCGGAAACGGCAGCCAGCCTTTTACCACCCAGATCCGACCCTGGCACATCCCTCCCAAGCCAGCAGGCTGCAGCCTCTACCGGCCCTGTAAGTGGGGAGCCTTTGTAAACTTTACATATGTCGTGCCATGCGTCAATAAAAAGCAATTTACATAGGTTTCTGGGTGGCAGAAAGAAAACTGTAAAACCGTATACGTGTGCAATTTGCCATGCTTAATTATTTTTGAAAGAAACACGTTACAGCTTATTAGAGCTTTATTCTTTGCAAAAGGTAGTGGGCGAGTAAACAAAAACGGAAGTCCAAATACATTTGTAGCCAGTATCAGCAGAACGTAAACACAACACTGATATTCATGCAGTAATCTGCAGCAACCATTTTGAAGTGCAGAGACATCCAAACATATTATGAAGATAATATTTGCTCTAAAAATACCTTCTCTGGGGATAACTTCTCTGTCCGGTTCTGAGATTTCTTCTCATGCTAACACAGGTCATGCAGAGTTCAACATACACCCCTCAAGTATATCATTAAAAAAAAATCCCAGCAAGCCTTCTTAAATTGTATTCAGTGCAGTCTGAAGGCTGATTTATAAAAAAACCAACCAAACAAAAAAACCACTTGGTTTTCCCCTTGAAAGGCAAGACAAAAGAAGGTGTCTGAATTTTTTTTTAAAAAAAGCAAAATTAAATTGCTACTGTTGAGGTAATCACTTTCCACACTTTCCCAATTTCAGACGAGGAAGTCTGAAAGCTTTCTGGAAAGCAGGAATTGTGCAGATAGCCACATAGTTCCATAGAGTTAACTGGCTGTGCATAAACCTGCCAAGTTTCTGATTGACAAGTGGGTTTTTGCATTAAAACATTGAAACTCATCTCACAGCGTGCAACATATATTATCACTGATGCTTCTAATCATCTGGATACACATACAGCCACAGTAAAACTGGAAAAAATCTTGGCTGTGCATGAAGACAAACACAAATAATGCATGTTTGGTAGAAATAAATATCTATTTATTATCCTGAAGTTTTTACTGGGGAGCTGAGGTGGATGTCATTGCTTTGTTATGATTATTATCTTCAGCTTTACCCATGGAAATGCAACACTCACAAGTAATACAGACAGCCTAATTTTCCCCTCTAAGACAAAGATGCTGGTTCTCAGTGCGAGTTGCCTCTAGGTATCCCATGCAATATTAAAGCTATCGCTGGTATAAACTCTCCTTATTTGTGAACTGTGTACCAGTGCACACCAGCATTTGGGACTATTCATCACCTACCAACTGCCCAAGGCAAAGGATTAAGACAGTGAATCCATGAGGGATGAGCAGAAGCAAGAGATGATCCATCTTTATTGCTTTTCAAACAACTCCTCTCATACTTGAAAATCTGCTTGCTTATCAGGAATGCAATACCCAACAGCCGGGTGATGCAAGGTTTAACTATGGATATGGACTGTAAATTTGGTTCTAGCCTCATGGAGGATCCATATCTGCGAAGCTTCCATCATTCCTGCAGGAAATTCCATATTTCTCACTACCTTAGTAGAACCAGGTGACCCAGGCTGTTCCCTTCCCTGAAAGCAGAGGATAGCACTTGTCTGGCTCACAAGAATGGGACAATGGTAAAAACTCAGAGGTAAAACCTGAGTAACCTAGGTTGATATTAGCTCAGGTTATTTGCTAGAAGTGTGTTTTCATGTTCTTACAGGCCTTGTTATGGGTCATGTTTCAAATATATCTTTATACCAATAACATCAGAGCCAATGTCCCAGTAAGAGCTTGGTCTGTAGTAAGATATCTACACTAAAATGAAAGGATTATGGGTTTTTAAACACCATAAGCACACCATAAGACATATAATTTTAGCCAAATTTTACCTAAGTTTTCAGAAGACTTTACCTACTTCTGAATACCAGCCAGACAGAACTTAATATCTGTGATTTTGGATCAACGTTAGGATCCTTTGCATATCCAAATATTCTGAATACTCAAATATCCTTTAGGTATCCAAATAGTGTGGTCACTTTGTGAAACCTCATTCACCTCTGCCACATGCAGTGCCTCAGCTGTGAAATACAGAATTATAAATGGTGCACCATCTGATAAATTCCCAGCTTTGAATATTCCCTTGATCTCAGCTATTTTAGCTCTGAAAGAAATGTTGTGATTGACTGCACAGAACAGAAGTGCTCAAGATGCTTTAGACCATATAAATTGACTGCATGTAGATATTGAAAAACAAGAGCATGGATACTAATAAGACTAAGAGTTCATTTTTTTCCTTCAAAGAGTTGTAATTTTTTTGATTTGTCTGTGGGAGTAAAATCAATGAGGTGAATAAGATGCTGTCTTATTAAATGAAGTTTAGTTAGAAGAAGGCTTTTTGAGGCAGGGTGTAGGATTGTTGTTTTAGTTTTAATGAGCCAAACGTTTTCTGAAAAAAAAAAAAATCAACAATTTCTCAGACAGGAAAAGTTGCAAACAGGTCATAGAGCAGTGATATGTTTGTACTGTCTTACTATAAAATTAATAGATGTAAGTACCTGCTGAATATTGTACTTCAGGCCTGGACTCTGTTTTTTCACTGTTTTCAAATATTGTGACTAGTGAATTAACCCTGTCCCTAACAATTTAAGGAGGATGTCCATAAAAAGATACATGCCAGGGAAAAGATAGATGAGAGGCAAACTCTTTCTCCCAATGAAAGCAATAGAGGGCACTTCATGGAGGTGATTCAAGCAGGATTCAGAAGATATGATGGAAGCTGGCTGTAGGTTTAAGGAGCTTACTGCCAGAGAGCTGTGGCTACTTAAAGTGTACATGGTTTCAAGGAAGGACTGCCCAAACTGTTGGGCGAGAAATCCAGTGAGTGTTACTAATGGCACACATCCAGAAACAGCTCAGAAAGTCTATGAGCTGTACATAACTAGAGACGGGAGAAGTATGGAGTAACATCATACACACTTAACTGCCTTCCCTCGCCAGTTTCAGGGCATACTCTTCCTCTTGGTTTCCCACTTAGAGAAGCATTCTTAACTATATGAAAAATAATAAGAAGAAATAGAAATTAAAAAAAAAAGAAAAGGTGAAGTGGAGGTATAAAGACACAGACCTGGGGAAAGCCAAATGATTGTTGGAGATAAGAAACAGAGAATGGTGAAAGGGTGAGGACCAATGGAACAAAAACATAAGTTATCTGGGACTGCAGAGAGACAGAGAGCAGAGTATCCTGACTGTGCATACCCCTCCCTTAGGTTACTCAATGTAGTTAAGGATGGTGCCAAATGATGTTTTGGCCAGAGATGTGGCTGGGGGAGGGAATGGAAACAGGCTATACCATCATCAGGTCACCTCCGTCAGACTTCTTCCTTTAGTGCTGAGGATAACCAGAACGGTGAGAAGATTGTCAAGAATGTGTCTTGTGGGGACTTGGATGGCCACTGCTTGAGGTAGGATAGCTTCAGACTAAACCCATATGAACAATGCTATGCTCTGATATAGGACAACAATGGCTGTTCTCAGAAGCTGCTTTCCTATAGGAATCCACCTGATGTCCTGATATGGAGCTGCCTGGGAGATGAGGCCAGTTGCCAGTTTGCTTACATATGTCTTAAGGTATGCAGGCATATTTTATGTAGGCAGCATAAAATGCATAAAACAATGTGTGTTATGTATGTGTGTGTGTCTCTCTGGTTGGTAACCCCCTCCCCAGCTTCTGGAGGAAGTGCTGCTGCCTGGAAGTAACCAGGTACCCAAAGCATCGCTGTGGGTGTCCCCCGTGGCTGCCTTCACCCCAGTGAGAGCCATGCTTATTGCCACTTCTGCTCTTTGCCCTGGATGTTGCTGCTCCTGGGGAGAGCTCACTTGTGTCCTGGGCTGCCTGACCACCTTCTCTCCACTTGCTAGGCCTCACAAACTCTAGGTTTATCTCCTTCCTAACTGGACTATATGCACATCCCCTCTCTCAAGTTGAATTCTGATCCAGATGAGCTGTTGTTTCCCAAAAAATAGTTCTCGACTGTGGCAGTACGTTTTTACATGCTAGAAATATTAAAGCATTTAGTGACACTTTCTTTTATCTGTATTATCACTGGACATTTGAATTTGCAGCCACAGAGATACATTGGGAAGAACTACCACTCCAAATTATATTTAAACACTGTCAGCATAGGCATCTGTCACTGAATTAATTACATTTGGTGAATGGCTTTGACGTTTCATCAATCATACAGTTTGATCTTAAACATGGAAGGCTCATCTCACCTGCCATCTTCATCCACCTTTTACTTCCACCTTGAGACTGCTATTCAAATGTTGGGATGCTAAAGGGATACAGCTTTAGATGCTCAATGGAAAAGTTTAGTTTATTCCGAACTGAGTTTGGTTTTTAACCATCATTTAGAAGGATGCTCTGAGGAAATCCCAAGGAGAGATGCTTACGGAGATGAGCGCTTCTCTGTGCATCTGGGTGTACAAAGAAAAGCAGAGTTTTGAATTGTCTCCTTCTGAGGTACAGCCTTCCCATCCCAAAAGGTATTGTGGATACAGCAGTGTAGCCAGTGAGTGCCTTGGAGTACACTGTGAAAATATGTCTTCATAGGGCCTCATCTTTCCTGCAGGCCATAGAAAGAAGAGGTAGAACACATTCATAGGCTTTCTTACCTTTCCACGTTGCCCTAAGAAATAAGGAACTAATATCTTGGTGGAAAAATACAATTTACTACAAAATCATTGAGACCATATTTAAGGCAGAGGAGTTTTGATCTCCTCTTGGGCTATATTTCTTGCCTTCTGAGATTTAGTTTCTTAACCAGAATGTTGTACTCATCATATTTTCTTATCTTATTCCCCTAAAGAATATCAGTTAAACTTCCTCATTTGCTGTATCTAATGCAGGAATTAAAAATGCAGACAGAAAGTATGATGTATCTTTGGCATCCTTCTGTTCTTTTGCAGTGCCTTTAGTGATGACAGGGAAATCTCAGCTGTAAACATTAATTTCCTAATGATGGCAACAGGTACAAGAAAATACTGATTTGTATATGCTTTTTCACTCATTTTCTGGTTTATAGGTATCATGGTTTAACGCGAACTGGCAACCACGACCACGCAGCCATTCACTCCCTTCCCCCGTCCCCAGTGGGTTAGGGGAAGACAACTGGAAAAAAAGAACACCTCACGATCTGATGTAAAGACAGTTTAATAGAACAGCGATGAAAGAGAAGATAATAATAACAATAATGGTAGAGGAATGTATAAAATAAGTGATGCAATACAGTTGTTCACCACCTGATGACCGCTGCCCATCCCATCCCAAGCAGTGATCGTGGATTCCTGCCCCCTGGCCAAATCCTATTTATATACTGAACATGACATCTGTGGTATGGAATATTCCTTTGGCCAGTTTGTCCTGTCCATGCTCCATCTCAGCTTCTATGGGAAGCTGAAAAATTCCTTGACTTAATATAAGCATCACCTAGCAACAACTAAAACAATACGTGTTATCAACATTAGTCTCATACTAAATCCAAAACACAGCAGCTACTAGGAAGAAAATTAACTCTATCCCAGCTGAAACCAGGGCATTAGGTTTTCTTGGACCTTTCTTTCTAGGACATTACATCTTCTTGTAATACAGATTTTATAGCTTCTTTTTCAAGGAAGGACCAGCCTTAAAAAGATTGGATGCATTTTAGGGAAAAAATCAATTAAACTCCAATTCAGCGTGATAATATTGCTTATTTAAATCTGAGAGGCACTCAGGCTCAAAGTGAATTGCTAGCTGTACAGAAAGTAGTGACCAGATCTCTCCAACTTCAACTTATAACACCATTTTGAGGAGAGGACATTCTCTGATACAATTTCATGAAGGAAGACTTGAAGGAGGCACAAAGAAATAATACTTGGCATATCCTTCAAAACAGTGAAATTCTTTTTTCCGTATGTGAAGCTGGGACTGCAGAATGCAGGTTCTGCATTTTTGCATTTGGTTTTTCTTTCTATTTCCTTTTATTAGCTCATTTTTGCATTTGGTTTTTCTTTCTATTTCCTTTTATTAGCTGACATTCTTAAAAGGCTTTAAATATCCCAGAATCTTCTAATTAGAAAGGCAAAGACAGATGAGAGAGGGAAGCATTTTTGTAGGCCTGGTAGCTCTACCTCAAAACTCTTGAAGTGTTGAGTAGAAAATCTTTGTACCTGATAAATCTTACCTAATAACGAATTTCTTTAGATGTTTTAGTCTAATTTGTTCAAATTTAGTCTAGTTTGTTCAAAATGGGTGTTCTAGAGCCTTAATGTGAGTAACAGCAGTCTCGGAAGAGAAGTGATATAGAAATGCCAAATGGTTTTATGTTAGATGTAAACTGCAACGTATGATGCACCCTCAGGGTAGCTGAATGTGAAGATCTATGGTTACTGAAGAATGTCCAGGGACATAAGTTCAGTGCCTGACAAACAGGAGAGGAAGCATCTCTTCGACCTGAGACTATAAAGCTCTCTAACTTACAAATCCCTCCATCTAACAGACTAACGCATAACACCTACCAAGAGAAAAAAACCCCAAACCAATCCTGTCTGTCACACATGCATTTATACGCCAATTTTTTGCCATGCAGTTTCAGCATTTTAATTACTAAGAAGTGGTAATGGTAGAGGAAGGCAGGCATTCCTATATTTTTTGGTAGGTGAAGAATTTCATTCTGGTAATACTAAACAGATGCACTTCTAAGAGATCTAGTTACAAAGACAGTATATCTTTTGGCCCACATGCTTGATTTCTTGGGTGACATCTCCAGACTCTTACATCCTTCAACCTGTGTTGCCCTCTCCAGGCTCTACATCTGTCAGAAAAGGCAAAAGTGGCCGCCTCTTGAGTAGGTAACACTGGAAAGACTGTGTGCTCTTGCTGCGTTTCCTGGCTCACAACAGAAAAGTTCTCAAGCATGCCCCTTGATGCTTCACACAGCTGTAGGTACTGTTTTATATGCCACAGACACAGTAGTAGTTTATTGAGTTTACAACATAGGTCAGGGGTTAATTCCTCGTTCTATTATAGCTCTGCAATTCCAATGAAATAATGAGAACTAGCAACATTTCTTCACAAACTGATTTTTAAAATCAGTTTGAAAAAGTGTGAGGATCCCTTTTATCTATTTTTTCTCATTTGCACAGCCCCATAACCAAAGGAATAGACTGGTTTTAAAGCAATCCTTCCAGAAGAGACAGTGCATTTCTTTCTGAAAATGTGCTCCTTTTGGCAGTCTTAGCTGGCATTTCTAAGTGACTGAAAGGAACTGCAGTTTGGTGATCTAGGCGATGAATGGTTTTCACAGCTTCCTATCCCATGAAGTATAATACACAGAGCATTTGTCTCTGAAATTGAGTAGGTTTATCAGCTCCTGAGGGACCTTTCAGTAGTTCTTCCAGGCTATTACTATGCTTCAGAGGTCACATAATGCTTTGACATTACCAGTCCAAATAGCTTAAGATGAGCTTCCATTTATTGTTGCTTTATAATAGAGAAAATTTAGTTCCAAAGTGAATTCTAAGATTAAATGGCCTGAAGTTAGTAAGAATTTCAGCTTCTGAAAGGGTTGATAGATAAATACGTTCAACAATTAAGGAGTAGGGAGAATTTAATCTCTTGTGCTAGCAACAGAGATTCACTTTAAAGGAATTTACTTAGAGTTTCTTGTTAAAAAAGTACTGATACTTAACAGGTGCTAACTTTGATAGATACAGAACAATAGAACATTAGAAATACACAGAAAAGCAGCATTTTTTCTAGCTATAGATAGTTTAATGATTGTTTCTAATCAGAACCTGGCTTCTGATTACACTAAAAATGTACTGCACTGAAATCTGCCCTCAAAATGAATTTTAAAAGAAAAATTGTAATGCCACTTGATTCAGGAAGCAGTACCTTTTTTTTCTTTTTTTTTTTTAGGATGTCATTTGCATTGCTTTTACTGGTTAATTCACTTGGCTGTCATTAACATCCATGTTTTCTTTGTTACTGTATCTGCAGCAGTTCAGGGTAGGGACCTTACATGCATTTTAGCGTAAAACCTTCCTAACATACTCCCAGGTGCTACCCACAAGAATATCAATATCAAAGTAGGAAATATATTTCAGCTCTCAGAGATGTCTTTTATTTCTTAGATTTTTGGCCAGAAAATCAGTGCAATTTAGCACTTTTGCTAAAATATCCCTATAGAATTGATTTGATAACTAGAACAAGTCTGCAATAGATTATTTTAAGTTTATTGCATGAAGCTTGTGTTGTCCCAAAAGCATCATCAATTTAAATCTGTTCTCATCCATTTTGGGATATTGAAGTCTTTGACAATTTTCAAGCATATTTGAGCTTGCTTTGGTTTAATGAAAACTTTTTCTCCCTACCCAGTCCCAGAGGAGTGAGAACTCTGCAAAACTTTCCTAGTGATATAGCAAATTCCTTAAATGCTCCCACAGAATCACAATGACCTCTTTCAAGTGATTTAGTGCTCCTTGTGTCCCATTTCCTTGTCTGTAAACAAATTTAAATAAGATTAACTGCTCTGTATGTGTATAGAGAATTTTATGTTACTTGATTTCATTAAAGGGGAAATATTTATGTTACACTAGCCCCTAAACCCTGCAACCATATTGGATCCCACTGTATTAAGTGCTTTACAAAGGTATGATGGACAGATGCCATCTCAAAGAGTTTCTAGATTAAATAACACCTAGATCATTTGCTGAAAGATTCTATATAAATGCAAAGTAGTTATTATTACAGTTGCTGAAACAGTGGAAGCTGAATTTCTTTTGTATGTGATATACTATTGCAATCATTTCCCAGGAAATTAAAGTAATTTCTCTGAAAGGTGAGTATCTCCCTCTCACCCTTCCCTCTCCCTCTTTCAGGAATCTCTGGGGCTTTGGGGGTGGGAGCAGTTTGTTAAAGCATTTGCAGGAAAGCCTAAGAAGACTTCTTTTTTTAATGATAAAAGTCAGAATGCTTCATCTTTTCATTCCAATGCATTGTGGAAACTGATGAGAAGGCATATTGCTCTCTGCTTATCTTTAGTTTTTGAGGAACTTTTATGCAATACTAGTAGAGGAGCAGTAGAAGGAATACCAATATATATTTAGAGATTATAAAACTCCTTGCAAAACTCTCTGTTCCAGTTCTGGTCCCTTTGAAGTGCATAGGAAACCTGAGCCGACTTCAGTGAAGTCTGGATTTCACCTCTGACATTTAAATGCCACTGTTGTTCACATATAGTCACCTGGAATACAGAAAGCACATTATGAAATGAAAATAACCTTTGCACCAAGGTTTCTTTATCCCAATTACAATATTCTCTGATTACATCCCATCATTTTTTCTTTTCTTGTTAATGTCAGAGTGACCACTTGAAAGACCTCAAAGGTCCAGGTGCTATTTGCACAAGTTTCTACATGATCATGAAAAACAGATTCTAAACACTCATCAGAAAGCTCTGCCTTAACCTTTCTTTATCTCTTTTTCTTCACATGATGTATTCTTCCCCAGTAAACTAAGCTGTATATTGTTCTTTCCTCAGTAATTCTTCCTCTAAAATTTCCTCCCATTTTCCTGTGCAACCTTTCAGAGGTTTCCTTACCTGGGAGGAGCTGGGCATGCTTAGCTGGAAAGTATGATGGGGTGGGCAGGAGGGAAATATTGCAGCTAGAGGAACATAAGGCTTGGAAGCACCATAGGAAGAGGAGGGATTTGATACAGCTCAGGTGTAATGGAAAGAAGAGTGGGTTGGTTTTTGTTTGTTTGAATCTCTTTCCTTAAAGGTGCAGCGGGAATAGTGCAAGCTGCTGCAGCTCAGGAAGGTACAGTAAGTTGCTAGAAATGAGAGCAAGTATGGGAAAAAGTAGGAGGTACTTCCTTGCAAATTCTTTTGCTTGAATGCATCTTGTGTAGCAGAGCTCTACATTCCTTATGCCAAAAGTTCATTGTTTGAAAGTGTGATAAAGAGAACACTATCTTCAGAGGCTGAAAGCTTCTTTAGTGTTTCCACGGGCTTCCCATAAAAAAAACGGTGCAGATAGCATCACTTCAAAGCTCTGGCTAGCTGTTCACACAAGGCTGCCCGTCATGGTCTACTTGCAACTGCATAAGCTTAAGTCTGGGGAAAAACTTCCACAGTTACAGCTAGCTAGCTTTTTTTATGGATTCTTGTTTTTTTGCCAAAAAAAAATGTTTTTCTCTGTTAAATTCTCTAAGAACATTAATGTTGTTCTACTTTCACTGCCTCTTATGATCTGAGGTTTATCTGAAGTTTCTGGAAAAAGGTTTTCCAGTGCTTGCCAGAAAAAGGAGGTGTATTTTTCAAAGCAGAGTTTCCTATGAGATTAGAAAACAAAATATTAAACAGTGTTTCAGAATTCAAAGCTGAATCTTGAGACAGCAGCAATGAATATGAAGTATCACAAATGCAGATCCTCCTTGGCCAGCTGGGAGGTTCTTTCAAGTAGTTTCAATAATATTATTATTTCAAACAGGAGAAATATTAAATTTTTAACAAATTTTCTCATTTAACACATTAAGGGAATCCTGGGCTATATGACCTTGCTATATAATTTAAGGCCACTTCTAAAAATGTCTGGATTTCCCATAAATGGGCTAAATTACTGCTAGATTTGAATATGCTGACTTTACTAGGGTTAATTTATCTCAGTAGCTCTGTATTGAAAAAAGTTGCTTTCTTTTTTTTATACTTATAATACTTCTGAGATAACAGAAAATCGATACTGAGGGAAAATAAATACAATCTGTTAGGTTCCCTATATTAGCTCTGTTTATTACTATGACAATGTATAAATAAAGGAAATAGTTAAGAGTTTTCTAGACTGGGCAAAAGCTTTGCACTGAAAATGTAAGTCATTTAAGGCATTGTTCATTGTGCTTTTAATGTGTAAGTACAAAAGAAACAAGTTTGGTGGAAAAGGGTAATTTGTGAGTATGTTCAAGAATGGTTATTATGCGTAAGGCCTCACTGAAGTATATTGCAAAAGAAACTTCGGTTTCTTATCTTCCCATAGACGGTTTGAAAACTCTTAGTTTTGCTGCCTAATTTATGATGATTGCAAGTGTAACTTCTTAGACTTGGCTTTGAGGGAGGTGGAAACAACTGCTTATGCAGGAAAGACATGGCCTGGCTTAAGTGTAGTAAAATAGGCTCTAAGATCTACTGCTTTTAAAGCAGAGGTCTACAGTACTGCTAAATTTAAGGTAAATGTGAACCAGAATGATCCCTTGGTGACAGTAGTAGGGAACAATAAGCAACTTCTCTCACATGTCAATTTTTCCTTATTACAAAATGAATAGTCTGATATCTTTAAATTAAAATGAAAATACGGATTCAAAAGGTTCAAACTGTACCCTGAAATTGGATATAGCTCTAGGTAAGTGAAATACAGTCACGAGGATTATTCTGTCCTTATGAGAGCAATAATTCTTTTGTGTCAATCTCAAGTAGAAAAGCTCAGGTGTGTTACTAGAGCTCACGCCAACATTTGCCTCCAAGTAACTGGGCTGTTTGAAATCTGTTTGTTTTGGGTGCTAGTTAATTTTCTAGCTTGCTACAGGTTCACTAACTTACTGTAGAGATTTGGCAATTGCTTTATATTTAGGACACATTTCAGAAACATAGAAACTGGGTATTGTTCATATGACTTGCACAAAGGAAGAATCAAGATGGAGTAATGACATTTGAAGTACTTTTGGGTGATCTTAAGCACGTTGCAAAATTTCTCTTAGTCTTCTTAATCCAAACTCAGAATTTCATTAAGTCCTTTTTATTTTTTTTATGTTTTATTTTTGCCTTGCAGTCTCATCAGATCCTTCTACCCAGAGCTGATTCTATCTATTATTTTCCTGAGCCTCCTCTTTGATCAAAGTTTTCCTGTCTATGACTTCCCAATGTGTTTGTCATCTTTCAAGTCCCAATGTCCCAATGTTATCTTTCAAGTGATTCTTGCTACCAGTTCTCAAATCTACAGACTGTCTGACAGGACAGCTGCTCTAAGTTTCATGCATGCTCTCTGAAGCTTCCCTGCTTATGAAAATGTTCTGCTTTGTACTCTAAGGAGACTTATTATTTCATTTATTTCTGAAAACAGAACAGCGCTCAGCAAAGTGACTGGCAATTCAATACCTGGGGTGTTAAGCAGAGATGTGGCTGGAGGGGCTGGGAGAGGAAGAGATGTTTGAAAAAGCAGCTCTGAATCATCTGTTGAATATATTGGAAACCTTTTTAAAGATCAAAATACTATGGGCAATTAATTCATATTCAGTTCCTAGGGAAAGGACTGAGATCATGGTAAATCTTTTAAAAAATGTTTGTCTTTTACTATCTTAATAATTATCTGCCTTAAAGGTTTCAAATAATACTTTGCATTAAAACAAGCATATCAGTCTGCTGATTTTTGGGGTGTTTGCTCAACTATTTATAATGTTCTTTTAACAAGAAAGAGTAAACCAGAGGGCAGTCACACAGTGTGTGAAGCTAATGACTAATAGTAGAGATTCAGCTGTCCTGACTTTAGTCTTTTAAAAGTTAGGTCTGTAGACTAAATTACTCATCTGCAGTTCCCTCTTCAGGCAGAACAAAGAGGGAAAGGTGCCTCTGAAGGGTAACCGATCCCATTTTCAGGTAGTCTTCTCCAGATGTTATCTAGAAATCCCAGCCTGACTTCATTACCTAGTCTCAGGCTCCCTCTATAGTCAATCTGCCTGAAAGCTGAGAAGTTCGTGACTCTTAGTTCCAGTAAACAGAACAGGTATCACTGGCAAGCAGGCACAAGCCCTGTGTTGCAATGCCCACTGCTTATCTGAATTCAGAACTGGTTATCCAAAGTGCAGCCATGCTCTAAAAAAAATGTCACCCAGAGCTGGGGCCTCTGGCAGTATTATGAAGCAAGAATTATTAACTCTGTCAGAAGGTTGAGTGAAGGAGCAAGAATTCAGATATGCTTACCACTTTGTCCAGATGGGAGTCTGCATACTGTTCTGCTCATCCTGCAGGATATTTGGGATACTTTTTTCCATGGCCTGTGTCTCCCAGTGAGCTGTGTATGGAGCTAAAGAATGTGACTTTGGGGTTTGGGATTTTGCATTAGAGGCGAGATACTTTAAAGTAGGGTGATACCGTCCTCTGTTGTGTTGATCCCCTAAGGGCCTGCTGGAATCCGAAAGCCAAGGAATTTAATTATCTTCTGAGCACAGCCTGAGCTTCATCAGCTTTCAAATGAGCAAAATTTAATTGAGAATATTCCATATGCAGTGAAGGAGCAGAAGAATCAGACTAGAAACTCTGTATACAGCAAAGCTTCCCAGATGTGATGAGTGGGAGTGAAATGACTCTGGAATTATTTTATTTTTTTAAATTTTTTTGTCACCAGCTTTTGAGTTCAGACACATATTATGTCAGACGAACCAGAAAGCAAATCTTTCTGATGGGTTTCTGAATGTAATTGCCGCTTGATAAGCAAAAGTCTGTGTCACTGAAAACTGTAGTCTCTGTTCCACTGAATGTGCTAATGTCCCCAAAAGAACGTGGGCAAAAAGGCAAACCAGGTTATTTGTATCACTTCTCACCATTGTCTTAACTTCATGTAGAATTTGGCTGAACATCAAAGAGGGAGGTGGGATTAGTTATTCATTGATAGAAAAGTAAAAGCTCTCTTTTCTAGAGCAGTATTATGTAATTCATACTCGTGCTTTAGATCAGATGGAAAAACATAATAAAGAGCATAAAAAAGAAAAAAAAAAACAAAAAAAATTAAAAAGAGCAAAGCATGATAGTCAAATAGTAGACTATCTCGGTTTTTTGGTAATGAGACAGTGCTGTTTAAAGATTTCGACCTAATGGTCATAATGCATGGGCCCAGACATGCGTTTAAGGCTTCTTCATATGGGGTTGAAACAGCATACCTTGACAGAGCTCCATTTGGCGCAAAATACAGCAGCTGGTTGATAGCTATAATCAGATCCCACAGGAATATTTTGCACTGGCACCTCTCTGGGACACAGAGGTATCACAAGGTATTTGCTGTGAGAACTCCTGCAACCGCTATGAACTACCTCAGAAGGCTGTTCTCCAGCTGTGATCAGGACTTCTGGGGGCATCGAGTCTTACGGCAATAATTGAAAGTAGGGATACGCTCAGTGTGGGAGACAGCAATTGCAGAGAAAGTTCATCTAGACTACAGAACACCTTCCAGTGAAAGACTAAAGATAATCATTGAACTAAGTACTTACAGACCTAAATGTAAAATGAAGATAATTTAATTTTCCTGTTTGCTTCTACATTCATGAAAAGAGATCTATAAACTAATCAAGCTACATTTCCTGCTGACTAGAAAGCAAGAAAAACACACAGAAGCAATTGCAAGTACAGGGATTTTTTTATGAGCATGAGGAGTTCTGAAATGCCAGTGATACAGACCGCAGGAGAGAAACAAGAGGACAAGCAAATGGCTCTGGAGAGGCTCTGAAGACAAGGGTTGAAAAGTACTTTATGGAAATAAATAACTATTATGAGCACCCTTAAATAAAATTTTTTGTTTGGATTTTTGGTGGGGATTTTAACCTGTCTTTTACTTGAAATCATAATATTGAACTATTCCTGTAGTCTCAGGGCTTCCAAATAGCAAATTTCTTTGAGAGCCGGGACACAAAAGAGGTTAATTGGAACTTTGCCTTCAGTTTCCACTTTGATACTTCGTGTACGTTTAAGCTTCCTGCTCTTCTGAAGTGCCTCAGCTTTTTATTTTAGGCTCATTGATGGTACTTCTGGTACTATGGTGCATGTCTCTTGTCTACTCCAGTGAGAAGTGGCTATTTTGTTAAAACCTTTGATGGCTCCACTCTTACATCTGTTTGCTAATGCAATCACTTTCTCTTCTGCATCATCTCTCTCCCACACACTTATTTTCTGGGAAATGGGATATTCTGGGAGATGGGGTGAGAAGGTTTTTCTTATCCCGGGTCTTCAAGGGCAATTCCTGTGCCCCTTGCTAGGGATTTTCCTGTCAGTAGTGCTCTAGGCTTTTGGTCATCCACTGGTGCGCCCCTTCCTGTAACAGAGCAACAAGTTTGCTGTTCCTCTCTATCAGTAGGTGGGTATCCATTTCCAGAAAAGCTGATGCTGCTGTGTAAATGGACTTTATGCTAATGAAATGCTTGTTGTTTCTTTCAATACTTTTTTTCCTATGAAACTTGCCCACTTGCATGCATTTGGGTAAGAATATGTAAGGGTTCAAGAATAAAAAAAGCCAAAAGGAGGTACAGCATGGTGGTTCCTAGGAGTATTTTGTATACTGTGTCAATGTATGTAGCGGTGGCTCTCATCTGCAGCCTGAGATGCAAAACTCCTATGGGAGAATGAAAGATCTCAGCAGAGATCTACAGCTGCTCTCTCATCTTGACGGGGAACAAGGATGACATTGAGTCTGATAGGTAAAGTCATTATGATTAATGGCTAATATCCCGTGCATTACAGTAAAACAATTTCGTAGCTGTAGATTCAGAAATCAGTTTGGGGATAATTTTGGCCTCCAATTTATCAATAGACGAAGGCTGTGGTTCCGTGTGTCATCCCCCCCCCCCTTTTTTTTTTTATTTCTGCTGGCAAACGGGGATAATAATTGACCCAGGCTGCTTCCCTGTGTATTTCCAAGGCAGTAGTGTCCTTGAGGAGTGGCTAAAGGGGCTTTATAGCCAGATTTTCCACACACTTGCCAGCCCTGCACAGGAGCAGAGAGGAGATGTGATCAAGATGCTCAAGGTTTGGTTGGACCGTTAAGATTTATTGCGAGGTAGAGCTTCTACAGGTTAGAGCCATCAGGAAGCCTGACCAGACAAAAATATCATGGAGACATAGTTTTTCCTTGGAACATCTCCCTTCCTGCTTAATTTCTAAAGTATCTTTTCTATCTGGGCATTCTGGACGAAATGGTCATTCTTCTCCCTTCCTTTTTCAGCCCAGTCCAGCACCAGGAATAGGTCTAGAATGGAAAATGTGAAAACTGAACCCAGAAATAATCAAGGTGAGGGGACGACACTTCACAGCCAAGGTAAAACTGAAAATCATGCATGATGGATTAAACCTCTAGGAATGAGTACTTACTCTAGCATTAATACTTCCTGTCACTGTCTCTTCCTTCTAATGCTTCTGAGGCGATAGCAGGAATTACTAAAAAACAAGGCATCAAAGAAATATCCTGCTTTAATCCACTGCTTGTAGAAGAACCATCGGTCCCGAGTAAAAGTAGATGTGACACAGTAAGGCAATCGTCCTGGATTGCTTGATATAATGAGAGGGTGATGTATTTCAAAATGAATGATCCCCTGAGATAGTTCATAATGGAAAGGCAGAGGGATTGTGATTAAGCTGTTTTCTGTTGCCTTTCTCTGAATGAGGCTTGTTGTTTGGCTGGTCCTGGATGCAATAAAAAAGAAGAGAAAAACCCTCCCTCCCTCTAGAGCTTCCACTTCCCCTGTGTTATAGTTCTGAGTACATTGTGTCCTTCTGACTAATTTTTTCTTGTTGACAGAATTGCAGAGTTGCTGCTGCTTTCAAAATCTCCCTTTGTAGCCGATCTCTCACTTGTCGCTATGTGCTGTCCCAGGGCACTGCTGCTCTGACCCTCCACCCTGAACCCAAGGACAGCTGTGTGCCTGCCGACTGCAAATCACTGCTCCGGACTCTGCCTGTAACTCCAGGGCCCTGCTTGTCTCAGCCTTGCCTACCTACAGAGCTCTCCTCGCAGTGAGACCTAACGTTCAGTTTCCTTTATTCAGGCCCTATGGCAAGTATGAAGTGCAATATCGGGTGTAGGTGTTCATAAAGGACAAAGTGGGAACCAGCAACGCAGCAGCACGTTCCAGTCACTGTGAATCTCTGGCTGGCCTTGAATGTGTTAAATTGACTCTTGTGAGTTGTATGCTGTTACATTACGGCCCTTGGCTCTCTATAGCATGCATCTATGTATACATCCTAGCTGGCTGAGCTATTTAATCATGTACAGCCTCTCTCCCTTTCCAGCAGCTAATCATCTCAGTGTGAAACAGGTATTTGAGGTGGCATGTTTGTTGATATAGTTGGCTTATCTTCAGCAGGCAGATAAACTCCAGCCTTTCTTTTGTCTTCTTCTTTGACTAGTAGCTAAAACCACAGTCAGACTTTTGCAGATATTTTAAGGCTAGCCTTGCCCTATAATTAATGTCTTATTTAGGCATCTATTTTATTTATTCTTTTAAACAGGAGGGAAAGAATCCCTGCCAGGAACATGACGGACAATTGAAAGAATGAAGATGTTGGATATAGAGACATTATACAGCTTCTTAAATATAAATAAGAAAATGGTGTCTTAATACAAGTGCACTTGAAATATCAATCAGACTTTCTTCCCTATTAAAGTCAGTGCAATCTGAGAGACTACAAAAGCCATCAGTAAATGAGACATCTTTTGTGATTGTTAAGTTTGCTCTAAGCTTACAGGCATAATTTCATGCTAACTTATCTTGCTGATACCTCATTTCAATTAATGTGGCCAAATTCAGTTATATTATTAGATTTCACAAGACTATGCACAGAAAAAGAAAGGTGAATTGAAACCAAAAAGTTTCCTGGCATCACTTTTTTCTGCTTGTCAGTTAAAAACATAGAAATTTGTCATTTACACAGTTATATATCTATTTTTCCATAAAAATATGTGCGTAGATTCATGAAGTCTGCTGTTGGGAAGTGCATGGAGGAAGGATCATTAAGGTATGGACTCCAGCCAGAGACAATGAAACACTCTGACCTACAATAAATTCTGTAAGTATTTTAGTGTAAAAGAATACTAGGTTTTGATATTGTAAGTGAAGACGAGATTTGTGACCTGAGGAACCTGAACATACACAAGTCCATGGGACTTCATGAGATGCATACCAGAGTCCTGAGGGAACTGGTTGATGTAGTTGCCAAGCCACTTGCCATGAGATTTGAAAAGTCACGGCAGGCAGGTGAAGTCCTCAGTGGGTGCAAAAAGGGAAACATTGCACCCATTTTTAAAAAGGGGAGAAAGGTGGATCCTGGGAACTACCAACCTGTCAGCCTCACCTCTGTGCCTGGGAAGATCATGGAACAGATCCTCCTAGAAGCTGTGCTAAGGCACATGGAGGACAAAGAGGTGATTTGAGACAGCCAGCGTGGCTCACCAGGGGCAAGTCCTCCCTGACCAACCCGGTGGCTTTCTACGATGGAGTGACTGCATCAGTGGACAAGGGAAGAGCAATGGATATCATCTACCTGGACTTCTGCAAGGCCTTTGACATGGTCCCCCACAACATCCTTCTCTCTGAGTTGGAGAGACATGGATTTGATGGGTGGACTGTTCAGTGGATGAGGAACTGGCTGGATGGTCACATCCAGAGGGTAGTGGTCAATGGCTCGATGTCCAGATGGAGAGGGGTGACAAGTGGTGTCCCTCAGGGACCCGTGCTGGGACTGGTGCTGTTCAACATCTTCATCAGTGACATAGACAGTGGGATCAAGTGCACCCTCAGGAATTTTGCTGATGACACCAAGCTGAGTGGTGTGGTCGACAGGACAGAGGGAAAAGATGTCATCCAGAGGGACCTGGACGAGCTAGAGAGGTGGGCCTGAGCAAACCTGATGAAGTTCAACAAGGCCAAGTGCAAGGTCCTGCACTTGCGTTGGGACAATCCTCATTATCAATACAGGCTGGGGGATGACGTGATAGAGAGCAGCCCTGCGGAAAAGGAATCGGGGGTACTGCTGGATGAAAAGCTGGACATGAGCCAACAATGTGTGCCTGCAGCCCAGAAGGCCAATTGCATCCTTCAAAAGAAGCGTGGCCAGCAGATCCAGAGAGGTGATTCTACCCCTCCACTCTGCTCTCGTGAGACCCCACCTGGAGTACTGTGTCCAGCTCTGGAGCCCTCAGCGCAAGAACAGCATGGACCTGTTGGAGTGGGTGCAGAGCAGGGCCACAAAGATGATCAAAGCTGGAGCACCTCTCCTATGAAGACAGGCTGAGAGAGTTGGGGTTGTTCAGCCTGGAGAAGAGAAGGCTCCGGGGAGACCTTATAGCGACCTTCCCATACCTGAAGGGGGCCTACAGGAAAGCTGGGGAGGGGCTGTTTGCAAGGGCATGCAGCGACAGGACGAGGGGCAATGGTTTTAAAGCAGAGCAGGGTAGGTTTAGATTAGACATTAGGATGAAGTTCTTTACAATGAGGGTGGTGAGACACTGGAACAGGTTGCCCAGAGAGGTGGTGGAGGCCCCATCCCTGGAGACATTCAAGGCCAGGCTTGATGAGGCTCTGAGCAACCTGATCTAGTTGAAGATGTCCCTGCTTGCTGCAGGGGGGTTGGACTAGATGACCTTTAAATGTCCCTTCCAACCCAACACATTCTATGATTCTAGGATAAATAAATCATTCGAAGTAGCAATATTTTTAACATTTTATTTAAAAAAAAGAAGTTAAAATGTGAAAAAATGAGACATACGTGTTTAATGAGAAATTAATCATTTAAATGCAAGCTTAAAATAAAGCGTGCATTCTTTGTAAAAGCATAGGACTACCTGTGAGTTTTGCATAGGTTTCAGTGCTTTGAATTTATGTCTCTTCATTTTGTTCAATCTGCTGGTGCATTCTCTAAGAGTAAACTCTATATTTACAAGTTCAGCTTGGGCTGCCAAACTGAAAACCAGTACAGAAATGTTTTTCTTTAGGTTTTACACACAAAAATGGGACTTCTCTTTTTCATCGTAATGAGAACTCAAAATGAAGGATAGTTAAAAAGCATTCATTTTTTAGAGGTTTTCTTTTTGGATTTAAAGGGAAAATAAAGTAAATTGTGAAACAGCTTAGAAATCACTATAGTCCCAGGAACCACCTGCTTCTTGCAGACCAGTGCAGGCAAGTAACCAAGGGTTTGGGTTTCCTCCCATGCAGCGGGCTGCTTGCAGCCTTGCAGGAGGCAGCAGGTGAGGGTGGCTGCCCCCTGCACCGCCCGGTACTTTCTGCATGCAGCCTAGCCGGGCTTTTGCATGTGGGTGGATTACTGGGTACTAATATCTCTTTTTTTGAAAAGCCTGAACTTTTCTGTGTTGCTTCATCTGATTGTTACATGGTCCCTCAAGCACAGAATCGCATGCTGGCTTGTCCTAGTGGAAGGTCAGGATCTAATAGCGATTTCTGGGAAATGTTTTTGTCTGTGACTCTAAGAGCACTGTTTGTGTTTCTCTCTGGCTACTTCAGTGAAAAAGAGCTTAGTGCCATCTCATCTGTGGTCCTTCTATGCACTTACATTGCTTCCATAGGCTTTTGTTTCCTATGATACAAACTTGATTTCTTATTGATTGGATTTGAGGAAAAATTACTCACAGTGTGTCTTTGTTGCTATTTTATCATAGTCTCCTGTAATTTACTTTGAAATAAACAGAGGTAAACAGTTGTTTTCTCCCTCTGCATTAGCAAGCCTACCTAAAGATTAAATACCTACATATATAAAAACCTTTTAAGAGCATCTTTTATTCTTCATCATATCAATTTTATAGGCCTATGACATCTCATCCTGTCATCACTAAATAAGATGAACCCAGCTGCTTAACATCCAAAGTAAGGGAACAGTTCATTCCGCTGTGCAGCACACACAAAAAGCAAACAAATCCTTTAGAACGTGGATAGTATTTTTAAGTTTCCTCCTCGGGGACTTTGTGAAGTGGGATTTCGAACACAGACAAGGGGAGAAGAAATCAGGGCAGGACCTAGGTAGTAAGATGTCCATTCAGGTTGCTGCTGTGCAAATTTCTGCCAAGGTTTTGGTTGCTGCAGTGATCCTTCGCGAATGTGGGGCATCTTACTAAGAGGAGGGAGAGGTGCGGCTGGGAAGGACATATGTGACAAGCGGAGCGAACTGGGAGAAATAATGGGGACACTATGAAGAAGAAAGTGGAAATCTTTTCTCCTTTTTGGTTAAGCTACTGTGACTTATTTAATTTGGGACAGGAAAGAAGGAATTTATCTGTATGTGAAACAAGCTTGTGGAGGCTTTGAAAGATTTTGGGACAAATTTGTCATTGCGAAGTCAAGCTGTCATTGGCTTAAGCGGGAGAGGCAACTGTGGGATCATGGAATTGAAGGAGAGGAAAAAAATATAATTTAAGAAGCTTGCCAGCTACTACCCAAATTTGTGTTTTAAAATAATGAATTGAAAGATCAAGGTAGCAGTAAATTAACAAATGAAATAGCCCCTATGAAAATGTTCTTCACGTCTGCTGTTATTGCAGAGACAGAGCCCAGCGGCAGTGGGAGTTGTGCTGAACGAAGGAGCTGCTCAGCAGTGGCTCAGTCTGGGCTGCTCCCCGCCTCAGCTCTACGTGACCGCGATGATGAACTGTGAGCCTCTGTACAACACAGCAATGGGCTTTGAAGGTGTACTGACCTCGGAATTTCTTCCAGAAACAACTAATAGTACAAAATAGAATTTCTTGAGATATATAGAGACAGCATAATAATCAGCTGGTCACCTCATGCCCTCGGGCTTTCCTTTCACAGTACATTCTGGTCGCATTGTTAGTCTCAAACCTCAATGGGCAAAATGTTTGACTCACTCATTGCCTTCACCTCTTCTTGAACTTCAAGAAGATGATGTGTTATTCTTCTGTAATACGTGCCTGCTTGACTTAAAAAATACTCCCTGTGGTACACAACAAATTGATTTGATACTGGCCCATTTGAGTTTGGGGGATTTTTTTATTATTTATTTACTTAGATTGCGCAGTTCAGGATCCCTGTCCCCGTCCCCGCTTCCCCAACTTCCCAATCCACACAGACATGATAGCATTATTGGTTAGAAAATAGTCAAATCACATTCTGTTTTGATTGCTTCTGGTTTTCAGATTTCAGCTCTTTAAATTGTACGTTTCTTACTTTATTTGAATATTCCCAAAATGTTTCTGTTGCCATGCACAATTTTATGATGAACAACTTGTTTGACTGAACTAAATCACAGCTCTTAACACTCTTTTTGTCACACCGGAGCTCTGTAATGAAGCAGCGAATCTGAGCTCTGATATTCTTTCAGCCCTCATCTGTGCTGCTGGAAATGCCAGGAGAGTTTCTGTCACTTGGTAAAGCTTGGCGTAGCAATTTTATGTCACTCTCAGTACTTCAGCCCATGTTTCTTTCAGAGATGAGGTTTGCGTAAAATCAAGAGTGGTCCCATAGCTTTCAGTCCCCTGATTTCCTTCAGCCAGACACATATTTTGCTCTTCAGGCTTAACAGCTAACAAGAATTTGTGATTCACGTTGTGAACTTGTGATGCTGCACGTGTCTTATAATGATTGTAGCTTGATTAGTTTTTACTTCTGACTGAACCAGTTCTGCTTTGGTTCACGTTAATTGAAACTCCAAGTAGACTTTGCACTCTTCTGACAGCATTTCCGTCTTCATCCTAAATGCTTATTCAAGCATCCATTCCTAGCAGATCTTTTTTCCTTATCTTTTAGCTCACCCTGGTAAGAACTAAGCAAAAGAAGGGATTGTACATTCAACAGAAATGTCATAGAAGTCATGTTCAGCTATTTGTATCGAGAAAAATTTGACGCCATTTAATTGATATCTGTAAAATTGATCTTCTGTTAGAGGCACCTCACTCTGCATCTCTCAAATAAGATGTTGGTGTGAGGTAGCCACGTCTTAGCAGACATGTCTGTATTCTGGGAATTGCTACAGCATGTCATAAATTGATGGGCATTTTTTCAGCAGAGTGTAACTCCAGGCTTTTTTTTTTTAAAAAGTCTAATAGCTACCAATAATGTCTAGCTTCTCAGCTTGAGCAGGCATTGTATGTTTCTGTAGCGAGCCTTTAAGTGCCAGCTGCAGCATATGAAAATAAAGCGCATTTCCCTTTGCCATCAGTTGCTGTGAGAGGATATACAAATCCAGCCTTATTCACTCTAGAAATTGTTCTGCTCTTGGAACCGCTATCATCCTGTATTTGTTCTGCAAACAGTATGTTCTTGTTTCCATTTATTCTGAATTTGTTTTCCTGATCTCAGATATTAATTTTGTTGCAGAATGTATTTCCAACAAAATTAGTTTTCCTTGTTCTCTGCTGCTTGGATCCTTTGTGTAACACTGGCTGATGCTGCAGTACTTTCCCCAGAGTTCTCAACAGTGTGTTTCATTTTTAACCAACCGTTGCAGGAGCCCTATAGTCAGCTTACAGACTCTTGCTCCACACCACCACAGAGTTGCTTTGCCATGTGACACATCACAACTAGAGCACTCGTGGACTCCAGCTCGTGTTAATTTACTTGGATAAGAATTCCCCAAGATTATGAGCATGTTTTGATTGATGATGTGGTTGTTTCCACTACTATCTCTGTACAAAGCTTCAGCTCATTCTGGAGGAGTCTCTCCCTGGAACAGCCTGTTCGTTATGATTCCCTGGTCTGATTGAATCATCTCTACTGAAGAAAAGGGAGGTTTTTATCCCTGTCAGATTAGAGGAACTTCTTTCCACGCTGTAACTGTTTTCTACCCAAGAGTTTGTTTCACTACCGTAATAAACTGCAATAGAAATACCATTTTATAAATAAACCCAAAGGTTATTGCACAACCCAATTGAACATACCCAGAATCAAATCAAGTATGATTGCATTGTGGTGAGCTGGCACTTAGAATTCTATGATGAAATTCAGAAAGGGTAATCTTGAGTCATTACCCACCTATTTGAATTTGATTTCCATCCAGTCCCAGAGTGACTCAGAAAGTGAATTGAATGTGTGCTAATCACTAATCTAGACAATGTCTTACTTCCAAATATCTTCTGTACTAGCGATGGACAAGCCAGGGAGTTATTTATAAATTAGCACACCTTCTCTCACTCCCTTCTGCCCTGTAAAGTAGCTCTTAAAATACAGAGCATTTAAAAAAATAAATAATAATTCTCCACCCCCTTTTTAACTACAGAAGTTCCAGTTAAGGCTATGCAGATAAGAAAAAAAATAAAAATGTTTCAGGTGTTTTCAGGATGAGGGAGGGGAGAGAAACATGGCTTGCCTTGCCAAGAGTCATCTTTTTGCTTGTTGTCAGGATGACAAACCTCAAGTGTCTACTTTTTTTTCTCTCCTCTTCCCCCTACAGTAGAAGAAGCAGGACAGATTCCTTATGGATCCTGAGATTGCAAAGCAGGTTTTGTTCTGTTTTCTTATTTTTTGCCTGTGCTTTTAATAGATCCACCAGTTCCCAGTAACTCCCTCTTCATTTGTAGCCCTAAAAGCATTTTAATTTGGGGGGGGGGGGGGGTTGTTAGTTGAATAAATGCCAGGAAGTGACAACCATGTTTCATTGGTTCTGTCTTGCAGCTTAGTGCTACTAACCACAGAGTTTGGTTTTCTTGCATGTATGGGATGGTTTAATACAGTCTGGACTTTGACATTTCCACCACCGCTTTTTTATCAGGGTACTGGAGAAGACGTATCTATCACTTATGCCCACAAAACTGGGGCTGAGGGGTGCATGTTGCTGTTTCAGGTCTGGTTTATGCATTTAGAATACATTTAGATGGCTGATCCTGTTTAGCAGAAATTGTGAATAAGACTGTATTGTAGAGCAGTTATCATCTTTGTGTTTCCTTGCTATTGCTATGAGCTCTGAGCAGTAAGCCTATCTGTCCACTTCTTTGTTTAGATTTTGCCTTAGAAATAAGTTAATTTTCTTAGACATGAATTTGGGAGAAGTCCTTCAACTCTCTTCCAAATCTGATGAGAATGTCCCTGTCTATTGGATGTCCCTTCCAAAATCCTCCATTATTGTCATTTGCTCTTGGGAATTTTCTTTGTCTTTGGCAGGTCCTGTTTCTTCCAGGTATGCTTTTGGAGGGCTACTTCCTCCGCTCAGTCATTCCAGAAAGAATGCCACAGCACGAAAACTGGTTGGCCCGGTTTCTGGAGCTACAACCCTTAAGTACAGTCATGTGTGCTCGGGTTTTCTAAAGCAAAGAAAAATTGCTCTTATTTCTGATCAATGCATGCATGTAAAATGAGCAGAATGTTCCAGAACACGCACTTGAAGTCCAGAGAGACCATGTGTTCTTGGCATCTCTACCTTGTACTTCCTGAAATTCGCTCCTGCTGCTCCTGCCACTGGAGCTGTTGGTATATTTGCCCTATTCCATGCTCTCTCTGCAGAGGTGAGTCCCTCCTTCCCAGTCCTTGCTACACCTCTTCTCACAAAATTTCTAACTATCTTTGGCAAAGCTCCTGTCAGTAGAGTTTTTATATCAAGGACTGACCAGCCCTGGACGCTGGCGAATATGTCCACATGTCTCAGTCTGCCCTTTATCATTTAGGGTCAATTATCATTCAGCTTTCAGTAGGTGAATAGAGACTCTCTCTTATCATCCTGAATTTATTTTGACAGCTAGACCACAAGAGGCCTGGAGGTCCATTTTAAAGTAGGAGAGGGCTAGAACAGAGCAAAGCAACTTCTGCATTTAGTGTTAGTATACAAAAGGCTTAAAATTGTTCAAACGAAGAAGCTAACGTAGTTTTACCAGACTACTTTAATGTTTTTTTAGAACTCACAGTACTAGTGATAGTTCCTCACCTGCTTAGGATATAGATGTGGTCAGGAAGAATGAACTGCAAAACATTTTTATGCAGAAGCCAAGGGAATAGGCAAAAAATGGAGGAGCCTGGACTACTGGGATGAAGTGTTCAATTCTGTTTTGTAGATATAATGTAAATCGGTTTTTTTTCAAACACAGGACATAAATGGTATGTGTTGTTCAGGTCAAAAGCGGTGAACTTGGTATGGACTGATGCCAAAGAGGTATGATCAGTATGTGGGAGTGCTGAGGTACTGAACACGAAGCAGTAGACTTCTTATGGAGGAAGCAATAGACTGCTTATGGAGGCAAAACTGATATCAGCAGCACAAAACCAGAAGGTTGTATGTTTGTGAACTAAACCTCTTTATAAGCTGTGAGGAGCTCAGCTAGAAACACTTGAGATGGAATAGACCTGGGTGTATAGCCTTCATGACACATTGGCCAACTAGCATGGACATGGAAAGCACCAGTACAGTCCGAAATGTGTGAAAAGAAGTATTTCTAGCAGAAGAGGCGTTACTGACGTTGTCATAAACAGCTCTGCTGAGGCCTCATTTGTATATAACTCTTTTGTTCAACTATGAGAAAGGCTGACAGAAATGACAGGGGAGCAATGAATCCATTTTGTTAGGGTAAGCTAGGATGCTTTGTCTTAGCTAGTCTAATGAGGGCTGAGAGGGGATGTGATTGTGGTCCATAAATGAGATTAATCATCAGGTTTTAACTGAACTGAAGGATAATGTCACCACAGGAACAAATGGCTATAAATAGGCCATCAATAGTTTAAGAATGGAAATCAGAAGCATCATGGTTTAAACAGTCTGAGGCAGAAAAAGAGGCAAAACCAAAACCCTACAGTTAACTTCACAATGTAACTTAATTAGCTGATGAAAAGCTGCACATAAAGCAGTGCAAGGATGTTACGGGATACCATACCGTTCAGTGACTCAGGACTCCTTCAGTTCCTGTGCTCCTGAACATAATGAGAGGCATTTTTACCTGATGATCATGGACACTAGACCTAACTCATACTGCTGACAGCTATCAAATTATGAGGATATGAGATGTTGCTCCCAGCAGCCTGAACGAAACACAGAGTGGCTAAAAGCTGATTGCTCAGGTCTGGGTCGTGATTTAGCGTACAGTTCTAGGAAGCTCTTAAAGCTGATGGGATCTCTGTGACTGATACTAATCCTAGCAGATGGGACCTGCCACATCCCCAGAGGTGGGGGCAGAGGCAGGGCTGCTGCGCTGTGTGTCCCTGTGCCCTCAGTCCTTTGTGCAGCCCTTGCCCCTACCTCCCATCCTGCTTCCCTCCAGGCACCTTGCCCAGCTGGTAGAGCTGTGCTCTGCTGGGGAGGTCCTCTTCAGCCAGCACTCGGGGCTCCTGCAACTCCGTTCTTCTAGCTGTGCTGTCAAATAAGAGGCTCCTGAGCATGGTGTGTGGTCTGACTCTTTTTCTTTTATTTGCTTGGTCTTCTGTCAGTTAGCTATTGTCGCCTGAGTTCGAAGTATTGCCTACGGACGTGTGCTCATCCTTCATTGCATTGCCCTGCTTTTCAGGAATGACTTTGTGCAGAACTGGTGTTCTGAGGACTAGAGTGATGGTCTGCTGCTGTGGGTGAAAGTACATATTAACAATCCCTGTGGGAAGGAACCATTGACCTTAATTATAGAGACCAATCCATGCAATCCTGGTTCTCTTTTCCTTGAGATAACTAATATTTTCTAATAAATCGTACTCATGGTCATAAGCAAAAGTAGTTAAAACACCTGAGACTGACCAAATAGATGAGAAGAGCCAAGAAGTGCTGGAGAGCATTTCTCACAGGTTATTTCAAAATCATCATGCTGTTTATATAATAACCACTAAAATTTGTCTGGAAACTGTGAATGTCACCTCTCTTTCTTATGCTGTCTTTAATCATAGAGTGTTAATGTCTGCTTTACTAATGTCTAATTTTACTTTTTCCCTCTGATCAGATCTATTAATGGAAATATACTGTTGATGGATATAGTCAACCATATGTATTACAGTGAACAACAAGATTTGTAAAGAACTGAAAGCCTTACCAAAGGCTGTAGAAGAAGAGAAATGCCAAAATCTCAGGTTCCTATCAACATAAGAATGCACTTGAGATAAATTATCAAATATTTTGGGCAAATGATGGTTCAGACTCATAAAAGCATTGTTGATCTTACTAACCATTTGGTATAGCAACTTGAAGGGACACTGGAAGATATGTACCCTGAGAATACAAGGTTAAATTTAGAATTATTATGTTAGTTTCCACTTAATTCTATGACAAACTATGAAAATCAAGTTCCTGCTGCAAAGTTGGTGGGATGGTAATGGCAATAGATTATGAAGCAGTGAGAATGTACATGAAACCATTTATTGCTCACGTCCTTCTTTTTTTTTTTTTAAGGGGATTTCATTTCAACATGTAGCATTTTTAAAAGCTCAAGTTTTCTTTATGCTAGCTGAAATCTGCAAGGGAGAAATTCCATCTCCATTTCCGGGCCACAATCTAAAACCCTGAAGAACCCTACAGACGTGGCTTGAATCTTTTACAGCAGACATTGCTCAGAAAAATTTAATTCCAGAAAGGTTCATTGTGTCAAACTGATCCACTGTGGTTTAGTTGAATATATATTTATTTCCTGATTATTTTTTATATGCTATTTATGTCTTTAGTTTCATTAACATTATTCATTAACTCTTACAAATGTTTCTATTAAAAGTTACACTGATAGCACTTCAGTATGTGGCTAGCCCATCTTTAGTGCCTTTTCTTTCTTTACGAAGGTCTGTAAGTCACTTTTATGAAGACATGTAAAGTTCTTGAATGCTGTAATTTCTTACAGCAGTATTTTTCATTTGGCATACTCCTGACTGTCTAGAACCTCTCATTCCAAGCAATGTCTGTAATGGTGCATTAGAGTAGCCAAACTAATCTTTCATTTCTATCATCCTTTTGAAATCCTCTCTTTTCTCCCTCTGTCCACTTTACACACCTCCAGTTGCTAATGCTAACAGTTCTGAGTTGTTCTTTAACCCTTTTTCTTCTTGTCATATGGATTTTTACTAAAATGCTGAGTTTAATTCCTTCATAACTTCAAAACACTTTCTTTTTTCCTCTGTGACGGCCCCCACCCCAAAAAAACCCAAACCAAACCAAAACAAAAAAAACAAACAAACCACAACAAAGTTCTTTTGATCTTGCAAATTAGAATGAATGTTAGAACGAAGCTAAAATTTTCAGTGGAAGGTTTCAGTCACAACTTGCTAATTTGAATAAGTCACAGTATTCCGTAGGAACTACTGATTTGTTAACTTCTGCAAGAAACTATCAGAATATTTTGAAAGCTGGAAATATATTGGTTTGGGGCAAAAAAAATTGTCTTGGGGCTTTCTTTCTTAACATGGGACTTAAATGTTTACCTGAATGTGCATATCACATTTTGCAATATTAAAAGTGCAGCTATATTTATCCTCTTTGAAAGTGTTATGAATCACTTATTTTTGATGCTTTAGCTTAAAGAAAACCGTAACTGTGAAAACTTCCTTCACAAGCCTGCAGCTAGTTGATATTTCATCAGGGAATTATCTGAGTATCTTTCAGTACCAATGTGTTCAACAAACAATGCAAGTCATGCCTCATTTGTGTTTTCTCTCTCATTCTTGTTGCTCTGGGAAAGTAATTTACTTATGTGTGTTCGGGTGGATTTGTTTTGGGTTTTTCTTTGTGAGGAGGGAAGATTTTTGTATTTTTATTTTTTTTTGTGACTCACCTTGACTCTGCTATTCTGAAGTTGCAAATAGAAGACTTATTCTTTCTTCTTACTTTGTATGTGAGTGGTGGTGGTGTTGGATGTTGATTTCATTATTCCTCATCCACCTTTGGATGTCTGGCCCAGCCTAAAGTATCTTCAATTATCATCAGTCCGCAATTAGACTTGGCAGCTCCATTTCTTTACAGTGAGTAAAGTTCCCTCCTTAATTTTTAACTTAAGTAATCCCTGCAGGAACTTCACTTCATGTCTTTGTTCTGCCTGCAGTGACTAATTGCAATGGTAATAATCTGTGGCTAACCACCTTTTTATATACTTGTGTATTAATATAGAATCTTAGGATGTGTTGGGTTGGAAGGGACCTTTAAAGGTCATCTAGTCCAACCCCCCTGCAGTAAGCAGGGACGTCTTCAACTAGATCAGGTTGCTCAGAGCCTCATCAAGCCTGGCCTTGAATGTCTCCAGGGATGGGGCCTCCACCACCTCTCTGGGCAACCTGTTCCAGTGTCTCACCACCCTCATTGTAAAGAACTTCATCCTAATGTCTAATCTAAACCTACCCTGCTCTGCTTTAAAACCATTGCCCCTCGTCCTGTCGCTGCATGCCCTTGCAAACAGCCCCTCCCCATCTTTCCTGTAGGCCCCCTTCAGGTACTGGAAGGTCGCTATAAGGTCTCCCCGGAGCCTTCTCTTCTCCAGGCTGAACAACCCCAACTCTCTCAGCCCGTCTTCGTAGGAGAGGTGCTCCAGCTTTGATCATCTTTGTGGCCCTGCTCTGCACCCACTCCAACAGGTCCATGCTGTTCTTGCGCTGAGGGCTCCAGAGCTGGACACAGTACTCCAGGTGGGGTCTCACGAGAGCAGAGTGGAGGGGCAGAATCACCTCTCTGGATCTGCTGGCCACGCTTCTTTTGATGCAGCCCAGGATGCAATTGGCCTTCTGGGCTGCAGGCACACATTGTTGGCTCATGTCCAGCTTTTCATCCACCAGTACCCTCAAGTCCTTTTCCGCAGGGCTGCTCTCTATCACGTCATCCCCCAGCCTGTATTGATAACGAGGATTGTCCCAACGCAAGTACAGGACCTTGCACTTGGCCTTGTTGAACTTCATCAGGTTCATGTCTGTCTTTTCTGTAGACTGAATATTTCTAGTTTTATCAGTCTTTGATCACATTAGATGCTGTTTTCTGCTTTCTCATTTATTTAGGTGCAAATGACGCTCAGAATAAATACCTTTTCAAACATAAAGTTGGACAATGCACCACAGGGTAAAATAATTCCAGTTGCAAGAGCTATTTGAATATCTGGAATTTCCACACCAAAAGTATTTTCAGTGTTTTCAAACATTGCTATTTTTCCCTTAATTGAGATGGAAGAAATTAAAGTACTGAATGCATGGATGGAATGGAAACTTCTGGAAAATACATGGTTCAGAGTGTGAAAAGCTGCCCCTGAAATGTCTCATCTGGATTTACTGAAGTAAAAGGAGTGCCTAGGTTTGACAGAATATGCCCTAACTGTCCAAAACCTGTCCTACATGTCCACATTAGCAAAAGCTGTAATTCAGGTGCTTTATCCCACTTTCCCATTTCTGAATTCTGTCTACAAGCGAGACTACATTACTTTCACTGGCTAAAAATTCTCAGTGAGCTTTAATAACACAGTAATATCTAAAAAATACAGATATTGCCAGGAAAGAATGTCAAGCTGTAAATAGCTCTGCCTTTGCTTCACCGTGGGCAGGACCAGCAATAACAAGCACGTCCTGCTGGGCAGCGAGCCTTCCCCTCTTGGCTTCCTGACTCGGAGAAAATAGCAAATATATCTGAGCTGGCCCACATCATTAAGGAAAATGATTCACACAGCAGATCTGTGAGCGGACCAATGTTCAGGGACCTAAGACTGGGACAGGGTGGTGGGGATGTTCCCCCCTGGCTGAGCTTTAGCTACACTGGGACGTGTGGCCATGGCCTTACTGCTTTCTTTTCCTTGTTGGAAAATGTAACTGAGCACCTGTAAAAGCCTTTTTGTGATGTATTAAATTTCTTCAGGAGGAAAACTCAGATGTCTGCCTAAAAAAGGTGCTTTCTAACAGCTAGGATGTTCTCATTTTGATCACTCAGAAGGACTGGGGCATCTACACTAATCAGTGGTTAATAACAAATAAAAAACCTATGCATATATTGATCTAAAGACTATTTGTCTTGAGTTTTCATCATCTTGCTGAAATCAATGTAGACATGAATTTAAAAAATGACAGACGATACCATATGAACTACAGTTTCATATAACCACATAGAGTCATATAACCTTAGTTAATGAAAAGCCTGGTCTGATTTTTATTTTGTTTTTCTGCACAGAGGAAGAAATCCTCTAATTCTGTGCCAGAATTTGTAACCTACAGTGTTTTTATGATAAATTTAAAAGGATACTTCTGTTCCCACACAATCTTTACATCCCCAGTGGGAAAAGTTCAGAGTAAGACAGGCAATAAACCTTCCTTCAGAGTTGCCACCAGCTGGAGGGCACATTTGGTTTCTTCCAAATAAGAGGATAGGTACTGTTGCCAGGTTCATATCACTCTGAGTCACTTCCATGTTTAGACTTGAAAGAATTCACTAGCTCAAAGTCAACCTGAGTGTGGAACCAAGGAGTTTGAGTCTGAGGAGACTGATTGCCATCCGGCCCATTTGATTTGCATGAACGGATGGTATGTTTGCATTTTAATACTTACCTGATTGCCTCATTTATCCCTTTGATTTTATGGCTAGACAGTTACCATCAAAGAGCAGGCTGAAGCTAGCTGTAGTTGCAAGAAATCCCAGCATGTTTCTGACAAACGCGAATGGTGCCTGTGTAAAAGAATTGTGATTCCCTTTGAGATGATTGTTAGAGCCAGGGCACAGGAACCTGTTCTTAGTTCTGTATGAACCACCACAACTGGGACATACAAGCAGAAATAAAATCAGTGAAGTCTGACCTGTATGTTTGGTGGTTTTTTACACAAAAAGAAACAATAGCTACTGACCTCCCGAACAGCTTGGTTTAGAATCACAGAATCACGGAATGATTAGAGTTGGAAGGGACCTTAAAGACCACCTAGTTACAACCCCCTGCCATGGGCAGGGACACCTCCCGCTAGACCAGGCTGCTCAAAGCCCCATCCAGCCTGGCCTTGAACACTCCCAGGGATGGGGCATCCACAACTTCCCTGGGCAACCTGTTCCAGTGTCTCACTGCCCCCACAGTAAAGAATTTCTTCCTAATACTTAGTCTAAATCTCCCCTCTTTCAGTTTAAAAACGTTACCCCTCATCCTATTGCTACAGTCCCTGATAAAGAGTCCCTCCCCTTTAGGTACTGGGAGGCTGCTGTAAGGTCTCCTTGGAGGCTTCTCTTCTCAAGGCTGAACCCCAGCTCTCTCAGCCTGCCTTCACAGGACAAGTGCTCCATCCCTCTGACCATCTTCATAGCCCTCCTGTGGACTCGCACTAACAGGTCTATGTCATAGAATCGTAGAATGGTTCAGGTTATTTTGGGGTCCCCAGAGCTGGACGCAGTACTGCAGGTGGGGTGTCATGAGAGCAAAGTAGATTGTGAAACATGTGCTGAAATCAAGCAAGCTAAACAGTTAAAACCTTTGTGGTATGGAGGATGATGTCTGAAATATAAGTGTGGGGAGGCTTGGCAAACTGGCTATATCACACTCCCTCAAACCCGCCAGGCTAAGCACTATGTGCTTACAATGGTGGAAGCGAGCAACGGATGGTTGGAAAGCTGTGCTGTGCCCCATGCCACCACCCAGAATACTATCCTGGGCCTCGAAAAGTAAGTCTTGTGGTGATATGGCACTCTAGAAATAATTGAGTCGGACGATGGGACTAATTTTAAAAACAATCTTATAAGTAATTGGGCCAAAGAATATGGCATTGAGTGGGTATATCATATCCCTTATCATGCACCAGCTTACAGGAAAACTGAACGATACAATGGACTATTAAAAACTACCCTGAAACCAATGGGTAGTGAAACTTTTAAAAATTGGGACAAGCATTTAGCACAAGCTACTTGGTTAGTTAACACCAGGGGATCCATCAGTCAAGCTGGTCCTGCTCAATCAGACCTTTCACATATTGTAGAAGGGGATAAAGTCATTCCTAAAAAAAATAAATTGGCATCCTGTTCCATTCATATGAAGGTACAAATGTCCATTCATGTCAGGTACAAAAATAAAATTTATCATTTGTCAGACAAACGCTCTAATGAAATATACTGGGCAGCATGGCTTTATAGAGTTGGAGACCAACAAGCCAGAAAGAGAGGCGGACAGCATTGTGCTCCCTCTTTCTCCACTTCGTTCCCGTTAAAAGAAGCCAAGGTTGTGGGAAAGGAGAGCTGGGATGGGGGTAAAGCCCCTTTTGTGATGAACAAACACCCTTTCACAGAGAAGCTGGCAGTACAGCCGGCTTCCCACTGGTCTGCATCTCCTCCGACAAGCTGAAGAACAAGCGAGCTGCATCCTGAGCCGCAGTGCACCTACGCAAAGCCGCCTGCACCCTGGCAGTGACCTGGAGGGGAAACCCAGTGGTGAAAAAAGGTCTGCAGAGAGGAATGAAGCAATCTTGATGGTCTGCGACTAAGGAAAACGCATGCCTTCTACATCTCTCACCTTACCAGAGTCTTTGGAGTTGCAGAGAATACTGCAATGATTAGTGGCAGATTTCACTTCACAAACCATGGGAGCTAATTCTGTTGTAAATAGTTCTCCGTCACATCAGAAAGGTGTTGTGAGCATTTGATACCATATATGAAAGTCATATCTGTCCCCTGCTCTGCTTGAGCCTTAAAATGCAGTGCTGCACTTCACGTCCTGCTGGGCCCTGACATAGTCATAATCAGATCCCCTTTCTGCTTGAGGAGAAGTATGGTAGTTTAAGAGCTAACTAGCCTGTGCCACTGAAAATCTAATTATGCTTATGCTTTATCTTGCCAGAGCTGACAGCAGGTTGAAGCCTTTGGCAGAGCGTTTCATTTCCATAACTATCTGCGTGCTGCAGCGTGTTTCCTACTGAGCACACACAGTACCTGCTGGTCTGATGACCATAATGAGGGTGGCCAGCCGAGGCGCCTTCACTGTCCTCTGTGATCACTACTGGTGAACTGAACAGCCTCATATATGGCAAGACTCATCCTGCTATGCTTATGTTTCCTGCAGCCAGGAAGTAAAACTCGTAGGGCAAGAAGATAATTTCTTTAGTGTTCCAGCTGACACAGCAGAAAGTGGAAGTGCTTTGGGGTACAGAAACATGCTTAAAATTGTAACTGGATTGAATTAGATGGGATTTATCTGCATTATTTATAAGAAAGGGGCAGACCTCGAGAGGGGATGATGTGAAGGGCACTTTTGTGAGAAGACTTCTAGTTGCTCATTCTAGCACACGCTACAGTAGTGTAAATGGGAAGGTAAAGTCTGTTTACAGCAAAAAATCTCTGTGCTTCCTTAGGTACTAATCTTGGGGTGGAGGGGTTAATTTTCTAAAAAATGAACTGTTTGCAATAAAAAGCCAGATAGCCCCAAAGAACGCGTGATTCAGTGAATGTTGCCTGTTCTCTCATCAACAATCTTTGCAGGGTTTAGTTGCTTGTTTGCTCTGAACCTCACCAGGAGAAGCAGGTGAAACCTGAGACTGGGATGGAGGCAGGCAGCCTGCAGAACTCCCGGCAGCTCAGGTAATGACAGCTTGCTCTGCAGGTGTGTGGCAATGACAGCCTATTTACACATCTAACAGATTCCATCTGTTTATAAATTGTCATGCAATGGCAAGAAGGGGTACTTATTGCTGTTTGGTAGTTGAGACCATTCTGTGCATCCCTATTTCAGTAAAACACTGAAAACCAGCAGTAGATGCTGCCCTGATACAAATGTGGGGACAGAGACAATTTAATCGAGCCATGGGGCTTGTTATACTTCTTGTGCCTTCCTCTTCCTTCTTGGTAGATCTGCTCTTGCGAACTGAAGAAGGCTGTGTCTGATAGGCCATCAAAAACAGGTGGTATAGTGCTGGCTAAGACTGGCTGCCAAGAAGTTATAAAGGGAGAGCGCTTCAATATGTCAATACAGCTTTGATTCTCTGTATAAGGAAGAAGGAGCTGATGTCCTGTAACTTCAGGGAAATCATCAGGAGGTGAGTGAACTGGTATGGGATTTCAGGAAACATCTGAAACCTCCAATTTTTCTCAGAAAACTATGTTCTGGTTGTCTTGTAGAACTCAATATGTAGCATGGACCCCTTCTCCAAATCTTCACAGCCAGTTGCTGTTGTTGCTGCCACCCAGGAAAGATGTGAAGGTTGTGGTGGTTTCTCTAAGCAGCAAAAGGATCTTATACAAAATAGGCACGTAGAGATGTACCTGGGAGTTGGTATCTGCTTTGCTTGTCCTCCTCTCTTCCTATGTATATCAAATCACCTACTATTGCGGTGCATGTTTGAATCAGCTCTCCCTGAGCTGCCATCTTGACCAATGGACTTGTAAACCACAAGACCCAGACAAACCTGGGGAAGGAGGCTTGGAGAGAAGCATACAGAGAGAGGGTGGGATCCCCTTCTTCCTGCTGCTGGAGGAGCCTGGGTTGAGACGAGCAGGTGGTCCATGGTTTCAGGGTGACCATGGCTGCAGCAGTTCCACCAATTTGCTTTTTCCACCAGGTAGGGACCTGGGCCACCACTGAGCCCTTGACCTGCATTAGTGCTGTCAGTTGTATGGTAACCCAGGCTCACGAGGGACACGCTGCTCAAGGCATGAGGACACCACCAGCACGCTACCCTCCTCACCCCCCAGCAAACACCCTCTCCCCGCAGAGAATTGCTAGGAAGAAAGGTGAGTTTTGAATGACAGAGCCATCCTCATGTGAACTGGTGTCTGTAGTTGGTGATGTCAAGCCGTTGATATCAGTTTTGATGTCTGGACTGTCTTCTTTTCTGCATGGATTCGCTACACTTCTCTCCTCTTATCTTTGCCTTCCTGTTCTATTTTTTCCTTTGATTCCTCTCCTTCCTTTCATTAATCCAAACCAGCTTCTGCACCCAGAATAAAAATCACTGGAGGGTTTAATCTGAGGAATTATGTTTACTTTCCTTGCCTGTTCAAATAAGGTATATACACTTAAAGAATGCTTACAGATACTGAAAGACGCTTAACACAGAGGATTATTTCCAGGTGCCTTTGCTAGGCTGCCCTTAAGTGAGGGGAAACAAAAGTATCTCATTTTACAGCTGTAAATACTTGCATGCTATCCTTAGGCTAGGAACACTGCTGGGGTTACCGGTGTATGAGACTTGTACGCTCTGGAAAGTGAACTGCAGGTGCTGGGAGAAGCAGCAGCAGGTGTACTCATCTGTATTGGGAAGCAATCTATTCAGGTGGGGTCTAATGTGCTCTTCCAGCACAAGCTCACAGTGATGCTATTTCAGATAAAAATAGACCCTCTCAGTGATTTTTCCCTTCTGCACGTGACCAGGTTTGGGTTTTTTTGGTTTTGGTTTTATTTTCTTTTAAGAATAAAATGTGATCCCTTCCGTTTAGGTAGGACACTGATCTCAAAATCTTCCTTCTATTCCTGAGGTAAGTAAGGGCTGAGAAAACACTCTACTATTTCTAAGCAGGCATAACGAGTCCTTTTCTGTTACTGTTGGTAAAATATGAAATGTTTCAGAAAGTTAGACAGCTAATAATAGACCTTAAAAATCTCCTACCTCAATAGAGGCAGTATAAAACTTCACATGGTTGTGGGCTGACTACCTCGTCACTGTGCTAAAACATATGTCTTACAAAGGTATTCTGTTCGAATAAAAAGTTTTCAGGTAATGGTAAAGCTCTTGCAGTTGTCTATTCTCATGTTTATCTGCCTTCATTGTCTTTTACAGTAGCAAATATTCTAGCTTCAGCTTTGTGGCAGCTGTTTTCTGTGCTGTATGGATGTCCTCTGAAATGCAGTGTTTCCTCATCCTTTATTTAATCCAAGAATTGATTTTGTACCTCTTTCTTGAAGGCTAGTGATCAAATACGATCTGTTTCAATTTCATACACTATTTTTGAAAGGTTTCTTTAAGTTATTGGAATTGTGTTTGGTCAGAAGCACTATATAGTAAATTTCAGGGAGCTGAGAAGACAAGTAGAAGACAGGGAAAATTTTCTCAGAACAAAATGTGCTTCAAATTAGGTCTGTAACTGTTTTTGTAACCATAGCAACACAATACCACAACAAAACTCTCTACCAGCATTGTTCCAGGTATCCTACCTTCACGGTTTCTCATGGACATTGAAAGAACCACCCACAATATTTTTTCCTTGCCAGATCTCAGAGTGTGGGAGTTGGGGAGAAGGGAAATTCCACCTCAGTGGTATCTTTTGGTGTTTCTTCTTTGTAGGTGTCTCTATTAGTAGCTTAAAACATTTTATCACAGGTCATAGATATATGCATGCTTTGATTTCATTCTACAAGTATAGCTGGCATGAATATATGAAAACATACTGAAATTAAGTAGAAGGGGATAAAACCGTGAGCGGAAACTGCTTATATCACAGATATGCTTTCTGGGGAACTGGGATATGATTGTAAACTATGTGAAATGCAGTTAGATCAAACAAAAGAGGCTAAAGAAACTGAATGGGAAGTTGAAGTGCTGGCAAGGTGCACCACTTCAAACAAAACAGGACATCAGACACATTAGTGAAAACCTGGTTATTCACCTAAGCCAAGGTCAAAAGACAATGATCATCTAAAACGTTAGGGAGAGACTGACGGTCTGGGAGGGCTGCTTCAAAAGAGGAGAGAAAGGCAAACAAGGCTGGCTGTTGTCCCAGCTCAGATGGATAAAGCAGACCTATCTCACCATGGAGGCGGACAAGCTTGTGACCCTGTTCAGCTTGCTGGCTCTCCAGCACAGGTCAGGCTGAGCTCCAGAAGAGCATACCAGTTGGATTGACTTGCTCTCAGAAAATTGCCTGTGGTAAAGCTATGCATCAGTGAAAAGAGGTGGCTGTAAATGGAGCCATTTAGGAGCCTACAGTTCTGTCAAACTGCAAAGAACTACAGGATAACATAGCCCTGCCATGGTTCAAAGCCTGTGGCTGAACTTCAGAGCACCTTATATGAGCCTGACCTTTGCTTTCTGATTTCTTTTAGATGAGAATGCGTAAGTGCCAGTAAGTCAGCTTATCGCAATTAAGGTATCTGTAAGCTTGTAAATGCTAGTCTCAGTGTTGTAAACTGCTGTTCCTCAGTAACAAACCATTACTGCGTTGTCATCTGTACAGGCATTTGTGTTCTTCCATTACGCTGAAAATTGGTCCTTTGCCTTGATGGACAAACCTCAATTTTCTGATCTTACAGTTCATCACTTTAGCTGTCCCCATATAAACTAATAATCAACTAGTTCTCTGGAGTTGAGTCATCTTTCACCTTCCCTTATTCCTAGCAACCAGACATCAAAATGTATACTTCAAAACAGTTATAATGGAAACTGCTGTCTTTCTGCCTTCAGTGATGAATTTTGAGTTGCCAGACATTTCCTTTGATTTTCCTCTCACCAAGCTGAGCGTGCTGTTGGAGCCAATCAAATAATCGACTTTTTTTAACACTTTAAAATATTTGCTGTTAGTTTAGATGCTGCATTTGTACTAATTTAGGCACTGTATTTGTACTATGACTCTGCTTGTCCTGAATCTTTTGACTCAGTTTTTGCAGCTTGGTTTGCCTAAGGATTTCTGTCATCATCGAGATGTGTGTGACGCAAGGGGCTGGACACACAAACAGGTGCAGTTTTTTGTCCCATGGATCTTGTGATCCAGATTACCGCATTCAACAGGGGGTTCAAATAAATGACGGTAAAATGCTCTGTGATTGAAGTATATGCCTCTTGAAAAGTGTGCAAAAGAGAATAACCTTCTCTATTCTTCTCAGGTCAAGTTGGGCAGGTGGTAGACAAGCTCTCTTGCTGTTTCCTTTGAGAAAAGTGTGAAGACAATGGTTGTTGAAGTACCTCAGTAACTACTGTAGTCAATTCGTTTGCTTCATCTCTCTTATCACACGTCAGTCAGGGCTCTTTGATCTTTTATATCTACACCAGTACAGAAAAAAATACGAAAACTGATACCTGAAAAATGGTTTTGTTTTTCATCTAGAATTCATCTACCATTTCCTAAAAAACCAAACCAACCAACCAACCAGCCCACAAATGCTAACATGTCTTCATGGTAAAAATCTTTACCAAGGAAACAGCGCAACATAGCATGCTTGTGTGATAATTTATCCGGCCAGAATGTTCTCTGCTCTCTAATCCTCACGCTACAGGCTCCTAAGAGGAGAGCTGTGAGCATTATAGGGCAGAGTCTTTACCTTTGTCTTTTGAACTCATGTATGTGCTGCAAGTCTTCAATATCAAAATAGGATATGACAAAATTTGTAAAACATCATGTAAAGGCAGCATAAGCTTTCACTACTCAGGGGATGTGAACACTTTTTTTTTTTTTAAAAAAAGAAGGTTCTATATGAGACAGGATCTCTTGTTCTTAAACAAACAAACAACAAGTTAAATCCATTAATGGCGCGATGGTTGGATTTTTTGGTCTTGTCAGTCTAATGTTTAGATAGCAGCTGTTCCTACCTGACTGTCATAAAGCTGGCCCAAGAATAATCATGAGGGGGAGGAGAGAAAAGTATAGTTTCAAATGAGTTTTTGACTCACTACCTAGTTTTTAGCCTTTAAGATATGCCAGCTATATATTTCAAATGCTTCTTCACAATCATGTTGTTTGGGCAGGGAGGGGGAGAAGAAAGGGCAACCTATTCCTCCCCATCTCCCCTCTGCCCGTAAAAAAGTTTCCAAGAGCTGGAGCTTCTAGAAATTGCACAGGTGCTTGGGCTTAGAGTATTTATTTCTTCTACTTTTTAAGCTGTCTTCTGCTCACAATAGGTAGAAACAGAGGAAAGCCTTTTGCTAGCAGAAGCTGATTGGCTTCCTTTGTACCTCTTCACTGGGATACTCATATAGAAGAAATACATTGGAAACCTGAGCAAGAAAGCATGTAAGTGGTAACTTGCTCATTGCAAGGCTCAAGCTAAAATTAGACTTTCTTGAGAGTTGAGGCAAAATATGCAGTAGTGAATATTTTAAGTGTTTCCTTCCTTTGCCATCCATCTGTGAACCTGATTACTTTCCCCTGCCACCTTTCCCTGTTTTGAGGGCAGCATTAATAATATTGACTCCTGCAAGAGAAATGGAAAAATGCCAAACTTTGTTCTTTCATGGTTAAAGTCTATGTTCTTTCATGGTTAAAGTCTATGTTCTTTCATGGTTTAAAAAAAAACGAGACAAACAAAAAGTCTCAATTTTAAAGTGTTACAACAAAAGTTGATCTTATAATTCCCATGATGCTTAAAACTTACAGCTGGTATCAGGCAATGAAATTAATGTTTCACTTGTAGGCTTATAAAACAGGAACTGGATTGCTATTAAGACCGTGAAGCTGCCATCGACTCATCTTCCTTTTTACAAGACTGAAAGTGAGTTATGATTTTTTTAATAGTACTTGCTTCTTAGCAAATGACAGTAAATATCATGAGTTTTGTCTGTAAGACCCAGCAAAAATATATGGACAATGCCTGATTTTCAGCGCTGTACGAAGACCAGTTAGATGCTCAGTGCAACAGCACCCTCTATGTCCTATGACTTTAAGCGCATCTAAATATATCCCTCACTGACATCAGGTGACACTATTATTCATATACTTTCTGGGCATCTACCAGCTTTTTAGTGTGTCCTCAATAGCACACAAAGATTAAGAACAAATTTTAAACATAAGAGTGATTAAAGACACAGAGAACAGGATAAAAAGGAGCAGCAGTTCACCACTGGGAGGCTGTTCTCATTCTTTGTTTTGGAAAAACAATAATCCAGGCAAAGGATTTGAGGCAGAATAATTCATGCTGACTTCAGTAAAGGATTTGTTACGATGTTTTGTGAAAATTTACTAATTTACAGAAGATGGGGAGTAGTACAGGCACTTGGGCAAAGTGTCAAAGCCGACACAACAGTGTGCTTCACCAAAATGAAAATCGGATGCTAGAGGACAGTTACTTGGAAAATTAACTGTGTATAGTAGTTTTTTGCAAGATAGGGACACAGGAGGCACATGGCGGGGAAGACAAATGTAGTTCTAGGCTATATGAAACATATTAGTTCTATTAAATTGCTTTGCCCTTGTGCAAAACATTGCTAAAACCTTCCCTGCCCTACAGTGTATAATTCTTTCTTTTTTCTTTTTTTTAATAGTGCAAAGTCGAACAATGAAAGAAAATGTATAGTAGGGAAAATGAAAAAATAGCAAACTTCTCTTCTGAGGGGGGAGCAAAGGCATACCTGCCGTCTCAGTTTTTGATTACATTATAAAACATAAATCTTCATATTTAAATAAATTATCTAATTTACCACAAGCTCCCTGGGAATTTTTTTTAAACCACTATTTTGGCTATACTCTGAACTGCTGTGAATAAGAATCTTCAAAATTTAACATAAAGTGAATGTGGGGAAATAAACTTCATTGTTACTACCTTAGTAAAGTTAGTGTTTTGTTTACTCTGTGGTTTTTGTAGGGACAATAAAGAGCAATACCTCATGGACATATAAAAGGGCGGAGAAGGCATGGAAATTGTCAACTCATTTTTTTTGACCCACCGAATTTGCTTATAGGTAGCAGAACAGCAGCTGTAGCTGTTGTCAATGTTTTCTTCTCTGGTGATACCTTTACCACAAGTAGAGGGGTTTCTTTATTGAAGGGTAAATAGCAAGGCTTCCTCTTCTGTAAAGCAAGATTCTTTGACTAGTGGTTTTATGAAGTGGCCCAGCTTTACAAAAATTAGTTGCCTGTATATTCATCTTTGTGGACATAAATTAATAAGGTACTAGTCTTAAAGTTCTAGTGCTCTAGCCTTGATGTTTCACTGCTATATGGGCTTGTGTTGGCATAACTTTATTGAAAGAGAAGGAGGTAACCTACATCATTCTAAGGAACTCCTGCACTTGTGTATTTGCAGTCACATCAGGGCTTCTCCCAATGTAATTATTTCAATGTACAAAATTTCCCTATTTAAACTGCATTTTGGTGATGGTGCTCTGTATGTGTTTATGGGGGATACAGTGGCTTTACATCTTATTTGTTTTTCAATATCCAAAAGGGATGTTATTTGTTCTTGGACTGAAGTAGCAGAAGCTGTTGGAAAGGTGTTGTCATTTCATTGAGCTGGACTTTGATGTCAATATCTCACAGGCTTGCTCTATTGCCGGTGAGGTCCGAAACAGAGCAGTTTTGAAGATATTGCTATTATTTAAAAGAGTTGTTAGCAGATACTATGGTGGAGGACATTGGTAATGCTCACAGTATTTGTTTGCCTATTCAGTATACATAAAGGTGATGTTCCTGGTCTTTGTTAGTTTCTGCATTAGTTTTGAATGACATCTGATTTTATTTTTTTTAAGCTGATTTTATACACCCTATGCGTTTAGAATACAAGCTTCAGAGTCTTTGTTCATTTTACTAGTCATGCTCTAAGTCTGATCAGTATGCTTCCAACTGTATCTTTATTCTCTTCAAGAGTATTTTTAGGAGAAGCTCACAAGGTGGTGCTGTATCATTTTCCATCTGAGAGCTGGGATAACTACTCCATGATACTTTAAATTTCAGTAGACCAAATTCTTCTTCCAAGGCTGTTTTCTGTGTATCTGTGTTTTTCTGATGTTGTTATTAGGATTTGGTTTGGGTTTTTTTTAAATTTTTTTCCTTGTTCTTGGAGCAGAAACCTCTGGGAAGTGTTTGTTGGTACAGATCAATGAGGGAAGACTATTTCTTTGATAATCTCTGAAATTGTGTATAAAACGAACTAAATTAGGTTGTGTTTGGGATACACCCAGAAAACAATATTGAGTTCCTCTCTGAACAGATGCTCCCACATACGTACTTAGTACTTGCTTACTAGTGTTACTTTGAAGAAGGGAAGCACTATATTGAATGACTGCACAACAGGAAGTTACAAACCAACCAAACAAAAATGCTCCGCATATTTGGACGGCTTTAGGGTTGAAATTTTATAGGGAAAAAAATGTGGACAGATTTTAGGTTAAAGCCGCAGAAAAAAGTGGGATAAGCCTAATACATTTAAGTGATGAAGCAAACAATTTGGAAGCTCTGATCACCTGTGTCATAGAGAAAGAAAAAGATTTAATTCCCTGCAACACATTTATATTTTGAGAAATCTTTTCCCTTTCCTCTCCCCTTAGCTAATTTTTAACTGTTTTCACTCCATGCATTAATTTCATTACGCTTTAACTTCTTTTATCGTTTTCTCACCACTGCCACCATGCCCTCCAGCTCCAGATTTGTTGTGTGCTAACAACGGCTTTGAAATAAGGTAGTTCTAGTATTATCAGTGAGGCACACATCTTGACCATTAAAAAAGGGAAGAGGCCGTACATGCTTTCAGATACAGAGGACAATAAAATACATTTATAATTAATATTGTATTAATATAAGTATAGTTATATTACATCTTATGTCATATTTCACACTTTAATTTTATGAGGTTATATTTACAGTAGCCAAACAGCATGATAGGGAAACTATGCTTAGTAAACTCTTCAGAAAAGGAAGAAAGTGAGCCCAGAAATGTCTTTGGGCTCATTCCTTTCTAGCTATGCAAATAAGAAGAAGCAGACAAAGGTGTTGAGTGCTCTGTGCTTACTAAATGAACAATGACTGACAAATGTCCTTCCAGCCTGGAGATGCTGTGTAGCATGCTCCTTATGAGGTGTGGTCAGAACTTGTGCATCGATAGCTTTGTTTTCCAACAGCGTAAACAAAATGCTTTGGTTGAAATTGCATCTTCTTTTGGAGCAACATCTGTGTACAAGATATGGTTGTGCCCACCACCACCCCGCCCCAAGAATACCTAAGAAACGAAGAACTCCTGGTTTTAGCTGTATTTTTCATAAGAACAAAAAAACCCCTCTTCTGTCAATGTATGCATTTCTGTGTTGATACCAACACAGTATCAGACCAGATTGGATCCTTATTTTGGATGGATTGATTAGAACAAGTTGTGGATGAGTTTGAGGTTAATCACATAAGTGCTCCCGTGGATATGGATTTTTTTCTCAAGATCAGGGCTATGTTGCTTTCTGAAATAAGATCTTACAACTGTGTAGTACCTAGGCTTGGGTGGCATCTTTTACATTCCTAAACACTCCAGCTCATGGGGATATATGTGTGGGAGAGAGGATTATCCCTCTTCATGCCCAATCGTTCAGCAATTGGTGCTTAGCATTTTGTACTGCTTACAGCATTCATATCCTCCAACAGGCATGCCTGGTTGTTCCCCAGCATGGTTACAGTCATGAGGACTGCCTTCACCTGTTGGCTGCTATGCTTCTGTCTCTTCTCTTTAGGAGAAATGCAGGCCTAGCTCTGAGAAACTTTTCCCAGGTCAAAGAACGCTTCTTCCAAGAATTGGCATTCTTCAAAAATGGAGGGGGGAAAAACTTTAGGCTTGAAAAGATTATTTTTTTAAGTCCTAATTGATTCTAATCATGGTTTTAAATGCATCTCAAAGGCTTTGATGGAGATCAAAGAGGAGGCGCAAAATAGCAACACATTACAGTCTTGATTTCCAGTTTTCTTTCCCCATTGCATTTTTTTTTACCTGTTATTATTTCTTACATAAGGGTCTCTGAGGGATTGTCTGAGACACTTATTCCTTCAGTTGACCCTAGAGGTACAGCTCAGCAAGGAAAACAGGGAGGGGAATAAAGCAGAGGTTAGACCATGGTAAATCAGCTTGCAGTCTCTTCTGGAGGCATTACATTTCTGTGCTGATCCCCATCTGGACCACTAGCCAAATACTTCAGTTTGTCTTGAATTATTAAACAGAATAATTAAGAAAAGTAAAGAAGTCATCTTTACTTTGGGCTACAAGAAATAACTGATGATTTAATTTTGTCCCTCAATAAAGATAAAAGACCCTGAAGGAGTGTTTTGGGCTCAATATGAGTTCAGAGGCAATATCCTGTTAAAAATGAATATTCTGCAAGCAAACTACAGGTTACACTTGCAAAACGAAAACTAGAGTTCTTTTTTGGACTCAATATTACTTAGAGGAGTAGTGCCAGCCTAAAACATTACATAGCCCACTTTTTAAATAGTGCATGAACGTTGTGACGTTCAATAAGGCAAGCTCAAAGTCCTGCACTGTGGCTGGGGCAACCCTCAGTATTAATACAGGAAGGGATTGAGAGCAGCCCTGCCCAGAAGGACTTGGGAGTACTGGTGGATGAAAAGCTGGACATGAGCCGACAGTGTATGCTCACAGCCCAGGATGCAGTTGGCTTTCTGCATCAAAAGAAATGTGGCCAGCAGGTCAAGAGAGGTGATTCTCCCTCGCTGCTCTGGTGAGACCCCACCTGGAGTACTGCATCCATCTCTGGAGCCCTCAGCGCAGGAAAGACATGGACCAGTTGGATTGGGTCCAGAGGAGGGCCACAAAAATGGTCAGATGGATGGCACGCATCTCCTATGAGAAAAGGCTGAGGAAGTTAGCGTTATTCAGCCTGGAGAAGAGAAGGCTCTGGGGAGACCTTATAATGGCCTTTTGGTACTTAAAAGGGGCTTGTAAGAGTGATGGGGGTAAACTTTTTAGCAGCGCTTGTTACAATAAGACAAGGGGTAATGGATTTAAACTGAAAGAGAATAGTTTTGCAACAAGGGTGTTGAAACACTGGAACAGGTTGCCCAGAGAGGTGGTGGATGCTCCAGCCAAGGTCAGGTTGGATGGTGCTCTGAGCAACCTGATCTAGTGGAAGATGTCCCTGCTCGTTGCAGGGGAGGTCAGACTAGGTAACCTTTAGAGGTCCCTTCCAACCTAAATCATTCTATGTTTTAATATCGATTGGGCATGTTTTCTTTAAACAACCTTGCGGAGGTACCTTCATGCACTTTGTCTTTGAACACACTTCAGTAAAGAATCAATGAAAACACTAGACCTGTTGATCAAAGAAGAAACACATGAGAAATTATTACAATTGGGGTTTTATGTAGGGAGAAAAAATTTTTAACTTAAGCTTTTAAAAAAGAAATACTATAAGATAAAGTTATTTCAAAATTACTGTGTGTTTAGATATTAAGCATGATTGTATAACAAAATATATTTTAACCATAAAATGACTGAAATTTGACAAAATATGTAAACACCTTTAGTTAATTGTTCTGCTATATTTTTTCCAATATCATTCCTGGAATAGGAAAAAATACTTTCACTTACAGTGCAATCTTTTCAATTTCAATCACAATCTTTTAAATAAGAAATTATTTCAGTTTTATTAAAAAAAAAATTAAGGTGAGTAAAATTCTTTCATTGTATTTTCTCAATTTTCTATGAAAAATTAAAAGCAAACAAAACAATAAAGCACTTTATTAAAAAATCAGTTTAAGAACACACTTTTACAATTTTTTACAGTAAAAACATGTTTATCAAGATAAGAATACTATTGGTTTTATTTTATAACCTCATTTTTTCATCATTCAAACTATTTGTTGCCTTGCACAACATGAGTAACTCATTATTCTGTGACGCAGATTGTAGAGTGTAGATTGCCTGATTCTTGTTTAGTTTCAGGTGTCTTTTCAAAGCATGTTTTAAGCAATACTGTCATGGCTACTATTGTATTACACAGTTATTTAATTGTGTGACTTAGTCAGATTGATTGAGGAATATTTCTGGGTGCAACACGCACTGTTGCATTTTTACTCTAAGCATGAAAAATGTTTCACAATGTTACTTGGGTTTTACTTTTTTAAAAAAACTACAATTTGAAGTATAGCTGTATCATCCCAATGACTAGAAAAAAAGGTTTAATTAAATTATTGTAGTTATAATAACATGGAGGCATAAGGGAGTTTTTTAGAGTGTCGTTTAAATTTTCCTAAATGTCTGAGTACTATGAGCACAACAGGAAAATGTGCAGTTTTCCCTTGCAGAAATGCCTTATTTATGAGTTGTTTCATGTCTCTCTGGCTGGTGTCACTGCTAAGTTTGTAGTATTATAAAGCACACCTTTTTTTAATTTAGCTTCTGTTAATGTGTGATTAGTGGCTTTGATTTGTTGTTTCCAGATGCTTGGGGGTATGTGCTGATTGAATTGGCTCTGCATTCACATACCGAGGGGAAAAACGCTGTATGCTGACATCCAGCGTGCATACCATTTGTAAGCAGCACTAGTTTTCCAAACTATGACATTAGCAGCGTCACTCTGCAATGGACTTACTGAAGATGTGCTGCCTCTGTCACACCTAACTTGATTATAGGCCAAATATTGATTTGCATCACTTAAAACTCCAGAAATGTGTGAATCAATAGTTCAGCACATCAGTGAGGGAGCAGCTCTGTAGTATTTTCACTTCTCTCCAGGATCCATAGCATCAGCTAGTAAGCTGATCTGGGGGGGAGCCATGCTGTACCCCAGGAACACCCTGGGATAAAGAAGATGTATCCCTGGGGTAGGAGGGTCCCCAGTGTCCCATCCTCTGCTGCCACCTGCAAAGAGTTGAGAGATTGCTTTCCCTTTGGAGAAGAGGACACAGAATGAATAGGGGGCAGGAAAGTCCCTGGGGTGTAAGACCCCTCTGTTGAAACCAGGACTGCTTTTGGTTCCTAGACTACAAACCATAATTATTTGACTTAATTCTTTTGTAGGCTAGTCTTATTGTTACTAATCCACTGGTGCTTTAAAATGTCTGACATGCACTTAGCCCTAGATGTGATCTTCCTGCATTTATAAAGGTCGGGGTTTTCTTTATTTCTTCTGTACCCACCACTCTTCTGTTGTTCCAATCTGCACCCTGTTTTGTGTCTTGCCTTTTTGTGTTCACTTAGCCAACCAAATTTCTACTTAACTCTTTAATTATTTGGGTATGGAGCTTTGTTTGAATTTCTCACAGATCTTTCTTTTCCTCTCTTGCCCCTCCCCATTTGCAAACCTTTATTTTGTTTCTGGAACACTTCACAGTGATTATAACAAAAAGTACTTAATTTCTGGATGAGGGAAATAGTTATTAGCCTACACAGGACTGATCTATCACACAGCTGGGATAAATGCTTGACCTCAGCAGAAAGATATTAAGAACTGTTCAGCATTCTCTGGAGGATTTTTTGGGTGGCTTTGGGGTGTTGACACTGAGTTGTATGCTGTAGGCACCAATAATTATATCTTGCTTCCTGTTGTGTTCTATATTTCAGCCTTTCACTGGATGCTTATTGTTATTTGGTTCAGGCTGGAGTTTGAAGTAGTTTGTTGTAATGCAGAAACGAGAGCTCTCCTTTTGTGATTTAATGAAACAACACTTCCAGTACCAGTTCAAAAATGACTCATGTTTTTATCAAAGACATAATTGTCATCAAAGCTTGAGGGCCATATTTAAGTAATGAAAGGAACCTTTCAATCTTCTGGATTTTTTGCGATCTGCTGTTAATGGCACCATTTTCTGGATACTAGCATAGAAAGTAATAGAGCAAGACACCTCATAGAGGCTTGATCTGTAGGCATGAATCGTAACTGAACCTGTATATATATGTCACTTAAACGATTATCTAAAGATTTCAACTTCTTCTGTGTTGTAGATTGCAAATTTCAAGTCAGAGGCTGTTTTCAGTAAATAGGCTTTGAGTATTTAACTGTTCTTATCTAGCACCAGTTCTAGCCTCATGTCCTATCTCTGTCCCAAGAAGTAACCTGTTCATGGTGTTATAACCTCCCTGTCAGCAATGGGAAGAGAGGGGGGAATGGGCAGGATTTAGGCAGTAATTTAGATCAAGCACGTGGCATGGCCTTTTGCAGAGAGCGCTGAGGCAGTGGTGCAGATAGATGCTGTGGCTGTTGCAGGGTAGGTGAGACCACGCTTCCCAGGTGGAGCAGCTTGTGGATGGGCATTGGGTCAGGAGGCAAAGCAGCAAGTTTGCAGTATGGGTACTGTTTGACCTTGTCTGAGGGAGAATTGACGATCTAGTGAGACAGAAGCCTGAACCACTGCAGGCATGGAGGAGTCCAATCTTTGGTGCCTAGTGAAAAGACAATGTAGATGCAATTACAATAACTTTTGCAGAACCAGAGAAGGTATCTAAGCAAGGGTGATCCTCCTGTGGTCAAGTAGGTCAATTTCAGGTCCTTGCAGAGCATTGCAGGTAGCTAATCTAAAAAGGAAGATCAAGGGGAAAAATGAACTTTGTAAAATAATGGAGTTTGACAAAGGTGAAGAGCTAATGTCTTCAAAAGCCCTCTTCAGTCCACTTGATATAGCAAATAAGCAAGGGGTAAGGACAGAAAAAGGGCTTACCTACTAATTTTCAAGCTTTTGGTGGGCTGCATATTTCCAAGGAGTCAGTAATTACCCTCTTACTGTCCTTGATCTGTGTAAATAGGGAACAGGGGCAAGCATTTCAGAAGCTGTAAAAGCTTTGTCTTTCAATTACCCTTGTTGAGAACATGGAGTACTCAAAGGAGCTGTTTAAAAGGCAGATGTAGCTTTTACAGCTTCCAAAATTGTTGTGACAGGCTTTATAGTGGTCCGTGTCTTCTCTTTTTCTGAGGAAATTGAAAGTGAGCAGCCACTTTCGAAACTTTTTGCCTGTCCTTCTCCCAGCTTCCTTCCAACATGTTAAATGAGATACTACTTTGTGCCTCAAGAATGATGTCTAATCTGATGAGTGTTTTGAGCCAAGTGCTTTCCTCTTCACTCTCCAAGCTCCTTCTGTGCAAATGAATTCAGAGGGAAGAAAGCTTCTTGATGTTATTTTGCACTTATCTTTCACACACGCAGGTACACCCCTGAGGCATTATTCTAGTTGTAAAGATAGCAGGATCTCCTAAGCCATGAAGAAAGGGCCTTATGTTGGAGGTGAATGAAAGAGAAGCTTCATCTCACTTAAAAAAAAAAGCGTTGTGAGAACAGTATATGCTTCTTTTTATGCCTATTTCCCTTGCTCTTTATCTGTGTTGGAGAGACCAGCCCTGCAGCTTGGCAGAATTCTTGTGCTCAGGGGAATTCAATGCATCTGTTTGCTTGGTGTTTTGCTTGGATGTGAAAAGAAAGGGCTGTGTAGGACCAGGCGGACTCCTGAGTGTACTGTCACACCTCTAGGCTGGTAAATATACTGGCTGAGAGACTGGATGCAAATGCAGTGAAAAGTAACTTTACAGAAGAAAGTGGAATAAATGTTCTATAAGGTCTGGTCTTTTGAAGTTCTGTCAAATTCCAACAGCAATTGTAAAATACAAAATTATATCTCAAATTTAGAGAGAATTAGTTGCGTTCCCAATGACACGACATGCAATTTCAACTGATGATAATCTATACAATCATTTAGCCTATAAATCTATCCAATCATTAAGCCTATAAATTTATAATTGTTAATCTAGAAGTCGAACATTTTGTAATCTAAGAATCAAAAATCGGACTCTTAACAATACCTCTAGGTCCTTTTCCACAGTTGCTTTAAATTCATCTTAGCAATGTTTAGAATTAAAATAGGTATTCATAATCTTAATGCAGTATTTCTTGCTGAAGAGTAGTTGGCATTTTATGCCTTTCTCATGGAAACAATAATTAAACAAAAGTGAAGTTCAGAAAGACTTGGCTTTATTGTAACGTAAAACTTATTACATGAAATAACCAAGAGCAAAGTTAATGAAAGAAAGGTCAGTGGTTAAAGTTTAGTAAATGTTAATGGTTTTAATTTTAGACAGTCATTAAAGACAAATATTTCATCTTATGATTTGTATACTTATTTCCTGTGAAAATTAATGGAAATTAGGTAGAGGTAGCTGAGGGATGAAAACTCTTCTATTCATCTGTAATCCTCAATTATAATGGAGAAGAGAGTAAGAAAATTGAAACTGCATGTAAGAATCAGTTTGTTGCTATCTTCCGTTCTAAAATGCAAGCATACCTCATAAGCACTATGATACTGCCATACAAGTACCTCTTCAGGTAGCTTTTAGGTCCTAAGTGTTTCTTTTGTAACTATTTTCTATTTCGTTTGTGCATATGTTTATAAGTTGCACAGGCAGGGTAGAAGTCTGCAAACTTTTCTCTCCTATCTGCAGTGAGTTTAAAAAAAAAGTTAATAACACTTGTCGTATCAATGGGAAAGTAAACAGAACAGCTCCAAAATATCTAAAACTAGTGAAATGTAAATGACAACAGATGTTTTTCAGTAAGAAATATGGCTCACTGAAAGAAAGTGGGGGGAAAAAATGGAAAGCCTCCTCTATTTTCCTTTTCATCAATAGGGAATGAAACAGAACTAAGTGAGCCAATATAGTCCTTATTTTGAATTTGTGAAGTACTAATCATAGCACTCAAGAGAAAGTGGCATATGTTTCTTTTGATAGCCTACTATTTGATTCTTTGCCTTGTTAATGTCTACAATGCAAGCCCTTTTTTCAAAAAAAAAAAAAGTAATTGCTGCAAAAAGTGTTTTTACTAAATTGCTATGCCTTGTACCTACCGTCTGTTTCTATGGTTTAGTGGTAAACATGGATGTCTTAATACCTACCTGATAATGGATCTACTGATATTGTGCCTATATTAAAAACCTAGCAGGTTGGAAAAATGTATTGCTCTTATATATAAAACTAGCCAAAAGGAACTTTACAAAAGTAGATGATTCATCAGAGCACTAAGGACTGAAGGAATTTTAAGGCTTTCAGGTGCCATCCCTAGCGCTTACATAACCTCTTCATTTAGTCTTTCATATTTTTGTTGTTATATCATCACAAAAGGCCCATCTCTTACCTGGACAGACCTGTACATGAAGGGAGATATATCAGATGCCTCACTCCATTTCCAGCTACTCCATTTACATATCTTATTTTTGCTTTTCAGTATACCACCTGAAGTATACAACCTGGAGTATGCACCTTCTCTCCTTCATCAGAGAAGGAGTTGGCAACAAAGTCAGATCTGAAGATTGCTTTTTGGGGAGTCAGACAAGTAAAAGTGAGGTGGTGCCCTGTGAAGAGTCTTAGTCCAAGTGGCCAGGCTTGAGTTCAGGGGAGCTGAGCTGGTAGAACAGGAAGTTGAGCACAGACATTCATAAACATGGGTATATTCTTCTTTACAGGGCTGGACATGCCTGAACACTTTGAACTCCTGTTGAACACATTGAGAGCAGAAAGCACTCAACATTTTTAAGTTTCCGTCACAGATGGCAATACGTTTTCAAACACTTGTTTAATATCACACATGAGAAGCACCACCTTTCTTTTAGCTAAACACAACAAGGTGGGGGCAGCTGGGGAAAGAAGAGTGCTAAGGAAGCTTTCTACAGGTGAGAGCTCTGTGAAAACTGACTGGCTCTGGCCACAGAAATAGCAAAACAAAACAGATTTCAGACATCCAGTTAACAAGTCTGAATCACAGGTGGTAGCTCCCATTAGATCAGAATAATATAAAATCCACATGTTGGATATCTGTTTAGACATAGACAAACCTCTCCCCTTCTTCAAAACTGTGTACTCACAGCTCCTACTGTTTCCTGCTCTGCACTCTTGTCCAGAGAAGCACAGGAGTGGATTGCAAGGCCGCTGCTAGTAAGACAAGTTTAAAGGTGTCATAAAGTAATACTCTTGTGGAATCTACTTAATATTAAAGACCTTATAAAAAATTACCACCATCATTTGTACCACTTGGAGTCAAGTAGGAAAAATACGGAGGCTTATTTTTCCTTTTGAACACAACTTAAGCTGTGTGCAGGTAACACAGATTATTTGGGCATCATCTGCATTACTAGAGTAAAAATGGATTTCTGTTCCATCCCATTAATTTAATGGAAAGAATCCAAACAACTACTTTGGACCGAGTTCTTTCTTTCTGATACAGTGAAATGATATAGAGATGAAAGTAACAGAAGCAGGTAGGCAATCAAGTTCAGGTGACTGATGTTTTTAATATATTGCTTACACTTGTCCAAAAAAAAAACCCCAGCCCAAAACAGCCAACTGATAACAAATGTACTTCTTCTTGCTTGCCCCTCTGGAAAAAAAAAGTTGTATATTTCTTAAGCAAAATGTACTTCTGAAAGTCATTCATATCTACTAGATTGCTGTTGGAAGCAAAACTCTGAAAAGTCAAATAGTGCCCTTTTATTCACTGATTTGTACTCTTATTTGGATGATAAACTTCAATGTTTATTGTGGAAAATTTCAGTTATGCACCCAATCTCTGCCTAAAATTTTGCATCTTTATTGTTTTCAAGATTTTTGTCTTCAGTGCTCAAGACCATTAAATCTGTTTTTTAATTGTGAATCTCTCTGAACAAAAGCCCCAGCTTCGTTAAACACCATGATGTTATCTGATGGACATTAATGTAAGAAATATGCCTTGACGGAGTTGCTTAATCATTTAAGGGAAAAGTTCCTCAGCGACCACATCAGTGGCTTCTCAGCAAGTTCAGTGATAACTCCCACAAGGTATTTACACTGAAAAAATTTGGGACAATTTAGGCGTTCATAAAATTATGATGTTCATAGATAATATATGGAGCATGATTCCATCTTCCTTTGAAGTAATATGGATGCTACCTCATTTTAAGGATCTTGAGTGGTTTGAGTTGACTTCTGAGAGACCCACTGCTTCTAGGCTCTTTCCTTATTCAGTCATCTAAGTAAGATGAATTAAGGTTAGATTGTGTAAATTGATACCCTGTTCTGCCCTCCAGACTTTTTTCAGGAGTACAGATTAGAGGTAAATATTTCAACATCAAAACATTAGTGTTTTGTACAGAGGCCAAGACTTATTACAGCTAAACACTGGTGTGACATCCATTGCTATGCATGCAGCCTAGGAAACCTGCATATGGACCTAGATGTCTTTATGCTTGTTGTTCAACAGGAGGAAACAAAACAAACCTTCTGTGCTTTGCCACCAGGGAAGCTACGGAGAGAAAATTTGCTGAAAGTTGACAGATGTCTATTGAGTGAGTGGCTTTGTTTCATTTTTATTTTTTTTCATTGAGTAATTTACAGCAAAAGGAATTCTAATCTTTTCTGATTCACAACAAGAAAATAGTTCAATCTTGTTGAAGGTGTGTTGATAGCCTTTTATTCTTCCTCATTAGTATGGATTGAGTATCAAAAGATACTATTTAACTTGATTGTTAAATAGATAATTCATCGAAACAAAGCTACCTGCTGGGGGGGGGGGGGGGGGGGGGGAGGAATTGAGGCAAAATGCATTAATATCTTTAATCTTGAAAACCATATCTGTGTTTCTCCCTGATGCAGCGAAAGCATAATTTTGCATTTGGCTAAAGCTGATCAAAGTCTGTGCTGCTGCAGAAAGAGATGGCCCTGCCTTCCTCCTCCTCTCAGCCCTGTGTTTCAGCAGCCTCATAGTTCAGGGACCTGAGTCAGCTGCTGAACCCTGGTTGTTCTGCATGGTGTTCTTTTTGTTTGGGACCTTCCCTCCCCTACCCCCAAAGAGTGACTTTTTTAGCTGTATCGATGACCTGATCTGACCCATTGCATGGCCACGTGCTAGTGTTGACACAGAAGCTATCACAGAAAACATTCAACCAAGGTTGGGGAAAGGCATGGGGAGGCAGGGGTAGAACCATCCTCTTTGTTGGCAGTCCCTGGTTAAGGCTATGCCCGCTTCAGTACTGCCAGAATCGTTTCCATGACAGGCTGCAAGAATTCAGTTTACTAACCTGAGTTTGCTACTCAGCTAAGTATTAATAATGTCTAACTTGGTAGTCCAACCTTTTGGACTACAGTCTACAACCTGTAGAAAACCCTCCGCCTTCTTTGCCTTTTCTTATTTTTCTCCCTCCACCTTTTTCCCTAGTCTGATGGCATTCCTGCAGATCTCTAAACCTAGAGATACAAGTAAAATACACATCTGCAGTCTCCAGCAAGAGGGTGAGGAGAGAGAGACTTGCACTGAGAGTTTTGGGAATTATTTTTCAGATATCTGTGCATCAGCTAAGGCTAAATTAAAAAAAAAATCTTATTTGTGATTATTATGTCTTAAATGTTACTGAGAACCTACCCTCTTGGCTTCTTCTCTCAGGAAGACCTCACAGGCCTCAATAGCATGCTGTGGAGCTACTGTGGCAGGGTCCTTAGGGACCACCACCTGTGAGAGAGGAGAAAGTGAAGGACATGGAGCGTGAAGATTCCTTTTCTCCAACCTCTTCCTCTGTGCATTGTCAGTTCTCTCAGTCTCTCTTCATCCTTGCTATACCTTCTTCCTCTTCAAAACTTAGAAATAAAATTTCCTTTCTTCTCATCAGGCAAAATCTGAGAAGAGGATTTGTTGAGATTGCTGTCTCAGAGAGGCTGAAAACTGCTGGTGGTGTGGATTCCTAAAACAGCTGTGCAGAGGGTTGAAGGGGACTAGCAAGGCCGTGGAAATCTTTTTCCCATCCTCCAACTGTGTCTGTCTTCCAAATTCCCCTGTACATATGAACAAAGGTATTTTCAGAACCATGTGGAGGAAGAAAGGACCACACTGAGGAAGAAAGGATGTTCACCTTCTGTGCTCTTCACTTCTTCCCATAAAAGTACAGTGGTCACTGTGGTAGTCACCTCTCTGGAACAGCATGAAGATTTATGGATAAATTCTTCCTTTCTTGCTGGGAGACATGTTCTGCCATTGCTGCTGGAAGGTGGAGTTGAGGAGTAGTACACTGCTGTGTCCTGGGAATGGCTGCAAACCAAGTGAATGCTTCCCTTCTCACCCTTCCTCATCTTACCCAGTGGCAGATGGTCACTAAGAAAATGACCAGTCTCTCAGAAGCCAGGTTTGCATTCTTGGCACTACTTATGCCAGAAGCAAGAAGTATAGCATAATTATGAATGTTGTAAAAAAACATTCACATGCTAAGGCCCTATGTTCTTAACCATTTTTTCCCTTTTCTCAATGTTTTGTTATACCTCTGTTCCTGTTTGATTGCCTGTGAAATGGATATACAGGGATAAACTCAGCAGAATATTCATAGTCACTAAAACACTCTCTGACCATCCTGGCTGGGCTGATAAAGCTTAACACTGATTCACATATTCTCTTCATTTCTGCCTAGACTTCTTACCTGCTAAAAATGCTGAAGGCTTCACAGAGTGGTTCTTGCTTGAGGTAGCGGAGATTGTCTTGAGTTACGTTAAGAGAATCTGTGATGAAGAAAATAGTCCTGGAGTTTCACCACCGCCATCAGCTTCTGGAAGGCTTCAAAGGGTTCAATGTGGAGCTGTCTGACCAGCCAGCGCCCTTGGAACAAATACTTCCTGATTATAGGGACACTGTAAGATACGGAGTTAAAACAGGTAAAGTACCAAAACCATACATGCCTTATTGTCACATCACTTCATGGATGTGTGAAACATTGATTCATAGTTTGGACTAGATTTGTATGAAAATCTGGTTTTATCAAATGTATGGTATATATTTTGTGGCAATTCTATATTTCTAGTAATGTTCATAATGCTCTGAAAAGGCTTTGTTACTACAGAAGACATTTGGGGGGAAGTACTACTCTGGGACTAGTTAACAGATCAGAAGAGTTATTTATGCTGTCTCATTTAGGGGTCTCTGCATGGTCAGTGGAGGAAAAAAAAAAAGGCTCCTAAATTACTACTCAAGGTATTACTTCCTTACTTAGATACTGAAGTTTGATATGTACCTATAAATGCAGGAGGAAAATGCCCCCCTCCCCCCGCCTTACTCCGTCATTAATGATACTGTTATTTGAAATGGTCATGCTTTTGCAGAACTGGATCGATTTTTGCATACTTTCATTTCCCCCTTCTTCATCAATAGCATTGTTTATGAAATGCTTCTCTGACTTCCCATGTTCATTTTTTCCCTCTATGTCTTCAGGTACCTTGTTTGCTCTATTTACAGAGGCATTAAGTAGAGCACAGTCCTTTACTCAGTGCAGCCCAGGAAGCAGCTGAAAGATGTAAAACCATTTGGTTTTGTTTGAATACTCAAGGACATATGGAGTTCTAGTTCTAAAGAAAATAGGATGCTTCTGAACATCTGCCAAAATGAATAACTTCAACAAACACTTATGTGTCATCCTGATGTAGATATAAAACTTAGTTGGTTAATTTAATTTTTTTAATGGTGCCTAATGCTTTAGAGCCTCCATTATATTCTTTTCTTGGGAATGTCTGTCTTCCACAACATTACTGTGAAACCCATTCTTTTTTTGTGTCCCATATTGATTTCCATGTCCTCTTAATTAATCACTTCACAGAAGATAATAGAGGCTGTGTGGAGGAAAACAATCTATTACGCAGAATCTGGTTTATTTGCCTATCATTTCAGGAGATCCTTGCTACGTCAGTCAACTTTCTAGTGGCCTTGACATTATTCGTCTAGCTTGGAAATGGCTCGCAGTTACAGTGAATACTGACATGTACATAATGTAAATACCAATCTCTTGTAGCAAGTGAAATTATAGCAATTACTACTGTATCTTGACCTTTTAGTGCAGACAAACCCAAGGTATGGTTATATGTTTTCTTCTCAACAGCAGTGGACAGCATCTGTTTAAAGGTTCCTTTCCTGACTGTATTCACTTCTCCCCGGCTCAGCAAGGGGCATGACAACAGACGGGTTGTACAGATGCGACCTCAGCTCTGCCAGCGCAGGGCAGCCAGCTTTAGCTGAGACCCTTAGCTGAGAGCAGGGGCTTCTGGAAGCGCTCCCTATTTACTTTCTGCAGGACGTCTGCTCAGGGCATCAGTGGCTGTTGGCAGAACATTTGTAGACAATTACTTTAAAATACCCACCTCTTACATTTTGGTGAATAACAACTAATCTTAACATGTTTGGCTTGGGTGTACTAACCAGAAGAAATACTGTATTCCTTTGCAAATGCACTGAATTAAAATCTGCTGTTCATGCAGATCAAAATTTCTAATATCTCTGTGCTCTGCCCTGTGAAAGTGTAGGTGCAGGACTAATACATGAGGAATTAACATTTTCGGATGTTTGACCTCAACTGGATTAACTGCGTGTACAATTTTATTGACTGAAGAGCATTACAGACCCGTGTAGGAGGGAGCACAGCAGGTTCAGCAAAGGGTGAAATGACCTCCTGCCATGGCTTTGCTCAAAGAGTCTCCTAAAAAATCTAAACTATAGTGTGTATGTGACTGGTTTGGCTATATTGACACATACTTAAACCCCTTTGTTTAACGAATTCCCTGTAAAAGCCCAACAAACGTATGGCTATATATGTGTGTGTATATAGGTATACATACAATCTGAAACACACACACACAAAAAAAAAATTACCTGTAATTTTAGTTTCTGCTTTAACTGAAAAATATTTTCAGTATAGAGCTTGTCAAATATTTTCCCTAAAATAATTTTCTCTTTTTTCTTAACTTCCATAAAAGAATGATGAATAAAAGGCAGACTTTTGACAAAGATATTTTGATAGGCTTCAGGACTGAAAATATAGGTTTCAGAAGTGGGGAATGGGTAAGAATAGAGCAGGAGTGGCTTTGAGAGCACCAGCAAATATGTTCCACTTGCAGAAAATTAATAGTGCTAAGAGATAGGATAAATACAAAGGAGTACAGACAGATGTGTGTTTATCTAAGAAAAGAAATTACAGAGTTAATGAGAAGTACTTCCACAATTGCAGGAATAACAGGGAAACAGAGGAAAGAACTGATGGTTGCAAGGTCAGCTGAGGTACCAACAGGATATTCTGTCCCTCCTACAATTATACCCTGGGTCTCCAGGCATATAATAACTCCGGAGTTGTTTGTGATGTATTGGAGGGGAAGGCAACATATACTTACTTGCCTTTAAGGAAAAGTTTTGGCTTTGTTATGTCTTTTTTAAATTATTTTTTGAGATGCTGGAATAAGGTTTTATTGTGTTCATGGAAGTAGCCAACACTTTTCAGGTTTTGATAAACAATGCTCCTACCTCTTTTTATCTGAATATTTTATTTTATCTGAATATACTTTTAGCTCTTCAGCATGTATACAAAAAATGGAAGAAATCAGAGTAGAGAAATCTAGATAATCATAGTATACACAATTCCCTTGGGAAAGTGTAGGTGAAGAAGAAAGTATGTAAAGTGTACATGTGTGATAATATTTTTCTCTTCTTTAAGACTGTGGATGTGGTCATTTTTAACTAGGAATGTTACTTTACCCGATGACCTTTGAAAAGGGATTGTCAGGCTTCTCATCTATGCCACATTTCTTGATTAGTATCAGATAAGGACTGTAGACCCAGTTTACTAATTCTACTCCATCGCGTGTTTTAAGCATGTTAAGTAGTCCTCCTTAGGAGTTGAACTACTTGTATTTGGATAGGGAACCTTTTGTGCAAAGGACTGAAAATGTATCTTGGTCCCCTTTGACAGGCCATAGTATAATCTGCAGGGTAAAAAAATGCAGCTGGTGTGCAAGCTTCCATTTTTCATTCCTTATGTTTGCAATTAATTTAAGCATGCATTTGGCTTCATTGGTGATAGCAAAGCCATTGTTTATAATTAATTTGAGCATCATTCTGACAATCTGGCATCCAAACATCCCTTACTGCTTATTAGCCTAAATTTTTGCACTCCAGGCAAACTTGGCCATATGGAGAAAAAAAAAAAAAAGGCACACAGAAGGCCAAGAAGCCACCCAGATTGCTGCCCAAAGTTTCAGCATTTTTTCTTTCTTGCTTTAAAACTCAGCTTCTGATTTTTGTCCTTCAAATGAAATTCCTGTTGCTGCTTTGTTACCTAGTGGCTGAAGCTATCCTGGTCAGTTTAGGTGGTGGTGTGATTAATCTGACCAGCCCAGATTAATATAGGTTTTTTTCTCTTACTTTCTGAGCTAAATTTATAGGACTGTTGTGTTACAGACTTTGGTTTAACGAGAAAATACCAGTGCTTCGATGTCATGTCTAGTAAGTCTGTATTGAATAAATTTATTATATCAGCTTGGTTGTAGCCACATATTTTAAAATAATTGAAAATCAGAAATTTTATAGGAAAGTTCAATTAAAGGAAAAGCAGAAAACATTCCCTTGGGCTCTAGTACTAAGCAATAATGCATAACTATACCCTATAACCATCTCTCATAAATCTGTTTTCAGGTAAAAATCCGTATGGCTTTGTAATCTAATAGAGCAGCACAAATTAAGTAAAACTAATTTCAATTACATGCAAGTCATCAAATAGTGTAGTATTTTTGCGTGTTTGCATTTACTTTTGCCAAACACAGTGCATTGTCCTCTGCGTTACAGGTGACAGAAAACATCCTGCAAGCCGTTTAGCAAGCTCATGGTACTGGCTAGAAGTTGTGTCGATCTTCAGACTTGTTCGGAGTTGTATGGCGAAATGGGTGAGTCCTGCATGATAATTTCCATGTCCTACATAGGCCCCATTAGACAGTATTGGTTTCCTGACTGTCTGTCTTACAGGTCAATTTTGGTTAAAGAATTTTTAACTCCCTTGATAACATGCATCAGGTCGCTGTCAAACTCCCTTGCTGCACAGACCATAAATTGACAGGACTCTAATTTTACCTTAAATCAGTACTTGATGGTTTGGGGTTATTGTAGTCACTCAACATCACTACAGACCCTATGCAGAATGTCTCAAATGTGATGGCGTGGCACAAAGACTGTGCTACACAGTCCGGTGTCAATTTGCAGCAAAAATAACTTGAGGTATGCCTCTGAAATGCTAGAATGTTTCAGTCCAGGGAGCTAGAGTTCACAGCTCATGCATAAATTAAGTGCATTTTGTATCAAAAACTTGTATGAACTGCAGTTTTTAGAAGCAGTTGAAGAAGCAGAAGAAATGTTGGATGGATGGAATTTGAAGCAGATGGGATATTTTCTCAAGGTAAGTAGAGCAGGGTCACTAACCCTGTTTGTGCATTGTCAGCCTGTGAAATCTTCTAGCACCACTCAATTGAGAGAGACTTTGAACTTTTCAAGCTCTAGAGGAGGATGAGTTTTGGAGGGGGGGAAAAAAAGCTTGCAGTAAGGTAGGCAGTAACTTGTAATTTCATTTTAATCTAGAAGCAAGCAGTAGTGGAACTGTTTTGAAGGCAGATAACTTTGGTTATATTTTTATAAATAGTATTTTAATTTCAACACATAATTTTTGAAAATTGAAAATACTGTAAAAATGTGGTAAAATACTTTCTCAACCTAAAAAAATCGCAGATAGGAGCATCTCCAGATTGGAGGTACTAGAATTAATTTTTTTCTTCAATTGCCTGTCAGAAATCAACCTCAGTAATACCAAATAATAAGCTTTTAAAAAGGCATGAACTGCAGTGACAACGACGTGGGTGCAACTATTTCTTCTTCTTTGATGCTTTGGTGTTCTGCCAAAACTTAGGACTTGATGGATGAAGGAACAGGAAAAGAGTCAAATGGGCCTAGGAAGTACAACTGCATAAGTAATTAGGGGGGAAAAAAAATCCTTTACTTCCTATGTCCCAGACTGTTTTCTAGCACTATCAAAACCGAGAAAGTACAGAAGGGGTAGAGAGCAGAGAGGAAATCCTCTGATCTGATGTCAGGTGGCAGACTATGCCAGCAGGCAGCATCGGAAGTGTTTGGAGAGTTAATTTCTCGCCTCTCAGGGAATTCATACACGGTTGGAAGAGCAATGATAGCTCACACTGACTGAGCATCCTGGCCCAAGATCTCCAAGAATGTAATGTTCAGATTCTGCAAAAGAATAAACTATGCAGAATTCAAACTCTTTCTGTCATTTGCATGCCATTAGGTGGGACCATGTCAAACCTCTGAAGTGTTTTGCTGTCCTGCTACAAGTCTTTCCCTGAGGTTAAAACTAAAGGCACAGTTGCACTTCCATGTGTTGTTGTTTGTTTCTGAACGCGTTAAGTATCTCACCGCAGTAAGGCTCCATAAACTGCCTGCCTGTGGCACATCATCAATGAGGAGTGCTGTAATACCTGTGCCAGAGTGCACAGCCTGCGATTTCTGAAAATCCCAGATGTTTCATTGTGTGTGTGGGGGGGAAATATTCTTAGTGAATTAGGAAACTCTGAGCCTGCAGTGCTATGTGCTTCTGAATCACTTGTATTGTAATGTTTAATGTAAGCATCTACATCCTGCAAGTATTTGAACCTTAGATGATCCTTAAATCCTATGATGGTCTGCATGGGAGAGCATGGTCTGCATAAGCACATAGTCACCTGAAGGCACATCCTTCAATTGAGCTGCTTTTCCTGCTTGCTACTGCAGGGAAGAGAAGGAGCAAAAATATCTTGCTGACCTGTATTAGCAAATTATGCTTAAGGGCACATAGCGATTTTTAAGCTTTTTTTTTCTTTCTTTTTTTACCTAGTCATTGTAATTTTGACAGTTCCAAAGAGCAGGGCTAAAAAATGGTTATTCATCAGCCAAAGCCGAGTATGTTTATTTTCTTTACAAATAAGAAGATCAAACAGCCTTTTGTTTGAATTAAACATTTCATGTCAATAAAAAAGTACTGCTAATATTGAATTTGATTTTTTTTACAGTACAAAGACACAAAGACATTTCAAAAATAAAATAATTCTCAGCTGAAAGAAATTGATAGGGAATACAAATATCGGAATTAAGTGTAGGGGTGTTCTTTTCAGGATTTTTTTTTTCCCTGCTGATAATAAACAGCCCCCCAAACTGTCAGATGGTCATGAACCCTGTGGTAAGTTCTCTTTTTCTTTATTATATTTTTTCCCTTTTTAATAATAATAATAATAAAAAAGCCTTTGTTCTGATCATTTAGCAAGATGCCCTCCATTATGAAGAAGTACAGAGAGTGCTGCTCACCTGTGTCAGGGGCAAAGATGGGTGAACATGGGACCAGCCTGCTCCTACTTGTAGCTGTGTGGCACAAATGAAGTACTGGTGTAAAGCACACAGAGGGCATCTGGGTGACATTTCTCTGCCCTGCTTTGGCCAAGCTGCTGGGTGCTTGCCTTGTCTTGTTGCTGCAAGTAACTTTAAAAGAGCTGTGATTTGCACTGAAAGGCTTTCTGGGGTTTGATCCCAAGCCTAGGAAGTTGGGTGGATTGTGTGCCAAGTTGAATGGTCTTGGCACAGAGCTGTTTGGGCCTGACCTTCACCAAAGTTTAGGGAGTAGAGGGATTTGTGAAAGAAAGCAAGCAACACCCTCTGGGTGTATAAAAGCTGACACTATTACTTCAACAGCAGCAGAAAACCTAAATATTTCTTCCACAAATGTGAGAATCTGCCTAGTAGGACCAAGGTGCCTCACAGCCAGCTGAATGGACAAGCTGTGCTTCTCCTGCTTTCCCCACATTGCTTCCATCCCTGCCTCAGGGACTCTCCCAGGATACCCAATGTAAGTGGGATGGATGTGCCACTCAGCGCTGTGCCTGCGCCCTTGTGACTGTTCACTCAACTTCTGCTGAGATTTTGGCTAACGCAGCTCATGCTAAGGCCTGATGTATGCTGGGAGCGGTGCCATTAGGTCAAAACGACAGCGCCATGTAGGCAGGACAGATGGCCAGAAAGAACTAAAGGGCTATTATGTAGCTATTGTCATCTGCAAACTGCTGTCTGTCTTAGTCTGGCAGTTTCATCAGAATCTGCTCGTTTGTGGAAATGGTACAGACCAAACCTCCAAGCCGGAAGGCAGAACGAACCATCTTACCTAAAAAGCTTTTGAAGTGGATCCCACGACAGCTGGACTGCTGAGGCTTTCATCCTCCATGGTGTCATACAGGGTATGCCCACGCTGTTACAGGGGAGGAAGGATGAGCACTTTCACCACTGGCTAGGTAACTTTCTCATAGGTGCACAGATTGAGTTATGGGTTATAAGTTATGTATTAAACGAGCTATGTAACTTTATGACTTGAATGGTGAATAAGTGAATTCACGTGATTGATTAGTCTAGGCGAAAGGGGACTGAACTCCTGTTTGTTGTGTTAGTTTGTCATGTTTCTTGATGAGCTCATGAAATGAAGTTTAAATCAGAGTATGTTCTGTAAATTTGAGAGATGCAAATGGACTGTGACAGCCCTATGTGGTGACTGGCTGCCTCCCTCCAAACATTTGGAGAGGAACAGCGTGACCTTGTAGCTGCAGGATGGGGTGATGGTGAGAGTCAACCTGATGTTGCTGCCTCAGCTGTGGTTTGGGGATATCATTTCAGAGGACAATGCTCCCTACCCGTCTGCTTTTTGTTTTGTCACTGTGAAGGCATGCAATAAAAAAAGTTACCAAAGTTTTTAATGGGTTTAGTTTTCCACTTTAAAGTCAAGGATATTATTACCCAAACAAAAGCAATGGAGAATAGTTCAAATAAACTTATTCCTTTACATATTATTCCTGTATAATATATAATATTCCTGTATATTATACAAATCCCCTAATGTTTAATTTGATAAATTCTAAGTAGTTATATATCTTAGTGCTTCCACCTATGGCTTTAGGACTAACTGCAGTAACCAACACTGAAGTAACCAACCACTTAAGTATTCACGATCCCACTTAGTAAGTATTCATGATACAAATGTTGTGTTACTTCTGTAATTTAAACGGTTAATGATATTACATGGTTATATGGTAGTCTTGCTCAATAATAATGCCATCATAAATTACAAGCAACACTGCAAAATTGCTTCTCCCTTGTTACTGAGTGAAATTGTTTATTAAATTGCTCAGTAATGTGCATAAGTTTATTATCTATTGTTAAATATGTATATATACACTTATGTGATCTTCTTATCAGAATGCATTATGAAATCATCTGAAGAAAAACTGTTAGCTTCCTATATGGCATAGTACAGTGTAGCGCAACTGAATGCATCACAGAAGACAGAGAGCTTCTTCTGAAGGATGTATTGCTGCTCCTGCTGAAGACACAAACCAACAGAACGCTGGTGAACTTCAATAGGGCCCCTCTTTAATGCTGGCATTTTTACATAACTGAGTCATGCACAATGTATTTCTTTAGGATGGAAAGAATGAAGAGGAACGCATTGTATATGTGAATATATATATGTGTGTATACACCACTTATATTTCATGTATGCAGGAACACACTTAAAGCTCCTTCAGACTTTCTGCTCGTTATATTTAAGAGCCATTATTCACTGAAGAAAGCAGCAGTGGTTCTTGGAATCAGGACGGGTAATGTAATTGCAGTGAAGTGTGATAAAAGGTAAGACATGCCATGCCTATCAAAAATGTTTTCTTGCTCTTAACTACTTCTGATGCAGTGTGCCTTCAGTTCTGCCTCCTAGCAGGAATCCCATTTTGTAAAATGAACTCTGACTGGTTTGAAGAAAATTCACTATTCCTGAAAAACAGGGTTCAGTTTTACAAGTTGCTTTTTGTAGGTCTTTATTCAGGTCTTACCCTATTTAGTTTGAGTAAAAAGTGGCTGTTGTGCCTGAGGGAAAAATGGAGTAAAAAGTATTGGACTCTCCTTAGATGTATTCCACAATCTCGTTGCTTATTTGCCTCTAGGAGATGGTGCTCTTTGGTGTGAGTCAAGGTGGTAGAAAGTGTTTTGGGCAGAGAATGGGATTCGGTGTCCTTGCCACCTTCTGCACAAAGAGCAGTGCGTTGCTCAGCCATTTCAGGAAACCTGGGGAAGAAAACCAATGTGGGACAAAATAGATTCCTCCTTTTTTACCTCAGCCTTTCCAGGGGTGTGATAATCTTCCAGGTGCTCCTACCTGTAATACATATTGTTGGGGCAGTAACAGCCCAGGAGCTTGGGTTGGGGTGGGAGGCCCTTGCTTAGATCAGAGGGTCTCCTTGGGGCACAGGTGGGAGTGCAAGAGACCTGCCTTTTCTTTCCAAATTAAAGGATTTGCCCAAAGGGGTTTGGGTCTACTGGAACTCGCGGTGGTGGGAAATTGGCCTCTTAAGCTAGGGCAGCATTGGCCGGAGTCTATCTTCTTCTGCGCTTCTGTTCAAGCACTCGCTATTATTTTCAGTCTGTCTGAATTACTTTCATTTTAGACCTGTCTTGTTTTATTTAGAAGGTCGTTTTTTTTTTTCTTCTCACAGGAATGTGACCTTCTGTCTTCTACATAAGGCTAGTGGAACAGGTGCAGTAGTGGTTTCAAGGAGAGGTTTACAGATATATTTCTTTTCTATTTGTCGCTCTTGGAATATGTGCAGGTCTTTAGGGCATATCTCTTTAGTTCTGCTTCAGGCTTTTTCTTGTTAAAAGAATATGTAATTCTGTTTCATTGAGGAGGAAAAAAACCAAACAAACAAAAACCCAAAAAAACCTCACAACACCCACACCAGCTATTACTGAATTCTTTATTATTTCCTGGCATTGCCAAAATGCAAACTGGCAGTCTTGAGGGGTGGAAACCCCTCACCTTGATCTCTTTACAAACTGTGTGTGCTGTCAAATTCTGTGAGAAGCATCATGAAACAAAATTAGGGAGCAGGATGAGGGGAAGGCTGTTTGTTTCTTAGATCTTACATAATGGGTGAGAACCAAGTGTTTGTGTTTAAACTTTGATACCTTTCTTCCTGTTTTCTTCTCTGCTTAATGCAGCATCTTGTGGAGCCTACAAGGAACTCAGTTTGTAGTACCTGTATTTAAAAAGCACCCTTTCTTTCTGTGGTGCTCTCTAGTTCAATATTTATCCGCTTTTGCACAATCCGATTATTAAGGTTGAGACGTCCCAGGCATTTAAGAGGGAAACTCCCACCCCTCAATGCACATACTTGTTCCCACCACCACGAATCCCAAAAGTTCAAGGTATTGCCATAGGTTCTCCTTGGCTCCTTGACCCCATTCTTTTTTGAGAAAGCAGGGCAAACTGAAGCACTTCCAGACAACGTATTTCCCCCTGGTTTGCTGCTCTGCAACATGGAGGATAGTCACAGTTATACGATGTATGGTCATATCATGTGAGATGAAATTGAGATTGAGGGGAGAAAGAAAAATCAACTGAGTGATGTTGCTTCTGTCCACGACAGCATGAGGTAAAGAAGATAGGTATCGCTAAGATGTCTGGAAAAAAAAATGCGATATTCCCTGTAGTGCTTTATTTTCATATTGCTGTCTATCATTGTTATTCTTGTTTTTGAAAGGTTACAAATATATGATGGCTCCACTCCCTGTTGCCTCAATGATTGAATCTGTTGACTCAGTCTCTGAATCTCTAGTTTGAAACACTGACAGGCAACTCAGAAACTTACCACATTCTCACATCTGTAACTTTTCTTCGCTGATACTCAAAACTGATATGGACTCTTCCCTCTCCCGGAGCCCCTCCTCCCGCTCTCCCCTCGGGGCTCGCAGGGCTGTTTCTCACCCGGTTTCCCTCAGCCCTGGCTGCCGGGCAGCGTTTTGCCCTTTCTGAGCCAGGCTTTCCCCGCGGCGCCCGCCCGTGGCTGAGGGGCTCAGCTGTGCCCTGCGCTGGGGCCGTTGGAGCCGGCTGGAACCGGCTGTGTCCGGCACGGGGCAGCCCCGGCCCGGCAACACAGGGGCCGCCCGGCAGCATCCCATGGCCAACACCTGGGGACCTGCACCTAACACAAAATTTAAAGATCAAATTGATATAATCACGTTAAAATTTTAAGTAAGGACACTGAAAAAGCCAAAAATACTGGTTTGGAAGGTGTTTGTCTGAAAGAGGTTTGGGCGCAACAGCTGACTTCTCCTAGTTTGGGGAAGAAGCCCCTTGGACCACAAATGGCTTTAAAAGGTGTTTCCTTAGTAAATGTAGTCGTCCATAGCATAAAATATTAAGGGAAAGGTTGGCCACGGTAGTGTGGATCAGCAATCTGGTGCTCCAGCTTGCTTCTGGCCCAAGTCACCTGAGCGAGGCGGCGAGGGCAGCTGTGGGGTGACATGGCCTCCCCCCGCGGTGGGGCTGAGGCGGGGCGTGAGCACAGGCAAACACCAGGGGCCTGCAAAAGGGTTGTAAGGCTCCCCGTGTGTAAATGGCATAGCATCGCTTTTTACCAAAGTCTAGGTAGTTCTTGAATGAAAAAGGGGCTGGGGAAGATGAACTTGGGAATCAGTTCTTCCTCTAGTGCAGGCTTTTATTTTTTCTCAGCATGGAATGATGGCTGGTAAAATTTGCAGATGACGTGAACTTAGTAGCATGGTAAATAATATGGAACATAGAGTACTCTGAATAGTCTTAAGCATAGAATCTGATACCTGATTTCCTAATCAGAATAATCAGAAGAATAAATGACGTTATTCTCTTTGTGGTGGGTGTTTTTTCTCTCAATATTTGACACTGGGAAAACGATTCCAGCTGACTTGGAGGCTGAAATACTGAAAATCAAAAGACAGGTTGTTGTTTTCACTCTCATTTTTAATGTTAATGTGCAGTTGAATCCGATAATGCTATCTGAAATCTGGCAGCATTAACTCACAAAAAATTGCCGCTGATACTGATTGTTAAAGACAGAGCAGGACATATATATAGATATATATAGATATTCCCCCCCTTACTCCCCCCTGGAAATAATAAAATAGTTGAAAAATCTGTTTTTGAAGCGAATGAGAACTGTCTGTTAATTTGTGTCAAATTCTGGCCTGCTGTTTCGGCCAGTTTTCTCCAAATTGGAGGAAAACTTGAAAAGCTTCACTTTGATATATTTTTAAATGAAACATGTTGACTCTGCGTTGGCTCACAGCTCAGCTATTTTAGAAAGAAACTTAAAATTATTGCAGTATTCAGTGCCTAAGTATTTCATTTCAGGTTGATCTGAAATAGGGGCTTTTGTTATTGTTCAGTTGTTTTTCACATTGCTGATACACCTGCTTATGTGTTTGGGAAGAGAGCCAAGAAAGCTCAGAAAATGTTCTTCAGCTACATTACCACCACAGCAGAAATAGGATCTACATTTGCAAAAGCACTTAAGAGCTTGTGGTGTCTTTGGGTAGGTTCCGATTAAAAGTAATGGAAGTTTTCTGATGGACAACAATACTTTGGTTATGTTGTGTGATGGATATATAAGACTATTTGACACAAAAATAGAAGCAGTCCTACAGATAAGGTGTCATTATATTTTGGGGGGGTTTTCTTTTTTGGAAGAACACCTTTTTTTTCCAGTTCACCCTGAAATGGAATAGGGATTTGAGAAATGAGAAGAGATGTGATAGTAAAGAGGAACGTTCTTCATTATTCATTACAGAGATAAGTTCTGCTAGAGTTATGAGGAAAACATAATATGTTTTCTGAGACATTTTTGAGCTCATGTGGACTTGCAAAATCTTCTGTCACTTTCAGGGTTACATCCCACTTTATCAGTGCCACAGCTGGTACTACCATGGAGCCTTTGATCCCCTTTTTTGACACTGTTGACATATATGAGAAGCACAAGCTCTGGATGCATGAGGATGTAAGGCTTTCTGGAAATAATGCTTGGCATTCTGATAAGCTTAAAAACTGGAATTAGTTCTGTAGGTACTGCTTTCCTGAGTTTATGAAACGAATGGCGTATTTGCCTGAATGGATGTTATCAGAAAAAAATACAGAAGAGGATATAGGTCCAGTATAGGTAGTGCTTGTTTACAAAAAAGGTTGCCTGCACTTATGCAGTAATATAGCAAATCCCTCTTCTAAGATGGTGGTTCTTGCATCAGCTAAGCCAACTGCAAAAATTAAACACACCGCCTGTGAAGCATATAACATTTGAGCTCCTGAGTTACTCTGTCTTCGGCGTTGTCATTTAGTACCCTCCAATTTTAGGGATACTTGGCTTGTAACAAAGTAAGGTTGATTATGCTTCCTAAGCAACATTCTGAGCTCTGGTGTAACTGTGTGGGTGTCGGGGGGAAAGTAGCTAGTTTTGGTTTTGGGGTTTTGCAGCTGTTGTGAAGTGGTATGAATAATTATGGTTTATATCTTTAGCCAGTTTTGGTATTGTGTTTACTAAAGAGGTGGACTTTTTTTTTTTTTAATTTTGAAGTTTATAGGAGCTTTAGTCCATTAGGCCCTCCTGAAAAACCTCTAGATAGGTGCTATAAATAGGCTTGCATGCCTCATTAGGAAACCATTTTAAGGAAGTAGTCTGTTGCACATAAAAACAATTGAATGCTGATGTGATTAGCATTGATTTCTTTCATAGTACAAAGGCAGTATAATAGAAGTAAAATGAACTTATTCCACTGAAATCACTGTGTCCTGTAAAGATATTCTAATTTCTACAAAATGAAGAGGATGTCAGACTAATTATGTGGGGAAAAATAGGAAAACTTGTTGTAAAGCTGCCTTGCTCTGACAGCTGCTGTATTGGTACTTCAGAGCTAGGAGCTCAAGATATTTGAAAAGGATGATTACAGTGAATAAAGAATATAGAGGCAAATTGTTTTCTTACACTCACGTAACCCAACTATTTGCAAGCTCACTTTCATATGAAATCATACCTTCACTGAAAATAGTGAAAGGTGGATTGGCGTAAAGGTGACCAGAATACAGTCCTTTGTGTATTTGAGTTCTTGTTATGGTGCTGAATCTTGCTCATCTTACTGATGCATCAAACAATGTTCAAGCCAGTAGGACTATTTGTATAGCTATAGCCTGAATCAAATACAATCAGTTTATTATCTACTATAATAAACAACAGAATGGTATAGAAAACCACCAGTATGGTGCAGGCCTTCATAATACTTGTAATATGGCATCAACCTCCTTTATTTTTTTAATATATTGGTTTTGTCCTCTAATTTTGCTGGGGGAAGAGGGGTAAGCTGTAAGTTTCTTTTCCTCTTTGAGTTTCTTTCTGTATAATACTTGAATAATTCATTGAACAGTTTATATTCCTAAAATGAAATATCTAATGGTGGTTGCAAATCTTTCCCTGTTTTATTATGAGTGTAAGTCAATCATTTTATGCAGGCTTCATGGGGTGGTGGCCTGATGATGTCTAGGAAACATTCTTTTCAACTCAAGGGCATTGAAAGGTGAGCACAAGAGCAAGGTGTTTGTGATTTTTTTTATTTTTTTTTTTCCTTTCAGAGTAGATAATATTTTTCTCTTGTCATTCTCACCGTGTTGCTGCTCCTTTAAATCTCTCCCTGCTTTCTGTCTCTATGCAATGAGATTTGGCATCCAGGAAAAAAATAATAATAAAAAAAGGCAAAAAAACCAACCTCCCCAAAAAAACACCAAAAAAAAAAAAATCAATCCTGGTCACCTTAAAAAAAAAAAAAAAAAAATAATCCCAGCCTCTCTTTGCCTTCTCGCTGTATTAAACTTTTCTTGAACATATCTTCCATGTATTTCCTTTTCCTGCCACAAGCGTTACAGCTTCATCAAGCTGTTGCTTTTGCTTAAAATATTGCACAACAACTTATTTCCTTATCAACTGTTGGCCTTCTTTTTCCTTCAGTTTTCTTCTTGGAATTGCTTTCCTCTTAAGGATGATGTCTCCCCACTTCTGTACCCTGATTTGTCATCCTATGTCCCTGACCTAGAACTGCAAGCCTTTTCAGGGTATATTTATACTGTAGACCACAGTGCCGTGTGGGTACATGCAAGTAGTTTAAAACTCAGAATCAAGGCAAATTAGCCCATAGTGCTCCTGTGAAGGTATGTTGGTTTTACTATCAGTCTAGCCTGGGGAGTCTATACTGTACTGTGGTGAACAGCATAGCTATAACATGTGGCACAAATCATGTGATATGTAAACTGATGGTCATATATATAACTGTTTAAGCTCCTCTCTGCGTGGAAACAATCTGGAGTACTTAAGAGGTGCAGCCTTTAACATCTAGATAGTGCTTTATGTTACATTTGATTTCTATGGCCCATGCTGTTATTTGGAATCCATACAAGCTGATGGGGGCTACACTTCAGTGTTCCACCTTCCTCATCTGCTAAAAAGTAACATGAGTGGGCCCATTTTTCTATTATAATGCACTTTGTTTGACTCCTGTGAGCAAGTTTGAGGTCCTGTTAATACTAGAAGTTCATGAAGTTCAACAACACCAAGTGCAAGGTCCTCCATCTGGGTCGGGGCAATCCCAAGCATCAATATAGGCTGGGCAGTGACTGGCTTGAGAGCAGCCCTGAAGAAAAGGACTTGGGGGTGCTGGTGGACGAGAGGCTCAACATGAGCTGTTAGTGTGCACTAGCAGCCCAGAATGCTAATCGTATCCTGGGCCACATCAAAAGAAGCATGGCCAGCAGGTCGAGGGAGGTGATTCTCCCCCTCTACTCCACTCTCGCGAGACCCCACCTGGAGTACTGTGTCAAATTCTGGAGCCCCTAATACAAGAGAGATACGGACATACTGGAATGTGCCCAGAGAAGGGCCACGAGGATGATCAGAGGGCTGGAGCACCTCTCTGTTGAGGACAGACTGAGAGAGTTGGGGGTGTTCAGCCTGGAGAAGAGAAGGCTCGGAGGAGACCTTATAGTGGCCTACCAGTATCTTGAGGGGGCCTACGAGAAAGCTGGTGAGGGACTTTTTAGGATGTTGGGTAATGGTAGGAGTAGAGGGAATGGATTAAAACTAGAGATGGGATGATTCAGATTGGACGCTAGGAAGAAGTTCTTCACCATGAGGGTGGTGAGACACTGGAACAGGTTGCCCAGAGAGGTGGTGGAAGCCTCATCCCTGGAAGTTTTTAAGGCCAGGCTTGATGGGGCTCTGAACAGCTTCGTCTAGTGGGAGGTGTCCCTGTGCATGGCAGGGGGGTTGGAACTAGATAATCTTTGAGGTCCCTTCAAACCTCCACAATTCTATGATTCTATGAAAGCTGGCTTACCACTTGGACAGAAGCATCAGTTCTTCTTTCTTTGGAGCTTTAGGATAGCTTGTGTAGCCAACCTTGTCCTCTGTTGTAGAATTTATATCACTGAGGCTTCCTGCTACAGAACCATTACGTGATCAAGAGGGAGAGGGTTTCCTATTCAACTGGTGTCAAATGAGTAGAGAAACGTGTTCCCAGGAGCCTCCTTGTGATACTACCCTACAGGTACACTCTGTAGAGAAGATGTATGCAAGGACAGTAATCAGGTCCACTTCTCAACAGTTTCAAAAAGACAGAGAGGGCTCAAGAAAAGCATAAAATGGTTGCATATCTCTTTACAGATTCTTAGACCCACAAGAAGCGTTATTTTGTTAGCAAACACCTAAAAAGTAATGCAATGTCTTTGAGCCTGCTTCTGGATTTCTGACAACTCTCCCCAAAAAGGAAAAAATAGTTCTGCAAGGTTGTGTAAGCCAAGCTTATATTTGCTTATGCATTTATAAATATAGAGATTTAAAATTGAAAGGCCAAATTATTATCAGGTTTGCATGGTACAGTATCTCATTTGGGATTCTTCCAAAAAAAAACAGACTTCTTTTTCTAAGCTGTTGCAAGTATTTGCAAGTACAATGAATTAAAATATTTGAGAGGGCTTCTATCAGAGCCCAGGGCTAGTTTGTTACTCTAAGTATTGTCTCTTTGTATAAATCAGAAGAGTGGACTACTTGCTTCTCTCACCTTTTCATTAAAATACCTATGGAAGCTGCCATTCTTTCAACAGCAGAGCTTGCTTGCCAAACCAATGGCTGGCAAATGGAATATACAACAATAAATGTTAAATCATCCCTTGTACTGCTAGGTACCTTAGTACACTGTGTGGAGTTCAGTGTATCTAGGAGTTTTATTTGCAGTAGAAGTCAGCATGCGGTAGGGAAAGATGTAAATTTACAACATGTTAGTTACTTCTATTTCCTTATGCAAGTAGTTCTTCAAATACTCAGCATGGGGTAGCTTTCAAAATGCAGCAACCAAAGTCTCATGGAGATACTTAGAGCCCACACAGGGAACGTAGCATTATTTTATAGCCTAGCTAAACGCTCACGAATTTTCTCCTGTAGACAAGCCACAGGATAATGTTGTGTTGGGTGCATTAATTATCTGTAGGGGTTTGTAGTCTTTAACCTTGACACTGTATGGCAAATCGACTTAACTCACCTATGAGAGATTATTATGAAAAGTTAACGGGGTTGCTTACTTGATGGTTAGATTTACCAAGGTCTCTGTTGTCATTCTTAGCCACAGGAGCAACAGAAAACATTGTCTTAGAAGTAAAATTAAATGCTTGAAAAACACGTTTGGGAGAATAATCACTTTTAACATAACATCATGCTTCCTCACATGTTTGATTGGCTGCGAATTTTCATGGTTTAAGCTGGAAAGATCTTACTGCTTCGTTAAGTTTTATTTCTCTTCAGTTGATGGAGGTGTGGCTTTGAGCAAGGAGAGATTTTTAGTCCTGCTTATTTTCTTTTAACCTCCAGTTAGAAAGACAAAAATGACTTTTCCTGAAGAGTTATTTGCACGTATATTGTTTCAAAGTGAGCATCATATTGTTTTACTAGGACGATCTACAATGTTGTAATCAGACGCATGCAGGCTATCTGATCCATCCAGATAAACAGTATAATACAGTTTTTGTCACAGGGCACAAGGCAATTCAGTGTGGCCAACATGTTAATGTCTTCAAGCTTTGATTAATGCAGAAAGCAAAGGTAGGAAAGGACTCTGAAAATACAGGTTTATTCTAGAAATTTAACAAACTTCTTTCACTGTTTCAGACTGATAGATATCTGAAAATAAAGAGGAAAAATAAACTTTTAATTGGAGTGCAGCAGGAAATATTAAGAAGCACTCTTTATTACTAGTTTCATCCATGTTAGAAATTATACCCTCTCCAGAGTTATTTGAAGTAAGTGTCCTGTTTAAATTAAAACGTGTAGGTTCCCTGTCCCCCTAATGGTGAACTTAAACAGCTAAACATGCTGCTAAACACTCTTATCTTTCCTTTAACTGGTCTCTTTAACTGTTTGGAGAATCAAAAGCAGTTAAAAGTATAAATCAAAGTTGTAAGTGGCAAAGGCCAGGTGAATTGAGTTCAAAACCATAGGTCATTGGTATTGAGATCCTGTTTTGGTATGGGACAAGCTTCACAACATTAATCCAGGGTAAACATGCTTTTTAAAGCATGGAGAAGAGGGGAGCTGTATTCATTTCTCAAAATCACAGATATAAGTTAGTAAGGGAACCAACTAGGGAAGGCGCCTTGCTGGACCTGTTGTTTGTGAGCAGAGAAGGACTTGTGGGTGATGTGATAGTTGGAGGCCGTATTGGGCACAGTGATCACAAAATGATAGAGTTTTCAATTCTTGCAGAAGGATGAGAGGCCAGCAGAACTGCTACCTTAGACTTCTGGAAGGCAGACTCTGGCCTGTTTAGGAGCCTGGTTGACAGAGTCCCTGGGGAGGCAGTCTTGAAGGCCAAAGAAGTCCAGGAAGGCTGGATGTTCTTCAAGATCTTAAAGGTGCAGGAGTGGGCCATCCCTGTGTGCTGAAAGATGAGCTGGCAGGGAAGGTGACCAGCCTGGCTGAACAGAGAGCTTTGGCTGGAACTCAGGAGAAGGGAAAAAAAAAAAGTTTATGACCTTTGGAAGAAGGGGCAGGCAATTCAGGAGGACTACAAGGACGTTGTGAGATCATGCAGGGAAAAAATTAGAAGGGCCAAAGCCCAACTAGAATGTAATCTGTCTACTACTGTAAAAGACAATAGAAGTGTTTCTATAAATACATTACCAACAAAAGGATGGCTAAAGAGAATTTGCATCCTTTATTGGATGCAGGGGGAAACATAGTGGCAAAGGATGAGGAAAAAGCTGATGTACTTAATGCCTTCTTTGCCTCAGTCTTTAATAATAAGACCAGTTGTTCTTTGGGTATTCAGCCCCCTGATCTGGAAGACAGGGAAGGGAAGCAGAATGGAGCCCCCATAATCCAAGGGGAAATGCTTAGCAACCTGCTATGCCGCTTAAACACAAACAAGTCTATGGGGCTTCATGGGATCCAACAAAGGGTACTGAGGGAGCTGGTGGAAGTGCTCACCAAGTAATTTTCAATCACTTAGCAGCAGCCCTGGTAAACCGGGGAGCTCACAGTTGACTGGAGGATAGCAAATGTGATGCCCATCTACAAGAAGGACCGTAAAGAGGATCTGGGAAACTACAGGCCTGTCAGTCTGACCTCAGTGCTGGGGAAGGTTATGGAACAGATCATTCTGAGTGCCATCACGCAACATGCACAGGACAACTAGGTAATCAGGCCCAGTCGGTATGGATTTATGAAAGGCAGGTTCTGCTTGACTTAGTGGATGGGGGAAATGTTGTGGACGTGGTCTACCTAGACCTTAGTAAAGCCTTTGACACTGTTTTCCACAGAATACTCCTGGTGAAACTGGCTGTTCATGGCTTGGATGGGTGTACTCTTTGCTGGGTAAAAAAACCTGCCTGGGTGGCTGAGCCCAAAGAGTTGTGGCAAATGGAGTTAAATCCAGTTGGTGGCTGGTCACGGTCACAAGTGGTGTTCCCCAGGGCTCAGTATTGGGGCCAGTTCTCTTTAATATCTTTATCAATGATCTGGAGGAGGGGATTGAGTGAACCCTCAGTAAGTTTGCAGACGACACCAAGTTGAACAGGAGTGTTGATATACATCAAGTCCTCTGACTTCAGGCTGAAGAGCAGGAGAGCTTTTTGTTATGATTTGGGGTTTCCTAAACAAAGAAATAAACATATTTTGGTTTTGCAGTCTGAATACATCCCACCAAGTGGTCCAGAATGGCATAAATTTCTTAATCAGGTAATATTTCTAACATTATTCAGGCAATCTGGAGGTTATTAAGGTATTGAGTGGTAATTCTCAGTGGTCTAATCTCTTTTGTTTGCTTGAGGATTCAAACATCAATGTTCAACTGACATGTAAAGAACAACAGTGTCAGAAGTAGAACTGGACAAATCCAAAGACAAATGAAATAAAACCTCGCACATGTACATAGTCTAAAGAAAATAAAGTATTTTTGGAAGTGTTTACGATAGTGGAGAGGTTTGAATTATTACCACAGGAGCAACACAATTCTGAATGTGTGTTATAGCAACATTAACAAAATCATTGAGTGTTGATACAACTACAGTCCTCTCTGACTCTTGTCCTATGTTGCAGACTGAATGACCCAGCCCTGCTGAGTACCACTATCCTTATTCCCAGGGTGCCTGAATGAGGTTTCCCCCCACCTCCCCTGCAGTGTGCTGCAAGTGAGGGACTATTCTATGAGTAAAGGCAATTTATGATCACTTTCTGCGGTGTTTTGGTAGAGTTAGGAGGAGAGTGGAAGGAAGTAGATAGCTTCTGCGTCCATGGGATCAGCAGGAGGCTGCAAGACCAGGCAGAGCAGTGGGGGAGGAAGCATTGTACTGGAGTAGGTGCTTCCTTACTGCAGTGGGGTAATGTAGTATAGTATCCCTATGTCTGTAGTGCCGCCCTTGTTTGTTTAGCTATTATGAAAACTTCTTGGGGTTTAGAACTGTCTGGTAAGGAAACAAACAGTAATCTGACTAGTCGTAGAGCTGAAGTATTGAAGTATGACTACTGAAAGCATTAGTCACATCAAATACTGATCAGATAATCCCCAGAATGAAACACTTGCATTAATCCTTTATCAAATGATTTCAAATCCAGGGGCTTACTGTGGTTCCTTGTTTTGAATTTACTCTCCCTGGCCCCCATTTCTTTGGATGGAATTCTTTCTGGCTCCAGTGAAGGCCATATAACACTTGAAACTATGCAGTCAAAACAGTGCATTGTTCTCCTCCTCCTGACAAATCAGGACAGTTCAGTTAGACACACTCCTGTGAAACGTTTTGATCTGGGTTGAACAACATGCTAGCTTATATTGCAAAACCAGGCATAGAGCAAAGGGAGAAAGAATATTTTATTTTTTTTGTCTGGTGGGGGCTTTTTGGTTTTTTTGGGTTTGGTTTGTTTGGGGTTTTTTTTTTTTGGGGGGGGGGGGGGAGTGGGGTGGTTGCTGCATCATTTTCTTTTTTTTTTTTTCCTTTTTTTTTTTTTCCCAGAAAGACTGTTAACCACACTCATTCCCATCTTGTATGCAGATTGCTCCCAAGATCAAAACACAAATGACAGAAGAAGAAATGGCAATGGTTAGCTACCAGCCATGAGGTGACAAAGACAATTTTTTCAGAATAGTTTTCTCCAACCCAGCTACCAGGAAACTAGATGTTGACTTCCTTCTTGAAGAAACTGAAAGACTTGGCAAATATTTGTGATAATTAATCTCTTAACTTTATGAGGTACCTAAATACAGAAGTTGTTTCTGACTGTGTATTAGCTGACCATGATATTAATCATTCTAAGGCTGGAAATAAACTCTCATTGTTGGTACGCACTAGAAGACACACAGAGGTTTTCACAGCACTTGGCTTATCAATTTATTTATTTTTTTTTTACTACTTCACAAAGTCTGAAATTTGTTGTAGGATTCTTCCTCAACTAAGGGTTTGGTTTCATTTTTTTTCCACTATTTTGGGGGGATGTCTGAACAAACTTTAATTCTTGTGAACTGGTGTGAATCCTACCTTATTTTGGGGGTTGTTTTTTACTTTCTTGTTTAGCTTGGATCCAGCAGCAGGAACCCAGTGCTATAAAAATAGCATTCCCTCTTTCATCAGCAAAGTGAGTATAACAGAAAGTCATAGCTCGAGAGACCTTGAATTGCAGCTTTCTTCCTTAACAGTCAAGTTGAAATTTTGAAGCTGTGTTTGGCCATCTGATTGTTTTAGAGTGCTCTTCCTTGTTTTCTGCTGCACTGCATCACATCTTAGTGGGAAATATTGTTGCAACTCATAGTTTGAATACTTCAGTTCTATTATGGTTGGTGATATAGTCAGTCTGTGTTTTGCTCTTATCTGCAATACTGGTTGAGGCTTGTAACTTGTCTTGTATGTCTGTGTTTCAGCATAAGACGGTTTAAGACTTCCTTCCATGATTATTCAAATGATGTATTTTTTTTTTCCAGTCAGACTCTGCTCTAGCTGCTATGTGGATGAGCACAGGTGTGTCAGTTTAAAGCTACTGAGGGGCAGGGAGGGGCTCACTGCACAGGGATTAGAGAGATTACCTTTCTCTTTATGTAGCATTAGAAATGCCTCAGAGCTTCATGCTGAGTTTCATGTCCAATTTTTGATATTTTCTTTCAAGAAAGGCGTGGGCTACCTGGAGGCAAATCTGTGAAGGTCTAAGAATAGTTAGAAATCTTGATTATATGACTTATCAGAAAACATTGAAATAATTTAAGTTCTTTAGGAAAAACAAAACTAGAAAGAGGCACCATGATTATCTTGAAATAACTAAAAACCTTCTGCAAAAAATGAAGTACAGCATATTCCCTTCATACTTCATTCACGGAGGCTTCAGGTTCAAGATTAAGAAGCAGCTTTCTGATGGTAGGGACAACTGAGAACTATAACAGGTTAATTTATACAGAAACAGAATCATCATCTGTCATTTGAAATTATTAAAACCAGATTAGCCAAAATTTTCCAGTAATTATGTAGCTGTACTTGATCTTGCCCAGGGGTGAGAAAGTGCATTAGATGGCTAGAGGAACCTCAAGATGACTTATGTTGCATATGCACTTACTGGTATCAAGCAAGGAAAAGAAAAGAGGAGTGACCAGGTTGCTGGCATTGGAGGGAAGCTTTCCTGACTGGACCATAGTCACCAACAAAGGCCTAGATTTCTGGTTGTCATAACTCACACACAAGTCAGAGCATAGAGTTGTGCAGACCTCCAAGTAACTTGTAAATTATATGTAAAAATGAAATTGCCCCCACCCACTGTACATAGAAAGTGGTGTGTGATTAGATCAGTTCAAATCAGTGCGTATATCCTTTAGCAATTTCTGGAAGAATTGCTATAAAATATACTGTAGAAGGGTATGTTGCAGTTTTCCAACATGCAGACTAACTGAGCTAAAATGGGTGTTCTCCTTTCTAATTTTTATTAAGTTGTGACCCTGGGAGCAAATAGAGTTTGATTCATTGTACAGGGCAGTAAGATTTAATTAGATAATTTCTAAAGGGTTTTTTCCTCCCATTCAAGTATTTTCCCACTGTTTAATGTCTGTAGGGTTTGTAGAACACCTATGTAATTCTGCATTATACTATATTACTCTTTTTTTCTCTGAGCCTTGTGGATTTCATGTACACATAGACAAAAGGGGATCTAATAAATGATGAAGCACAAAAGAAAAAATCACATCTTTATGTGACATCTTTGTGTATCTCAGTTTCACACTTTAGTTAACTAAACAAAAAAATGTAAAAGCAATGGACTGCAATGACAAGGGCTTTTTCTTGTAGTATGTGCAATTTTCAACTTTGTTAGGGCAAAATAGAAAATAGAGTAGAAAAACTGTCCATGTGAGTGCCAAAAGAGTCTGCTGCAGCAGGCAGTGACAATTAGCTCTTCAGTTTCCCTGCACCATTGAAAAAGAAGAGATGAAGTGTTTCCTGAGAAATTCATAAATGGTAGCAGCTGGGAGAATTGCTGTGACTCCTCTTTTAGCTCAAGGACCATCACTGGGAATGGGATTGCTCAGTGATTCCCTTCTCTTAACAGAAGGAAGCTTTCAGTTCCAATTCTGTTCCTGTCACTTTTTCACTACCTGCTGGTAGAAAGACCACAACATGTCATTGTGACTGATACCTCAGGAATGAGGCAGTTCCAAAGATTGTTGTGTTTCAATTTGCTAAATCTTATGGACATGAATTTTCAAAGGAGCCTTATGCACTAGTGCTATAAATGTGATACATGTTCATTAATTGCCAGACAGTTATTGGCAGATAAAAAAGTCTCTGCTTCTCCCACATGAGAAAACTGTGTATGTTCTTCTGTTTCAGGATCAAAAGATGAAGAAGCAAAGTCTTGGTGGTGTTTTAAAAAGATAACTTTAATCAAGTGTCAAATGGATATCCAAAGAAGAGAAATATCAGAATAAGGCTATTGGAACTACTTATGTTCACTCTCATAGTTGGACTTACATTGTCAGAAGTGGTTAATTCCCAGCAGTATGGGCAAAATCAAACTTTGCTGATCCAAGACTGAAAGCAAAATATTGGAGGCTTTGGAGGGAGGAGAGAATGCTTTTCCTCCCTTTATTTTCAACCGGGCAAAAGTCATCATGTGCTTTAGGCAATCCTGCTCTAGCAGGGGAGTTGGACTAGATGATCTCTAGAGGTCCCTTCCAACTCTGAAGATTCCGTGATTCCGTGATTATGGTGACAGGAGCAGTGGCAGGTGCAGAAAGGGAAACAGGAACAAAGAAAGTGTTGCTAAATTTAGTAGTCCAGAGTAGAATCATATGTAGCTGATCCATAGCTTTAATTTCTTTCTTGATTTTTTCCAATTATTTTCCAGAATAACTGTGAGACTAGTGCTTTGCTGCCCTTGAGAGCCCAGCCTCCTTCAGACACACTCCCTCTTCATTCCTAGTCTTTCTTCAAAATACCTTCTGCAAAACTTACGAATGTTAGCTGTCTTTTACACAACACAAAGTTATCTGCTGAGAAAACTTTCTTTCCTCTCTTTCTCTTGCGATATATATCCAAATATTTCTCTTCATGTTTCACTGCTGCATGCTTATCTGAGGAGAATGTAGGAGCAGCCCTGTAGGGCAGTCCGTGTATTTCCAATATTGCCCCACCGAGGAGTTGCAAAGCATTGTCATTTCCCATGGCATTTGGCAGAAAGGTATTGGAATACAGGTCTCTTTATTGTAGAATGATATGGCTGTTGGATTGCTTCGTTACATCTCCTTGTAATTATTAAAGTTACTAGGGCTGCCATCATTTCTTTTTGGACTGTTACTTGCCATCCTCTTAAGTAGTGGTACATGCAGGATGTGCAGCATGCAGACACACTTAGTTTAAATTACAAAATTTGTACTGTAAGCAAAAAACAGTAGAACTGAATTATAGAAATTAACACTAACAGAATTGTGACCTGGAATGACCTACTTTATCCCCTGAGCACTGTTGTAACTATACTCTTCAAATAAGTTTTCCAGGCTCACTTTAATTTATTCCATCAATACAGTTCCAACTGCATCGTTTGGGACTTGATACTGGCATGATCTGGTTCTCACCCCTTAGGTGCTTTCTTCTTTTCTGATCATCTTCCTGTGATTTGTACAACTCCTAGTACTACCCCTACCTTTTTTTTACTAACCTAGTTACTTGTGCTTTAACAGCAAGAGAGCAAATTCTATTTACTGAAATAGACATAGAAAACAAACCTTTGTTTTAACAACTAATGTAATTTAGATTTTTAACAGGAGATGCCTGAAAAATCAAGGGAACAGATCACCCAGGGCCTGGAAAAAACTTATCACATCTCTTACAGACCTACAAACAGTAAATCATTTTTAAACTGGTTTCCAAGTAAAGGTTTGGGTTTTTTCTATGCTGTTAAGTCCATGATTCTCTTAACTTGGATAGATTTCACAGCAAAATGCTGTTTCTTGTTAAAGAGGCAAAGGGCCTCTAAGGGGTCATTTCAATTTCTACAGGACCACTTGCTGGTTAATATGTGCATTTGGAATACAAAGGAAAATACTCTTTGTATGATGTGGGTTAGTGACAGTGATGAAAGACCAGTGGGGTTCTTTTAAAACTGCTGACTCTTTTGTAAAAAAAGTGTAATGATTTGTGAAAATCGTATCAAGGGGTAACATTAAGCAAAGTCTTTCTAGCAGACTCTCATCTGTCATTCTTAGGCACCAGTGAAAACCTAGTTTACTATCTTGCTTTCAATCTGAATGTCCACCTGCCTTTTTAAGCATGTTGATGTAGATGGTTCTAGTCTTGCTCTGAAGCCTGCCAGGCTACGCCTCTCACACTGAAGTTGTTCAAACTGCAGTAGTGAACAGTAAAAGGGAAAGAAGAGAGGCTTTACAGCCCTACAGCCGTTTTAAATACAGCTTGCATAGAGAATTGCATAGGCTTTAAACGTCACTTGTATCTTGACACAGCTTCATCTCTGTCAGGATGCTATCAGCTTCCCTTCTCTTCCAGCAGTTTCCATCTGCCCCACAGCACCACTATCTCCATCCCTCTCTGTCTCCAGTTTCTGTCTTTTCTTTCCCACCTTTCCCATCTAACGCATGTGTCTGTGCTTCTGTTAAAGCCCAGTGCCACTCTCTTTGCCCTTAGGAAAGGCAGACCCAGGCTGCCCCATAACATGCCCGAGTGGAAAAAGATCCTCTCATTTCACTTATGGCTTTGACAAGGTGATCTCCTGTCAGGCACCCTCATGGTCCAGGAGGAGGTTGCTATATTGAATGATGTTTGGTTTACTGTGCAAATGCAGTAGCACAAAAGAGATGTAGTGGGAGCCGCCCCAAAACCCAGTAGTCAATGACAGAGCTGTACAGCAGGACAGGGGAGACCACATTTGGAGCAGTAGCTTTAGGGGGTTGAACGTCATCTGATTCTCCAGTGTATCCCTGCTCTGTCTCATGTACTGTCAGTGTTGGGCTACTAACTGCTGGAGTAGCTCTGCATAGCACAGGTCTTTCTCCAGACTTGAGAAATCTTTCTAGTTGTAAAAATTTCTGAGAGGATATCTAGCTCATTAGAATAACTCCTGAACAACTCAACTCAGGTCTGCAAAACACTTAAATTTAGCCCGACAAAGAGCTAGAACCAAGCCAGAAGGCAACTGGACTTCCTTGTAGAAAAGTCTCCTGTAAGAGTCAATCTGCTCAAGGAGATGTTGCTACTGACTATTTATTCTCTTGGTTATAACAGTATCCAGTAAATCCAACAGGAATTGAGGTTGCGTTGGCCAGAGAAGCTAGCAGTTGAAACAGCTACAGTAAAAAGTGAGAGGAGAAATGGGGACACAACAAGCAAAGCAGTAGAGGTAAGTCAGGCCATTGGTCAGAAGAAAACAGACTTTAAGCAGCGAAATTATTTTGATAGTTACACAGCTGACTACTCCAGAGGCCAGGCAGAAGAATAACCCTCTTCTGACCACAGCCAAATTCTTTAAAATCCTGTCAATGTGACCCTGGTATTTTGGCTCTTCAATAATCTGATTGATAACCATCTAGTGATGGCTGTCAGCAGAAGACCGCAGTGCACATGGGTGTGTTATGCTGTGTGCAGACTGCTAATCTAGGCAGAGAAAACGAGGTGCCACTGAAGACTGGTATCAGGCTTCAGTACAGACATATTCCAACACACCTATTCATGATTCCTCAGAAATACGTGAGAAGTGGGGCCACGTGTTTAGATGTGTATGCTCAACATTTGCTTCCATGCCATTTGCAAAGACCACTGGAACTGCTGGCAAACAGTAAAGTTTTGGCTGGGAATGCTGTATGAAGGGAGATATGAAGTGTATATGAGAGCATGTGGAAAGAAAATGTGCTAAGAATGTCTGTAAACCATGGAAATTTCTTCTAGATGCTTGATTTCTGGTTTAAAAAAAAAAAAGGTCTTATTTAAAATCTGGTTTATATGTCAGTGTTTTTGCCCTTTGGTTAGCCACTGCACATCAGGCTGACTGCTAGCTTTCAGTCTTTCCTGATTTACAATGGACTGAAATAATCAGAGGGCTTTTTTCTGCTTCTAGGCACCTTTCCATTTATTTTGTTTTGGTTTTTTAGGGATGCTTTTTCTTTCTGATTCTAGTGCTCACTTGTATTCTGTCCTTAAAAAGCTTTTTAATGCTGTTAAGCCCTCCCCATACTCTTAAGTTTGAGACTCTTGTGAACAATTCTAATCACCGGTATTTGGTACCTTGGAATACACAAGACAAAATGAGCCATTCAAAAAACCACCCAATGAACCCTGTAATCATCATAGTGGATTTTATTACTGTACATCATTAAGATGTGAGAAAAGCTGGCAAGCCATTATGTTATTACTTGAATTATAGCTGAGTAGATTTCATTTGCTCCTAAATGCCAATTGTAAAACAAAAAGTGGATTCCTTCTCTCTGCCTGTAACTAGGCTCATTAATCTCAGTAGGATAGGACTACGAAGGGCCTGTTCAAAGGAATCATACATGCTGTTAAAAACATGTGAAAGGTTTTGTCTACCCAGTGGGAGTGTTACCATAATTCTTCTTTTTGCCTATTTATGTGTAACGTTACAATGCTACTTTTGAGCAAACTAATTCAGCTCTTCCGTAATTCAGTGCATCAAATCCTAAATGTTTTGTTTTGGTTTTTTTTCCAAAAGCCTGCATTTTCAGTAATATTGTAAATTTACAGTATGATTTTTCTACTCATCTAAATTATTCCAACAATAGAATTTGGAACATCTGACCTAAAATGAACATTTCAATTTAAAAAAAAGAAAAACTGAATGAAACTATTTGCAGAATACATGCTATGACTGAGATGAATAGAGATACTTTTGTGCTCAAACACCGAAAAAGGTCATAAAACTAGGTTTCAGCTCAGATTTCAAAAGTAGGTGATGGCTTTGTGTTCTTCCACTTTTGGAGGTGTTGGAATCTGGGGGGCCTTCCTGGCAATGGGGTGTAGGAATCCTAGTTGCTAAAGTAATTCTGAAATCCCACCTATTGTCAGTAGTCAAAATAACCCAACCAAACAAAAAAACACCTTACAGAAATAGATAGTGAGCATTACTTGGAATTTTAATCAGGGAATACAATTCTCACTGGCATTGTAACAGTATTTAAGGAACAATTTCCAGTGAGTGGTTTAATTTTGCTGGCTTGTTCATCAATAACAGAGTTCAGTGCTTTCATACTGTTGATCAAACTACCTGATAGTAATTAAAATGGTCTACATAGCAGTCTCTAAGATGTTACGACTTTCAGAGGCTGAAACAAGGCAGTTCTGGAATAAAATTATAAATCTGACATAAAACTTTAATGGAGGCAGAGAGCTTTCTCTCGTGTTTCTCATTACACCTCCAGAAAGACCTTGGATTACCAAATGAAAATTAAGTTGTTAGTGAGCTTGTTTAACTTTCATTGAGTCTATTTTAGTGGATTTGTTGTTAAAATAATAATAAAAAAGCAATGTGATTAGATTTCCTAGCATTAAACCTCTTCTTTTTTATTTTATTCTTGCTAGAATTATCTTGAAAAGAAACAATGCAGCGCTCTGAACTCCCAAGTCTATTTCTGTATGTGCAGATGTCATTTTACTGCCCTTATTTAGCAACTGCTGCTTCTGCCGGAGTACCACCTCATTCAGGACATGACTGGGCCATTGAAGTGGTGTTTGTGCCAATCCTCGTTTCTTCCAGAAACCTCATATTTGAGAGATCACATGAGATATCTTGCATCATGTCTTCATCTACGTTGTGGGACAATGCAAGAGAGATGAAGAATCCTTCCCCGTTCTGTGTCCCCGGTTCCCTTGGTGCACAAGGGAATCAACGAAAGATCAGTGTCAATGCCTAGAAAAATGCAGTGCAATGGTGGGGAAAAAAATGAGGCTAACCACCAGCAGACGCTGTGATATGCCATACGCTTGCGACTTTGCCATGACGTTGCCCACTTCTCCGTCTCCTCACAGTGCTCCTGCAGAGGCTGGCTGTGGGGGCACAGGGTGTATTTGGGGTACGCAAGGGGTTGGGGGTGTCCCCAGGGTGGTGCTTATGCTCTGCCCTGGGGTGTGGGGAGCAGCATGCCTAAAGCAGAGATGATCTCTGGTGTTTTGCTAGAAAAGGGGGACAAGAGAGAGCTCTTCAGGCTCTTTGCCTCACCTTGCGGTTTAACCCTAGCTGGCATTTAAACACCACGGAGCTGCTCGCTCACTCCCCCCACTTGGGATGGGGGAGAGAATTAGGAGAGTAAAGGTGAGAAAACTCAGGGGTTGAGATAAAGACTGTTTAATAAGTGAAGCAAAAGCCGCCCACACAAGCAAAGCACAAGGAATTTATGCACTGCTTCCCATCTACAGGCAGGGGTTCAGCCATCTCCAGGAAAGCAGGGCTCCATCGCGCATAACAGTTACTTGGGAAGACAAACACCATCACTCCAAATGTCCCCCCCTGCCCTTCTTTCTTCTTCACCCAGCTATATACGCTGAGTATGACATCACATGTAGGGAATATCCCCTTGGTCAGTTGGGGTCAGCTGTCCCAGCTGTGTCTCCTCCCAACTTCTTGTGCATCCCCAGCCTGCTCGCTAGCAGGGTGGTGTGAGGAGCAGAAAAGGCCTTGACTCTGTGTATGCGCTGCTCAGCAGCGCCAAAACCATGCCTGTATTATCAACACTGTTTCCAGCGCAAGTCCAAACCGTCACCCCTTACAAGCTGCTATGAAGAAAATTAACTCAACACCACCCAAAACCAGCACACGTGGGCAGACCAAGTCCCAGTCTCAGCAGGGAGCTGGAGCTTGGGCCACAGCAGCAAGCGTTCATATGGAGAGGGCCTTTTGGCCTCCCCTGCAGACAGCAAGAATAGAAGAGGTGCTAGATGGCTGTCGTGCTATAGGCATCTCACTTCTGAGTGCTTTGCATCAGCACATTGAGGCATGGCACTGGGCCTAACTTGAATTTATTCAGCTTGGTGCAAGCCCAGGCTGGGGGATCATCTTTGCCCTGTGTGGCTTGCAAACAAAATAGGTAGTGAAAAAGGGTTGGATGCAAGACCAGTATCAGTCTTCGGATGATCAAAGAATAGCACCTGGATTCTCCCGCTTTCTGGTGCCAGGCACCAGAGCTCCTTATGCCTCCAGGGTCTCATAATGCTGTAATTGCTGCAGGACCTGTGGCTCAACGTCCCATGGCACTCACTGACTTGGACAACCGAAGTTCATACTGGAAAATGTGCAGGAATTCATTCCTTCAAGAGACTCAGTTTTCCCTGCTTGCAGCCATTAACCCTCACAGCTGACTTTTTTTGCCTGCAGCGTGGGAAGAAGAGGGAAGTTTAATGTCAGTTTTCTAGATTTATTTTTAGTTATGGTCTCTCTGTCCGTATGTACCTAATGCATCCTCAAATGCTGCACAGAAATTGCCAAGTCAGGACATAAAGGTTAGCCAGATAAAGACAGGCTATTGCATAAGAAGTCAGTCTTGGAAGGTTAACAGTATTATTTAAATGTCATCCAATTTAAGTAAGACATAATGACGGCTACAATGTTGTGATATTCGCATACCTCTCAACTTTTGTAAACTATACATAATAAATACAGGGAGACTTACCTTATTATTTCAATGATAATCATATTACATTTCACGGGACCTCATTCACCCTAGTTCTGGATACAACTGGATCATAACGTTTGCCCTCAGATGATGCTGGAAAACTTCAGGACAGTAACACTGTCCCTCATTCCACCCTCCCTTGTCTTCTGCAGGACCAGGTTGGGAATGGAAGACTTCATCTGCATCAGACAGTACTGTCAATAGTCTTTAACCCTTGGCCTTCCCGGGAACCCACTGCTGTCCTATTAGTAGGTATTACTATTATAGTTCTTTCCACAGGGAGCTAAGAAGACCTTAGAATAGTTTCCCTTTCTCATGAGTGTAAGTAGAGTATATATAAATATATATTTATTTATATAGGTACACATTTTTATATATATGTGCATATATACATATATGAATATAAGAACTAGGAGCAATAATTAATACTACTGGTTATCATTTTCCCCTATGTTTTAGGTAATTGCATTAGTCTTGAGATCTTCTTTGCTTTGTTCTAAGGCATAAAAATGGCCTGCACTTTGAGTGAGCTAGAGGAGAAAAAAGAGAAAGGAGCAGAAGTAAATAATGGTGATACTAACATACACACATCTCCCCTCTACATCCACTTCTTTTCCAACTAGCTCCACTACTGAGTATGTAACAGGTGCAGAAACCTTGCTGATAGCTTAAACAAGCATATGGCAATGAAATATTGTTGGAATGGTATTCACAACAAACTCTCTCTTTTTAAATTATGTGTTAACATCACTTAGGTAAGTTGCATGTCCACAACAGTGCACAGGAAATAGGTGTCCGAAAGGGATCACAGCATTCTCAGCACCAAGATGCTCTTTTCTATTTTGCATGAATCTTCGAGTCCATACAGAATAATCTATTTATTTTTTTTTTAGTATCTGCATTTTATGTCTGTAACTCTGACTACTTCTAGTCCTTGACTAGTTTAAAAATGTATGCTTATGGTCCTGGGATTGCCTGCAACTGCCTGTATCAAAATGCAGACAGTTTCCCAGCAGCTAACCAGCTTTTAATTAATGCATTTGAGCAGTGTCTGCTGACAGTTCCTTCCTCGCCATTTAAAGTTATGTGTATTTTATTGGAAAAACACTCTCCTTGCTGTTCATTAGTCAACAGTGATTTATGAAGGATGTGAGTGCCTGTGAGAAATACACAGTTCCTGATTACAACTGACACAAAGTTTGTGCCTACTCAAATAGAGGAGTTTTGGGAATTTGGCAGTGCATTTTTTTGTTTTTACATGAATACATGGGCAGTAGAACTGAAGAGATTAAGCTTCTTTGACCGTGGGACATTTGGGGTGATTCCCTGCAGGCAGCCTGTCTGGCAGAGGATTGCAATACTGGCCAGTTTATTCATTTAAAAGGTAAGGCTTGGAGCAGGGTTGCTGGTTCCAGGGCACTCCTGCACTTCCTGCAAGCTCCCACATGGTGGCAGAGACAGTTCACGCTAACAAACTTGTTCATCCGGCTGCAGGTGGGAGAAAACCTGACAATTTTATATCTAGAAACATCCTACTAACTAGCTATGGGATTGTGGCAAGCATGCAGGGGCGCTGCCTTTGAATGCCATCCTCTGTGTGCCTTCTGGATGCTCCAGCTTCTCCTTGCAGGTACATAACACCAATGCTAGCTTTCTTGGGACAAATTTGCTTTCAGAAATGAAATGTTAGCATTGCTTTCTATACAGCACCAAATTTTCCTTTCTCCTTGTTAAAGTTTTTAAACCTTAGCTGCTTTCTTACAGTTTGTGCTGTTGCTCTGTGAATGATGTCAGCAAGTAACACGGAAAAGAAATGAGAAAAGAAACTTCTCTAAGTTTCTAGCAGAGGAAGAGAAAATTTACATCTAATCCTCTAAAAGTTGAGATGTAGGAGAGGCATGAATGTGTTGTATGTAGTCTCAAAAGACCTCACATCAATAGGAGCTTGCATTGATTCACTTCTTTGCAGTGTCGCTGTGTACTGATGCTATGGCACGAAGCAAACACTGCATATCACCAATCCAGCATGCTAAATGTATTTTGTGGGTCTGTCTGCAGCCATCCCTCAATGGTGAAGATCTTAAGGCTTGAGAATATATAAATTCATTTCCTGTATCTTTCTCAGCAGCAGGAAGAGAAGGATTGATGTACAGAAAGAGAAAAAGAAAGTCACTAAGAAGTAAAACTTGAGCTCCTAAGAGACTTTCTTTTGGACTTCATGAACTTACACCACAGGCCTAGTTTCCACCAATGTACCTATGAGGACAGTTTGAGAATAGGCTGTGAAATTTATGACGTTGTCTTGTGCTGTACAAAGTGCCAGTAAAAAAAGACTGAAAATTTCTGCATCTCTCCTCGAGGTGAGAAATGCCCATCCTTTCCCTGCATCTCCTCTTCTCTCTGTAGTCCTTATGTTAAGGAAATAAGCATTGGTTTGTATCTTGCCCAGAAAGATCTCCTTGATCCTCTGGTACATTTATGAGGGAAGAACGTCTGGCCTTGCTCTTGGGTTCCTCTATACACCTGTGAAGTCACCAAGAGCAGAATCTGGACCTGGTAGGGGTTTTGTACCAGCTTTGCTCGGTCATCTCCCACCCCAAGAGAAAGATGTGTTAATGCTCCTGCCTTCTTGTTCCTGCCACTTGGCCCTCCATCAGGAAGGTAAGGACATGTTTCCACCCACCCTACTGAGCCCACTGCCACACAGGCCCTTGGGACAGTCATCCTTGTCCCACGTGGTGGTAATGATAGAGGGAAAAGGCTGAGGAGAACAGGGATGGTGAAAGAGAGGAAAGAAGAAAGATCAAACACTTGAGCAAAAATGAGTACAAAAAGGCAGAGTATAAAAAACCCCACCATCAAAACAATACTGTGACACAACAGAGAGGCTGAGGAGAATCTTTGTTCTTGCGAGGTTTTTGGCATCCTTCATGTGGTTTCATTTCACATGAAATATTCATGTGCCTAATAATGTGACTTATTGGTGGCTAAGGAGCTATTTTTCCTTCCGGGGAGACTTTTAAGGGTTAAAAACTTGAAAATATTTCTAAACTGCTAATTAAAAAAATAAAAATTGAATCAAACTCTTCTGATTTTGAAATATTTTTCCATTGCATTTTCTTCCAGTATTAACGAGCTGAAATGTCTAGAGAAGAAGTCACAGGAAAATAAAATATTTCTTTTTGAAATTGAGATACTGGGACATACAAACTGGGGGTGTCTTGTTTGTTTTCGTTTATTTTTAAATCCCTGTATAATCTAGAGACTCATTAAAAGTCATCTTTTCCCATCACCAATTCTGTCAACTCTATTAAAATTGTTTTGTCACCAGATACCTGACCAGCTCTACTTAATTAACACCCTGAGCCATTTTAAGATTCCCCTGTATTTTTGATGCCCATAGTGCCTTAAAAAGCACGGTTGTTTCTGACACCTCTCTGAGTGGGATGAGTGGCACTTTCAGAATACCCTGCTCTGCTGAACACCTTTGTATCAAGGAGGAATCACAACATACCTGGACTTGTATGCCAGGTTTGGCTTGCTTGGCTCGCAGGCTGATGGGTGATATCTTTTCACCTAAAGCATGCGTCCGCTTTACAGAGACGTATTAGTACTTGATAAACGTGGAAGTCCCTGGACTCAGGTATAGAGAGCAGGTGACAAGAGGGAAAGTGCATTCTAACAACTGCTGTGATTTAATGAGCATTGGGCAGTTGAGCTGCTACAGGAAGGGATCAAGCAATCATTTTATATGAAAAGTCACTGTGAACTTCCCCACTTTGCTCAATCTAAGGCTCAATAAAAATCTTAATCCTTGAACATTCAAGGGGGCAGATTGGCCTCCTAAAAGGGGAGTGAGGAAACAACCTTGTGACTTTCTGCACTGAACAGCTGGCCATTCCTGCTATTCTGGGCAAGAACAACACTGTCTTTACTAAGGTAAAACCTGACTTAATATTAAGCCTTGTGTTGCGTGAAAGGGGCAAAGCGGTTTTGGCAGAAGATAAACCCCCTTGTGTTCTAACACTCCTCACCGAGGTGGGAGGCTAGGTGCGGCTAGGTTTAAATTCTGAGTGATGCCCAATTCAGCACTAGCCGTCCAATCATGTTTAACATGCATTAAACTATTACAATTTGGATATGCTAATAGTGGACTGCACCTTCAGTCTAGTCATGCTCGTGAACTAGCACGGCCACTCTCGAGTCTTTGGTTGCGTTCAGTGAGAAACCGAAACGACTTGCTATTTAAACAACAGATATATAGGTTCTTAGGATTGCCGGTGATAAATACACTGTCTGCAAAGCACGTGCAAATAAAAGTATTGTTACATATACAAAATGCGCGACAAAGTTATAAATGATACAGCCTGGCTCTAAATGGAGAAAAGAGAGTCTCTAGAGAAATTTCTAAGTTTCCCGAGAAAGCACTCGGTATAATCTAAGTCTTACCCAAAGGCGTCCCTACGGGGGGGAAGAGAGGCTCAGCCCGTCAACTGATCCCAGAAGTCAGTGATGTAATTCTTCGCGATGGTGTCTTCCCTGGGTATCCCCTTTCTCTCGGGCTATTTTTATACTATTTTTTATCTTCAAGGTGGAGTTTGAGTGACTTTAGTCATACGTGCTTTTATCATGATTGGTGTAAAATTCTCTCGCTTCACAATTAAAGGTATAGTTTACGAGAAATTCAGGGCGCAGACTCAAGAAGGAGTGATCGCACCTTGGAGGCGGGTAGCCTTTGGGATTAAGGTGTGTTTTGGTATTATAATGACATTATAATGAGCAAAGTTCGCACAAAGGACAGCATTTCATCAGAATTTGACAAAATGTTCTCTCAGGGTAGTGAGCAGGCAGCTAATTGGCAGCTTATCTGTTTCATGGTATCATCCCGTTCCTGTATCTGCATAAGACAAGGCCACGGAATAATTATCTTCTGTCCCGTATCTCATGCAGCTTCACAAGTATCGTACAGAGAACTGCAGATGTTGCATTTTTTTCGCATGCCAGAGGCAGCTGTTTTCTACCTCAGAAGCCTCTTGATTTTATACTTTTCCTTAATGTGTGAACAATGCTGTACTTTCATATTTTTGGCCAATTTAGTAATTATTCCATACCTTGAGATACGTTTTTTCCAATTAACTTAGTCCAGTCACATGGGAGGTAACTGCCTTGTTCCTTCCCCATCTGTGGGAGAAGCCAAACACCAATATTGGAGTTAGTGCTTCTATTTAAGAGACACTAAAGTAACACTGTGGTTGGTTAAATTGATATCCGGTTGACATTAAATCATTAATTTTAGTATTTGTATAAATTATGGTGAGCACAAACTGAAATGAACAAACATAAAATAGTTAAGCAGAGGGCATTCTCAAAGGGCTAGCTCAAAACCTGATGCAAGCTGTCTCCTCTAGCCAAAGACACGTGCAAAGCAATAAGCCTCCGTCTGCCCAGCCCAAGGGACGGGACCCTGCTCCCAGGTCAACTCCCAGCCTGACCCCCAGGAGAGGCTGAATGCACGTCCCGGGCCATGGGTATTGCCCTGGCATCACCTCTCATAAAGTCTGAAAAGAAACTCAAAGGAAATAACGCAAAAATTCAATTAGAGCAGAGTGAAGAGGTTTGTCCGGTAAGCGACGAGCAGGTTTCCACCATCAAAATGACCCATTCAAACCCCATCTCAATCCTGAAGCGCCCTTGCAGGGATGTGCTGCTAGGACCATGCTGCAAATCTCACTGTTTTCCCAGTGATGTCTGAGGCAACATCTCTGTGCTGAAATTACAGCTCTCGATGTGCGCCACTCCATCTTGAGGGAAATTTCAAGGGGTGGGTTGTAACAACTCTCAGTAAATTTTAATCCACCTGTTGTTGTGGAAATTAATTAAGAGATTATGAAAACTCCAGTGTTTAGGGGTGTTAACTTGAATTGTTTCCAGCATGAGTTCATGCTCAGTCTACCTAACAAAACCAATGGCAGTGGAGATCCATTGTGCCTTGTGAAAAACAAGTACTCAGCATTAAACAGTTGGAAGGTTTTAATGATAAAGAGAATAGTAAGCATATAATTGCTGTCTCCACAGTGTCTGCATATAACACTTGAAATGTCTTGAATTACCATTGTGGTGAATTTAGCTATGAGAGTTAAAATAACATTGTTTGGTTTGGAGTCATTATGATGGAGACGTAGCTAGAATCACCCTACCCATCTATTCACATTTCACATCATATAATCAGTTAGAGACCATGTACATTTGAAGAGAAAGCTGGGTGCCGGATAGTAAGAAAAATAAAATAATCTATGATGTAATTCTGATCAACTAGCGTTAAAAAATGTCAAGTAATTTTAAAGAGGAAAGTGTTTTTAGATTAACACTATACATAAATCTCCACAACTTTTAATACTTGATTTACAAAGAGTACACAAAAGTAACTTTCTTCTGAACTGAGGTACCCGACACCCTGGCTATGTGTCCTAGCTGAGATCTGACCCCACACCTGAATGAGAGCTGAGTGATCCCCAAAATGTCTCCCCCATGGGAAAGAGGGACAGAGATGTGGGCCAGGAGGACTCCAGAGTGCTCTGCAGTCAGGTGCCTGATCTAAATGACTGGAAGATCAATAGCCCATCTTTCTACTGCAACTGATCTTCTTAATATCACTGTGACACCTAAGTATTATCTGGTGGAAAGTCTCCTACTGGGATAAGTCAGTAGAATTTTGCTTTAATCTGATTTTATACTGTGTAATGACTGCGCAACATTCAAGGCTGCAGACACATTTATTTAAATGAAACATATGTACCAACTTACAGTGATTGCCAGGAAGCCAGTGCAACCCACAGATTGGTGTTACAGCTCAAAGGTAGTTTGGGCTCCTTAAAGAGGGGAATACTTGAAAGGTCTCAACTTTTATTTTGACACCTTTAAAGGGAAATTTGGGAAATGTGTGTGAAGAGGCAGAGGCGGAAAAGGAGGAGAAAAGATTATTAAAACACCTAAAAGACTTTTTTTGCAGTGAAAGGAAATGGTTCCATTGATTTGAACTCTCTTCCCATTCAGCAGATAGATGGGAAGGTGAAAGATGTAAGTGGTTTAGCTGATAAGTAATCTTTTCTTGAGTGAATGGGTGGGAAAACTGGTCAGAGAACTGAGACATCTATTACGCTTCTACAGCTTTAGCTATTGTGAATGCTGCCAGTCTACTTGATGGAAATATGGAAATGATGAAGTATGAGGTACTTTGCATACATATAGATAATGCTATGTTGTACTCAGGCTTTAACACGTACCTTAAAACACGTACAGTCACTTGACAGGAGTAAGAAACAGCAAAAATTATAGAGCACCTAAATGAACTTTGAATTTTTAATTCAGGTAACTGTAAGGACAAATAGTTAAGAATTTGTTTAAGTCTCTAAGCACAGGCTTAAATCTAACCTTACAGGTTAGTGCAAAGAAGCTAAAGGTTTTACAGCTCATATACAATGTAGGTGTTTGCAAAACCTCAGTGCTCTAGGTGAAATAGCCTGGTACAAAGTGGCAAAGATTAAAATGTTCATTTGAAAACAGAAATTACTGCTTGTGAAGGGAAAAGTCTTTTGAGACTACTGTGTTCCATTCAGAAACAAAGTAAACTGTTAATAAACTCAGTCTAAATTTGACTTCTAGTTCCAATTAAAAAGAAAATTGGAAAAGGTTTGGAAAATACGATTTTTTAATTTTAAATTGAGCTTAAAGGTCAAATTCAGTTAAATTTAACACAGACAAATTACAGCAGAAAAACATTTTGTCCTGTAACATTCAATTTAATTGATACTATCCAGGTTTATGGTTTAGTAAAAATTCAGTGCTTTTTGGAAGGAAAGGGGTATCCTGAATAAGTTGCTATGAATTGCTTTTTGTTTAAGAAATTGAATTAAAACTCATTAACTGATAGGGCCACTAGGAGGCCAAATAACTTGGTGCAGTGGTTTAGTTCAGAGGGGGGAAAAAAGGAAGTTAAAAACTTTAAAATAGAGAGATGAGGGAAGAAGAAAAGGATTAAAGAGAAATAGTTAACTGATATGCTTTTGATTTGTTTCACATTCACTATTATTTGCGTGTCTCTGACAGTACTTTTTACCCAGCTATTGTCTTTATTATAGGCATTGTTCTGTGCCTCAGAAAAAGATGCCAGCTTTTGTACAGTGAAAGAAAAAGTGGATAAAACCAAGAGGGAACATAATGCAAGTGTAAAACGGACTTGTTCTGTGTAACAAATAGCAGTTTGAGCACATTAATTGCCAGGTTATTGTTAAGTGCTATGCGGCTACCGCTGAGATGCAGGCTTATCCAAGTGCGTCCACGTTTCAAACAGTTGGTTTGAGGGGAGACAAAAATTTCATAGCACCTGCCGTTTTCTGTGTGCTCTCACGTGTAGGTACAGAACTGAGATTACGATTTTGAAAGCCTGGTTCATCTGGGATCATCTAGGAATCTGCAGTTTAGATATTTACATGTAAACAAACTGCTTATTCTGCATGCAACGTAATTTTAAATATTTAAAAAAGAAAAGAACTGTGTTACTGTTCTGATACAAACCTAAGCACCTAAGCACCTAAGCATTAGCAAAAGTTTTTATTCATAACAGGAAAACATAGAAAATAATAGGTAGATAGTATGTAAAATAACTAGTTTCTGATTGTTTGGAATTGCTAACTCAAAAAGAGAAGTAAAACTATTTCTACTATATGTTATTTATAGCGCTGTGTTGTCTTTTTTACTTACCCCTGGGCCCGTACAGCTCTACATATGATTTCAGAAAATTAACACTTACTTTTACAACACATCTGTTCTCTAAATGAATGGCAATTTCAGTCATTTCACTCAATGACTGGTTTCATGGTATGGCTGCAATATTAATGCCAGGTATTTCAAGAAATAGCTGAATAACGCTGACATTTCTTGCAATGACCAGGTAGAGCATTCAAACGGTGTAATAGAATACTTGTCGCACCAGTCATTGCTCCGAGTGATTGAAACTCAGTCACTTCACAGAACAGGTTACACGTGATAAGATGCATATTTAGCCTCACTCCTTTGCAGTTTGTATCTCAGGTTGCATCCACCAAAGTTTATGGTTACTTAAGGCCAGATGGCTGGGCCCTGCATCAGTGTCATGGTACTATTCCCAGCCTCCTGACATTTTCAAGAGCTCTCAGAGAGAGGGAAGCTGCTCCATCTGCATCCTGCTCCTACCAAATCAAGTGGTTAGTTTTCAGCCAGATTAGCTCCCTCATCCAGTTTAGCTGTACAAGTCCAAGTGCCAGGCAGGGAGGGAGGGGATGCAAACACATGGAAGGGGAATTGCAGCGCTCAGGTAGGGTCAGGCTGCCAGGAATATGCGCTTTTGCTTCTATCCAAAGGGGAGCTTCAAATGTCTGAGAAAACAATGCTTAGTCTGGATAAAACATCCAGGGATGAGTGCACCTTTATGGCTTGGCCACCTGTCTGAAAAATACAACAGTCCAGACCTTCTGGGTTCTTGAACAAAAAATGGTCCAAACCACTTGTCCATGTTTATTTGCAGTGTAAAGTGCTGAATCTGTTCTTGTGGCAAGCATGTAGCAGAAATAATATCTGGAACAGGGGAGGATGCTTGAGAAAAACAAATGTTGCTTTTTTCAAATGTCTTCGGTGTTTTATTTGCTCATTTCAGCACGAAATAACCAACAAAAGCCACTTACCACCTTATTGTTTTCCTCCATCTCTTAATTATATGAAAACATCAGCACTTTATTTAGCCTTTAATTAGCATAATCCAAGTACAAAGTTCAGCCTGGGCAAGGACACAAGGATATTGATTATCTGTCCTTTCCACGAGAGTCAAAAATCACTTCTGTGCTGCATTTATTAATATATGTTCATAGCTATGGCATTGAAATCTATCACTGTGATCGACCTTTATTTTCAGGCAGTCAATAGCCATTGACCCATGCAGATAAATTACCGTAGTGAATTTTGCAGTTGTTTGCTCAGACTCTTATATCAATAGTTGACCTACTGAATGCTTATGTATTCATACATAAAAAAAAAAAATGCTTCTTTTTTTTTTTCCCTATCACCTACCAACGATATAAAAACTGCGCTCATAGATTCAAACAAATATATAAATAAGAAGCAGGTCGCAAATCACTTTGCTGTTCTCTGCTTGCACAGGGACACACGGTACCTTTCTTATTTCTACCTTTTGGTGTCAGCAAAACATCCATTTTGCTAACCTGAAAGGGAGAGAGAGGGAGTAGTGTTTCAAATAGCTGGTACTTCAGATGAGAGGAATATGTTATCCTTGGCTGCAAAAGAAGTCTCTTGGATTTTGTAGATCCCAGTAAAATCTTCCTGGGTGATCATAGACTATAACCTGGACTGCAACATTTTGGCCTTGATTTGAATCTAAACATACCAATGTTTAGATGTGATAACATTAGATTGCTTTCTCTGTCCTACTGAAGACCTAGAGACCACCTCCAAATATGGGGTCTGAATCTGGCCTTTCCCATAGATTTTTGAGAGTTCAGAAACAAAATCTTAGTCTGATCCAGTTCTAATAATTTAAATAACTTCTTCGGATTTGAAAAAATCAAATAGTTTCTTAGATAGGCTTCCAATTTGCTTCTTTGTTACATAAAAATACTAAATTGCCAAGGAAGAAATTATTAGCAAAAATGATATGTCTGTTTGTTTCCTTTGTGTATTTGATTTGAAAAGGGCATGATTTTTAGGCAGCTTCCAAACTGTTTTCTGTTGTTGTTTCAGGAGACAAAGAGGGAGTCTTAGCAAGCAGGTGGCCTGGTTGTTACTGTGAGGAGCAACATGTAAGTTCAGGGGTGCAATTTCAATGCATGTCTTGTGCCATTGAGCTGGAAAATCTCTGAGATTCAATTTTAGCCTGTTCCCCCTAAAGTTATTGTTTGGAGGCAGAATGTGAGTTCAACAGATAAGTATTGTGCTTGTTGTGTCTGACGGGAGTATTATTAAATGACACGATTCTATAGAGGGTTTTGTGAGTTATTAACATCTTCTTTTCAGTTCCACATAAAAGTAATAGACTAAGGCTAAAAGATTTTTTTGCCAGAGATGCAAGGCAGATTGCGACTACAGTTTTGTCCTTCCTTTATACGTAGCTCTCCTCCCTGATATCCATAGTCGCTGTATTTACATTAGTGGGTTTTATTAAAGGAATAGTATGGTTTTGCAGCTAAGCTTACGTTTGGCTTGGCCCTGAGGTTACTAATCGATCTTAATAAATCTGGTCATCCTCACCTGGAGCCTCCTCCCACCTCTGCACCTGAGCCTAGGAGCCCTATTTCAGCTCAGCCAGGGGCCGGCAGTCCTGGCCTAAGCAGTGGTGTAGGTGTCCCTGTCTTTGCTTCCTGGAATGACCTTAGACTTGCATGATAGCCCTGTTGCCAGTCCTGTCTTCAGCCCTATCTCCTGCTGATACCAGCAAAAGGATTTTGAACAAAAAGTTTCTCCAGAGGACTTGGTTGGGGAGTCAGAAAACTGTTAATCTTATGAGTGCCACTGAGCAATGTTAGGAGCTCAAGGAGGTGAAGGTCATGCTTCTGGAGACCTTTGACAACTGGTCTTTGTGTGAGACCCAGTAGGTGTGCCCTGTTACAGAGAATTACAACAGATCTTTAGATGGAAATGTAACACCAAGCTCACTACATGCTCACCTGGGTCTGACATGATGACTAACCAAGTGATAAGTTACCTACTCAGTTTCCACCCTGTACTCTTAGTCCCTGCTACCATGTCAGCCACACATGCAGCCTTGCCATGGCAGTAGAGCCTTCCTAGGCTTTTCTGCCACAGTTCTGCTATGCATCCCTTCTCCCTTCTCTGAATGTTGTGGCTAATGAGCTGATGGTGTGGTCACCATGCTCCACAAAACAGTACTGCAGATCCCATCTCTGGCCCTCAAGCAGTAAGAGTGACAAGGTAGTGGGATGCAAGGCAGATTGTGGCTGAATTGATGAGCAATGTTAGGAGTTAGTGAGTCAGGAGACGTGGAGCTCCACAGGACAACAGCCATTTCCCTAAATGCCGGTAGCGGCTTCTGAAATTCCATAAGACGATGGGAAAGTCAGGGGTCTGCCACAACCAGCTGTGGTTGCAAAATTCTGGGATACCTTGCATCCTAAGGACTCCACTCCAGGCTCATCATATGGGCTCAAAACTTATGTCTGATGAACACCACCTTGGCAACAAGGACTGCCAGAGGCTCATGCTCTTTGTCCTTTTCCTCGGAGAGAAGGAGGCATTGGATGTCAGGCATTGATTCATTGAAGCTGTCTTGTAATAGTTGCTGCAGCCACAGAATTAAGGCCACCCCGCTGCCTCTATAGCACATTCCCAAATCAGAGTGAGCAGGTGGGAATGTTTCCCTAATGAAGAGAACATCAACAATGTTGTGGCTCTGAAGCAGGTTTTCTTCATTCTAAACAAGTAAGAGGTTAGAGTGAAGAACTTCAAATACTGTCATCTTTTGTTGTGTATAAAAGATACAGAAGAAAGAATATCTGTAAATTAGGACTATTTCTACACCACCTTTGCTGAGATGATCCCAGTAAGTTTGGAAGCTGGATATTCAACAGACAGTAGGTATCTGGAAACCTGCTCACTTATTTGCACAAAGAAGCAGAGTAAAAATTAGAAAAGGGGAAAAAAAGATGTGAAAATTGAATGAAGTGTTCATTCAGTTAAGCAGTCCTGACAAGAAGACAGACTAACAGGGTAAAAAAAATAAAAATAGTCATGTTTATTATTGCACAAAACCATAATATGATGGTATAGAATCCTGAAGATGAAAAGTAATGTTTCTTTTATGAGGTTTGTGTTTGTCAGTGGGACTGTGAAGGAGGATAATTGTACTTGCAGTAGCCAAGGCAATGAATAGTAACAAATTTTCTTAGGTTGTTAGGATTTTTTTAATGCTACAACCTACAGTATTTTAGCACTTTGTTTGCAAAATCAATTGAAACTTGCACAGTGAACTTTAATAGAGTCTGTTATGTCTTTGAGGGTAAAACCTTGTGCTTGTTCTCTTGTTTTCCTTATCTGCAGTCCCCTATCTTTCTCATCTCCCACAACATTGAGTGTTAGAGCCAGTTATGTCAGAAGTTTAATTCCTTCCGCTTCGGAATGAATATGAACTAACACAATACTTTTGGGGGTTTGTTATGCAAAATCTACGCGAATATCTTAGTGAATTATTCCTGTTGTATGGATCACTTGTAGATTACACACCTGTGTAAGTCACAGTTCATGACATACTAATCCATTAAATAAATCATGAAATGCTATTATTCTTGTTTGAATGACTCATGTAGTTAAGTAACGCAGCCTTTTAGAAATTAGCATAATGGAGACTTTTTTTCCCCTTTGGCAAAACCCAAGTGAAAATTGTCCTTTCAGTGGGTATTTGTGGTGGGAAATAGCCATGTTTGTATGAAGTAAATGCAGTATGGTCACGGGCACAGTACAAGTCACAGCTGACTTTATACTTCAGTCAAATATTTGTAGAGGAAATAGGTCTGCTATTTGCTTAGCCTAGCAGCTAAGGAATCCTGGTAGGATATGAGAAAACACTGCTATCCTTTCAAATGTACTGTGCCATCTCAAGAGACTGCAAGTGATCAGGACCTCTGTTTGTGCTTCATCTGAAAGACTGTTTCTACTAGTTGAGTATGTCTGTGTGCAAGATACCGACTCAAAGCAGGTCTGAAAGGCAGAGCAAAAGAGAACCAATTTAGAGGAGAGAGCATTTCCTACAGGTTCACCACTGTGCCAACTGCTTTCGTCTGCACTGAGTTTTCTTTGGAGATTTCCTGTAAAAGAAATAAACAAAACTCATTCTCACCGCTAACTTAATATAATTCAAGATGTTTCTATCGCAAAAAGTATAAAGTACAATTGGGTGTTCTAATCATAGTAAGTACTGTATAATTAGTCTTCCAAATGAATGTTTCCACTCGTCAGGATGACTAAATAACTTGTTGAGTAAAATTCTTAATTTACATAACTAAAAGCCAATAACAGCTTCATCTCCCTTCATCTGATTATATTCTGGTTTTATATCCACGTTTCATTGGCCACCTGCCACTCTCTAAAGGATAGGAGGTAATTAGAACCAGGGATAGTGCACTATTGTTATACTTTTTACAGCACAGATGCAGTTGGGTGCTATTATCGTATCTGGTACAATTTTGTGGATAACATCATTATGTCTCTGCTGCCCATAAATTTAATTGGAAATGTGAATCAATTGAAAATGCATTTTAATCTCTGCATCATAATACATTTTGCTTAATATAATGATGCTTCAAAGTTTTAACAAAATATGTTACACTGTGTGCAGACAGCAAATCCTCTATTGCCTCTAACTGTTCTGTATACACATACATGTGCACAGAATATTTTTTGCTGTGGTAAAATGATCTCCTGTACAAAAATACTGTTGGAAGTATACAGAAATAATGAAAATTAATATTAAATACTAATTATTGCTATTCTGACTTCTAGATTGCACTTCACGTGGATCAAGGGACCATACAGCACCATAGTATATAATAAATTACTGCAAGTAATGAAATTGTTTATATCTATCTATCTCTTTTCAAAATGACTGACAGTCAATCTTAAATGTTATATTTTACTGTAGTACTGTTGGGGTTTGGGTGGCTTTTTTTTTTTTAATTCAGCTACTACAAAACAAGCATAATAAAGCAGATTGTTCTCCAGAAAGAACTGTAAGAGCTTATTAGCAGAAAGACAGAGAAAATAAAGACCTTCTTTGAATGACTGCTAATCCCAGGTACAATTTCCTTGATATATTTAACATAGGTAATCTCTGATGTAACAGAGGCAAACGCTCCAACAGCCCCCGGATTCTGCATTAGTCAGTAGTGAAAGCTTTCTTTCAACCAATTCTCTTTAGTACCTAAAATGGCATTTTATAATCAATGCCTTAAATAAAGTTTCTGATAATCACAAATTGACAAAAATGGCCACTTGGCCCCATCTCTTATTAAATTATTTCTTGTTAAAAATATTCCAATAGTTTAGTTGTATTGGGGTACTGATGGATTAAACTCTTTTTCTTTTTCTTTTTTTTTTAAACTCTGGAGCTGGTTTGTCCTGAAGCTTTACTGGTTCTCTGGTTTAAGAGAATCTCATCTCTCTTTTCCCCCTCATAAGACTGAAAGTAAATGCTAAATTATGTGTGAAATTCCTGTCCTTTTTTACTTCCATCACTTTAAATCCATTCATGGCTGTGTTCTGTTGGACAGTAGGATATACTACAGCAATAACTGCCACTAATTAGGACTCTTTTCAACTTGTCTTTGTTTTCTGGATTTGTATTGTTTCTCCTCTCTCTGCATTGCTCTTTTTAAATTCTGTTGTGTTCATTACCAGTGCATGCCTTCTAGTTTTAGACTGGCTTTTCCTGGTTTTCGTGTTTTCAAAAGTGTGGAGGGGATGTCCACACTGTGTACCACAGCAGACCTTGGTGGTACTTTCTTCTTGTTGGATTCACTGTTTATCTTGCTCTGCACCTCTCGAAGAGTTGACAGATTACTCTTTGATAATAAAGATTACAAAATTGGGGTTAATTGTGCTTTAAAACATTTCTTACCTTCTTTAACCATTTTGGGGGCCCACGATGGAGAGTAAAACACCTTTAAAACTTTCATCCCCCAGAAGAGATGTAGGTCAGTTGTCAGTTTACTGTTGGGATAAAAAATATTGAACATTTGACTGTTCTGTATGGAGTAAAAGTTAACTCGGATGAACTCCACCGAAGAACCAAAATCAGGATTACAATTTCATAATCTCACTTCTTCAGTGAGCATAGGTGTGTCTACTCATGCTGGAAGGTGATAAGGTGATGAAAAATGGAAGCAAGAACTTTACATTGAGGTTAAGAAAAGCCACAAGGAGTGGGGTGCAAATTTTTTACTTAAAGAAAAAAAGGAAGAGCTAGAATTGTTCCTTAACAGACACAGCTGTGTCTGTTACAAGGTTGGTATGTTATGGAGAAACAGGTATTATATGCCATTTAACCAGCTTTACAAGTTCAAATGCCAGTACCAGCATTTGCTTTAGGTATAGCAGAAAGCCTACAGAGGATTTGACATTTTGATAACAGAATTAACGTTCAGGAGGAAACTTGAAGAAAATCTGCCTGGAGTTAGGTTCAGGAAGACGTATAGTGGCAAGAATGAGAAGGGAATGCTGGGGGTGTGGAAAGGAGAGGCAAGTGTACTGCATGAGGAGAACTTGCACAGAAGTTGTGCTACTATTTTAGGGCAGGGACGCACTTCATAAACATTAGCAGCTACTTGAGGCATATTAGGAAACAGTCATTTGAACTGTGGTAAATTGCTGATGATGACCTGGCTATCCAATAGACCATGCTAACCGAAGCAGTAATTTCTGGAAGGAAAATACAGGGAGGAAGGGGGAAAAAAAACAAAAACCAAACCCCATCAAAACAACAAAAAACCCAACCCAAAATGCTAATCTGATCATCTGATCTGAGTGGACTTGACCTGCGAAAGGTGTGTATTAATAAACAATAACTTGCATTGCTTGAGAAGACTTTCTTTCAAGGAGTCCTTTAGAAGCATATTGTGTGACTAAGCATGATCTGATGCTGATTTACATTAAAAAAAAAAAAAAAGACATGATAATTTTGTCTGAGATTATAATGTTTTTCTTAAAAAAAAAAATATAATCAAGTGTTGTGGGGTTTTTTGTTTAATTTCTGGTTGATATTTCAGAGGGGTACAATTAGTACCTCTTTACTTGTCTGTATCAATATCTGGAGATATTGAACAAGGCTTGAATGGATTTTCCCATCCCTCTTCCACACTGAAGAGAAACATTACCCATGTAGTTTGTTCACATGTTGATCGATCTGGATGAGTAACTACCCTAGACCCATTCATAGCCAAGGAATTATTCTTTCCTTTTATTGTGCAGAGGGTTTGTAACCAGTGGAGACTCTTCTATTTTGTGCACCTTTCTTTGCTTACCTCAGATATATCTAACCAAGCACTATACATTCCTGAAGTTGCTTCTATTAATCACCTGATTTCTCTTTGAAGATGTCTGGGGACTTGACATTATGGCGAATCACATTGATAACTCTTCATTCCTACTTTACTTAATTTGTCATTGACTATATTGTCATTTTTCTTTTCTTCTACTTCACAATCAGTTTGTCTCATTTTATTTTCTTCCTAGATATATTTTTTTTTCTCATTATTATCCCTTTTTGGGTTTTTGTTCTGTATCAAAATCAAAACATGTTTTACCCTCTCATATCAACGTTCACTTGCATAGCATTCTTTATCAGTGCATGCTCTTCTTTTAGACAGCTCAGCTGATATATTTTTGTCTTAGAGAATTCCAGCATAAAGAAACTTTTCTAATCTCTTCCCATGATTGTAGCTGAAGTACTCCTCTAGGTTTTTTACCTTCCTTACCCATAGGTTATGGCTCTGTATTTGCTCTTCATTCTCTTAGTATTTAAATTTTCTTCACTTCCATTTGGTCTTTTTCCAGTTGAACACTTCAGACCTTTTTATCCCTTCACCCAGTAATCGTGTGTGATGTTATTTATCACTCCCATATGTCTAATTAACCTGCTCTTTACAGATTTATGCCTCCTTATGGCTGAATTTTCTGCTTCTGATGTTGTCCATGTACGTGCATGTGGCTCTTCATACACAGATTTTTGAAGTTTAGGTATGCAACATATTCTTGATTTGTACCTGCCTTCGTTTGTTTTGCACATGAATGAGCTCATTTAAAACTAATTAAAAGCTAGTGCTTTTTGTATATAACATTGACCAATTTGCTTTAGCTGATTTGTGTATGCAGACTAAGAGTGTCAACTGCATGAAGTTTTCCCTCCGCTTCCAAAGGCAGAGTGCAAATCTTCTTTATAACCCACATACTTGGATAGCTGAAGATTTTTATTTTTTTCTTTCTGTTATGTGGAGAAAGTCCTCATGCGATACAGAGCTGCTGTAGCGACTTAACCCCAAACTTTTGTTCTGCCTTTGGCACAGAGAATGTTTCAAGGAAAGGGTCTTAACCATGATTTTCTTGAGTAATTTGAAATTTCTGCTGGAAATTACTCTTTGGTAACTAACACCGCTTGGGGCAGACAAGGACTTCTCGAAGGCTTGGCAGTTTTGAGATTGGGAGGTTATAATGACTGTTTAATAGCATCACCCCCTCTGAACTTTTATGAGTGTACAAATCAAAGGTAGGATTTTTAGGTGCCCAAATGTTTCAAGCTTCTCATCAGCTCACAGAGGAACTTGAGCTTCCCAGTAGTGAAGACTCTGGAACGTCCCCTTGGCTAATAGCAAAAGCAAGTATTCGACTCTTTCAGCCACTGCCCCTTTGTTTATTACACATTACTTACTGACTTTTTGGGGGTTGGGGTTGTTTTTGGACTTCCCATCCCTGTCGCTTCTAATATCTTCTTTCTATGAATTAAAGTTCGTGTTTGAAGACACGTGGTGAACGGTGATTTGTGACACCCTTTCTAATGTCACCTCCATTTCAGTGGGAGTTGAGAGCATTGGCAAACTTTGTTCTCTGCCATTGTGCTGTTGCACAGAGACTTCTGAAAGAAACAGCTGACTTGTGCAGATTGTGTCAGTGTGGTCCAGAATTCTGGCGTAAACATTATATATTTGAACCCCATATGACTGCTCTATCCTGCGTTTGAGAAGCTGGTTTACAAAACCTCATGCTTTCATGGAGAGGCCAGTAAACTGCTATCCAGACACAGTCTTTATCACACCTAATTTAATTTTTTTCATCCATACTTGTTGGCACGTGGTTAATTTGGCTTTTTAGGTCCCTATTGTGATCAGTGAAATTCCCTGTATTTCTCAAAGTTTTAAGTAGATCGTGTGAGGACCTGAAGAAACCGCTCCTGTTAAGAAATCAGCTGGAGGGTAGGGAAGAGGGCTCAAGAGAATCATCAGAAGGCTTCTTGAAAATTAAAGCTGCATGATACTGGTGATAGGTTTCTGTGCTAACTACTGTTTTTAGGTGAACCTGATGATAGCAGATTTTTCTGTGCTAACTACTGTTTTAGGTGAACCTGATAGCAGATATTATTTTTTTTTTACTGCTTTTCTGAAACTCTTATCTGCTTGCATGATAAAAGCTGACTTTAAATAGGACATACTACCTGCTTCTATCTGAGCTTTCTACCAGCTGACTATCATATTGCATATGGGCATTGTAGAAAATGGCTGTAGCAAACAAACATGGTATTCTCAATGGTTCTGCTCATTCAAAGGATTTTGCTAAATCAGGTAAAAAAAAACAATAAAAAAAACACACCAACCTGTGGTGATTAACCCTATTGGAGATATGTCTGTCCTCTGAGGATGAGTTTAAATGGCACAATTCCAAAGAATACCTAAAAGCTGGCATCATTCTCTAGAGCTGTTCTTCCAAACAATGTGTCATGCTCCTCTCGTTATGTTCGGTGAATGCTTTAAAAAGGTACTGAACCTGCTTGTACTTTCTGAAGACAAGCAGCAATGTTCTTTGCTGTCTCAAGAGGCAATCCACTGATACTTTCAATTGTGGTATGAAAAGATTTTGTTTCCAAACCTTTGTGTGGCATTAATGAGATCACCTAATTATTAAGTCCCTCTTAACATCCTCACAGAGTACTCCTACTTAAAAGAGTTTTGCAACTAAATGCGAGTTAGGTAAATACATCTGTTTTTTTAACTTTTGTAGATATAATTCAAGGTTAATAACTTACATCTACCAGTGTTGTAACAGAAAAGGACTTGCCTCTGCCACTATTTTATTTTATTTTATTTTATTTTATTTTATTTTATTTTATTTTATTTTATTTTATTTTATTTTATTTTATTTTATTTTATTTTATTTTATTTTATTTTATTTTATTTTATTGCAGCTTTATGGTAAAATCTTGCTCCAGTTTTCAATCAATACTCAGTCCTGCTGAAGGCCCTTTTTAATGACGTGCAAGAAGTTCTGAGACAAATCACTTCTACTGCCCGTTTTTACAGATTTCTTACCCATGGTATATCTTCTTGGTCAGAAAATGCACCAGCACAAAATCCCTGGTGAAGTTCCGTTGTTCAACAGCAATCTGAGACTTTCTGTTGTTTCAGCCCTCTCTGTTAAAATACTTGAATCGTGCAGTTAGCTTTAAATCGAAAAATTTGTAACATATACCAGGAGTCTGAGTCATAACTCCTAAAGTTTGTTTCTCAGGATAACACGAAGACTTTAATGTGTCCCACAAATTAACTTGAATTGGTGTTTTCAAAGAGTATGGAGGAGATGTGCATAGATTTTTCCACTAATTTCCACGCACTTCAGTGTATCCTGCTGCCCTGGTTCTCAGCCCTTCAAAGAAGTCTGCTCTCTAGAGTTTGTGCAAAAGTACCTCTTTCATCAGTATGCCTTTCACTTTACCAGCTCAACATTAGATCAATAATGAACTTCTTCAGTTTGTGTTGGTCTGGTTCAAAACTATGGAGCTCTCTGAAATAAAGTGCATTGGAAATCAGAAAAGCATGTAAGTAATCAGTCTAATCTAGAGAAGTTTGAGATGCAGCTCTACCATTGAGATGTATACCCTATGACCACTGATAAAGGAGTGGTAATAGACAATCAGAGGAAATACAAAATTTAAAATGGAAGTATAAGGCTTCTTTATACCACATCCCAGACCAGATTTCAGAAAGAATAAAAAATAAGCTAGCGGCTTGAAAGGCTGACGTACCAGAGGTAAGCATTGCCAGTTAAAACATAGCATAATGTAAAACTCCATCAGGAAGAGCAGACAAACTATGGCAGAGAATTTGGAAGTGAAATGACTACAGATGATCCTTCCCTTTCAGGTCTAACTCTGATTCTAGAATGTGGGGAGTATTATTTTACTTTCTTTCATTAGCGATAGCGCTCTGTTACATGTTTTTGAGCCATGTAGCCATTGGGAATGCATTGCATCTCCTGGTCACAGTGGGAGGGGTACAACAAGAGCATTAGGAACTCAATATTTAATATTTCCTGTAAGAATTGCCTGCTTAGAATGGTTTATTGGCTGTTGAACTTGTCTCTTGAGTGATTTTTTTTTTTTTTTCATCCTGCTTTGAGTGAGACTTGGATTGAAAAAGCTAAAGATCACATGCTGCAAATGAAGTGTACTGGCATTTAGGAAGAAAACTAATACTGCACTGGGATACTTCTCATTGACGTAAATAATTTTATTTAATATGTATGAAGATCCTTGGCCTTTCCCCAGCAGTGCACACAGAGGAGTGTTACTGGTTATTTACCCTACAAAGCCTTTGGAGAAGCCTGACTGAATTGTCTGAGTAACAGTTTGTTTATTGCTGTTTTCCCTGGGCTGTACAAGCAAGCACTGCCTCTTGGTTAGCTTAGACAGCAAGATTAAAATTACAATATGTGGCAACAGAAAGGAAATCGATGATTTTCGTGTGCTCAGGACCCATTTAGACCAGGAGTAGTCAGGGCCAATGGGACAGAGTACTGGGCCATCTCGTCCAGACTGTGCTTTTGCCAAGAAGGTTGGATCAGACTATCTTTGAGGTCCCTTCCAACCTGGTATTCTATGATTCTGAGAACAGTTGTCACTATTTCTGCTATGTAGGCTGGGATTCTTTCATAGCTGCCTAGGGGGCCTGGAGACTTGGTTAAAACGAATGGCACCTGGGTTTCCAAATCCTTGAGGTGGCATGGAAAACTTCAGCCTTGACTCATCTGCCCATTTTCCTAATAAGGAAAACCAGACTTGCAGCACTTCATGTTTGACGTTCAGACAGAAAGCTTTCCCCTGCTGGAATCTGCAGAAGATGCTGAGGAAACGTAGGGCAGTTGCGCAGGGAAAGAAATCGCCTCTTGGAGCAATAGCTGAGTGAATTAACTGCTTTGGAGCTTTTTTTTTTTTGCTTTTTTTTATCATCTTCATATAGCTAATCTTGTAGGGAAGGAATTGTCCCAGGTAAGGTGTGATGGCAGGCAAGACAATAGCAAAACTGTCCTCTGCCATGACAACTGAGAAGGAAGCAATTATTCCTCCTGTTCCCAGATGTTTCAAGATGTTGTTAAGATTTAGGTTACTGTTAAGATCATATTATATAAAGAAAAAATGTAAAGATAGAACATAAAGATGTTAAAACAAGTGCTTATATTGTATTATTAATAAGCCAAGAGATAAACTGCAGGTTTTTAATTCATTCTTCTAACTTATGCATTCACTTTGATTATAGCGGCATAATTAAGATGGGTAATTACAAACTCTGTTTCCTAGTAACATATTCATGCAGTAGTAGCTATGGTGTTTTACAATATCAAGCTCATATGTAAAGCAAATTATCTATTTAGTTGGAATGATATCGCTAGAGCCAAATTAAATTCTCTGATAAGCACAACTATTCATTAGTTGGCTGAACATTATCTGAAAGCCACTTGTATCTCAGTAACAAAGTTGGAATATTATCCTATCCTAGATACATTTGCTCTCAAAAGCTTAATACACAAGTTTAACTAGATCAGCTGAGACCGTTTTGTTTTTCGATTTCCTAATTAACTTGAATTAAATTGCTGCTGACACATCTGTCTTAGAGTTGGTTTCACTGAGCTTCTGACCTGCTGCAAAATCTCTTTCTTGGGCAGGATAAGGTCTACTTCTGAAATGACAAAAAGGAAAAAAGAGTTTTCAATAGGCAGCCATGTGAGTTCCCCTTCAATCGATTGTTTTATGCTGTTGAATTTTAAAATGCACTGTTAATAGTATATTAGGTGCTGATCATGCTGGAGAGGTGTCTTCAGGTATTTAAATCAAAACAAAAAATATTGACTAAGCTGAACTCGGTAGCTCACTGAATTAAACTGCAGCGGTATATCCCAGTTCCAAACCATGCATTTGTAGGGATTTATTCCAGTTTAAATTAATGCTTAAAACTCTCTACTTTCAATTGATTTGGTGCAAATTTGTGTGCATAGACAAAACCTGAGAGGTGCTGTTACACTGGTCTGAAACTTGCAGGATGACTTTTACTTTTCCGTGAACACTTTAATTTCCTATGTCACCTTCCAATTTCTTAGTACGCTATGTAGATTTTTCCATAGGCCAGCATCGGGGGAATGTGGGACAGTAAAGTGCTGTTTTTCTGTCCATAGCATAGTAGAAGAGAGATGCTCATCTCCGTGCTTCACTTCACCAATCCAAGGTAGGATCCTGCACACCTGCACCTGTCCCTGGGAAGGACTTTGGCCTGGCAATTTTGAAACAACTAGAGAAACAATGGAGGACAACTTTCTTCTCATAGTTTGTGTTTCATACCAATAGTCTGTGCCACCCTCTGATGCAGAATTCCATGTTGGCAAGACAGTACAGGAGTTGGGGTATCTCCTATCAATTTGAGCAGGAAGCTGTACCCAGAAGACACCAGCTTTCAATGATCCAGTAATTCATATGTATTTGGCTCTTAACTGCTGTAACTTGCTTATGTACTGAGTACTCATTTCCTGTCATTGTACAGTATCTTGCATATATGTCCTGCATTACCGATCTCTTTTATAATGAATTAACATTCCTGGTTTATGCAGTGTGACTCCGTGTATAGGTTCTTGTTCATATCATGTAAGTCTGCTGGTTTGAGTATTAGTATTTCTTTGTTTCAGTGAGATCCAGTATATGCAAGTGATTTGAGGCAAAGAACAAGCCTTTAACTTTATTTTGTTTCTGGCTTTCTCTGATTTAGAGGCACATACTATCTACAGTAGTAGAAGCTAGATTGTTTATTCCTTAAAGTTTGTGTTATTCTTACCCATTAATTAAAGTATACATGAAGATAAATACATATTGATCCACTGAATATGGTCCATCTCTGAGACTCAGATCTTAATCTCAAAATTCAGGGCCAAGTAAAACAATGATTTTTAATTTTTTTTATGAGGTTCAACTCTTGGTCTAGAATATTCTGTAATAAAGCAAATATATTGTAATTGAAAGAAACTTGCACAGTAATAAGCAGAAAGAACCGATGCACCCTTCCATAGTAGTTCAGATTTGTTTGGAATAAATAGCATTGGTGCTTAGATATTTTCTTTGAACTAAAAAAAGGTGTCACTGCTATGATCCTCCAGGAGCCCAGAGCTTTGAGCCAGATTTCCTGTGCCTTTTCAAAAGTGAGGTTTCTAGTCACTGAGATCAAATATAAACTAGAAAAGCAAACTTCTTAAAGGGTAGAGAAAATACAAAGTGAGGTAGAAATAAAATAGGCTTATAAGCCTATGTCTTCCTCCAGTTCTGTGTTCTTTCAGGGTGAGTTCTTTTCTCTAGTCTTCCTTTCAACCCAGTATGTTGGTGGCTTCCTAAATCACAGCAATTGCTACACAATCTAGTCTGCATCCCCAGGAAAAGCCTTCCTTCTGTCCCCCTGAGGCCTGGCTCCACATGCTCACCGTTTACATGAGGAGTCTTCTGACCTCTGCTAGGTGAAGCCTCCCTCACAGCTCTCTCCCATATTATAATATTCTTTCCCCTTCTGCCTTCCATTTTTTTCTCTTGTGCAATACCTTAGAGGTTATTATTTAAACCATTTTAAGGTGCAGATGGTCTATTAGATGTCTTTCCTTCTTTACATCTGAACTTTTGCCCTGTGGTCTAAATGTGTCCTAATTCCGTTGCCAGACACTGGAGTTCTTATCACCTATGCCAAGGACCCACCTACCCTTAAATCCCTTGTTTACTGGCAGCGTGCCAATGAGACCAGAGCTGAATGAATTGCTTTTGTGGATGATACCAGGAACACAGATATTATATGATCAAGTGAATATATAAGGTACAAATCACATTAAGTTGTCTTAGCAGAGGTACAACCCTCTAGCATCCTTAGCATTCCATTTTTATTGATGTATTGTGTGTTGGGTAGGGAATTGCTTGTGAACTAATATAAGACTAGAAGATATAAGATCATAAATACCAGAATCTTATACAAGACTTGAAATTCATTGGAAGAAGGACCAAAACAGCCCATAGCCAGAATTTTCAGAGCTCTCACCTGAGATCTGGAAGGCCAAGATTAAAGTCTGCTCCAATATGTCCAGTCACAAAGTTCCCATCTGCAAAAAAGCAGCATGAAAATAAATAACACTGTGTGGTCTTCATCTTCCCTGAAGTCCTTACTAGAGCTGTCCTTTAACTTGTCTGTTCTTTTTCCTTCTCCTGACTTAGGCGTTAATCTGAGGGTGACAGCAAGGAAAACTATTGTGTGTAGCAGACAACAAGGAGACTGTCTTTACTTGACCATTGTGGGCATCAGCATAGACTCCAAACATTTCCTGGAGTTGGATGGGATAGAATAAAAGCCAGTTTTGTATTTCCATGTTTTGGAGCAGGGAGACTTTTTGTCTCTTGTTGCTGTTGGCCTTGCTTATTGCAATCAACTGCCGTGCCTGAAGGCAGCTTCCGTCCTTAATAATTGTGGAATTTTCCCTGTCTTTCTCTTTAAAACTGAATCTTGTAATTAACATGCAAATCAGTGCCATAATGATATGATAATCTGCAGGTTAGTCTGACCCATAGTGCTTAACTGTTGGGGTGGAGGTAGGTATAATAAATGATAAATATTTAGATTTGTGCATTCCAGTTACAGCAAAATGTCAATTCCATTCGTACTGCAGTACTTACAGCCAAGAGTGGGAATACACATTTTAATTCTCAGATGTTGGGGGTTTTTTTGGTACAATGTAAACACGTATAGTGAGAGATGATGCTCAGAAGGAGAAGAAAATGTCTTAAACACCAGCTGTATATATTTTAAAATGGCAGATAAGATATAAATTGAAAGACAGTTTCACGTGGAATGAGATGACTAAAATACCAGCAGTAGTTTACTTCTATTTCGCCCACTCTAGATTGTGTTAGTTAACCATATTTGCAAGAATAGGCTATTTAGTATAGGTGCTCACCTAAATCTAAGTTTCCCATCTAAAGTAAAACCCAAATCAGAAAAAAGCATGTGAATGTCTCACTCCACTGATTCTGAGGATCTAAGCCTGAAAGTTGTGTTTCCATATGTCCTCTGGGTTGCATCCCTGCCCCAATGTATCGAACAGCTACCATTCTCCTTCATTTTATGGATATGTTTGATGTTACGGTCCCATACAGAACAAACAGAGGATGCTTCTACCAGGGATCAAAAGCCTCCTTGTATGTGATCAAATTTAAGTAGGTAAACTTGAAATTTTTGTCCAGCTTTTTACCAAAGTTAATTTATACAAAAAGACAGCATTCCAATTTAACTTAATGCTTTAGTTAATATCATGCAATAAATTATTACTTGCTACTTGTAAAGTATTATACATGAATAAGATTTATTAGTAGGTAGTAAACAATTCCCATTACTGGCTTCATTAAAGAAAAAAATATATTTCCGGCATGGAGAATAACTTCAAGAAAGACACAGTTAAAAAATATTTGGAATCTGGAAGATTCAGTTTAGTCTACATTTCCACAGTGATCCAGATATTTGCTTCCAAATTTTGCTTCCATGGAAGATAAGAGATGAATTATTCTCCCACTGTTTATCTGCTGCAGAACTGTTGGTTTTGGTCTGGTCAGTCAGCTGAAGCAGAAATCATTATAAAGACTGAAGGTGGTCTTTTGATCTGTGGACTGACTTGTGCAAATCCCGTATGTATGGAGACAACAGACCTTGTGAACGAGGAGAACTACTTGAAAGGACATTGTAGAGACGCTGGTGCTGGTCTCTTCTCACAGGTAATTAGTGATAGAACAAGAGGGAATGGGTTCAAGCTGCAGCAGGGTAGGTTTAGGCTGGACATTAGGAAAAAACTTTTCACAGAAAGAGTGGTCAGACACTGGAATAGGCTGCCCAGGGAGGTGGTGGAGTCACCATCCCTGAATGTGTTTAAGACTCGTTTAGATGTGGTGTTAAGGGATATGATGTAAGGGAGAACTTTGTAGAGTGGGGTTGATGGTTGGACTCAATGATACCAAGGGTCTTTTCCAACCTAAATGATTCTATGATTCTAAGGCATGTTAAGATCCCAGGGAGCAGTAGAAGAAAGAGCACCTGTTTTGTTAATAGGAGCTCTCTATCCCCCTGTGCTGAGCTCGGATTTCAGGTGAGAAAGAAGAAAGATAAAAGGAGATGGTGATCCAGTCCAGACAAGGATTCTGGAAAGGTCATATCTCTTTAGTGTCTCTGTGGTACTTACTAAGTAAGGATACATCTGAAACCTTGTAACGAAATCTCACCAATTTATTGGTTACCAGTAAGTTGATAGAAATTCTCTTCTGGTTGCAAGGTTATTAGCATTTTGGATTCTTCTACTGTTTACAAGCCTTTACCAAATAGTCTGATCAAACAATTTTCAGTGTGACAATTCTCTTTAGTCTGTTTGTTCTGATTGCTAGCTTTTCTTTGCATCCAGTGTTTATTGTTGGTTCAGCTTGGATGTCTGAAACTTGTAAAGCAGAACAATCAGTGGAGGATAATGTGAGTAGCAAACATCCTTGTTCCCATGTGAGCAGGGGCAAAAGCGTGTTCACATAAAACATTCCAATAAATCTCTTTTCTCTTTATGAGGTGAACTTTGAAACAGATAGTCAAATATAGAGCTTTAAAAGAGCACACGTTTATAAAATGCTTCAAATTAACTGGTATTGGGGCTGTCCCAATTTTAGGACTTGGGAGTGTCTTGGGTTGGGCGAAGGATTCTCAGAATGGTGACTCTGAATTTATCTTGGTTGTCCTGTCTAACTACACTTTTAAATCTTGCCAATTCTCTCCGGCAAAATCAGAGGTGATTTGCACTCTAATACCCTTTTGAGAAAGGGATGAGAGGAAGCTCACGCATTCGGAAAGAATCTGAGCTAAGATGATTAGCATGTGAGTTGTTTCTCAACTTATGTACTCCTCACAAAACTGGAGTGCAAACTGTAGAGATTTATATGCTTTTTAATTATTAGTTTTGGTCGTGTATGTGTCCATGTCCCTATGGGTAGCATCTATAAATTTTGTTTAGTTTTCCTACACCTCTGTAATTCTTTAATCTGAGAGCACTGGCTTTACTCAACTTATGCCAATGTATGTCAGCTGAGGTTTTGGCCTGTGCTGCCTCACACTGCCTTTAAGATAGATAGATTAATTAAATAGAAAAATTGCGTTGTCCATTAAACTGTTTCAAAGACATGAAAAATTGAAACGGATTTCTAGATGCAAGCCAAATCTTGAAACACAAAAAAGGTTGGTTAATTACGTATTATGCCAATTAAAGGACTCTGCTTTGAAAATTATACTCAGTTCTGAATTTTCACTCTGAAAACATAGAAGCAGAACCCCTGCTTCTATATTTACACTTTTATGGTAATACTAACATATTGAAAGAATCCAAGCATACAGGCGATGTAACTAAGAATGTTACATGGCATTTTTTTGCGACAAGGAAAGAGGCTGTGGGGGCTTGGGCGGGGCTCTCTTTTTCCTTTCTTTGTGAGATAAAGGAGAGGGAACTAATACAGCCCTCCAAGTTGGGACTCCCAAAGAACAGAGGCAGAATTAAAAGGAAAAGCCTCTGAAGTGTACATGGCTATTTCGTACTTGAATCTGCATATTGCCATACCTAAATCTCTCTCATTTGGACTTAATGGATTCAATGGGCAGGGAACTACACTGAATGAATGAATAATGGAAAACAGAATTGCCTGGAATATAGGTGCTGGTATAAACTTAAAATCATATTATTTCAAGGCTTTTATGGAAGTATGGTGTTTAGCAGATACTTAAAGGCTATCAGAGGGAAAGTCATCCTATGTTTATCCTACTTCTTATACATTTTCTTTCCTAAAGTTTCTCTAACAGCCATTGTTGGAGACTAGATAGTGGAATATATGGTCTTTTAATCCAAATCCCAGGGGCATCGCCTTGTTTTTTAGGACTAATATAGATCCTTGTACTGAGCAAGACAGGGGATCTTACAGATTTCTGGTTTAATTTATTTCAAACCTTGATGGAAATCTATTGAAGCCTATGGGAAGTATCCTTTGACTTCAGTAGATCGAGCTGTTTCAATTCTGTGGAAGAAAAATTAACCTAGTAGAGTGTAACAAACAATCAGAAAGAAAAACAAAACCAAACAAATAACAGTCACCTTTCCTTGGTTCAGTTCCCCTTTTATACTCATGACTTCTGTTCACACACGTTGGGATCTATTTGCTCATAGCCACTTGCAGAGCAGCTCTAGCTTGGAGTTGCTCTTTGCAGCTCTTCCAAACATCGTCACGCTGCCTGGTTCCAGCTCAGTGTTGGAACCATGCAGTCATTTCTGTTTCCTGACAGCATTGGGTTAGCTTTCAGATCCCTGGAGCTGATGTGTGGCCCCATCTTGGTACTGAGAGCAGCAATGGTATACCAAAGGAATAATCACCCAGGATGTGAATTATTTCACATAATCTCTCTTCTAATCCTCTGTTAATAACCAGTGTTGTACTGAGGATACTGGACTAGGGTAGAGATTCAATAGGAGTATGGCAGTTGCTGTGTTATTTAAGTATTGGCAGAAAGTAAATACATGTAAACTATATGTACTTTTTTTTCCCAAAAGGGAAAAGGGGTGACAGATTGTTGAATTGAAGGGAAGGAGGACTGTTTGCTCTTTTCCCCCTCCCACGTGCTGTACAGGGCCTGGTCATATATAGCTTACAAGCCACTATGTCCACTTACCTTTTTGGAAAGAGTAGGGAATATATACTGAGGGCAAAACCTCGTACGTTTTTTACCCTTTTTGAGAAGATCAGTGCACTTTTCTCAACCCTTCAAAACAGTGGGAAGGGAAGGCTCCTTTAACAGTCATAATTCTTCTTTCCTCACCTCTCTGCTTAGGGCCACCAGAATTTATCCCAAGGCTACACGATGCTGTTTACTCATGCCTCGTTACACTGCACCAGCCCTGCTGGAGTCACAGCGTGTTTGGGAACGGCTCCCTGTGAACAGGTTTAGCTGTGTGAATGCCCCTCACGCCTGGGAGGGTTCAATGGAGGTGGGTGGAAATGCCTTTCCACCCCTGCTGAATTCCACAATGAGAACAAATTGACCTGGTTGTGATGAATTATCCATTTCTTTTAAAACAGAGAAAGCTCAAGTGCAATTGATCAGAATCAATTGTTTTATTGATCAGTGTAAATAATACCTTGTATCCAAATGAAATACAATTGTTATGGTTGGTTTTTTCATCTAAAATTTAATAACAAAACCAAATTGGAGGCAGGGGGAAGAAATCCCAAGTTTTGATATGCATTGCCACAACAACAGCTAAACTACATACATACTGTGACTTTTACTTCTGTAAGAGTGGGACGTGCTTGAACCCTGTGTCAGCTCTCCACGTCTGACCATCAGCTTTGCTGTACCAAGTGCTTCCAGGCCAGACGCTCACACCAGCCTCTCCGTGCAGCTGTGGGCACAGGCAGGGCAACTTCACCGAGTTGCCAGGTTCTTCTGTCTGCCTGGTGCTGGCCAGGAGGGGTCAGCTGAGTCCCTGCCTTCTGGTCCAGGTAGGGCCTGTTGTGTGCCAGAGGCCGGGGGGGGAAGGGTCTGTGTAGCACCTGTGTGTAGGTATGTCTGAGAAAGTGACAGTGGGGACATTGTGGATGGGAATGCAGTCATGGGAGCAGGTGCCCCTGAGAGACTGCAACCTGCAGGTGGAACGTGCTGGGGCAGAAGATCAGGGAGATGAAAGGAGTGGTGGAGGAAAGCAAGAGGAAGGTGGAAAACATCCCCAAGCCTCCTGCACCACCTATTGCCACATCCAAGGGCTGAGTGCAGTGCAGGGTAAAACTGAGGTAACATGACACTGGGAGGGTGGGAAGGAGACAAGCTGGACTTGAACTGAGCCTCAGAGAGGAGGAAGAAAGGTGTTTTCCCCCAATCCTTTTTTAATGGTATGTTTTCTTTTTTCCCACTGCCCAAATCTGTAAGTAAAAGTTGGTGTTAACTGGCAATAAATAAAATTCCCCAAGCTGGAGACTGTTCAGCTGCAGTGCTGGCTTTCCTTGGATTCAGAGTGAATCAACTCTGTGCACCGTGACACTCCCAAATATTCTCCTTGCATTACCACTTGCTTTCCCCACACGAAGGACACCTCCACTGTCTGCTGGCCAAAACTAACAGGGGTGAAATGGAGAAAAGTGTGAATGCTGGTTGGTCAGTTTGCCAGACTTTGAGGCTCGTTAGGCATCTGAGTGCAGCCTGGCCAGCAGGGGCTGGAGGATGGCTCCTGCACAGCTGGGTGCCCATCTTGGTGGCTGGTCATCTCAGGGTGCTTTCTATGAGAGGTACCTGGGATGTTTTGAAAGCCTCAGTTTAAATGGAGACTTTGGAGTCCTAGGAATGTAGTTTTCTGGTTTCAAGAGCGGTGTGCTGCTACTACGAGCCAACACAAATGAATGGTGGGATCTGGGAGCTGCAGACTGGTGCAGGAACCCAGGGCTGTGAAAGTTTGGAGATGTCCACTGCCAGGTCAGCAGTAAGTGTAGGAAGGCTGTCCTCATGTGTCCTAACCCTGCAGGCTCTGGGTGTCTAGGGACTCATGCTTGTTGTTTGAAAAAAGTTAATGGCAATCATAGCTTTTGCGGAACACCTTAAGCTGAACAAGGTGCACAAGAAACTGGTGTGGGAACCAGTGATGCCTTTCTTCTGTGTTAGGTCACCTGTTCTGACATTAAATTATTGGGCAATTTTCACCCTTTGAGGGAGTGATAAGTGCCTAATCTTAGAATAGACATTTCCTATAAATTGTTAATGTTTGCTGACCAAGCTGTGTAAATTGGTTCTATATCTTTGATTTTTCACATAATTAAAATTTTTTCTCTAACTACCTGGGAAGAAGTCATTCAAGACTGACAAAATACAGGTATGTTTAAAACATAGAAATGCTAAGAATTCTTATATAAGTGCCTGAAATGGAATAAAATAAATGAGAATAGACTGTACAGATCTCACTTGCATCAATCCTAATCCCTGTACCTCTGAAACTAAACTCCAAACTGTATATATAATCTTTTAACAGAGATCAATTAATAAATCTATGAACACTTAAAACCTACATGAAATATTGAGTAGAGTTCCTCTCGGCTACTGTCTAGTAACACATCTGGACATCCATTAGCCCTGATGACTCATGCCTCTGAGGTCCATGGTATCTTGGCAGTATCATCCATAGTGCAAAGATGCTACATCCTCATGGAGCACTGCAAGAATGATGCTCGGTCAGGCTTAAGTCTGTAGCTGGGATTTGCAAGCAAGATATATGGGCTGCAGAAAATAATCTGCAACAGATGGATGAATTTCTAAACAAATTCCAAAATGTACTGAAACTTTTGGAGCACACTGAAGTCACTGTGTCTTCATGTGATCTTATTAAGGGCTTGAACTTTTCATACTAAGATGAATGTCTGAACTCCTGCAGACTTCTGTGGGGAGACAAGTGTTTACATAATCCTTGTAAATTACGAGTTTTAGCCAAGGCAGAGAAACAGACATTAGATATAAATTTGGTTATAGAATTTTGTAAGATATTTCTGACATTGTCTGACATGGCAGTCTCTTTTTCAGGTTGCTAAATTTTGTGATAAATGCAGACCATATTAAAAGGTGAATAATAAGTAGATAGTCAACCGAGGCAGTATCAGAGAGTAATTTTATTGGGGGACTTTGATAGTGACTTTAAAGGAGAATGTGTTTTCAGTAAATAACTGGATAGATGTTTAATGTTTAGAAATTGCATGTAGAAATACTGCCAGAAAAATTTGCTGATGTCACATCATGTGAAGTAGTGCGTGACGAGTACTCGTATAAACCCATCCAGAGCAAGTGGGAAAAGGGTCTGCTTTGAACAGCATGAATTTTGATTCTGCCAAATGTAATGTCTGCAATTGAGGGAAAGGATGTAGCGCAAATGTGAGGTTCGGCAAAGTTATTCTAGACTTCATTAAAACGAAAGACTTTGCGGACATGATGAGATAAATGGGAAAAACCCTACAATATGAGAAGTCAATGAGATGCTAATGCTGGAGACTAGAAGTACTAGAGGTGAATTGGGAAGTCGGTGCATCACCTGTGGGGCTTTTTGTTAGGCTCCGAAATAAACAGTTAATAGGCAGAAGTTGCATGAGAAAAGCACAGACGTTTACTCTTCTCTACACAAGAGCTGGTAGTCTGCAGTATTTTTAGTTTGCTAGTCTGCCTAAGGTATTTTTGCTGCCAAAACAAACTATCGTATCTTGTTTTAAAGTAGAGGCTGCAAGTTCATCATAGCCTCCAAAAGGATCTGATATCTTGCAGCTAAGTAAATGGCTCCATTTTTCCTTCAATCTTGCTGCTTTTATGTTAAGATGGTGGTTTTTTCATTGTGGGGGGAAAAAAAAAACCATCTCCTGCTAATGATGGTCCAGAGCCCATGCATGACCCTATGGCATCAGAGCTCATTGGAACACCACATGCAGATTAATTAAAACTGAGGGAGAAAATCTAAAGTAAAATAAATAAATAAATAAAAAGCCCTTCCTACCCTGAAGTATATTGTGCTAGACTGCGCGTGTCGCTGGAGATGTGTTAAATTCATCCCTACAGATGTACACAGGGCTGCAAAATACTTTCAGTGCCTAATCTGAATAAATGTCTTTCCTGGTGAGTGCTGTCCCTCAGTAACACTGAGACCACGAAAAGGTGGGAGCATTCAGCTTTGTACAGACACAGAAACCAGTCGCCCTTCTTCTCGGGGCTCTCATCAGAGTTTAGCCACTTGAGCTCAAGGCTAGCTCTGATGCAGTGCAGCTGTGCTACCTTGGAAAAGAGCTGTGCGAGAACAGGCTGTGAGATGCCTTTCCCCCAGCCCCTCGCTTACTTGGGAGTCGTGGTTATGCTCAGCCCCTTGCCCTTGATCTTTGCTTCAGCTACTTTGCGGCTGTGCCTGTGGCTGGCCGTGGACTTTGCTGATCCTGACCTGATCTGACTTGTTGACTTCCTGGCTTGACCTCAGGCCTGCCTCATCCCTACGGACTTGCCTGGTGATCTTAACTCTTGGCTGACCCTGCTTATTGCCACTGACCAGACCCCTCTGTTTGCTGCTTCTGGCATCCTTGTCGATGAGGGCACTGCCCACAGCCGCCTTGCTGTCACCCTTAGCCCCTGGCTTGCTTCTCTGGGAAGAGCAGCCCATCTTGCATCTCCCTGAAGGAACTGAAGTATGATTGCTTGCTTTGTGCTGATTCTCCATTTGTTAATGACTCCACAACTGGACAGAAGGAAGTCAGTTAGCCTACTACAGCTCTGGTTTGTTCTTTTTCCAAATTGTTTCCAAGAACAAGAAGAGACAATGAATGTGGATTCTGACTTCATGTCTTCTTACACACAGATTAAGATATGGCCACGTATATTAGATGTGGCTCATCCCATTCCTGATTCATAATAGTAATTACTTGTTCACATTATAATACTTCGTGTGTATCTCCCAGCTAAGATTAATGTTTCATTCTGCTAGGCACTACACAAATACAAACAACCCGGGGGGGGACGATATGAGAATACACATCAGAGGGGATACAGGGAAGTAAATAAAGCTGATCAGTGAACAAAATTTTCAGTGTTTTTTAAAAAAACCAAACATTTCAGGATTTGGGGGAAAGCAAAAAACATTCCAATGTTGCCAGAAAATGGATGTGATTTACTAATTTATGTATTTGGGTAGGAAAACTATTTGAGTGCTTGCGACTGAAAAACCTGCTGCTGAGCATTTTGGAAGGCCCTTCTGTCACCCCCCCCCAGTTAGCTGCCTAGTTCTCCGAGTGTCACTGCTGCCCAAAATTGCTCAGCTGTTTGGCTGCCTGCCAAGGCAGGCTGCTGAGTGACCCAGGGAGACATACAGCGCCCGTGCTGGTAACTGGGGAGCCCGAGGTGGCGAGCTACCATTTGCTGTTGGAAAACTGATCTGTTTCAGCTAGCTGCGGTAAGTCTGTTACACAAGGCTTTAGGGGAAAGTGGTGGTAGGGGAAAAAAAAGATGAGTAAGTGCCAGGGATACAGATTATCACAAGCTCTGGCTTCCTCAAGAATTATTGCCAAAAAAAGAGGACAGAAGAGCCCTTCCCAGTTGCTGTGTCTATGTCCACTGCACCTGCAAGTGGAGTTAGGATTATAGTGCAGGTGCATAACAGGTTTCAGTGGGTAGGACGCATGGGTATGGTGGCCAGAAAATGCCACCACAGGGTACTTGGAAATGCCACCCCCAGATACTAGCACTGAGAACAACAAGATGATATAGTTGCCCTTGGCAGCCTACACGAAGCTGAAAAAAACCTCACTATAGCTCTGCTGCTGTTTCTAAATCACTGCTTTCTTATTTCCCCCAGACTACGAAGGCCTGACAATATGAATTGGGCGTTGCAAATATAGTATAATAACAATTAGTTCTTTTTTTTTTTTTTTTTGAGTTGAATGTATAGTTTAGCTTTGTATTAGGCCAGGTACTGCCTACCTTCCCATAAGTTTCATAAATCTAGAATAAAACCAGAAAATTGTCCTAAGCTGTATCATGTTTCCGTTATTTCAATAGAATTGCATTCGTATCAGATGCGGATCTAGCGCTTAGTATACTTAGTCACTAATAATTTGTGCTTTGAAACAAGCTAGAAACTTTCTAGCTGCTTTCTCCTCTGGATTTTTTGCCTCCAAATTTTAAGGGTAAGGAGGGATTCACTTGAGCTCAGATCTGAACCATTTTTGTCTTTGAACATTAGCAAAATTGACGTGCAAGATCAGAACCATTGCATTGTTTGCGTGCTTTCAGAAGTTTGACTGCTAGCAATGTGATTCTTTAAATGTGGTGATTGTAAGGCTAGATTGCTGAAGACTGAAAAGGCCAAATTATATTGTGTTGCACTGACTGGGGAGGATTAGTATTAGAAGTCCTTAGAAGATTAGAAGTATTGAACCGCTTTTTAGATTAGTCTAGATGAAAAGAAACAAGCCCTGTTATAAGACTGGTAGAAATTTGAGTGCTTAACTGCTAGGGTTTTTCTGAGAGTGCCTCCAAAAGTTGATAAAACTTTAGTTCTTCAGAAAGGATAGATTTGCCTTCCGGATAGATTTGCCTTCCAGGGACATATGAATGGATTGTAGCCTTCAGAGAACAAAACTTAACTATAGATCAGAGCTTCCGGAAAAATTCAGTTTTTCCTTCCAGTAGAAAAATGTGGTGCAATAATAACAAGAATTATTAGAATAATCTATGGTGTGAATATTTTCAAGTGTTATTCTGCCAGACTCCTGAGTGACTTAGTTTTATTGATACTTAAGACACACAGACAGATAAGAATTACCTATAAAACACGTTTGTGCTTACAACTTGCTTCTAAAATGGATTTTAGGGAGAAAGAACATATGACAGATCATCTTACAAAACAGCTGAGAGCTTAGATTGCTGATGAGCTAGTAGATATGTAATGTTCTTTTTCTTTCTCATTGTAAGCTGGTTCAAGCCCCTGTTTCCCACAAGAACCACGAGAAGTGGGGAAGTTGGCTTTTGGAGTGAGGGCACTGTCTCTGATCTAGTTAACCTGGAGCTGTTTTGCTCAAGGACCTTCCCTGGAGGAAGAGGAGGAAAGAAAATTCTGAGGCCAAACAATGTTTGTAACATCCTTTCAGGAAGGAGAAGTTGTGGAGCCTGAGCCTCTTCAAGCTAATGTAAGCCTCAAAGCCAAGGCCTCCCACTTACAAATGCCTTAGCACAGGACTCCAGATCCTTGGCAGAGGTGAGTCTCAGCATGACTTGCTTCAACAGCTTCACTTGAGGAGCTGGGTCTGCTCTCTGCTTTGCATAAGGGAGGGTGCTCTCCGTCCAGAGGAACCAGAAAGCAACCCCAAAAGTCTTTCATTAAGGTTCTTCCAATTAGTTGGTTGGAGTGGTCCTTATGCAGCCTTCTCCAGGATATCCATGAAAATCCAGGCAGCAACCTCCTACTCAATATACTTCACCTGAAACCAGCCTACTTTCTCACAAATTAAACCCGTACAGAACAGGGCTTTCTGTCTTTCCACATCCCTGCATAATCCAAATCCCATTCAAGATATCTGTTCAAATAGAAAACTTCTCAAAGGCCAGTGAGATGCATTGTTGTTTTTGTTTTTTTTTCCTCCAAACAGCGTGAATGAATCTTCTACTGTTTCTCTCACTTATTGACAATGTATGCCTGTATCTCAAAATCTGTCTCTGTGATGACCAATAACTGAGCATCAAAATTGATTTTCAATGGTATCCTCCCCTCCCTTCTGCAAATTTTGCTCAGTAGAAACTTCAGGCTTACTCTGTACCATAAACTTCATGCTTGAAAACAATCTACAAAATCACATGTGCGATTCAGTATGTATAAAGAACTGACATTGCTGTTTAGAAGCTCAGTCAGGAGATAATGCCTGAAAGCACTGCAAATTCTTTGGATATTTATGGTCTTTGTGGAAGTGCAGGCTGAGTAGATTGTTTTTGGTTTTAAAGGCGTAGTGGAGACATATGTTTTTCTTTATTTCTTCCTCTTATTTATTTTTTCCTGATTAAAATACGTACATGCATATAAGACTTTTTTCACGGAATCATGGAATTTTTCAGAGTTGGAAGGGACCTCTAGAGATCATCTAGTCCAACTCCCCTGCTAAAGCAGGATTGCCTAAAGCACATTACTCAGGACTGCATCCAGATGGGTCTTGAAAGTCTCCAGAGAAGGAAGTTCCATTGAGTCTAACAGGACATTACCCAAATGGGTACCATACCAGAAATGGCCATGATTCTAGCTATTTGAGGTGCCAATTGATAATACTCAGATTGCTGCAAATTAACCTTTTTATTAGTATTTCTATATGCAGTTCTTCACCATCTGGCAGCCTATCTTAACTCATTTAGGCTTAGTTTTTCCTAGCATGCTTCTACATGGGAACTTGCCTATTAAATCTGGAAAACAGCTGCAGTTCTAATGTGTCTGTTTGGCACCAAACTGCTCTCTTCTGTCTGTCATCTGATAAATACTTGCTGTCTTTGTGTTGAGGTTCACTTGGCTTGCGTTATTCTTCCCCCCCGCTCCCTGTGGCATCTGCCTTTTCTCATTCCCAAGGGAGCTGAATCTCAGACAGACCTTGAGTCAGGTACTTAAGGTCTGTTTGTATCAATGAGGATAAAGCGTACAGATGGTAGGTGAGTCTGCAGGGGTGGGATGTTGGTGATGTGGCAGTCTTGCACATCTGGAAGTCAGGTGACCTCTGTTTTCTGTCTCCCTCTCTCAGAGCTTTCTTCGAAGACCTCCTTCAAATAAATTGCCTTTGTAGTGTCTTCTTGTCTGTAAAATGAGTAGGAATACTTATCTGCCACAGTAGGAGGTGAGAGTGGGAAGGGAAGAGGAGAGATACGTGGTCAAATAAGCTTTGCTACTTTTGTGGTAATACCTGGAAATCCCAGTCAAGCATGCAACCTCATGCTGGAAGGCATTATACGAATGCTTAGTGAGAGACAGCAAAGAGCTTAAAGTCTAACTGGGGAAAACAAAAATGGAGAACAGAAAGAGATATGAAGATTTGAAGGTGATGCTGTTGTACAGGAGGTATTATTGAGTTGGAAAATGCTATTTATCCCTTAAGATTATTAGTAGATAATGGTATAATGCAAGGGATGGGTTTCTGCAAAATAATTTAGTTGAAAAACTATAAAATGAAAAGTACTTTAACTTTTTTAAAGAAAAATCTGTGCTTTCTCTTTTAATGGTAACATGGTGCATCATAAAATTTTCATTCCTTTCCAAGTAATAATTGCTAAAGCTTTAATCATTGTGTTCTTATCCGAATTACCAAATCTCTGTACAAAAATACTTACAAGTTATTGCTGAGTAGTTTGAAAACAGGTTAGAATAGGCTGCTGCTTTGCCTGGTTTTCTGATGAGTTTTGTTGTTGTAGTAATTATAGGCTGTCTTAATTCAGATTTTGCTATCTGCCAATATGTCCCATTTAATTATAAAATACGCGATTAATGACTAATGGGCTCATGACTACATGAGCCTGGAGATACTGAAACAAGAGATTTCTCTATTGGGAAGATATTATATTCTCGACATATGGTCTGAGCTTTTGATTTTGTGATACTGAAAATAGATTATCTCTAAGGTTAACAAAGTGTGAATATTAAGATGTTTGATGCTGATTTCAAATGATGTACTCAGCATGCGAAAAGCTGTACACTTTGTCAGTCCCCTAAATAAAGCACAAGTGATAACACAACTACAGGTGTCTCTCTCCCAGCAGAGTTTGCCATTCATATTAGCTAACTCTGCAGAACTGATGAGGAAAATGCATCCTACTTTTACCAAGGCAGGGGACCAGAAATCACTTCTATAAATTAGCGTCTGCAGGGTTGAGCCATAATTGTGTTGCCAGCAGCACTTATTTTGGATGTTGTCATAACCATACTAAAAATATCACATGTAATCATGAAAGGTTTGTTAGCATGTCTGATCTTGAAAGAAGTTCCTCGTTATACTATGAAAACTTCAGCATTTTAAGGTTTCCTTACCTGTTTGATTGTGTAATGCTCCTTAATATGCTGAGCTCTGGCTTGCACGCCCGTCTTCCCATGCCATGGAATGCATAGTGTGGGGAGGAAGGCTGTGTTTCCAGGTGTCATCCCATTGTGGAGTGAGGCTTGGACAGGACAATTCTTAAGACAGCTCCTGTATCCCACAGCTGAGTCAGGTTCCTGTGGCTCTGGATGGACTAAGCTGACTCAGAGCCTGTGGCTTTGTGGCGAGAGTATGATCTTCATGTGCGAAACTGTATTTCTGCTCCCAGTTTTGCATTTGTGGCCTGCTGGGGAGGAGGGAGGTGAGGTGGGTGCTTATTGGAAAGTTGTTTGCTGCAGTGGCAGTTGGGGAACCTTTTTTTTTTTTTTTAACTTAAAAAGATGACTGAAACATGGAGTGTGTCTTGTTCTTTTCAGTGAAGTTTAAGATCAATTTTGTTGTTAAGTAACATATAGGCTTCTTTATAGGCACCCTGAGCAGTTTATAAATTCCTGCTGCCCCTAGGTAGCAGAATTTAAGAGGTCTGAAATCACAGGTAGAACACTAGTGAGCAGTTTCTATGAAACACCTCAGATATTCTACAGTGCTAAAAATATGGGGGGGTTGATATGGATGGGGTTTTAATATTCTTCATAGAAATAGACAGACCCTTATAGATTTTACAAATGCTATAAGGAATATTCTTATGTACTTATGAATCCCGCAGGAACTTGCTTGATACTTCCGGTAGTATAGTGACTCCATTAACATCATGTTTATGCACAAAATGCTGTAAAAACAGGCATACTGATATGTTTTGTCTTATTTCAGCGAATTTAACTAATCTAAGTGTATGCATCTGGACTGGGCATGCAAGTTTATTCTATAGATAAGAATTTTGAGAATAGGTGTACTGTTCTTGGAACCAGCGTTCCCTCTGTTGCGTGATAAAAATCTGTAAAAAAATAAGAAATAGCCTGTGTATATATATATATAAAATAATAATCATAAATTAGTATCAAAGAGAAAGAAATGTACTATATATCTTTGATTTATTTGCCTTCAGGATGATTACTGAAGATGTCAGCCAAGCCAACATGTAGCAGCAATAGTCTGTGATTTGCACTCTCTTCTTTTTCTCGCAGCAGAAACTGCACCTTTAAAATAATCCTCATGTGATTAAATCCTATTTCTGTTTCAGGCTATAGTGATGTACTTGATTTCCACCAATAGAAATGTATTACTGCACACCTGCTGATACCTTTAGAAACCTTGTGAGGCCTATCGGTAGGTGTCTGTTTATACTATTGGACCTTGGTCACTTCAGTGTTTTGGGGGTTTAACCTTTAATGCCATCTTTCAGCTGCCCTCCCTCTATGGAAACAATCACGAGATGCCTGCCCGATGCTTACCCTACCAGTGGAGATTCACCAGCAGAGATTATATCCTTTACTGTATGAAATCTGCTTACTACTTCAGTCCACTCAGTTTCTACACCAACTCTTTAGTCCTGCAGCATGGGAATGTCTTTTTTTTTTTTTAATTTTTAATCTTAATTACTTTTGAAAGAGAAGAAAAAATGCTTCCAAGCCTGCCAGCATTCATAGATCTCTAAAAGGCAGGATGACTTCAAAGTCTCTGGAGTGCAAGGATTTTTGAACTGTTCAAAGTAGTTTTGGAATACGCCTCCTCCTCCAAAAAGAAAAAAAAAAAAAAGAAAACCAAAACAGAAAATAAAAAACACCAACAAAATGAACAAAAAACCCCAACAACAACAACATGAAGAAGTAGAGAAGAAAGCTTAAATAAATAAATGTATATGATCATTATGACAGTGCTGTCTAGCTAAGCTCATCTGTCTTGATGTCTGTGTGTATTGTTGGACTCGATGATCTCAAAGGTCCCTTCCAACCATGAAGATTCTATGATGCTTTCATTTATCTTTGAGGATAATCAGATCAGTTTTCAGCAAGTACTGCACGGCTAGTCATTTTGCAAGGGCTTGTGCATGTTGGAAACACCAAAGCACAGCCCAGCTATTTTCTGGGCCGGGTTTTCGATTGTGCTGTGCCTTATGATGTCCACAAGTAAGAACTGGGGTAAGGCCACCAGGCTCATATTTACGTGACTGAAACTGCATCTAAAATGGAGTCCCTTGAGAGCCTAATCAAATCACTGAAAACACAGACGTACGCATGCATGGACATTGCTTGTTCCACTGGAGTTAAACATTTGTTTTCTTTTTGCAGTATTCATAATCTTGCCATTTAAACTGAGAGATACTTTTAGCCTGTGCCTGGCTTCGGAGAAGTGCTGCCCCCCTGTCATTCTCAAGTCTGATGTCTGGGAGGAGTCTTCATAAAGCTGGCATCTAATGTTCTGAAGACAAATTGTCCTACATTTGCCAATACTCTTCCCGCTAATTCATGCAACCATTTGTACTGAAATAGGACATTTGTACAGTTACTGTTTTAAAGCTGATTTGAGTATCTTTTTCCCACGTTAAAAAGAGTTTAAGAGCTCTCCTACCCAGAGAAGGAAGAAAAAGGGTGGTGTTCGTATTGCCTTGTCTATTGAAATGTATCCTTTGCCTCTGGGAATAGAATCATTAATTCTCCTGGTTTTTTAAGCGTTGATCCATGGTGGTGATTTGTAGGTAGCAAAAGGAAGGTAGAAAAAATTAATAATTTACCATAAATCAGTCTCTTTCAGGAGAATCTGAATTCACAATGAGTATACAAAGCTGAGGTCAGATAGTTTAGCTTTGATAACAAAAGACCATTTTTAAATGCTAATTAACCCCCCAAGTGTACACTTCTTTAAAAAATTAAGATCTCTAATCATTTCACTTTAAAGTTCCGTTTTCTATTAAAGGAAAAAAAAAGGAAACTATGCAGCCTCTTACATTTGTCTGGAAGGGACTAAACAGCTGATTAAAAGAATGAACTCTAAGCGTAAAAGGAAAATTTAATGACATCTCATGAACAATTAAAAAAACCATTTGCATTCTTCGAAGTCTATTGAAAAAAAAAAAAGGCAAGGAAGGTTTAGCTATAATCACATGCTGCGAAGGGATAGAAAAGAGAACATTAAATGCTTTTCATGATTCCTCCTGAACGCCTCGATAGCACGACGGGATGCTTATTAGCATGCATATTGCTGTGACCTGGTTTAGTACAGCTTTGCATTTAGGCAGGTGTTTAAAACAGGTGTACAAATCTGTATTTTTTTTTTTTTCTTTCTCAGAACTCTGATAATATGGACAAGTTGCGCGGTTTGTATGTCTGTTCTTTCCATAGGGATTTTCTGGCCCCTTGGATGCAGCAGGTGGCCTTAGAACATCTTGTTCAAATTGATTTATAAGCCCCTTGAAAGCTAGCTGAAAAGTGAGTTGTCGGTCTCCAAGAAAAATTTCCTTCCTTTTGCATTGGGCAAATGTGCATTCTGAATGTGCAGGGCATTTGGTGTGTCCCCCAAACCAAAAAATTTATCAAGTATCAATTGATGCTATGTTGTAGCCTCAGTAACATCTGTGGCATAATTGAGATTCCATATTAATTTTCCTCTTTGACAGTCCCCACCTGTAACAATAGTGTTATCTGACGCAGAAATGGCTTGGAGGGGAAGTAATAGATCATGCAACCCGTGCTAGAGCTGTAGAGGCCAAATATACAGCTGGGAACAGCTATGAGTATCTAAACAAGATACGAATGTGTTGTGCCCTTAGATCATAAAATTGAAAAAACACCTAATACTTCTACAATAATCTCTTAAGTGCCTTTAAATCTAATCTTGCTGAGCTCCACCATGTCAAGCAATGTTGGAGAGATGTAAGGGAGCTCCGAGCCTTGGGAGGTTCTTCTGGGAATCTTGTTTTTCCCTGCATGCTCACTCTGACACAGTTCACTGAGCATCTTTCAGTGGCTCTTTTCGGGAGCAATTTGTTTTGCAGAGCCAGACTTTCCCTGCTGAGACCGCAATCCTCCATTTTTTCGGTCGCTTACCAAATAAACTAACAGAATCAGCTACTGGAAAGATTACGGAAAGACCACATTATGACAGTTGATAGGGTGTTGACTCTGATCAGATATAATTCAGATTCAGGGTGATTTGGAAGGATAAACTTGTCCTCCTTCATTACCTCCAGAACGATTTCTATGTATTGCATGGGGAAACCTGTCTTTTTCTGTCTTTTTATTTTTCTTTCTTTTCCTTTCTTTTTCTTTCTTTTCCTTTTTGGTTTGGTGCTGGTTTTCTTTTTCTTTAAATAGGAAAATAATTGTTCAAGCTGACAAGCAACCTGTAATTCTAACGCAAGCAAGCAGAGGCACAAGAAGGCACAAGAGCAGCCTTCAAGGGATTAGAAGTGTCAAACTGTAACTCTAAATGGTGCTGATCTAATTGATGCTTTACCTAGCAGGGGAGGAGAAAACTCTAGCAAATAGTTAACAGTTATTTTGCTTTCAGAAAGAATACTGTCACAGATATCTTCCTACAAATGCCACATCAGTTGCTAACAAGTTGTTCTGGGAGAATCTTCTTGCTGATTTATGTGCTGCCACACAATTCTTTTCCAGTCACTGTGAACGTCCTGGATTTCCCTTTTATTTATTATGAAAGATTGCCTTGAATGTGGACAAGAGAGCCAGTAAAGACCTCACTTCTAGATTCTGGAAGGATAGGAAATTAACGTACATCTTGATCTTTATGTGTTACATGCACATGAAATGGAAAAATAGATTATTTACTGCCTCAGTTGTAGAGTTGCTAATATCTGACTATTATGCATGGAGTGGGGGGAACGCATTGCTTTTAATCCACAACACAATTTAATTTTAGCATCAAGCATGTCTGAAAGGAGCAATATTCTCCCTACTTTTACAGAGGAAGAAGAGTGCCTGTTGGTAAGGCATTAAATTGGGAGTCAGGGGACTCAGGGTCAGTTCCTGGTTCCCTTGCAGGGTTTTCTGGTTTTAAACAAATCACTTCCCTGCCTGACTGTGGTGCTCTGAGATAAAATGGATGCTTGGGAGGGATGTGGATGCTGCACAGGGAGTGGGGGTGATAAACAGATAGGCAAGTTCTCTTTTCTCAGTCTTGTGACTTTTTTACTTGTTGTGAATATAAAAGAAGTTGCAAGTTTTGTATTAAGTAAGAGAGCTACTGCTGCAGCACTGGGTAAGAATACCTGCCCTGTGTAGACAGGTGCTTGCTTAGAAGATTAGTTGTGTATGGGGATGTTCACTGTGAAGAGCTTCTGAGATGTTTCAGGACATCTTAAAACAGTAGGAATAATTCATATCTGGTTCCAGGGCAGGCAAGAATGGCACATTATCATTAGTGGTGACACTGTACAACCAGGTAAGCCCTCTACGCATCTGTACCTCTGATGTTCTTGAAGATATTTACCTTCATACCCGCACTTGGAGAGTGCGCTCTTCAGTGAAACATAGACGTGTGTCTCATGGACTAGCAGTGACAGCAGTGGACTTGGTGTTAGGAAACTTTGGAGGAGGCAGCAAAGCTTGATACTTTTATGATTTGGAAAGACAAAATCTAATTTTATGTTTTGTTTGCTCTCGCCACATGCAATGAGAACTTTCCCTTTTCAGGAATTAATGCTTTTATTGCAGAGGGAAACTAAGGGCTCTCTAGCCAAGATACGTAGTCAGTATCATTATTAATCATTAATAAAAAATAACAAGGAAACCTGTTCCTTGTTTAACCCATTCAAACCAGTGAAATGCTCCAGTAAGCACTTGTGGTATAAAAATTGTAGGTACTCATGAAGCAAGTAAGCTTTTTTTTCCCCTCCTCCATATATTGCATATACACTTAAATGTATGCTTCTTGTTGCTTTGTTGTATTTCTTGAAGGAGGATTCCTCCTGCTATGTGAATGTCACCTTCTACAAGTGACAGGAAGATTAAGTAAAATGCTGTATGGGTAATTATAACAAGGCTATTGGCAGCCTGTAACACAGTGTAAATGACAGAACTAATTTTGCTGTTGAGACATAATGTATGTGGCAAGTTTTACCTGTAGCTGTACTTCGTACAAGTTACGGTCTCCAGAGGCATGCACTGCGTATCACTTTGACCACGAGTCAGCCATAAACTCAGCAAAGCCCTTCTACACAATGTCATCAGAGTGTGAGGAGCTGCCCTGTGACATTCATCTCATTTGCAATTAAACACGTCACTTCTTGGAGAGCTTGCCTCATTGCATAGATGTTTTTGTTTAAATTCGTATCAGCTGTTTTGTATCTGATCCTCTGCTGTGAATTTTCTCCGCTAAGAAAAATAACTAAATAATATACTATATCTCATAATCTGGAGAGAAGTTTTGACAGTTTTTATGTACTTATCCTTGTGAGATTGATCAGATTCTGGTTATGCATATGTTCAGTGACTCCATCCTGATATGCCCTTCACTCTCTCAGAAGTAATATTGTAGCCATCCTGGTTTGAAAAAACAAAGCAACACCAGAAAAGCATAATAACGTGGTGAAAATCTCCACTGTGAGTGCCTTGCTTGCCCTGTTCTGCTCTCCCACACACAAACTGTTTCAGGGTAATTAATTGACTGTCATAGAGGCAAAGCAGCTAATGAAGTTTTCTTCACCAGCCTTGCCCCATTGAGTAGTTACTGAAGAGCCAATGCGTAGTGCCAAGGATGAGCTGAATTATGGAGAAGCATACAGTGTTCATCCTTTATAACTCTGTCAAAGATGAACCTCTTAAACTTGTTTGTTTACATTAATAGCATCTGGAGCCAAGGAATTTTGCAGTCAACTTTTAATAGCCTGAAGGGCTTTTTTTAATTTTCAAAATGCAGATTATTTATTTTAAAATGCAAACAGATTACACATCTGAGAACACCAGATATTTTAGGGGTTGCTTTTTTCTCTTTCACCTTGAATTGCACAAAAAAAGAATTGTTTCTTTTGTAGCCCAGGCAGCATCACCTTGGATGTGCAAAATGGATCACTGTTTTGTACATGGGGTAGCCATTTATATCTGTGTAAACTGGCTTTAAAGCATTACTGTTGTAATTGTCCAGTGTTTCATACCTGCCAGAAGGACTGCACAAGAGAAAGAAGTGAAATGGACAGCGGAGCTGCTTTCAGTTAAATCCAGCCCTGCCTTTGAGAGGAGAGACCTAGATTTGCTGGGGCTGATGTTTCTGGAGCGATGGGATAGTTCTTGCTTTCACATCAACACACTAGAGAAGAGAATATTTCTACATTCAAAGCTGGAAATACTAAAGGCTAAGGCTGCTAAAGACTTCTTCTTGTGTGTTATTTCATTACCCTGTTAGAGGAAAATCTGTCATCTTTCTTTTAATAACCATGAACATATTTTGATGTTCAATTAGACTAGGCAGCATAATTAATATTACACTGATCCTGTCAGGGTCATCCTCAGCGACTGCTCTTTTGTTCCAAGGAGACTCTTAGATAGGATCCTGATGGATCTCCTCCTATCACATGTCCTGGCCAATGCCTAAATGGTGTTGTTTGAAGGCATAATAAAGAGAGATCGCTGTGTTGTCTGCATAATACAGTTTAGTGATTTACCTAGTGCATAATGGAGGCGAGAGCTTGGATGAAGGCTACCTACTGAAATTCAAGATGATTGATGCTATGTTTATGGACTGGGAGAAGGTGCTACAGAGGCGTCTATATCCATACATTTAATTTGAAGAGACAGGCCCTGCTATCTATTGTTCAAGTTAATATTCTGCTCCCTGGAGGCCAAGGCAATTAATACTTACCCCTCCTTGCTCCCCTTTTTCAAAGGCAAAAGGCTGTGGTCTTTTATTTCAGAGGTGGAGGTCTCCACAGAGATCTGTGACACCCCCTTTTAAGCAGGAGAACAGGATCTATCTAGATCTCTTGTACATTTCTTAACAAGGTGGTAAAACTACGTAACTTGTGTCTAAACTCCTATTTGAAATTACTTGTTTCCCCTCTGGTGGTTTTGCTCACAGAGGAAATCATCAGCCTACTGCATCTACCAGCTAACTATATTGTTCCTTTCTCTCAGATGGAAGAGCCATGTTGGTATGTCTCTCTCCCTGTGTTCAGTGCTCTTGTCTCTGTGACACTGTACACATGTGCCACTGGAGAGCACAATTACATGGTGCTCTCTCCCTCTTACTGCTCCATTTCCAGCCTTTCCAAAGTAAGCAATAGAGTTCCTACGGGGCTTACAAACCCACAATATCCAGGGCAGGTTTAAAATGAGGAGCTATCTCTCCTTATCACGGCTGAAATTTTCAAAGCATCAGTTACTTCTCTCGGGGATGCTGGCTCCAACTTCAGGTTTCAACAAAAAGCCCAAAACAAACCCAAGATTGAGTCTTTGCCTCATATAATGAAGATGAGTTATTTTCACTCAGCCAGGATACCTAAATTATAAGAGACTGAAAGAACTGCAAAGAATTTTTAAAGTAGCTTTTAATGCACCTGTCATTCCTTTCATAACTGAATTACTAAAACTCTAGCAGTATTTTGTATTTTACTTTCTTTATATGTAATTACAGCATTAGGTCATCCCAGGGTAATTTCTTAGAAGAAAATAACTTCTTTTATTAAATCTGGAAAGTTCAATTGAACCACTTTAAGTTGTTAAAATAATTGAAGAATTTAAAGACAATTGATATTCCATGAATAAGAGAGAGAAAGGTTAAAAAAATAGCCGTTCTTTGATTTAGTTAAATGGAATTAAAATCACAATATGCAATTCAGTTCTTCTTTGTCATTCCTGTGTTATGAATGTCCATTTTTTTCCTAGACTGAAGTGTAAAGACAGCATGCAAGAAGGAGAAGAAGAACAGAACCCTGTGTTCAAATCTGAAAGGTCATGCTTGGCTTTCACGAATTTCTCCATCGTAACTTTTTTTTTAAAAAGAATTAGGTAGCTCTGGATAGGCAAGAATTTCACCTTTAAATTGCATCTGAAACACTCCATAAAATGTAGAGGTGACAAACCATTACATGAGAACAGAGACCAAGGAAAACAACAGGTAGCATACTGAAATCCCTGTGCCTTGCAAAAAGTAAGTAAAAAAAGTAAGTAAAAACTATTCTTGGACCGTTCAAGTCCTTCAGATTTGGATCTTTCGTCATTTTACTGTGTGGGCTGTATGTTTGTCCAGCCTTCAACAAAGGCCTCCTGGGATACGAAAGGGCTAAACTCAAGGACGGACAGTTGGTTCTAAGGGAAAACCAACCGATGGGGAAAAAGTGACAGCTGAAAGCTCAAAAATCGCTTGTAAAAGCACCAGAAAGAGTTATTGAGTGGAGCACCCCAGACAGCATACTGTTGCCAAAAAACATCTGGCAAGGGGATTTCTGCTGCTTCAGTGCTTCTCGTGTGACTGAGCTGTACCTTCAACTTCGGTTGGCAGCGGCAGTCTTTGTGCTCACATCCACCTGTAGGGCAGATTCACTTCTCTTCATACCTTCTATTTCTGATCACCAAACCCTCAGACCAGGACACCAGTTACTATATGTCACAGCTTCCTGTGAAAGATCATACATCTGAATTTCATGTTGATGTGTCAGGACTCGTTCAGGGACCGAGGCAATGAATTTCAATTGCCTTGCTGGGTAAGCACAGTTAATATTAAAACAAAACAAAACAAAGCAAACCCCAAAACAAATCCAAACCAAAACAAATAAACAAAAATACATCTCACTGCTTGCCCTTTTAATAGTCAGGCTACTGAATCTCCAGCAAGAGCGCAGTCGGACAGAGACATTTGTTTCCATTTCAGATGTATAGTGATTGGTGCAAAGGTTAAATTTGCCTCACAAAAGTAACAACCGTTTTCCTGTATACTTTTCTACAGAAGTGGCATGGTAATCTGTTGGGATGTTTGTTTTGAAAAAGAATATACAACTTCTTTTACTTGGGGGGATGGGAACCAACCAAGTGAGTATTTTTGGATCATAAAGGTATAAATGACAAAGAAGTTAGAAGGACAAAGAAACACATAATGAACAACCCAAACTAGAAATCTGAGCTACAGCTGTCAAAGCAAATAGCAAGATAACAAAACTGTCTGATTGAGTTCAGCCTTCTACACCTCAAATAATTTCTTGTCGACCTTTTCTCCGTAAGTCGTGGTAAGAGCTAACTTAAATCATCCCTGCTGTCATCAATCCTGTTTTCAACGCTGCAATTGGAAAGATGTACTACCAGTGATCAATTAGAAGACACTACTGCTTTTATAGTGCCATGGCCCATGAAACAATAGTGCCATATGAAGACTACCTTGTCCTTTTCAGTGTCCTTGATACCAAAGACGACCCTTAAGAGGTACAAAATAGTGAGTAATGTTCGCTACGTGTCTCATTTTCTTTCTCTGCGAATTGAATTAACATAGCCCTGAAAATGGAAAGGAAGCAGTTGAAAATGAGTGTATGCCTTTCTCTCTGACCCACCTCAGTGTACGTAACAAGCTGTAAAAGCTGTTTCAGCCTCTTTTCATCTGGATGAAGAGCAGGTTCTAATTAGCAATTTATCTAGTAAATTAAATAAAGTGAATCCTTATAGTGTACATTGTTGCAAATTCACGAAGGAGGGGGAAAAATAGTACTACAGGTTGATTCAAGGCATAAACTGTCTGTGAGTTTAGCAAATAGGTGCTTCCTTTTATTCAGAATAAGTTTTTGTCACCACAGCTTTTCAGTGTACGTGGTGTAGAGAGGCCCAGACCCCTCACCAAGGTCTCTTAGTACGACACAACACACATCGCCCCACTCGACTTCCATGAGAAGGCTTCCTGGGGGCTGAAGGGAATTGCATAAATTGTCGGTATGATTCATACTGCTTATTAACTAAATGCTTCAAGTGTTGCCAGTTGAAGTGGACATGTTTCAGTCAGCAAGTTTATATATCAGGCTCTAGCAAATTATAATTGGCCTGGGTCACGCATGCACATTCACGGACGTAATGGTCTAAGCAAGGTTATTGCAGATGGCACAGGTGGTAAAGTCTGCAGTTACCCATGAAAAAATACCAACTTTTAGCAGTATGATTTTAACAAACTGTAACTATTAGGCTGGTTTTTTCACGCTATCTGAACAGTTCCATTGTCAAATTTTTGGGTTGTTTTTGACAGCAAGATTAGAATAATTCATCATACCTATGATGAGTTGTCACAGCTACTTCACTGAAAAGCTTTAATACGTACGTGCTTTTCAGAAGCAAATTTTGCATGCTTATCAAGGTGTTACTTTGTTTCTGTCATAGTTTGCTTAGGTGCTGCTGAGTTATAGTTTGCTGAAAAAGTCTTTGCTTAGTAGACTCGGAAAACTAATTTTTCAATATTATGCCTCCACTGAGCATGCTCCCACCCCTACTTCTGTGCCCGTCCCATGAGGCCTCAGGCCAAGATTTCGGAACAGAACGAAATTCCCCATGCAGGCAGAAGAACTAGAGTACGCCAGCATGGTGATTTGGCAAGGTTTTCTGCATAATTTATGTTTGTACACTTTGCTTCTACTGCAAGCTTTCTATGGTGGTGCTATTGGAATGTCTGCTCAGCACATGATTTCCGACTATGGCAGTGTTATAATTCTTGTTTTTAATGAAAACACTTTGATCAACAATAAATCTTGTAAGGAGATCACTGGAAGTGGGAAGGTGGTTTGTCCTACCTTTCAGGTGAAAGGGAGAAGAAAGGAATATGGATAGTCACCAGAAAAAAAACATAGATGAGACCTTGGAGTCTAGACTGGAATAGTGGCAAGAAAGTGTGGGTAGGTGTACAAGGTGCTAAGCTGGAGGAAGAAATTTTGTCAAAGGACTCTTCACAACAAAACATTGAGCTGAAAGACAGTAATAAAGAAAACAAATGTTATAGAAGAGGGGTTTTGGGTCAACCCAAATGACCTGGATCCACCTTGAGGAGCTTTTCATTTTGCTGAAGAAACTGAAGGGAGATTTCTATATAAGAAATTAATTAAGGGGAATATTTTCTCTTAAAGAAATCTAGGTCTCCCACCTCCACCTCATGAATGTCTGACAGAAGGGGAGCTAATTTCAAGTAACAAGTGAGTTTACCTTATCATCTATAATGTCTAGCCTAATCTTTATGGAGAAACTGATTGTGTGTTCTGAAACTGTGTTACCTCTCTTTATCTCTATATAAATCTTTTCCCTGACATATCTAGAAAAGTTTAAACCAGAAAGCTTATATTTGCAGAAGGGGAAATGCATTTGGTAATGTGCAAAGGAAAGCCTTAAAAAGCAGGACCGGGTCCTGGGGAAAGCAGTTGTCAGGAGATTTCATGGACTTGGGATAGATGCTCCAAGGACCTCATGTGAGCAACCAATGTGCCAGAAGACTCCCGGATTAAAAGGATCCAGCAAGGATCTAATACATGGGAAGATACATGGCCAAATCACAAACAAATTTGGTGGGACAACTTTGGAATGCAAAGAATATAGAGTGGACGAAAGAAGCTGACTGGAATTCATACAGGTAGGAAGCACAGGGTGAGGGAGATGTTGGGCCAAACAGCTTTGGGAAGGACTTGAGACTGGCTCTGGGCAAAGGCTGGGTTGAAAGGACTGGGGATTGAAGCTTGAAGAGAGATTGGAAAGAAAAAGCTAGATCCCTGGCTGTTACTCACCCTATAAAACTAGGAAGAAAACCATAGATTCCACAGTTACGTACTTGACAAAATGGCTCTGATCTGGAAAAGAGAGAAAAGATGATAAAACCATGTCTATTCTTCCAGAGATTGCTCCAGCTGTGGAAATCAACCTTCTCAAGGAGTTACTCAATTTACTCAAGGTTTTCTGCATAATTTATGTTTGTACATAAGGTATGTATACAGGTAGGTGCCGCAGATCTAAGGGTTTCCACCCTGCAGTCTGAGGCACGTAGGAATGGATTAGGGAGTTCAGTGAGCAGTTTCTGGCCTTTGACATTTAGCGTGATTTGCTTTTTAAATTTGGGGATATTATATCAAAAAAATTGTTTAAGAGCATTTTGAGAAAGCAGCCTATTAGCATTTCCTATCAGTAACGTGTATACTTTTGCTTGGTTACTATACTGATGGACTTCCTAGAACAGCCTGGAGGAAAATGGATAAAGCTGTACATGGAATGTGCTGTATGTTAAACTATGTGTCGGGACACACTATTTAAACATTCAAATTAAAATATTTAATAGTTCTGCTCATTCAGTGAAAATAATTTGAGAAAATCTGACTTCATAAAATTAACACGGTTTTTCTCTTTTCTTTTTTTCTTTTCTGGAAGTAATGGAATTGACATAGTCTGTAATTTGGAAATAATCTATGCACATGATTTCAACTCTTGCAAGTCATTTTTTTATGTTCTTGCAATAGTGGATAATGATCTGTGGAGTTCAGCCTGCAAGTTTGACAGTGGGTTTTCTTTGCATATAGCTGTTGTTTAAGCTTTTGGTCCAGTGACTTTAAAATGGATGCACCCAGCTGTATGAAACCCATATTCCACTGGAAGTACTTCTTAATTCTAGAGATACTGTGTCCTGTTAATTATATTGGAGGGTGAAAGGTATAATTCACATTCATTTCAATAATTTTTTTTTAAAGGCAAAATGAAAATTGCAATATAAAATTGCTTTGTGCTTCTGCATGTGGCCTTTTGAGGGCAGTAGTCTGTCAAAGCTATAGAAAATTGAGACTTGCTTAACTTTTCAGTCAAAGCATGCTCCTCGTAATAATCATAATTATCTACTGGCAATGCAGAGGGATGGTAGAATTCATTGTGTCATTCAATCAATAAAAATGCTGCACTCAAAATTTTCAAGCCAGTTTGTTCTTAAAAGTGTCACACAAGCATTTCTATTTGTGTTTCATTATGGTATAATCTGTATAACTGGACCATATGTTCAGCTAAAGCTAGGGCGCCTCCTGAAATTCTCCCAACTACACTACAAATAAGCAAGGTTAGAATAAATCTTTTTGTTTCCTTGGAGACTAGGAAACTTCATAGATCTTATAACTGTACAAATCTGAGGAAGACTTCAGTTTTTCCTAAGACTTTATTTTACCCGTATGTAGCTCATGAAAGTATATTTTATGTGTATTTGCCATATAAATGCCATTTTTGTTAATTCTCCAGGGGTCTTGGCAGCCATCTCTAAGGATATGTGTATAGGAAGACCAGGCAATCTTGGGTCTCATAATAAGACCTCACTGGTTCTTTGAACCTGAGACTATTTAAACCTTTTAGTCAAGAAGAGACTTGGTCAATTTGAAACAAATCTGGTTTGATTTGATTCACAGTCAAAACTGCAGAGTTCTGGTTCCAGCAAAATCTGGAAGGAAAAGGAGAGGAAACCCAATCCCACTCCTATCCATATCTTCCTTCTTACGTGGCATAGTCATTGACTAAAGTGCAGTTCTTTGGAGCAGGAATTTCAACCACAAACCTTCCTTTCCAGATGACCATCCTGATCACTAGGATACACGGTCAAGCTCTTTCTTGTGCACAAGATATTATGAATTCTCTTCCGTTTATTAGAAAATCCTCAACAGGGTGGATTATGTGCCATCAACACGTATATCCACTAGATGGTACAGCCAGTCTAGTAGACTTTGAAAGAAGTATGTCTTTGTCTGCAAGCAGAGAAAGAAATTTATTCCAGGTACTACTTCTCCCAAAGAAATGTTCCAATCACGTGCCTTTTATGTAAAATAGCTTTTCTTTTCCCTAGAGTTCTTGCTTTCTTTTGTTTTAAAGTGGTGGCAACCACTGTGGCATCTGTGACAGCCTGATCCATAAGGCATCTTTTGAGAATGAATCCTGGATTAACTCCTCCAGAACACCTAGGAACAGGAACAGAAAGTTTCTTGAGTCTGATAAAGGATAAAAGCACAAGATGGATAACAAATTTTGCCATGTATTCAAGGCCAGAGCACTGCCTGCCACAGATGGAAGCACAGGTTTAAACACCTGCCCACAGAACCTGAAAATCAAAATTCAAGACACCGATGGGGTCTGGCCCATGAAGTCATCGTTTTTAAGCATGATATCTGAATTCTTATTAGTCCTGACTAGAATTTGTTAGTAGATTGAAAACACACTTCCAAGTTTTTTCTAAGTATGCTCCATTAGGAGCAGCCAAAATAAAAATCTAGATATTTGATCTGAAGGAGAACAATCTAAAACATTTTATTTGCCCACAACATGACGTTTGCGGTTGCTTTGGGAGAAAATAAAAAATTAATAGCGAAATAGTATGAGAAACAGGCCTAATTTCTTGCAGTAATTATCAGCTTAAATTTTAAAAGTCTGAAATATTTCGAGCTGGATAAATATTCCTGACTGATGTGCTGCGTTATTGTCAAAAACTTTACTATTGTTTTTCACATGGAGTCTGCTTTACTACTAAAACAAGACCTTGTTTGTCTTTCATAACAATTTGTTTAGAAGCTCTTTAAAATACAAACAGATTTGATGACGATGCTCTGTTACAAGCTGTCCATTGCAACTGCGCTTTCACTCATAAAAATTATCACACAACTTCCATTCCTGCAAGAGAAGGGAGATTTACATGAATACCACATACAGGAATAACTCCTTTGAATACTTGCCTTATTTAGAATCATAGAATCGTTTTGGTTGAGAGAGACCTTTAAGATCATCAAGTCCAACCGTTAACTTAGCACTGCCAAGTTATCACTAAACCATGCCCTGAAGCACCACATCTACAGGTCTTTTAAATACCTCCAGGGATAGTGACTCAACCACTTCCCTGGGAAGCCTGTTCCAGTGCTTGACGACCCTTTCAGTGAAGAAATTTTTCCTTATATTCAACCTAAACCTCCCCTGGCATGACTTGAGGCCATTTGCTCTTGTCCTATCACTTGTTACTTGGGGTAAAAGACTGACTCCCACCTCACTACACCCTCCTTCCAGGTAGCTGTAGAGGGTGATAAGGTCTCCCCTCAGTCTCCTTTTCTCCAGGCTAAACAACCCCAGCTCCCTCACCCACTCCTCATCAGACTTGTTCCCTAGACCCTTCACCAGCTTCGTTGCCCTTCTCTGGACTCGCTCCAGAATCTCAGTGTCTTTTTTTGTAGTGAGGCGCCCAATATTTATGCATTGCTTGCCTGCTGAGCCGACGAAGACACTTCACTTATCCACACGCTAAGATAGTCAGCTCTGGAAAAGGATGGAAAACCTATTGGTGTTTCCATTTCCAAGCTCCACAGCGCTCTGCCCGAGCCTGCTGTGCAACTCCCATCTCCCTGCCGTCTGGGGTGGATGTTGTGCTGCCAGTGACCACCGACAGGCACAGCCTCTGCCCCCCAGGGCTCCCCGGGGACCTTGACAAGAGCAGCCACCCCCTCCTAGACCCCTTGTCAAAGCACCGTGTCTCTTTCTGATATGAAGGATGGGCAAGTTAACAGGCTTTTAAGGCTAGAAGCTGTAATAAAACTAGATGTTACATGTAAGAAAGGCAAAGATTTTTCACTCAGCATCAACGCAGCAAAGAGCAGGACCAAAGTTTATCCACAGCTGTTCACCCACGTTGATTAAAAGGGTCAATGTGTGCGGGATTTGCTGTTTTGCCTATAGGTCAATTGTGCCATTAGATGATAATTCTCTCACTGCTAATATAAAGTGCTGGTTTTAGACATCTTGACCGGTTGCAGGTTCCCGGGTTTTGGCAGCAGGGTGGGCCCCTGTGTTGCCGGGCCGGGGCTTCCCCGTGCCGGACACAGCCGGTTCCAGCCGGCTCCAACGGCCCCAGCGCAGGGCACAGCTGAGCCCCTCAGCCACGGGCGGGCGCCGCGGGGAAAGCCTGGCTCAGAAAGGGCAAAACGCTGCCCGGCAGCCAGGGCTGAGGGAAACCGGGTGAGAAACAGCCCTGCGAGCCCCGAGGGGAGAGCGGGAGGAGGGGAGGAGGGGCTCCGGGCGCCCCCGCGGAGATGCCCCCGCGGCCCCGGCAGAGACCCCGCTGGGGCGGGGGTTTCCCGGCAGCCCCTGGGAAGGGCCCGGCCTGGAGCAGGGAAAGGTGTGAGGAGGCAGGAGCGGCAGAGAGGAGATGGTGTAGATTGACGGCAGACTTCCATTCCCCATCATCCTGCGCCGCTCTGGGGAGAGGAGTTTGAGGAGTTGGGGACTGAGGGAGTGAAGTTGGGCCTGGGAAAAGGAGTGGGAGGATGGTGGGAAGGTGTTTTAGGTTTTGTTTCTCACTGTCCAAATCTATTTTAATTGGCAGTAAATTAATTTTCCTCAGGTTGAGTCGCTTTTGGTAAGGAATCTCCGGGTCTTTGTTTTGACCCACACGAGCCCTTCCATCGCATTTTCTCCCTCTGTCCTGTTGAGGAGAGGGAGTGAGTGAGCAGCTGGGTGGATGTCTGGCAGCCAGCTAAATTTCACCCACAACAGCAAGTCTGCATTTGTGCAGCATCAGCTCTGACACACAGACTTGTATCTTTACTCTTAGTGACCGCTGATATCTTTGAGCTTTAGGCATGAGCTCTGCCAATTTCAGGTAACGCCACTGTTTACCAGTTCACTATGTGGCATAGTTTAGTACACTCAGTTATATTAGTGCCATGGTAAAAAAAATATGCACAGTCTTTTATGCATTCCATAATAACAAATTTTGCCCTTATGATTCCCCTCAGCCTCCAAAAAACAGCGATTCACAAGTAAAATGTGATATTTAGTAATCCATTCCAAATTATGAGCTGCTAGGGGTAGTTAGAGTTGCTGTTTGGAACTATAAATTACCATGCATACATGGTAGCTAGAAATTTTATTTATTTTTCTCTGTGAAGCTTCCTGTTGTGTTTAAACTGTTGTGATCCTTAGAAGAACACATGGGGTATAAAAGCTGTCTTACTGTAAAATTACGAGACATGCACAGCCCTCATCAGATGCAGGAAAATCAGCTTTCTGCTTTTTCTACTTCAAATATTAATTAAACTAAATATATATATATATATATACTGATTTATTTTTTTTTTTGTCTAGGAGAATGGCAGCAGTTATCACTGTCTCCAGCAGCACTATGTGAATGGTTCAAGAGAAAAAAGAGAGCTAAGCTGCAACTTGCTGTCCAAATAGAGATGTACTGAAGGGAACGTGGTATGTTCAGATGAAATAAAACAGTTTTACAGGCCCTTAGGAAACGGTAACATGGAAGAGGTGCAGAAGCAAAAATCCATAGTTGGTCTGGAGACCAGGGACTGGGCTGAGCCCCCTGAAAGAGCAGCTCATATGATTGAAGTTAGCGAAATGTGGGATATTTGCTTCTGTTCTCAATTTGATTTGACACAAACTCTCTGTAATTGCTGCATTTAAGGGTAAGAGACTTGCCTATGGAATGGGCTTGTTTTTTTCCAGTCATTTCTTTCTTCAAAAGCCTGCTCAGGGTGAGCCAGGCTAGCTGATGTCTGCTCTGGAACTTCTAAGCTGATTATAATGAGAATCAGGCCTGGGCCTTTCATGTCATTGTGCAGAGAACAAGCCCAGGGTGCACATTTCAAAAGGTGATGCAGCACTGTCCAGAAAGTTCAAATGATTTTTTTTGTTTCAAGACCTCAATTAAATAAGACTGTTCTTTAGCAGTTGTTATGTCAATGAGCGTATTTGCTCTGTGTGCATACAATCCTCCTGCTGCAAATCTGAGCTCTTCACTGTACTAGGTACAAGAGAGTCTATTAAATCAAATAGAGGCATCAGCAGCAGCATGGAGTTCAACAGTTCTTTATCTGCTTAAAGATATATGCAATAAATAAAATCTTTTCTCCTGTTGTGTTATTTCTAAATTTGGTTTTGATATCTCCAGTAATGTCCCTACAAATCTCTGGATAGTGCACTAAAAAAAGAAAGAACTGGATTAAAGGTAATTCAGTATAAACGACAGTGTTCATCTGCAGGAGCTTCAGTAGCAGAGATCAGAAATTTGTATGTGTTAATTTTGTCACCTCTATCTGTGCCAATTGCATGATTTTCCCCTTCTAACTGCACAGATGTAATCCTTTGGGTTGAACAGTTAAGAGAGGCACAATTGGTTCTTTTTTTCTCTACAGTTGTCCAGTTTTCCTTCTCTTTCTTCTATTTTCTGAGAGAAGAAACAGGTAATTTGAAAGCAAAATGTGAACATCTTTGCCACAAGTGTCCTCCTTCTGACTTAATGCTTCTGAATGTTTCAGTTGAGGTGCAGGTATCAAATTCTTTATTTTTCCATGCAGCTCTTATAAATTAGTCTATAGTGCAGAATTCATGGGAGCAGAAAATCAAAAATCAAAGATTGGCTTTAGTGTTTTTTAAACAGCAAGATTTTCCTCAGCTAAACCATAGCATAGATTTAATATCACACACAGTGCATTTCCTACGTGAAGTGCTCTCACCTTATGAAGAAAGTGAACAGTGAGGGTATTGATTAGCCACTGTGATGGTGTTGTTTCTTTCCTTCTGCCCCTGTTCAAAGAGGCATTGGTCTGTGGAGCGGGGGTGTAGACGCATAGGGTGGGTAGGAAAAGCCAACACGAGTCAGCAGCCTGGAGCACCACCAGCATTAACAGAAGATAGCGTTCCACAGTAGTCCTGTAAAGTGTGGGCCCCTCAGAGCCTCTGGGAGGTTGCTGAATTACTCTCTGTGTTCTCTGACGTGCAGTAGGAAGAACAAGAGTGTAAGGGAGATGCATGTAGGGACAGACAGACACAGGTATAGCCTGAAAGTGCAAACTCTGTAAAAGTAAGTCCCGCGCAGCTACATCATTGTGGGGGTGGTGGGAGGGAATCTTGACAAAGGGGAATTCACAGCCTTGATACAGATTTTCTTGGCTTCCTACAATTTTTTTTTAATCCCCATTGGAGTTCTTTTTGCAGGTCCTGACATATTGTTGACCTTACCCTCACAGCTTACATAGCTAATAATTTTTTAATCCTTCCTGTAGATATAATTATAGGAAAGTACTTTTAAAGCATTGAATGAAACAGTACAAACAAAACACGACAGAAAGAATTGTCACCCCGACCAGCCATCTAATTTCTTCAGTGGTGCTTCTTATACAGTTTCACAATAAGCTTACTTTTTTCAGAAAACAAACCCAAGCATTAGGATGTCTCAGACTTGTGTTCCTCTGATCACTGCTCAAGACATCACTAGATTTTTATCTGCCTGCCTTTGACATAAAGTGGCAAGTACTTGCTTTTCGTTTTGTCTGCTGAACTTGATTCAGAAGTACAATAACCACTTGTAAATTTCAAACAATAATTGAAATGGGTGCTACTGTTGTTTGCGTGCTTTTTAGTATGTTCCTCTAATTCAAGGTGTAGATGAGGATGCAGGCTTTACTGAAGGAATCTATAACCTTGAGGAAACAGGGACATAAAGAATACGAAAGTACCTCGGTTATAGCTGATACAAGATGAAGATCCAAATGATATAGAGAGTGCTGTTAGCTTCAGATACCCCACCTTTTATTTTCCTTGGGGATCATCATTTAATTGGCTGTACTGTATTAAGAAGGTGAATGAAGGTAAGTGATATCACAAATAATGTTTGTATTGGGAAGTGGTGAGATGTGACAGAAGAAATTAATGGGTGTTAGAGAAATGAATAAGGTGAAATGGAAGGATATGCTACGTGCTTTCATTTTTGTGTTTTCACAGCTATTTTTGTTGTTGGGGCTGACAAATCTGGATATGCCAGCTTCCTGAAGATATCACCAACTCCTGCTTTTTTTTTGCCTTATTAACACCCGTTATTCAAAAGACAGCAGATGCAGAAGCTTGGAGGTCAATGGATGACTTGGTTTGCTGTTCCTTGGGAATGCACGCAGACAGGATGAATATATACACAGTTCTGGGAAATCTAGAGAAGTGTAGGAGATTGTACAGGAATAGCTGGCATAGTGGAAGGAAAATGAAGATAAAACAGGAGACAGAGTAAAGGACTATGTGTGACAAGTGGCTACTGATAATTAACTGTAGTTTAAGCAGAAATGGAGAACGGAAACCAAACAGTATCTCAAAATGAGAATTAGAAGAGAAACTGTAGGAGGACATTAAGGGAGAGTCAGATTGGCAAGATGGAGAGTAGCCTGAACAGGCAAGTCAAACCAAATAATGGTCAGCGCTTTTTCCTAACGATTTTGATGGAAGTACAATTTACTGCATGATAATAATTCACTCAGCTTTACTTGTCTTATGGTAACATCCAAGACATTTCTTTCTCCATAATGGTACGTGGTAAAGGTAAGGTGAGAAACGAGTCTAATCAAGAGGCATAGTGCTGTTCAGTGATTTGATTCTTCAACAATATTCGTTTGTGAGACAAACTCTATGCTTCCTGATATCAAGATGTCTCCGTGTAGATGTAACCATTTCCTTTCAGAGATCTGAAATAATTTTTTTCCCAAGCTAATAAGTTTCATCGGAACAACACAAAATATTTTTGGCATCTTTGTAAAGAAGTCAGAGGAAATAAAGAATTGTTTGCACTAAATGCAGGGATGGGGAATGATGTGTTGTCCCCACTAGCTACAAGGGTAAGGAACTCAATCAACACGTGGGAGAGTGAGACAGCTTTTTCAAAATACCTGTGGATGTTTACAGTATGGGCAATTGTATCAGAGGAATTGTGAATTATCCTGGAATCCTTTTCTAGGATTTATAGGGAATAGTTAATACAATGGAAGGCAAAGTGCACTTGGTCAGGTCAGTGACCCCAACTCCATTGCTAGTTTGGGTCCCAATTCTGGTCCTAAACAACACAGTCAGAGGCCAGGTGGGGGGAATCCCAGCTACAGTGTTGGGTTTTTGTTTTGTTTGGAGGGATTTGAACCGATATTACCTATTTTGCAAGTGAGCAGATGAGCCACCTGGCTAGAGAGTAGTATGGGACAGCTTTCTCATTCACCCACCTTGTATGTAGTCCTTAAACACCCAAATACCATAGCATCACAGTGGGGGCAATGGGGTGTACAATAGATTACCTGGGTCCTGCCCCTTCCTCTTCTCTCCTCTGTCTGTGGTTTCGCCAGTTTCCTTACAATGCTTACCTATGAATTGAACAACCCCTCCAGAGTACTGAGGAATTTAAGGCGCTCTCTGAGAGATGTGAGCTGATCCCTGATGAGATCCCCGATCTTAAAGGTGATGGATGATAAAGGGTTTTCCACTTCTAGTCCCCAGATTGTTTCCCGGACTGACAAGGTTCATAAAGTTGATGCTGTCTGTGCACCCAGACTCCAGAGGATTAGAAGGATGACATGAGAAGCGTGAGGCTTAAAAATAAAGTAAGGGACAAGGACATTAGTTGAAACTGAACATCGATCTAGTGGCTGCTTAGATGAAAGTCTAAAAGCCCTCAGTGACAGAAGAAAGGAGAAAACGTAAGATGTTCTGCTTTTCGGAGTCCACAAGGTAAATAATCAATAGCATAATGTTTTGTGGTCAAGCTTTTGCCATGTTCATTAAGGGAGGATCTAGAAATGGAATTCATACAGTATTGCATTTCCTCCTTAGATCTTCTAAGATGGGACTGTTTGCTTTTGAATATTTTTGGCCAGTTTGTGCATTTAAGATACTATAAAAGGCTCTTGCCATAAATAATCATCAGGATTTTGGTATTCTTGCCAAAAGCGATTCTGTTTTAATCAGAGCTAAGTAGCTTTGGAAAGCTTCAGACCTTGATTAGAAAAGTTTTTCAAGGTGGGGATGTTTGCTTAAAACATACCAGCTCTTTAAACACTGTTGACCCCATAGCCAGTTATTCCATATAACTTTATTTTTCTTCTGTTTTTTCTTCTTTTTTTTTTTTTTTCCGTTACTGTCAATTCCATGAAATCTGAGATTCTGCCTGAGGCCGGGAGTGTGGAAGGACCAAGGGCTTCTGATCACAGCTGACCTCTGTCTTCTGAGGCTTTATTATCATCCTGAACTGAACAAAAAAGTAAGTGCTCTTAGGAAAATGGAAGGTAAAGGATGTTAAATGGAATGTATATCTCTTTAACTCTCCTTGTCTTTACAAAGTGATGCATAAGTTGAAAGAGTTCAGAGTCTACCTCCAGAATAAAAATAATGCTTTTCTAGTCATCTGACTGCAAATCAATGGTGAATGCTTACAATGAAAGTACAAAAACTCTCTTAAACAAAATAGTTGATAAGCTGGTAGTTATGCAAAATGAAGGGTTACAGCAATCTGGTGGTAATTCCTTTTTTAATTTCAAAACCTAAAATAATTGGACACATCTTGCCCTCATTTACACCTGTGCAAATCCTGTGATATTCAGCAAGGCTTTACAAAGAAGACAAAACTCATCCCTTGCAAATTAAGAAATGAACACACAATGAGAAAGAAAGTGGTTGCCTTCCATTTCCCAAGGTATTCATTTTTCACTGATGAAAATTTTCTGCAAAGTCTTGCACTTTATAGCTATCCAGGGTTAGAGTCTTGACCACATGCTGTAGCTATGCTGTTGCAGCCATGGGAGTCTAGTTGCTCATTGTCTTGGAAGCTGGGACAGTACCAGCTGTATCAGTACCCTCAAAGTGCAGGAGGTGTCCAAGGTGATATGATGGTTCCCATCCTGTGCTGAAATATGAAGATAACTGGATGCAGGTGTATTGTTCCTGGGAGACTTTGGGAGAGTATTTGAGACTGGGACTGTGAAAACTGGGCGTCTTAGTTTCAACAAGATGCCATGAGACTCCTGTTATCTTAATGTACAGCCAGCTGTGACCAGGCAAAAAATAAAGTGGATCTCTTAAGTACACTGAAGCTTTGAGTGGACTACTGAGCACCTCCCCCAGCTCCAATGAAGTGAACAGAAATTACAGGTGCACAGTACCTTATGGATAAGGCCCTACTGGGCTATTTGTGCAGTCGCTTACGCCAGTGCAGAATCCCTAAAGGAAATTTAATGCTTCAAATTCACATTATGCTGGTCTAAGGGGCTGATTAACAGTACACAAAAGGCAGTGCTTCAGATACCAACTTAATGGACCAAAAGTATCACACACATAAAACCAAAATAGGCAACAAAATTTACGTGATCTTGGAATCACGCAAACAATTAATGTGACTGTGACATTTTTTCAAATTGTAATTTCCTCTTCACTATTATTACAGCCCTTTAAAAGGGATGACAGTCTACTACCTTCAAAAATGTTTGCTCTAAATATTAATTGCTTATTTGCATTGAATCCTTAACACTCTCTATCGTATAATTGCCAAAACGTACTGAAAAATTATTGAACATATCTGTGAGCAGATATAATATGACTGTCTTTTGAAGAAAAATACATCTCTCTAATGTTACTAATTGCATATTTATTACAGCTTTACCTGCCAAGATAATAAGGAAAATTGCACACAGGCTACTCTTAAATTACCTATTGCTGAAAAATCTTGTTTCATTATTGAAGTTTTTAATATATGCTTAGAAAAAAAACAAAGCAAATACTTTGCTGTGAAGAGTAGAGGTGCATCCACATGCACCATAAACTGACAGCCTCATAGTAGCCAAGTAAATGTCGATGAAATGTCAAACTTGAGATAATATTAGTAACAAATGTTTCTATAAATATAGAGCTTAAAAGTAAAATATAATGTACCAGAGTGCATATTGTCTTTGCTGCACACCTCCATGAGAGACTAACATAAATAATGTCTTATATTTCAATACAAATAAAAGTCCTCAGACAGGTTTTCAAAGGTGGCTTTAACTGCCTTTTGAAAGTCACAATCATCAATTAGGCTTTTTTTTTTCCCCCCTTTCATTCATATATTTTTAATTTTTTTTAATGGAAAGTGTGTTATAAATGATATTTTAAAGCAGATTTCATTTGAAGGAAATCAGGAAGTGGTGGACGTTTCTTCCGCAATTAATACACCTCAGAGTGTAAGAGTCAACAGACCTGAAATGCTCTTGTTATCACAAAAAAGCTCAGTGTATGGCCTGTGCTTCTGGAGCAGAGGCCTTCATTTTGTCTAATGTTCCCTAGCACAATGGGTCTTGGTCTCTGAGCAGGCCTCTGTGGCACTCAAGCAGTCAATAAAGTTAAAAAGGAGAGGATTTGAATTGGGAATCTATCCTCAAAATCACCTATAACCCATTTCTCTCAGAGACATTCAGTCCTTCATATTCTGAGTAGTATTTATCTAAAGTATATGCAACCAATACTCACTTTATCTTCCCACAGTGCTTTGTAGAGTTTATCTACCAAATGTTTTTTTCCTGTAAATATTTTGGAGAATGAAATAAACGTTTAGAGGAAAATAGCATACTGTTCTATTTTCCTATAATTTGATATTTATAACGGTGATAATAAAAATAACGTAAAACTACCTAATGACAATTTAAAATTCTCCAGAAGTTTCACCTTCAAATGGCATCAAAAGGTATGACATAAATTTTCAAGATTAATTTGATTAAAATGGAGTCATATCTAGATATTTTTTCAATAATGAAAATTTTATGGGTGTGTTAGAGAAAGAATATTTTAAGCAGGTTATGTTGTCAAAACAGTTTAAATAATTTTAGTGGGCACCTTTAATTGAAGGTTGTACTTAAAGGTCACTGTTATTACCTTATCGAAAGGTTATTTGTCCCTAAGTGTTCAAAACATTGCTGTGTTAGCTACACATATGTCAGATCTTGAGCAATTGCTATGATTAGCAGTTGTATATTGATAAGTAGTCCCTGAGGTAATTTGATATCCGGGGGGGATAAATGCTCAGAGAAACAGATATTAAATCAGATTATGAAATCATTTACCTGCCAACTGTTAGCACACAGCAGTTTCTGAGGCTGTGATCTGCAGTTAGCTTGGTGGAAATCAGTTTATTGGCTTGTACGAGTGTTTAGAGTTTGTTTTACCATTGTTCCTGAACATTTCCTCCAACAGTGGTGAATTCTGACTAATGTCTCCTTTTTACCATATTGGAGTAGCTGGGAAAGAATTAGTATAGGCTGACTAAAGAACCTGCAACAGGTAACGAGGTATGTGTGTGCTGAGTGCTGTGGTTACAGTTTAAGCACAGTGTATTACTTGACCATATGTACACTGTTTTGCAATATAACAATATTTTTTAAAATTCTTGCTCATTCCCCCTAGAGATCTCTGTGGCAGGCAGAGAATGTTAGCATACTAACTAATTTTTCAGCATCTGATAGTCTTGAATGTATTAGACTCGTAAAGACAGGGAAAAAACTTGGACAAGTATATAGGCCAAAATACTTGTTCCTAAAATATGAATGTAAAAGCTATGTGGAATTATATAAATGTTTACTTCACTTTATATCTTTTGTATGAAACAGTTTAGCTCGGTTTTTTTTAATACTTACAATAGGAAGACAATTTCTTGTCTAACCTAGGCATTATCTAACATGAATCTTCTGTTTCTCTTAGAGTTATCAATATGATTATTAGTCCAGATTTTTAGTGTTATTACTTTTTTCTGTAGTTCTTAGATTGTGCCTGTCTTTTCCATGGGAGGATTCTGTTTAACTTGTGCAAAATGTAGAATTCGAAGACATTCAACAATCCATTTACAAAACACTGTGTGGGAGGTACAGAAAAACATTTTTTATTCATTTTGAAAATTTAGAGGGCTATTATGTGCCTTTAAACTCTTCAGCTATTTTGTACCATTTTCTGAAATTTTCATGCAGCTGATGCACCGAAGTTGTGCCTTAGAAGGGTCCCTTCTTAATGCACTGAATTTGGAAGTGACTAATTCTTTGAGGACATGAGAACATGTCACTGTCTTCTCTTGTTGGTTGTGTGAAGTCACAAATTTACAGCAAAGAACTTTGCATTACTCACAGGATCCAGAGTCTGTTTTACACTCAGATATGAGATCTGATGTGAGAGTATAGCTGATGGGCTAGGGAGGGGGGGTACATATTAAACATCAGAATGGAACCAAAGAGTCGCAATTACCCGTGCCCTAGCAAAGACTCCAGAAATTATAAATCAGAATATCCATTACAGCTGGCACCTGAACGCGTTGTCTTTACTGATGAGAGGTTTTCAGTTCTTGTTTCCTTTTAACCTTCTTTAACCTATCAGAATTTAGATGCCCCGTGACTCTATTTTTCATGTCTGAAAATGCATCCCATGTCTTTTCTTTTTCCCAAAGTATGAAGACTGGAATTCTAAAGGGATTACATTGTATGTTTTTGCCTATAGAAAACAGTTTTGATTATTGGAGGGGGAAAAAAAACCAAACGAAACCCAAACATCCAAGCATGATGGAATATTAAACTTTCTAAATACGTGCTAGGAAAACAGAACATGAAAATGCAACTCAGATACACAGTCCTTAGTAGCAAAATAGTTTAAGATTATGTTACTAACTCTGTGAACAAGCTATGAAACAAGCATGTTCATGCTGTCTTAAGAGACTTCAGCAGATGGTGTCATTCAGTGATGAACGTACCTGAAACAAGGAGAACTTTACAGGTCTGAGTTCTCACTGTCCTCACTAAACTAGCACCCACTGTCAGAACAGCCTCATCTACAGAAAATGGATTTTATATGATCAAATACTATTTAGACATAGCATTTTCTGGTAAGGTTATGTTAGGGGAGTTCAAATAATGATCTAAGGACTTCTTTCTTTTTGAGCCCAAAATATAAATCTACTTTGTTTCAGGGATCTTTTTTCTTGAGGTAACCACACTATTTCAGTGCTGTTTGTTTTGTTTAGTTACTTTTTGGAAGAGATCTGGAACTCGGTTTCTTCAGTTATTCAACTTTGAGACCACTATAGTATTTTTTTCGCCAACAAGGGAGGAGGACTGTCCTTTCATCCATCTTGTTTGTTTGATTTAGGTTGGTTTGGTTTTTTTTTAATTTGTAAAATACTTTCATACATAGTAAATGAGTAAATGCAAAGTAATTCTCTGCCCTCGGTGATGGCATTTGAATATTTCCATCATGCAGGAATGAGGGTCAGTCAGTGCTCAAATGTAGTAGTGAAAAGTACATAGACTGTGAGAGACGGTTAGTAAAGGAACAGTGAGCAGAACTGCAAGGGGTATACCACTGTATAGATAATGATGTTTCTCACATCTTGAACATAATACGGCATTCTTGTTATCCCCCCTCAGAAAGGAGCTAATATAACTTAAAAAAAAAAGCATAGATAAGAGCAGCAGAGATGATCAGAAGTGTGAGATGAATTTAATAGACTATTACATCTCATCGTGGAAAAGAGAGGTATGACTAAGGGGGGATGCGTTAAGACGTGGTGCATTGAAAGCTGATACGGTGACAGCTAAGGAATGGTTATTCACTGACCTTCGTAATACAAGAGGTTGGGGGTAACAAATAAAACTATCAGGCTTGAAATTGTAAAAAACCAAACAAACTGAGCTCAATGTATAAGGTGAGTGCAAAAGTATGAACGACACCAAAAAGAAATGGCTGAATTAATGGTGAATAGAATCGTTGGCTGGAATCATACGTGATGGTCTAGTTACAGCCTCTGGCTCCACAGGTCCCTAAACTATTATAGATTTGACAGCACCAAGGTAGAGTGAGCCTACTCTTTGCTGAACATGTACTAGTGACCATTTTTAGACATAGGTTAATGGAGCTTTTGGCCTACCTCAGCAAGGAAGAAACTTCTTATGTCCCTGTAGGTCTTCAGACATTATCCCTTTAGGAATTGCCGTCTTGTGGCCTTAAATAAAACCTCATTTATTGCCAGGTACTGTCCTTCAAATGGATAATAGGACTGTGATCATTGCCTTCATTACTCTCTGTGTTCTCAGCCATAGTTCTGACAATTGCCATTTGTATTTTATCTGAGATTGGACAGGTGGTGGTTGATGTGTACAAGTTTCCTTTTCCTCAGACTGACATGTATTTAATTTAGTTCTGGACTTTGTTCAGCTGCTTTGTTTTTCCGAAATGCTCTAGAGGGTGAGCCTACAGCCACAAATCTTTCCAGGTTTGTGTTCAATTTGCAAATCCTATATTCGTAGCAGAAAAAAGCGCGCTCAGTTCTCAGTGGGAGTGTTTGTCAGACCTTTTTTGGCAACAGCAATAAGTAGTTTATGGTCAATTTCATCTAACACTGGCCTCCCATAAATAAAGTTGTGAAACCTTTTACACTCAAAGACTAAGGCCAAAGAGGATTTTTCTTTTTGTACACATCAACACTTGTGCATTTCAGACACTAAAAGAAAAAGAAGATATTGGTCTCCAGTTCTGGCTATTGCTGCTAAAATCCTATACTCTGACACTAACTTCTTCTGCGAACGTGTCCATAGTCAATTTACTTCTCTGTTTCTTGTACCTTTGGGCTGTCTGGGGAACTATTAGAATCTGAGAAACTGAATGAGATCTTAACTCAAGATTGTCTTTTTAATTGAACACACCCTTAGCACTGGTTTAGATAGCTAAATGAGATGCTGAGTTACCAAACTGAATTTACACTCAAAGGAATCTCTTCATTGCTTCTTTATAACAGCTCTTATTAGGAAACGCGTGTTCAGCACTGACTTCCAAACACTGTGCATTTTTGTTGAGATCTTCTCTCCCTGTTATATTGCTTCTGTTACAGGCAATTAATTTGTTTGTTCTTTGTTTGCTTGTTCTTCTGCCCCTCACATTTCTTTCTTACAATATTTTGTTCTCCTTTGTTTTCCACTCTCTTACTCCCCTGTTTGAGCTACCTAAAATACTTGACTGCGTTCTTCTTTTGCTCCTCCAAATTAGAATCTCATCCAGGTAATATCCCTTTATATCATTAAAACTGGACCGTATTCTAATCAAACTGTCACCAATCACAGTATAAGCTGAAGTACAAGGAAATGAAGTCTCCCAGCCATCTGGAGTGCTTTTTATGTGTTTTTTGGTTTTTTTGTTTTGTTTTGGGTTTTTTTCAAAATTATGTAGTAGGTCTTTGTAGCCTCATCAAGTGATGGAAAATAGTTTGTCAGCTATTCCTCCTAGACTTTCCCATCTCAGTAACAAGAAGAAAATATCCTATAGTCTTCCCCATTTACTTTGGATGCATATATGAGTTCTTGTCTTATACAGTGAAAAGTGAGGGAGCCTTAACTGCTCAGTCAGAGAGCAAGAAACTTGATTAATCTAGCCAGTTTCTCCTGAGGAGACCAGTATGGGCATCACAGAATGGAGCTGAACGATTTGCTAGATATCTGAGTTTTCATTTTTCTTAAAAACATCTTTAGATATGTTTCTCTTTTTTTTCAGTCCTCTGTCCTTCTGTTGAGTTTATACTTCACATGAAACAATAGACATGAGTTATTTTAACCCGATATTGCGCACTTTCTACCTCAGTTCATTTTTTTCTCCCCTGTTTTTTGTCCAGTGTTTTTCTCCATAAGTTTAATTCCCTCTGCCTGACCGTTTATCCCTATGAACATCTGAATATAACCTGGTTACTATGACGTTGAAAGCAACTTTGTGTCTGCCACAGCTTGTTTTCTAAAGTAATTTCTTGAGAACTCTGGTTTTGATGTCTATTCCTTGGGTCTCTTCTGAACTGTGTTTGATTGCTTGTGTCGTGAGATGACTGGAAAGGGTCTGGAGAGGTCATTAAGTTCATTTTGTTACTCTAAGGCAGAATCAGTTATATCTGTATCAGTCCTGATGGATGCTTGTCTGTTTTGCCCTAAAATGTTGGCTAATGATGGAGACTCCATAGCTTCTACAGGCAGCCTCTTGTACTTTGACATCCTTACCTTTACAAAGTCTTCTCTGCAGCGTGATCTGAAACTCCCATGGATCACTTCCAGTCTGTTATTTCTGCTTCTAATGATCATGAACATGAGGAATGTATTGTAAAGAAGACAAAGAGAAAAATAGCTTTTACAGTATTTTAACAGCACTATTTAACCACACGTTCAGCCTAGCTTTTTTTTCCCCCCAATAGACTAAAATCAAAACTAGTTTCTTTAACCTGCCATTAAATTCTTATTCTTAATCCTCTGAGTCTTCTTACTCATTTCCTGACCTTTCTAATTAGTTATACCTTTTATTGAAGTATATTTCTAGACACAATACTTTGAGGCCATTCCAAGGTTGGATAAGACTGAAGGGCTATATTCTGTATCTTGCAGGCTGTGTGCCTATTAATGCCTCCCAGTACATGAGGTCTTTACACAGTGTTGCAATAGCATGACATTGTTGATGGGTAGGTAGTTTGTGATTTTTATAATTCTGTTGTAATAATCTTGTTAATTCTGTTACAATTGTAACTCTGTAATTGATTTTCACTTGCTCCTGTTGAATTGTAATCTCTCTTTACCTTCAAAATTGCACATCTAATTTGCCAGCATCCTTTTGAATTCTGCACTCTTCACTGTACGCTGTGTCCCTCCCAGTCTGGTGCTATGAATGGTGTTTAATAAGCGTAAGCTATATTCAGTCATCAAGCTACCATTGAAAGAATGGATTGGTACTATAGCTAAGGAGGAGTCAATTGTGACATTAAGTTGTTGATAACTACTTTGAGGGTGATTTTCTAACAACTTTGCAGCTTTGGTATATTTCTCTAGACCTTTTAGTACTTCCTGAGTTGGCCAAAAAAATGGCATTTGAGGTAAAGCCTTATGAAACCTAAGATGTATAACAGACCAGTTCATCTATCCACAAAATCTCTTTCTCTGTCAGAGAAGGAAAAATAAATTGGTTTAGTCTAATTTGCTTATGATATATCCATAGCATTTCGTTCATGTCCCTATTTTTTTTTCTTCCAGGTGTTTTTAAATAATGTGTTTGTCTGAGTATTTGAATTGGAATTAGAATCAAGCTTGACTCACTCTTTTTCCTTTTTGCTTTTTAAGGATATTTACTGTATTTCCCCTCACCTAGTCTTCCTGCACCTCACCCACCCTCCCAGGGATGAACAACGTATTCCACAGGTCATCATTTAATTACATGACAGAGACAAAAAATGCCTGTCTCCTAGGACAACCTGTTCCAGTACTTACTACTCTCATGGTGGAATAGTTTTTGCTGTTGTCCAATCTGAATCTTGCAAGTTGCAATTTATGGTTGTTGTCCCTTGTTATGTTGTCTGCCAGTACTGAGTTATTGTTTGTTTATTTAGAGAGTGTTTTTCCTGCTAAGAGGATTTTTATGGATGGAGTTTCTCCACCAGCCTATGTCTCAGGCCTATAAGTATTTTTTTTCTTGGTTTTCACTGAAAAACACATTTGAAAAACCAATAAACCCCCTCAAATACGAAAAGCTGTATATTTACCCATTTGATTTTGTCAATAATACCTATAGCAAGTGTTACTTGAACTACCAGAGATATAAAAAGTATGTTTAATATAATCTCATGAGTTTTTGCAAGATATTGTATTATGAGAGGTGAGCCTGGACTTATTGACAACTCATTCATAATTTCAGAAAACTGGTTACTTTTTCTGTGACAGTTTTTCTCTGTTGTGATCTCTTTCATCTAGGAGATTGATCAAAAGACAACTGAGATATTTTTATTTAAGTGGCATTAATTTAATTTTTCACAAAGGCTACACGAATTCGGATAAACTGAATTTATGTTCCTGTGCTATGTTTCTAAGTTCACCAGGCAGAGCCACCTGACTGTGATGCTACCCAATTGTGTCAGAAGAAAGCAGGAGACCAGAAAAATACCTTCCTTCCTTCATCATGACCATACTTGTGCTGCCTGATTCAATCCTGGTATTTTAAAGTATTGAATCCCTGTTTCAGTGAAGTGCTTAAAGTCGTGTATAACTTTAATCATTTGAGTAATTACAATGACACTCCACACAAGAAGTTAAATTGAATTCATGTCCTGAGAGGTTTGTCTCATTTATACACTACAATTTGTTGTATTCAAACAGAACTAAAATATCAACTCAAGAGAAATGAGTTCTTTGCCTGCATTCCAGCTTCCCCACATCATCAAATGGAAAGCAAATAAAAAATTAGATTATAAATTTGAAATTTTTGGATGTGCAAAGTTTAGTGCCAAAAGGGTTGGGTTTTTTTGAAAACCTGAGATGCTGAAATTGGCCTGGTTTTGAATTAAAGAGGATATTTTTCACAGCTCTATCTATTACAATATGAGCAAGTCTTATTTCATGCAACACTAACTTAGAGATGCTTTCCTAAGGAGAACTGATTACAGTATTTGTTTTCCTTTAGATAGTCAGTGTCAATAGTAAGTCGTGCATAAAGTTTATTAAGACCTGTTAATTTTCTCTTGTTTTAAGAGCCATAGATGAGCATATGTACTGTAGATGACTTGTAAAATTTCATGCTGAAAAAATAAAATAAATACGTGATATGAAAAATCTGAAAAATACCTAGACCTTGTCAGGAATGCTTTGAGTCTTATGAACTGACTTCATAGATAAATTATAAATAATTACTATAGGCATTAAAACATTTGTACCTTCTTTCTATTCATTACACAAGGTTCAGACAAGATCTGTGGGCAGAGGGGTAATGCAATATAATTCTAATAATATTCTATAATTCTAATAATAGAGAAGCCTGTAGCCCATATGTGATGGCGTTTCTATAGCTCATTTACGTCATCTGTCTGAGCTGATTCTGTTTGCACTATGCAACAGTGCAAGACAGAGAAGAAATGGGCACCTTAAGGGCATGATATCCATTTAAAGATGGTGCAAATTCAGGTGAACTTTCTCATAACTATTTCCTGATTTCACTGGAAGTGAAAGCAACAGTATTGAAGGTAGTCTGTTTCTCTCTCTCTGAATTTTCAGATCCAACAGTCATGGGAACAGTATTGGATGTGTTATAAAAACAACTTCTCTGTCAGTCATAAACCTCCTGTTTCTGAAATGTACCTTTTCATTGCTGTGGTAGTGGTTATAGACAACGAATTGTATGTGTGCATTGCACCAGGAATACAGATTATTATTTTTTTTCTTTAATGCCCTAGTAGTGTAATTTAAGTGCACATGAAATGGAACTGCTGAAACTGAGATAGCTCTGCAAAAAGTGGGACTAATACATATACTCTCTAATATCCTTTTTTCAGTAACACTGGCCAGAAATGACATTGTCACATCTTAGATAAATCAAGCAGCAAAATGAAAAATAATTTACCTAAAACCTGCAGAAAAAGCAATAAAACGAACTTATCAAAATCAAGCTCTTCTAAAATGCAGCTGAAAACTGAGGGTTTCTCTTCTGCCTGCAAAATGAAAAGTTTCTGAATTTGCATTTAAAAACCAACAGGAAGATAGTAACAGGGTTTGTATATCCCCCAGTAAGAAAAGAAAATACAGGTACAGATTCTAGGGCTTCGACATTGAAATACACTGAATTTTGAAAAAAATATTTCCTTTGTTGTTCTTACATTGTCATCCTCTGAAGACACTTTGCTGTTTCTGTTTCAATAGAAACAGTAGTTCTAATTAGTCTTTAGCAAACATAAGATTTCTGTCAACAACTAAGTGGGAGGAAGGAAAGAAGACTACTGATATAGGTATAGATCTGATCTGCCTACAAAAACTGTGATGTCATTCAGGTACTTGATATCTCTGACATTTGATGAAGGAAGGCATGCTAAACAATCACCTCTAACGAAGAGAATTAAAACTAGACATGTTCCTACATGCTACAGTCAGATGAATGAGTGTCTGAAGGCAACGGACAAGATCTTCTTCAGCTGCAGCAAATGGACATTTCCTTAACAGGTAAGAAACGGAAGAATTCTGATTTTGTGAAAGCAGTTAGGCACATGTTTAAAATATTTTCTAAAATTGAAGTGGTACTTAGCTAAAATTAATGTGGCCTCAACAGCCTATGATGTATTTAGCACATTGAAGGGTCTGTATAGAGGACAAAATTAGGGATGAGTGGTTTCTTCTTCACTAATGTATACGTAGTGCGCACATTATGTGATATACATGTCGTATGTATATCACAGGGAATTCTGTCTCAACATGAGGAAAAACGTCTTTACTTTACTTTAAGAGCACTGGCACAGGCTGCCCAGAGAGGTGGTGGAGTCTCCTTCTCTGGAGAGATTCAAAACCCGCCTGGACGCGTTCCTGTGCAACCTGCTCTGGGTGACCCTGCTCTGGCAGGGGGTTGGACTAGATGATCTCCAGAGGTCCCTTCCAGTCCCTACCATTCTGTGATTCTAAGCTTTTTTTAAATCCTGAGGAAGAACTAGATTTTTTTCTTTGTAGATTTGACATGTCGCTGCCTATCTACTGCTTAAAATGTTCTTCCGTTTGGGGGGAAGATAAGGAACAAATTCTACCTTATGGTAAAAATATTATTTAAAAATCTTGCAAATATTATAATTAGAATTTTCATAATCATGATAAATGTACACTTTTGTCATCAACTTTTAATAACAGATACGGGCTTTGAAGAATATTTACAAACTTCCTTTTTATTAAACGAATAAATAAAAAGTTTTGAATGCTAGTAAACTAGTTTTAATTATTTTGGCATAAATAGCAGCATTGTTTCCCAATGCAAAGTATGTAGAAGGTGTCATTTTTATTTATTTTCAGAGTTTTCAGTACATTCAGTTAAAAGTTTTTGTGTGGCACCTCTCATGAGCTTTGCTGGGAAAGCAAGAAAACCTTTTTATAATTTTTGCACTTGGCTTTCATTTTTCAAGTCTTAGAAATGGCTAACACAAATACTTGATATACAAAGCTAACAGCAAATGTGTTCAGGAATCAAAAAGCTCCATATATAGCATTAAGGTTTGTTCTTTGTTTTTTTCTGCCTTGTCTATATATCGGGGCCTTATTGGCCCTTTTTAGTAGATGTCGTTAATCTATTATACGATAATCTTACTCTGGGTCTCCAGCTTCTGAAGGGCTGGGAATCATGGTCTCACATTCTCTCCTGCCTTGATAGCCTTTACCACTGGAAGGCGTAAAAGATCCTGTGAAAGGCGTATGAGCAAGGAAAAGGAGAGCAATGGACGGATGTTGCCAAAAAAAAAAAAAAAAGTTTTGAGGTTTCTTTTAAAGTACTAAATGGCTTTTCACATTTGAAAAGGTTAGTACAAGCTTAGTCTTTTCTGCAGTTCATCAACTGGTCAATATATTCTTGTGTAAAGTGACGGACTGTTAACTTCTTTTAATGTTGGGAATCTTGATTTCACTGCCATATCATTCTGATTATTTACATCTTATTTTCATTGTAATCAAAGTCCTCCGAATCAAATCTCTCTCTGGAAGTGATTTATTCTTGCTAGATGCTGAAACTTTTTTTTTCTGTAAATGGGCAGGTGTTTTGTCAGTGTGTGTATGTGTTTGTGTATAAAAGCTAAACTCATTCCCTGTAAAGGTGAACCTAGTTTTACAACTTTACCAAGTTCTATGACAGGGATCGACTTCAAGAAACTAATAAACTTACCTTCGATGCTTCCGCTTCTCTAGTCCCTATGCAGCTAGACATAGATGGGATCTTTGAAAGACTACTCTCTTGGGGTACTTTGCAGAATGAGCCTCTTTCTCTTGGTATTTTTATTTAGAACCGGCCTCCAACTCTTCAAAATATCAGTGATCTCTAATCTGCCGGCCCCAATGTTCTTCTCTGGGAGCAAGCTGCACAAAATCTTGCACGCAGAATAACACATGGCTATTGTTGATGGTTTTTGGTTGGCAGGATTGGAGGGGAAGAAGGGAAATGGATAAATGAGAAGAAAAGTGTTTAAAATGCCTATTATCTATTTATATATTTACTCACTGTTGGTACCTGCAATTAGCTGTAGAGGCCTTCGCTTGGGATAGCTGATATTCCTGGAGGAACTGAAGTCAACAGTAGCTTTTTGATGACTTAGCCATTGAAGTGCCATTTCTTGATGCACTTAACCTTCAGTTGTCCACAGGGATGCTGATGAAATTCATTCTAAGTGCTGGATGTTGTCGTTATTAAACATTGTTATTACAGCCAAAGCTATTATGCACTGACTTCTGTAGAGGTTGAGGCCTAGAGACTCTCAGACAAAGGATCTTGGAGTAAGCTGCAGACCAACACTTTGTAAGCCCTTTGCCTTCCCCATCCCTGTCACTACCTCTGCCACAATGGCACAAAGCCCAGGCTAATGCCTTCTGCGGGCTTTTGAATGTAGTCTTGCTTTCTGCTCTACTAGTAAGACATACTTCATTAGTTGAGAACCAGAATCCTTTCTCCAAGTCTGGTTTCCTGGATGCCACTGGCTTTTAACTTTCAATAGTTACCCCAACATTGACCCTAATAATTCATTGGGGTTTAAAACAATTTCTCTCACCTAAAACTTGTTTTCTGAAAGAGCAGCCAGTTTTGATACAGAGTTTAAAAGATGTGGAGAATACAGGTTGTCTTTTGCTACTTTTAATATACTCTTTTTTTTTTTTTTTAAATTCAATTTGGTTTTAAGTTCCAGTTCTTGACTTTGGTTTTGTGTTTTCCCGCTAGATTAAACAGCTTTGTGCAACCCAGTTTCCCCCGCCCCCCCCCCCCCCCATTTAAGATATCTGTACACTGTAATCAAACTGCCTTTTAATCTTCTTTCTGATAAGTTAAAGACTGAGATCTTTATGTTTCTTAATGTAAGGCACTTTCCCCAAACCTAAACTAATTTGTCTGGTTTCTTTTTGCAAGTCCTTCAATTTGCCAACAACTTTTAAGAAATGAGAATGCCAGAACCATTTGGAACATTCCTGTATAGGTTTCACAAACGTAATAGACAAACACAGAATTATTTTCTGGGTCCTATGCACTACCCCTTTGTTTTCTAAAAGACCAACAACTAGGAACTCATTTCTACAATTTTATATAATGACACTTAGGTGTAGGTTTTTATTTATGCAAAATACTGTTTCAAGGTCATAAAAACTCCATAAGATCTCATCAGATTCAACAAATATACTCAGCCAAAAGAAGGAGTAAAAGGTTTAAGACTACACATTTCATTTTGAGCATTTTTTAAAGCTGTTTTGATTTCCCATTGGAAAACTGACCTGAGTTTTATGATATGGGAAGAAAGAATTTTTAAAAATTTTTCAATTGGTCCATTTTTTCTCTTTTAACGACACGCATATTTTGTGGCCAACACCAGCACAAAACCAAAATAATTTGCAGCTGTTCCAGCCTAAATTAAGTAGGTGAGATGTGGATATAGTTTGAATCTAAGTTGCACACAAAGATCTACAGTATTGGAGCAGGTTGGAGTAGAGTGACTTTGCCACATATTAGAACCATTTACAATCTTAATGCTTGATGAAAGGACTAAATATAAAAATAGCACCCAATTCTTGTTGGAACACTTGTAAGTGAAATGTGGTTTAAGTATAATAATCAGGCAAATATTCCAAATTGTTGCAAGGACTAAACAGACAAAATACTCTCAAAACACTTTTAAATAAAACATATCAAAAAATATTCAAGACGCAATCCAAGTTTTAGATTTGTGGTGATCGATTCCTCTCTCTTATGGTGATGAGAGGCTAAAAATCAGGTCAGATCCCTACTTGCATTGACTTTAGTAGGGGAAGATTAGACTTTATAATTGCACTCCTAAGGGTAGGGAATGCAATAGCAGCATTGCTGTTGCAGGCAGTGAAGGAATTAAGAACTTGAATAGTGGAAGTTGAATTTCTTTGCTTTGGCGGGATAGGTACAAGCATTAAGCAGGTGATTAGCAGATCAAATAAGCACTTTGAATTTTATTATAGATCCTTATCTGCCATTCTTGTGATACTTGCAGCAAAAAATTGTAGGCAAGATGGAGAGAGAGAAGGGCACCTTCAAAGTCTTGACTTCCCTTCCTACCCTCCTTCTCTTTAGCACCTCATTTCAGTTTGGAGGGATTTTTTTCCTTTTCACTGTGTGTTACATGGAATGGTGGTTAGCGTTCAGGACTAGGAGTGGCTTGCAGAGAGGGTAAAATGTTTTTTATATTAAAAAATATTTACTTAGTGCTGCATAAGTCTTTTTCCCTGCTGCAAATCCTTACACAGGTGTACAGTCTGCTTCCTTTATTCATGGCTTTAAAACTGAACCCATCCTTTGAGAGGTGTTTTTACTGTCAGGTGGCCACACCGAAGACCACGCTCCTCTGGACCAACGCAAAGCAGGTAAAAAACAGCCACTGATTTTAGATGTCCTAGGAGTTCTCTTTTCTAATGCAGCTGATATGTGCCAGTAGACGCATCATGACATGGAGCTCTGTGACAGCCTGCAACAAAATATACTGGATACAGGTAATGCCCTGCTTTCTAGCTCTGAGGAGGAAGTAGACTCGGCACAGTTGAGGATTCAGGCAAGTCTCACAGGTAATGAGGAACAGTCAACAGATGCACACTTTGTACTGGTTCAAGGTTGGAGGGTCATGAGGAATTTCCTCTCTTGAATTCCAATCCCTTTGATCTTGGGTGTAATATTCACTTGATTTGCTTGACTGTGCCTCTGTCTCCAGTAGCAAAATCTATAAGCCCAGAATCTACAGCTTTCTACTATTTAATTAATACACCAAAATATTAGTTTATTGAAACAGTTCTAAAATCCCAGGGAAATATTTTCTGTCCCCTCCATACCCAATAAAGTATTTCATAGCATAGATTAAAACCTCCTGAAGAAATATAGCCACTGACCTGGCAATGAAAGCATTCTAGGAAGATCCCCTAAAATGCTGGAACAAATGAAAGGTTATAGAACATCATGAGATAAGGTCGACAGTACAGATAAAGGTTATTATTTAAGCTTAACAAGCAAATTCAACACTACTTTATGTTAACTGATTAACAGTAATATAATGATGAATTCAGCGTGTTGTAATATGCTATTTAAAATGAAAATGGTTTGGGTCTATTATGAGCTAATTTATTATATTCATAGGGAAACTGCTGTAAAATTAATGTTGTGTCGTGCTTTAATATTATCATCAAGGAATATTAGTTTTAATGAACACAGATAATGAAAGAAAGGGGGGGAAAGCAGGAGAAAATAAAATAATTAAGCCACTGAGTTTTGAAATTCATAACTTTTTAGTGTTCTGTGAATGAATAAATAAGTGGTAGAGTTGATTACTGCACTGCTGTATGAGCTAAAGCCACAATAAAAGCTGAGGCTGAATTAAGAAATTCTGCAAACTCCTCCTGAAGCCTCAGAGAGGCAGCTGCCAGAAAAGGCAGGGTAACAGAGTCACCTGCATCTTCCTGGACTTCGTCCTCCCTGAACTAACTGGTAGGTCATATTTGCCCAGAGGGAGGATCTCTAAGACCGCACCCTGTGCTACTGGAGACCAGCCTTCACCATGAAAGTAGGATACTGTAAATTGTTATCAATCTAATATATAGCAGGGTGTGCAGCCACTCATCAATATAGGTACCACTTTAAATATACAGGCAGTTATACAGCGTCATCTTGCAGACAAACTGTTGACTTTACAGGCAGAAGGACCCACTGTGCGGTTTGTCCCTTTGACTTCTGGAGGCATCTTTGGGTATTCTGGGCCTGAGTGACGTACTCAGTATCAGGAAGAAAAACCCATGGTAGATCAAAGAATAGAAACCCAGCTGTCTGGGTAGGCTCCAAAAGTGACTTGGTTTTCTTTCTTTCCTCACCTAAGTACAAAAAGGAAGGCAGCAGAGCATCACCATGCAATTCCTATATTACCGGGTAATAAATTATTCCCTTCCTCACCCCAGCAGATTTTTCTATTGCTAAGCCTGACAGCTGGAGTGCTGTATTTTACACGGAAGAAAGCTGGGAGGTAAGAGGATGCCTTCATCTCAAATCAAGGTGTGTGAATGTTGTTAGGTTTATTTATAAACAGATTTTTATCTCTTGCTCCAGTGAATTAGCAGTTTGTATTTGGTATTCTGTAAATGCCATAAAGCAGTGCAGTTGTTAGCTGCACTCAGCTACACTTAGTTATTCATACACCAAGGGCTGATTTTCCTCAAATGCTCCTTTTTGCACACAGAGGTTCCTTTTCCTGTTGTGCCACATTATTTCTGCTCTGAAGCAGAGATTCACATCTTTTGCTGCTAAAGTGGTATAGTTACCTTGAAGTTATGGAGCTGTGCTGAGCCACATTGGTTGGATATTTGGCTAGTAGGAAATTTGTTATTCCAGAGCTCAGTAGAAGATAAAGATAAACTGGAGAAGAACATCCAGAAAAGGAGTGTTTGAAAAGAATAGTTCTAATAATTTGATTTTATAATTTGCTCTGCGATACCAATCATCACACCATTTTAAAAAGCAAAAGGTCTCTTTTCTTTTTCCCCTGAAACATTATCTTTGCCTGATCAAATGTGTCTTAAGTCCCTCTCTGAACAAATTTTGCACACTTTGAAACTCACTTCTTAATGCAAATCAGCTTGCTTGTTTTCAGCTTCATAATCTTTTCCACGGCAACAGCCTATCAGGATGTCACAGACAGAAAATGATGACTTTTGATGAGTAATAAGCAGCAGGGGCAAATGAATCCTTCAGGAAGGAGAGAGGAAAAATCCTCTTTAGATTAGATCTAACAAAAACAGCCGAATTCACCAAGCATGTAATTTAAACCCGGTGATGATATTTGCAAAGTTTATTTGGTCTTAAACTCCCTTTAAGTACACTCTGTGCGTGATGCAGCATAACTTGCTGGTCCGCTGGGTTCCCATCAGGACAGCAGCTGACAGAGTCCTGGAATTTGTCCCAAAAGAACATGAACGTCTGGCAAAATGTTCCTGATGAATGAAACCCATGAAACAAAAGGGAAACTTTTTTAATGGGGGAGTTAGGTGGAGTTTAATGTCCGTGCACCATGCTGAAGATTTTCACTTGGTGGTGCCTATGTATAGCAAGCTTTTGTCTCTTCTGTCAGAACTGTCTGCCACCTACTGCTTATTCAGAGGGTGTTTTCATAGTTAATAGCAGCATAACTAACAACTAAAGAGTATTTCTTGCTGCAGGGATTTTGTATCTCTGGGAGAATATTCAAACGACTGAGCGATTTGTTTTGCTTTTGGTCAGGGCTTATATTCTTTAAAAGACTTAATACAGAAATATTGGGGAACCAGTCTTCAGCCCTCCCTGAGGCAATGAGTGTTAATGATTAAGCCGGGCTCCCCCCAGCCAGGGGCACTTGAGTGATTTTTAAAATTAGTATGTTGCCGCTGTTAAATTCTGAGTGTTCATTTGCCTCAGGGATGTGCAGAACGTAGCAGACTCCCAGAGAGCCTACCAGAGAGGGAGAGATGTATGTGTTTTTAGCAGGATCCGTGCTGGTTTTAGGTCTTCGAAGAACTTTGCGTACTTGACTATGGCATTAGTCACAGCAGCCGATAAGAGGCATCAAATAAGCATGCAGCTTCAAAAGGAAGTAAGGAAAATATAGAACTTAAATTCAGCCTTCCCCTCTTGCGCTCCTTGGTTATTTCTGCCTGTCAAGGAGCAACCTGTGTTTTTTTAAGGAGGTGATCTAGTTCAGTGAAAGTTCATACAGGTTACTGTTGAGTGAACCCATATGATGGCAGAAGCGTGATTCTATTTTTTTTCTTCCCCTCTCACTATTTCAGCTTTTCATATTGCCTTTTCCACATCAATATTAGCCTCAAGGAGGATTGGAGCCTTTTTTATTTTCTCTGGCAAGCTAAAGCAGCCATGTTTGTGACAGTCCCAATTAGTGTCCTTTTGCCTTCAGGAATCTTTATTATCTCTCTTGGGCAGCTGAATGTTAATTATTCTGTATGTGTTTATGCACCCAGCGGTGTACATCATGTTACTTCAGGTATAATTTAAAAGCCTTATTCTTTTGATAGCTGCAAATGGAGCAGGTCCGCAGGTGACCAAGGGCTGGTAGAGGAAGAAGAGAAGAAATCTTGTCTTTGAACATCACTGTGCAGTTTTTGGTGTCACTTGGCAGAGGCTAGAATGTCTATGCCTTTCAAAGCAGAAATCTAGCTTGACTTCACTCTGGCATCTCTGCTGGAGTAAGCATGCCATGCTGGGCTGCCTGCCGTTTTGACATACTTCACTGTTCACATTTTTTTATTACAGTTTTACCTCATGGAGGTTGGGAGAGAATTATCCATTTATAAGCTGCTGATTTAAGCAAAGTCAGTGGAATATGGTGATACTGGACGGAAAAACTAATGCAGTTATGAATGATGCCTTTGGAGAGCGAAGTGCTTATGTTGTCAATGTACTGTAAAAACAATATTAAATGATGTGTTTTAGTCGTAATGGCAACGAATAAAGAAGGCTTCAGTAGAAAGGAGTCAAAAATCATATATGACTATGCATTGCTGTATGAGTTTTGGACAAATAGGTTATGCAAAAATAATAATCTCTTCCTGGCTTGCATTTTATACTAAGGTGCTCCTTAGGATTTCCTTTCCAAATAGCTGCACCATCAAAAGACGCTGTTGTCCACAGGGCCATGTCCAGCTTCTGTGACCCTTCTTTGCCTTAGTCCTGTGAGATGTTAGCAGCACTGCTCGTGTGCCAACTGACCTGTCTCACTCTCCCCTTTGGGTTAAAAATTTCTGGGCTAGTTAAAACAGTTTCAGGTAGTAGGTCATGGCTTTTGCCTACTGAAAAGGGTTATCGATGGGTCTTGGTAGCCTGCCATGAGTATTGTTGGGGGGAGACAGATGGGAGAGCTCTTTAGCAAGCACAGGTAAAGACTGCAGAATCAGTTTGTCCCTGGCCTCCACAGAAGTGAGAGGAAGGCGATTTCTGAGCTCATGGAGCTCATGAACCTGAAAGGAGAACCTGGAGAAGGAAGCGCTCTTTAGTGTACAGTAAATGCATTTCTGTCTTCCCCCACATATAGAATAAAACTAATAACCACCCCATCTCTGTCTGGTTTACATAACGGAGGTGATTTAATCGAACCTCAAGTCAGAGGTTTATTTTTTCTTTCATCTTTTCTGCGCCTGCAATATTTTAATCTACAGTTTATGCCAAAATTGTGCTGGTTTACAGCAGGTGAAGATTTGACTCTGAAGTAGATCATGGAAACAGTCGTAGCACCGGCACTCCTGAGATTGTGTTACATGTTTTGAGTTTCCCAAAGAATGGCCCCTTTCCCTGGTGTCCACACTCAGCTGAAACTGAACAGGCACATGCAGAGGCCTCTGAGGGGCCAATCCAAATTCATCTAAATGTAGTGGGAGATATTCGCCATTAACTCATGTGGACACTGGATAAAAGCAACAAGGGCATATGCTAGTCAGTACCATTGCTTGTTGAGGTGGGCAGGTAAGATCCAGGACGAGTCCTCAGAATTTAGCCTGGGGTTTAAAATGGGCTTAAAAATAAACATGAATAAGGGTGTCTAGTCACTACATTTTATTCTTTTTTTAGCCATTTTAAGATTTTAGTGGCAGGTCTGTAAATGCTATTAAATTCCATATGATGTTTGAGTGAGAACTAAGTCTGTTTCATTGGATTCTGTAGGATTTTTCTAGTCAGTTACAGAAACAATTGACCTTAATAGATAAAAAAAAATCACATTATGTTTTAGTACACAATTTTAGGGACGAATTCCGATATATTCACTCCAAATGTCAATTTTAACAGAGTGAGATGATACTCAATGCAAGATACTATTTGCATGTGTAATGGCCGTGGACGTATTTGTTCCAATGCATTTCTGTCAATTTGAAAGATCAGAAAGATCTGAATTTGCTGCATTTGTGCATCTGCACAAATAGTAGTATTTAGGCTTGAGGGAAAATTTGAGAATTTAGCAGACTGCCTCTTTAGACTGTTATCCTGTAGGTAGTTTGGAAGCAATTATTTGATTTTTTTCTAGCTGCAGAATAATTTAAACAATCAAGTTATGTAATGTAAATAATTTAAAGGAGACAATTGTAATGTAATGTAATGTAAACAATTTAAAGGAGAGTTTATACACTTAATTTCTATTTAAATCATAGAGTCATAGAATGGTTCGTGTTGGAAGGGACCTTAACGATCACCTAGTTCCAACCCCCCTGCCATGGGCAGGGACACCTCCCACTAGACGAGGCTGCTCAAAGCCCCATCCAGCCTGGCCTCGAACACTTCCAGGGATGGGGCATCCACAACTTCCCTGGGCAACCTGTTCCAGTGCCTCACCACCCTCACCGTAAAGAATTTCTTCCTAATATCTAATCTAAATCTCCTCTCCTTCAGTTTAAAACATTACCCCTTGTGCTATCATTACACTTCCTGATAAAGAGTTACTCCTCATCTCTCCTGCAGGCCCCCTTCAGGTACTAGAAGGCTGCAATAAGGTCTCCCTGGAGCCTTCTCTTCTCCAGGCTGAACAGCCCCAACTCTCTCAGCCTGTCCTCATAGCAGAGGTGTTCCATCCCTCTGATCATCTTCGTGGCCATCCGCTGGACCCATTCCAACAGGTCCATGTCCTTCTTGTGATGAGGACTCCAGAGCTGGACACAGTACTCCAGGTGGGGTCTCACAAAAGCGGAGTAGAAGGGTAGAATCACCTCCCTCAACCTGAGGGCCATACTTCTTTTGATGCAGCCCAGGATGCGGTTGGCTTTCTGAGCTGCAAGCGTGCATTGCCGGCTCATATTGAGCTTCTCCTCCACCAGCACCCCCCAGTCCTTCTCCTCAGGGCTGCTCTCAAGCCATTCTCCACCCAACCTGTATTAGTGCCTAGGATTACCGTGACCCATGTGCAGGACTTTGCACTTGGCCTGGTTGAACTTCATAAGGTTGGCATGGTCCCCCCTCTCAAGGTCCCTCTGGATGGTATCCCTTCCCTCCAGTGCGTCAACCGTGCCACACAGCTTGGTGTCATCAGCCAACTTGCTGAGGGTGCACTCAATCCCCCTGTCCATGTCGCCGACAAAGATATTAAACAGCACTGGTCCCAGTACTCATCCCTGTGGAATGCCACTCATCACTGGTTTCCACTTGGACATTGAGCCATTGACCACAACCCTTTGAGTGTGGCCATCTAGACAGTTCCTTATCCACCAAGTGGTCCATCCATCAAATCCATGCCTTTCCAATTTAGAGACCAGGATGTCATGCGGTACAGTGTCAAATGCTTTGCATAAGTCCAGGTAGATTACATCGGTTGCTCTGTTGTTATCTACCAATGCTGTGGCAACATTGTAGAAGGCCACCAAACTTGTCAGACATGACTTGCCTTTGGTGAAGCTATGTTGGCTATCGCCAATCACCTCCTCATTTTCTGTGTGCCTTAGCAGAAATTCCAGGAGTATCTGCTCCATGATCTTGCCAGGCACAAGGGTGAGACTGACTGGTCTGTAGTTCCGCAGGTCTTCCTTTTTCCCCTTTTTGAAAATGGGGGTTATGTTTCCCCTTTTACAGTCAGCAGGAACTTCATCAGACTGCCGCAGCTTTTCAAATATAATGGAAAGCGGCTTGGCGACTTCATCTGCCAGCTCCCTCAGGACCCGTGGATGGATTTCATCAGGTCCCATGGACTTATGCACCTTCAGGTTCCTCAGACGATCTCAAACCTGACCTTCTCCTACAGTGGGTGCTTCTTCATTCTCATAGACCCTGCCTTTACCTTCTGCAAATGTAATTGAAGACCACAATTCTTTCCCTTAAATCAGCCCAGAAGGGTCCTGGATCCTGAGTGTTTCTAGCACTGAGGTAGGGTTAATAATATTTCCTAAGACTTTGAAAAAGATGTAGCAAGTTTCACATTTCACTAGTTTGTACACAGCAAGATGAATCATGCATCAGTGCTAGCAAAATTGCTAATATGCAGTGTGTTATTCTTTGTTTATCCAAATAAAAAGTATGACTTGAAATCAGGTAAACAAATTGCTTATAATTTTTTTTTTTTAGAACTAGTAACACATAATTCTTGTTGCCAATCATTTGGAAACTTGAAATACATGTGTAATGAAAAATTGGCAATTTCAGAACATCCGGAAATACAAATAGATTATATGGTTTATACAGTTATCTGTTTTAACTAAGCTGCATATTGCAAGTATTTTTAAGTTCTAAACTGTATAAAGTTCTGTTTAAGGCAGAAGAACTGTTGGAATGAATACATTTACTTTAAATAGGCACTCAGTAAATGTTAATGAAAACAGTGAAACTTGAAATGAGGCTGGCACAGGCAAGAGTTAATGCACAGAACTGTATTTTTGGATAAATTTTGTTTAAAGAATGCACGGTTTGATTCCTTTCTATTTATTCTAACATTCAAACCAAGTGAAACTCCAGGGAATTATTAGAGAGACAAATTAAAACAACAGATGGACTTGCAGTTACGTGCATAAGGACATCTTTTCAAAAAGCCTCCTGACAATTTCAGATATTCCAAGTTATTCTATTTAATTTCAAATGAAGAATCTTTCTTTTTCTGCCGAGCTGTCAGTCTCGGCAAGCCCATAAAAAGATGATTTAAAAACATCATGAAATATATTTTTCCACTTGTCTTTTTTTTGAAGTACATTGACAATCAGCTTATAAAGTAGGTAGAAAAATGCATTCCATTTTTTAACGGGTGCAAAACATGAGCATTCAGATCTTTCAAACCGAGCAGACTGCAATGCTCATACAGAAATAATTTCTTTGCAGTCAAGTACATTGACATGGTCTTTGAAGACAAAATATCAAATTTTCCAGTGGTCTGTCTACTCTTAGAACTAGAAAAAGTTTTTTGGAGAGTGGGCGTTACTCAATCAGATCAAACCTACCTGAATGTCTGTAACCGAGGCAGCTGGTATAGTATTGGATTTGCACCCTGATTGCAATGTCGAAAGATAATGAAATAATTTGTGAATTTCAGGGAAACGGAACTGTTATTGCTATGCCCTTTGATTGTTTGGCCTACTGCCACTTGTTTTCAGCTGTCACTATTAATCATGAGAGAAGAACAGAGAGGAAAACAAAATCTATACCAGCTCCTCCTCAGTAACATGACTTAAAGGGATGTACACGCAAGTTTTGAAGCTTTCAGATGGAGCAGTTTAAATATCACACGGCTTGTATGAAATAGATGAATCAGAACCACAAGTGCCACCGAATAGCTGTCCGTAGGAGAGGAATATGTTTGGCCACTTCAGTGATGGGCACAGTACAAGGATTTAGACAAATAGATAAGCAGTATTAACAAGTCCATGAAACTGGCAAATGGCACATCAAAGCAGGCACAGAGCTCCCATATGAGTCTGCTGGAAGGGAGCTAGTCAGTGCCTGGAAAATATATTGTTGCAAGAGTCATTGTCCATGCTAAAATGTCCCTCTTTTTTCCTACAAGGCTGTGTCACAGCTGGACCAATGCTGGCTTGTGTTGCACTGTCATGCACCATGAAGCAGTGCTTTCAGATTTGTCTGGGCATCTTCTTGCACCTCTGCCCACATGTGAATACTAGTACTACACGCTGAGGATTTCCTTAGTTAGCCCTTTTAAAAGGGGTTGGACTTCACACAGACTATACCCATTTCTTCAGGTAAGTCTCCAGTTTCCACATGGGTAAATATACATATGCTGACCTTTATGTTCATGAGTAAACCCATCAAATATAAGAGGCTGGATTTCCTGGGTTTTAGTAAACTTCTGGGGTGGAAGTTCACAACTTTGTAATGGGGATTACAGCAGTGGAATTCAGGTAAATTGGGTCTCTATGAGCATAAATGAGTTCCCCTTCTTTGAGCCTACCCAAAACCACACTGAGAAGCTGGTTCTGGTTCATTAAGAAATATGACTGCTTCCCTAAGAGGTTTCCACAAAGACAACAGGTCCCAGGGCTGTAGAATCATAGGGGTCATGGGAATGGGGGGAAGGGAACAATTTTCATTTCAGCTTTTATTTCATTTCGTTTTGCAGTAACGCTCTGTATTCAAATGTGAAGAATGACTTCGAAAAAGGTAATTTATTGATGAAACTTGTCTTAGTAAAACTTACTTGGGTCTAAGTTTGCTTTATAAGCATCCCATTTAAAGTGCTACATTCGGTTACTGAAATCATATCTGTTAGTTTCCAAGTTTGACTGCTTTGTTTTTCAAAACAAATAACTTTTTGAGATGTACGATGCAAAATGAAATAAAAAAATGCAAATAGGGTGTGAACAAAGCTGTATTTTATTACTAATAGATGCTCCCTCAATTCATGTTTTAAATGCTTTCTCATGAGGTATTAGTACTCTGTAGCAAGAAAACATGCCAATGTCCTTTAATAATTAAATCTTAAACGAGGCTTCAAAAATTAGATGACATATCCAAAAGTTGGATCCATTTACAACAACACTTAATATTTAGAGTCACTTTTAATCTAATGGGCTAGAGCTGTTTTATTTTTGTTGTAGATTTTCACAGCCTGGTGGTAGCATAGCTAATTGAGCTTGCAGAGCTAATGCATTGACCCATTCACAAAATGCTTTTCTGAGATTTATAGCCATCACAATGCAAGAAAAATTTGCACATTTACTTAAGAAATTTGTAGCACAAGGAAATGTGAAATGGTTCAATAGATGCCTATTATTGCTATCTTTACCTATTCCTTCTCAACACTGAAGTGAAGTAACTGATGAATGCACATCTGCCCAGTTGACTTTTACAGTATGAGCTTAGGAAACCTTATTCTGTAAGCGCTGCTATTTTACTTTCTATCAAAACAAACATACAAAATGTTTTGAGTCTTCTCTGCTCAAATTTCAATGAATGAAGTGAAATCAGCCAGTTAAATTTCAATATTGCATAATGAAATTAATTTTTTAATGCTTTGGTTATACTTGTATAATCATACGTCCTTTTTCTCACAGACTGATACTAGTATCATCATCAGTTCTATTTGTATTATGATTATATTGACACAGGAAAATTTGGGCCATGTTAAGTCTCATTCAGATTTTATGTCTCTATGACTATGACATTAGGTTATTCTTCCATCATTTCATGAAGTTTGCCTTCAGTTAATACCAAAGCCTGTGATGAATTCCTGTCAAGTCATGGTCTTTAAAAATTATGCAATTGAAAGGCTCTTACAGACTTCAGTAGGTGTTTGCATTTCTCCCTTTGTATCAATATGCTTTCAGAATTAGTCTTTGAATTAACTTTGTTTTGAAGTTGATTGCATGCCCATTCCAGCAGTGCCGAAAAAAACCCAAAGCTCACTCTCTCATTACAGCGTCTGGAAGTTTTATCATTAATGGGATCATGATTTGACGCCTTGAATATGAAGAAATTTTTGCATGCTTTGATTAAAAGAGCTGTACTGTTTGTGTCTTTTAGGTCAGGCAGAGAGGCTTTTAAGATATTTTTTTTAAGTGTGCCAAATAGCAGGTATTTCTTGTCTAGCCTCTCCTGTTTGAGAGAACAGCTTGAGCTTTGTGTTCCCGACAAATTTTCTGTCTTACTGAACTAAACTCTTCTTGAGAAATGATTAATCATTTCTGGTTCCAGGTCTCCTCTGATACAAATAACTGATCAGATCCATAGGTCAGAGAATGACAGTCCTATCCTGCTGTTTTACCAAAATAACCAGTAAGTTAGCGGGATGGACTGTATAAAGATACCTAGCAAAATCAGTAAAGCTGGAAAACAGCTTGTATTTCAGGATAAATGCACACAGAGGACTGTGTTTGGGAATCAGGAATTCTGAGACATCCTTTTCAAGGATGGCAAAATTGTAAGTAGTGTTTGCAAAGGCACTCTAGAAACACTTCTTTTTCTTTGTGCTGCAGAAACCAAGGAGAGGGATGGAAGTCCAGGAGTCTTTGATCACAGGAGCTGAAAAGCTGCCTGTAAACTTTATTTCTATGGTTGGGTTGAACTACCTCAACAAGAAAGGGAAGCATTTGAATAGAAAGTCATAGGCATAGCATTACTGGTAAGGAAAGTATCAGACTGTAACAGTATAGGAAGAAAATCTTGAAGGAAAAGCAGCAACCAGGGCTCATGCCCGTTCATCAGCCAGTCTGAGACCAGAGTTCTTGAAATTAGGGAACTTCAACTGCGAGACACCATCAAGAAACACTGGTGAGAGGATCAAAGCTGGATCTCATTTCGGACTTTGCCTCGGGAGGACTGTAAAGTTCAGTAGTCTTATTAACAGAGTGTCACTTACCACAAGGGGAGAAGAGACAAAGCATCCAGAGCTCTAAGCAAGATTTTCCTTTGCTGTGTTGCACCATGATAGGCAGCAGGATGCAAGCTCAAAGTTCAGTTTTGTGTAAAGTGAGGACAATGCATAGCATTCCCATTGAAGTCAGTGATCGCACAGTACATGATAATACAGTACATGTTCTCCAATTCTGTCTCCTCATTATAGCATTTCAACTATTTTCTAAGGCATAAAGACCTACAGAATGAATTGCTGATTTATTTTTAAGACCATAAAGCAGAGTCAACAAAGTAGAAATAGAACCGAATTCAAGCACAGACACTGATAGCTTAAAAAGATTGGTTTTGTAGTCCACATAGAATACTGCAGCTGCTTGTAAAAAAGGATGTAAGGAAAATATTTCTAAATAGGTTGAGAACGTTTGGGCTCAGTAGATATTTATTTCTATGAAAAATAAAAGTCTGTCAACAAATACACAGCAACAGAATGGTTCGTATGCTTTCTTTTTTCCCCATACCACCTTTTGTGTATAATTTCTCTTGTAAAATACGATAGGCATTTCTCTGTAGAATGATTGTGCCATCTAGATAATAGCTAGAGGTCTTTCCTTCTCTTTCTCTCTGCAGGAGCCAAACCACTCTGGAGTCTCACATATCAAGACAGTATCACCTTTGTGGGGCTTGAGCATGAACTGACTAAGGCTCCTTATTTTGCCAAGATATACACAATACTGCGGAAAAGTATATAATACTTAGGAAACCATTAACAAGTTTATGGTAGTCATAGACTCAGACATTTCTAGGTCAGTGTAAGATTTCTGCTGTCAAGAGTTCCCAAGCCTCTAGATGATGCTGTAAAGAAAGATTCACTCACTGTACTCGAACGCAGAGTGAGAGAGAAAGTGAGATACTTTAGCCTATTTCTTTGCTAGCTTGGTTCCTTATCTGTTTTCTGAAAGCTGCTGGAGAGCAACAGAGATTTAGCTGCCAGGTCTAAACTGCAGGGGTGGAATTGGCAGTAGTAAAAGCAAAAAGATTCAGCAAATAAAAGATAATATAGATCGTCTCCTGTTGTGCCTGTTTTCAAATTACTGTGTTTAAATGAACTTCTTGTTCTGCAAGCTGTCTTTAGTCTCTCGCTTGCTGGCCTCCAATGACCTTTCTCTGATTTTCTTTTCCCTTTACAGTCTCATGGCATTGCAAACTTTTATCTGCTTTTCTGGTACTTTAAATATGGAAAAATTCAATGCATACTTTTAATCCTATGGGAAATCTGATCTCAATTTCTAACTGTTTAGGCAATGAAATAGTGTAAGCTAATGCTTGTGTAATAGATGACTGTATGATTTTTGGCTTGTGAATATGAATATCTGTACACAGAAATTCTCTCTCTGCCTCTTTTTTCTCTGCCTATGTAATTGTTAAGTGGCAATAAAAATCCAAATCTCTTGTGTTGAAGGGTGGGACCAATGGTAAGATAATGTTTCTCACCTTCTTCAGTAACTGTATGAGTATTGTGAAAAATTCCTAGTCAGAATCAATGGGACAAATATGAGTGATTTTATTTTTCTTATTTTTGTAAACTTGTCCTAACATAAATGTATCCCATCTAAATTTTGGTGGTGTTCCTTGGCATATTTTTCTTAGACCTCTTTATTGACAGACATTATTGAAAATAAAATCAATAGTACTATGTGATTGAAGAAAAGTGGGGTTTTGCTTTTCTTTCTTTTGTGTTGGGATTTTTGTTTGTTTTTTTCTTTGGAGGGGGGTGTGTATTAATTTAATTTTTTTGCATTACTTCCTAAGTTTTAGGATGACCTCTGAAGTTTTTTCTGAAGTCTGTAGAAAATGTTGAAGATTTGGCAGGGAGACTTGTGTTCATCTTGAACTTGTTTGGCTAAAATAATGGATGAGGAAGACAGCACTATCCTTTGTTCCTTTGTGATCTCACCATGCCATATCCCTGCTCAAACAGCTTCAGTGGTCAGAGTAGCATTGCCTGCAAGAAAGAAGGATCTAAGACTTCTTGGCTGCTTGCTCTTCAGTGACCAGGTAATGTACTGTGAAGCAAGGACATTGCTTCAGAATGGGAAGCTGTACTAACAAGTCAGAAGAGAAGGCTAAAATTGAAGCACCGTGATCTTGAAACTCTACTGCATTCCTACAGGTAACATCAACAGAAGGATGGCAGTGTGAGGGCTGTAGTCTTGAGGAATGGTAGGTAGCGGTGACAGTGTGAGCCTGGTGAGCTAAATTATCCAAGGCTGATTGTTCCTTTGACATGTGGGATTAAATGGAGGTCGGAAGTCTAGAGCAAATAATTATTGAAGGGTTGTCTCATGTAGAGAGAAGGATCAAGGGTCAAGAGCCTTACTTGTTAGCCTCTTTGTCACTATGTCATCGGTGAGGATTTTTAGATGGTCCCTACAGTTAAAATCCCTGTAATTGAACCTAGAGTCCTAGGAACATAGAAGTACCCAAGGAACTCATAATGTTTAATGTAATTATGCTCATAATGCTACTAGACTTATGGCAGTTGTAAGCCCAGAGAGTACCTTGCCTGAGATACTTAAACACCTACAGCAAAATAAGAAACTGAATTTGGCTTTCCCAAGACTGATGTCTCTACACAAATCAGTATTTATTCTCTTTTCCACTTCTGGTTAAACTGCTTGTGCCAGGAATTTGAAGTGCACCACTTTATGCATGTGTAGTAATGAGTTCCAAGACAAGTCGTGGCACTTAAGGAAACGCTTTAGTAGTGGACTTGGCAGTGTTACCTTTACAGTTGGGCTCGATGATCTTAAAGGTCTTTTTCAACCGAAATGATTCTATGATTCTGAGTCTCAACACAAGTGTTTGGAATATGGGTTGTTCAGCTTCCCTTCCTCTTTTTATTAGTGTGAGATGGACCTAATTAAACTACCCTATTCATCTGACTATGAACAACTGTGAGAACTACGTCTTGTAAAGAAACTTGAGGGCCATGGGCAAAAGGCACACTGTTAATGTTAATGTAATATTTTTTTTTATGAGAAATGTATACTTCTACTAGCAGAGAACTTTTTGCAAAGTTGAAAGAGAAAGTAAAACTAAGTATGAAAACCTAGGGATGTGTTCCTTCTCATTTTTAATACAAGCAGCCTTGTATGTTTTAGTAGTTTTGAAACCTACTCTGGTTTTTCACCTTTATTTTTAACGAATTACTTGCCTTCAGGGGCACATATATATTATTCCTTTCACCTTCTCTTTCTTAGTGCTAGTGGATCTCATAGTGCTTTTCTTTCTTTTCTTTTCCTGTCCCAACATGAAGTGTGTAGGGAAGTGAAGGGAAGCACGCTTCTTACAAACTGATAGTTACATAAAGCCACTCTTAAAAACTAGAAGCAATGCAGATCATGCAATGTCCTAGGGAACAACTATAAAGGAAGGAATCTCAGTCCTCTGAGTCCATTATTACTGGTCTGTGGCATCATTGTTATTCAGAAGAAGAAAAGAAAAAGATAAAGTCTAGAAATTGCAAGGGCAATAGTATTCAGGTGAACCTAATGCTAAGATTTTGTTTCCTCTTGATGCTTAAGTTTCCCATCAGCTATTTAGTTTGTTTGTGTCCATTTTTATTTCTTTTCATTCTCTCAAGTAATAAGGAACCACTGCAAGTCCTTCAGCTCCTTACACAGTTCTTTATAAATATCTCCTGTCAACAGATAAAGCAGCTGGTGCCACTTCTGAAATCTGCTAAACTAGGACAGGTACTAAGTTCATCAGGTAGCCACTGAAGCAGCTGAAAAATGAAACTTTTCCTACATGAAGAGGTGCTTTCCAGAGTGAGAAATGCTGCTGAATAGCTTTTCAGAGGTGTTACCTCCTGTTCCAGTTAAGAGCTTCTGAAAGCTCCTACCAGCAATTAACTATTCATAGTTCCTCTCCTTTGAAAGACCTCTGTGGCTCTTCTACCAAGAAAGAGCAAACGGTATGGCAGAGTGACACAGAGGTAGACTACCTAGCCCTTATTGGCTATGATATAGCAGAAACCATTTTATAAGTCTCATTTACGGTTCATAGTAATTATTTCACGTGAACATATTGTACTTAGGGACTTGTGAAATATACTGTTTCAAAGGGCCAAATACCCGAAAAGAAAATATATGTGGTTCAATATAGCCAAGCAACCCAGAACTCATTTTGTTTTCCACTGCTCTTGGAATTCATTTAAGAAGAAAACTGTTTGTGCCCGACCTGAGGAGATGCTGAAAGTTGCACCCCCAGCCACTAATGGTTGCTGATTTCCATCTGCCTTCTGTAGATGAAAATTCAGTCTTTTCTCTGTGATAGTGAACTCATTTGCTAGTCACGGATTTCCCTCCCTATCCCCCCTCCCCCATGCTCGTTCTCCCCAGTGATGGGATAAGCCTGTTGCAGGGCATGTTTTGTCAGGGCACTGTATTCAGTGCAGTTTGTGTCTTCATTAAGGAAATCTCTGTTCACCAAAGGTACCTTGACTCTTTTGTCTCTTGGGTAGTGTGTGTTCTGTTTTATCCAGATATATTCAGCATCCTGGATGTAACTTGAACTCTTCAAACTGCTCAGCTGGTGCAGCTAAAAAAACATGCAAGTATACAACAGTATTTGTGACAGTTTTGAGTTAAGTAAGAAAACTGTGGAATGTTTTCTATATTTATGTCTGTTTGAAATGTTTCTTTGCTAATTTATGCCACCCACTGGGCAGCTTGGCTTTCTGCCATCTTTCCTGTTGCCCCACACGACTATGTTTGTAAGATTGGATGGTGGAACCTAACAATTTAGTGTTTTCAAGTAATCAAACTTCTCTCAGGGAAATTATATATATTTGGGCTATTTTTCTGTGCTTTACCACAAGCACAGCATAGACGTGTTGCTGGAAGGTGAGGTTTTCCATACTTCAAAATGCAATTCCGTATTTCTTGGCAATTTTTTAAGTTTATTGAAAGGAGCAACCCTGAAAATATGTGTGGACCTGACACTGCATGTGCCTATGAGTGGCTCTGACAAGAGAGTGTAACAGAGATAGTAGGGCTCACATCAACAAGATCAACGGGCCGTAATTCTTCCTTTGCCCATCCTCAACACAACACATGGACGAGATATCTTCTGGGCTCAGTTCTGTCAGCTGCAAAGCAACCTGGCACTGGTCCACCAAAACACTTAAGCACGTACTTGTCTTGAAACAGTTATGTAGAACTATGTCTTCAAAGAAAAAGTGTGCATATTTAAGAGCTTTGTTTATGTGGAACCTAAAGAACACAGCATCTTTGAAGAGGGAGCCCTCTGTGCCCCTATTTCATCTTCTGTCCTTTGTCGTGTCCTCTTAGAGCGCAAGTGCTTGAGGCAGCAATCATTTCTCATCCTCTATGAGTGTGTGTATAGCATTTGCTGTTTGGGGATTTTTATCTGAACTGAAGCCTTTAATTGTCTTCAATAGTTGTGACTACAGTTCTTTGAGGAGAAAAGAGAGGGACTCTGCATTTCTTCTTTTTAATAATGCTCATTATTATTCTTGCCTCTTCCTCTTGCTTTCTTTTTACTCTTGTTTAAGCATTCCATTTTCTCAGGCTTTCACATTTCACGCTGCAACCCAGAAATTCCCATGTGGTATGTTACTATACATATTTTTATTTTTTATTTTTTTTTTAAATTTTCAGTTTCAGAAATGAAACGTTGCCAAGTGGAAAAAAAGGCATTTTTCCCAAACCACTGAACCTGACTACTAGGAACATAAGTAACAACGAAGTCAGGAAAACAGGTATCAGTGGACCACCTTATGCTAAGCAAGGTAAGAATTTGATCAGTGTCTGTGTGCTCCTACAATGTGATAAAATTAGCAAGTGAAGAGGAATTTGAAATAAAATTTCTGAGACAGACAATTCCAAAATATGATAGAATTTTAATTTAGACCCAAGCTAAACACCTCAAATAACAGTGCTGTATTTCTGGGACACTATTGATTAGCAGTGTTCTCAGCACGTTACATATACGAAATGAAGCAAAAAGGTGAAAATGTGAAGACATACAGAGGTAATAACATTAAATCAGCAGGCTGTATTATGGATAGGTTTGGAATACAAGAGATTTTCTTTAAATGCTATTCAGAATGAGCTAGTTTCAAGGTCCTTGTAAGGTCTGGCAAGAGAAATATCGTGCAAATGTACAGCCAGAGAAGCAAAGATTGCTTTCCAGCTTCCAGAAAGTTTGTCTAAGGAAGTTAGAGGCTTGCAGAATTTCCAGAAGTTTTGGGAGGTGCTTGTCGGGCTCTTAAGTATTTTCATGTGTCATTTTAAGTGATATGTTTGTGGCTGTGGTTGATCAACGGAGGTGATCCTTCAATTGTAATTACTGTCCATCATATCTTTTCTTCCTGTGAGTTCAGTTCCTGATGAACCTGGTACAGTTTAAAAGCAAGATATGCTTTTATGAGTATATCAGCCTGGAAAATCATGTGGCCTTTCAGGTCCTGCAAACCTTGAGACATTGTTTTGGAACAGTTGTTCTTGTTGGATTTTCTCTACCGATTGAGTTAACGATTTTAAAATGAATGGGAAAAACTGTCTAGTGTGTTTAGGATAAAGGAGATGCTTGTTTCCTCTTCAAGCCCTTGAAATAACTTTGTATTTTTACTCAACAGTACCGTATTTTACTTGCATCCAATTCTCCCTTCACTGCCTTCTATGCCAGTGTTTAAGTTTACACTGTGAGATATGCCATGTCCTTTTTTACATTTTTGTAATATCTGCTCTTCTTTTAGGCACACACGCTGTATTTTGGGCCCTTTATACGTTCTCTTTTTCCATTTCATTTGCCCTTTGAACACCTTATTTTTCTGTCTGTTTTCCTAAGGCAACCTGCAAATCTCAGGATGCTAAAATTTTAGCTGAGCTTGGTAACAGACAGTGAAGTCAAAGTTATGCAAACTGAGATTTATGTTGGTTTTGTTGTTATTGTTCAATCACTTGATTGAGATTTTTTTGCCTTTCTTCTCATCACTTCAATTGTTACTTTTCTGTAGGGAAATTAGCTCCTTGGACAGGGTTTGCCTATGATCACAAAATGTACCCGTGTAACCTTGAGTATAATGTGGTGGGACTACAACTGTTCATTTGGTTTCTAACTATCACATAATCCCATTTTACCTGTGTGTACTCATTCTTGTTCTCCTTCCAGGCTCCAGGAACCCTCCATGTCTTCCTGACATATGGCCTCCTTCTCACATCTTAACAATGCTTCTTGTATCCTCTCTTCTTTCAACCTGAATCCTCCTCCCTCCACTCATCTCCATCACCTTCAGAAGAGCCCTTCAGTGTTTGTATTGATTATAGTCAGAATGAGTTTGCATAAGATAGTGGTTATCTAGACAACGTTCAACAGTTCTGTTAGTCTGAATTATCTCTTTTTTTCCTTATCAATCATATATAAATAGTTATTCTTCAGAGAAACTTAAGAAGCAAACATGTATCTTCCTTTTTTTTTAAGTACACTTGCTTATTTCAGATATTATTTTAAAATAAGGAGCTAGAACTCACGTCCTCTTCACAGAAGTAGTCACTGCTTGTCCTACTCGTCATTTGTTTTCTGCTCTTTTTGCTCTATCATCTGCGTAGTGCAGATCAGTCTGTCTCCACGATGGCAGTCCTGTGCAGTTTGTTTCCTGTGTGAACACAACTCCTAACAGACACATTTACAATGCATTTGCCACAATGCGCTATGGCTATTCACTTAAGGGAAGAAAAATCAAAACAGTCTGCAGACCACAGCAAATCTCAGAGGCTAGTGATCACCCAGAGAACCTGTTGTGGAGAAGCAACGTCCCTTGCCACTAAGTTAGAAATGTGCACTGTGTCCAGAAGTGAAAATGTCATTGGGATGGGTGTAATGGTTATGCTGAGTAATATGTTCGTTTTGGTATGCAGTTAATCCTCTGCTATAAATGGGCATCTTTTTTAATGAAAGTATTAGCTAGGACAGCTGAGCATCTTTCACTCTTAAAGACCATTAAATGAGAAATATTAAAAAGTGGCTATGCTACCTCTATAATAACGCACTATGGGATAATGAGGCTAGATCACAATGAATAAAACCTTACTCTCCGCTATATTAAAATGAATGCTTTTATATGTGGTAAATGTATCAAATGCCTACACAGATCTTGATGGGTAATTGGGAAATCATGTCACCATTCAAGAGAAGGTCATGTCTTAAACTCTTGTGTCTCAGCTGTTTTAACTCCAGCTCTGCTGTCATTAAAATACTTTGATATTCTCAGTGTTGGCAGCTGAATTTGTCTCCTTTAATAGTCTCTCCCCTTACAGTGCATCAATGAGATGCAATCCCATATGTGACTTCTCATACAGAGACTTCTCCATGATGTTCAATTGAAGGAAAGGGAGACTTAACAAGCATATTGCTTCTTTTGTCTGGAACAACTGTATCAGCTCAGCATTAAAAATGTTTAGGGTCTTTTTGGGTTTTTTGTTTCTATTTTAAATAACTGTAGCAATTATGTGAGTGCATGCTGAATCATCATGTCTTCTCTTTTGTCTTTAGCGCTAAATTCACCTTGTTTATTTATCTCTTACATAAAAATAGATGTAGACAAAGATTTCTCTCATATAAATTGGAGAGATTGCTGTAAGACTTTATGGCCATTGGCCGCTAACTTCCCAGATACTACAGAACAAATACTGATGATAGTCTAGTGTCTAGATATGTAAATGCCAAATTTTTTTATTTAAAAAAAAAAAAAGAAAAAAAAAACTGAAGTACCTTTTTTTTTTTTTAACAATACTGAGGACAATGTTAGAGAAACTAATATTTGAATATTTCCAAGTGAGTGCGAGTTGATTGCAAACATTTGTTCTACAGCACAATAATTAAAAACAGGTCTGTAACTAAGGTGGTAAAAGGTGTTTTATTAGTTTGGATGTGTTTTCTTTAAAAGAAAATAAATGGAATATAGTTGTAGCCTTGATTCTGGAGGATGTTTTAAATTTAGCTTTTGACCATTTGATTTAAAAATAAAAGTATCTGAAACTTTACTCCTAAGCCAAGAGGTAAGATTGAGTGCACAGAAATGTGAACTACCACATGTAGCTTGTTTTCAAGTTGGAGGACCAGGTATTTGATTGCTGAAAAAAAGTAATATATGAAATTATTTTCCAGCAGTTGAGGGTTTTAATTAACCGATCAGTTCAGGAATGGTATCATTAGGTAGAGAGAATGGCAAGGAAAGTATCTATACTTTAGAAAGCAGTTCCTCCTTTCCCCACTTCGTACATTTCTCCAGCTTCACACACTTTGCCAGACCCAGTAGTTGTATAGTGAAGTAATTGGAAAATGAAACAAAAAGTCACAAAGTTATAGCTGCAGCTAAGGGGATATTTTTTGTTGATGACTGAATGCCAGGCATTTCTGTGCAGAAGATTCCTTCCAGTACTAAGACTTGTATCTAGTGTACGCTTGCTTAAAGCCAAAAGTAAATTCAGATGAGGGAGGAAACAAGGTGGAAGGTAAAGGAATAAAGACACATAACATGTTGTACAGCTCTGCAGACATACATTTAAACACCATATTCATCAAGAGAGTGCTGGATGCAAAAGATGTAGGTAGAGTTTAGTGATTATTTCAATCATAAATGCATGCTTTATGTTGTTCCTTCTTATCTAGAATCTTAGATTTTGCAAGCTGAAAATTTCCATCCCTTCATTGCAGGCTTTTTCTCTCTCTCTTCACAGAGATGTTTGCCTTATTCCTTACTTTAAATTAAAGCAATTAAGATGTTTCTGTTTAAAAAGAGAAAATTATATACTTTTCTTTTTTGTTAAATACTCCCTCCTTCCTTTTTCTGTTGAACAGTTCTATTGCTTTTCTATTCTTATTCCAGAGACAAATGACTTTGGTTTATTAGTTGTGAAGTCTTGAAAGTGTACAGCAAACTGTCCTCCTAGCATTGGTGAAGGCCCAGTTGTCTACATTGTAAAATGTCTTTAGTTGCCCTGAAGACAGCATCCTTAAGCGTACACTTTGAGATAAACAGCCATGATTAGGTATGTCATTAACTGTGGTGTCCTGCTCCCTGTGAAATATAAGAAGGTAAGGAAAAAAACCAACTTTGTTGTCTCTTTGTGAACAGTGCTACTTCTACAGACTGGTGACTTCTTAGGACAAGGAAATGTTGCCAAACCAGAGCATGAAAAACTATTCAAGATATTTAAAGTTATCCTATTCTGAAAGTCTCATTCACCTCTTCATTAAGATTAGGGTCATTAAGGGAGGTAGATACTCACTTTACTTGAGAGCAGAGCACCAAACCTCTCCATTTCCTTTATTCTGCTGGTGGACTCCAAACTACCCAGGATCGCTTGCAAAATAAGTTAGGAAATGGGAGGTTCATTTGAAAACGTGTCCAGAGTTCTGCATTTCCTACCAAGGGGCTGAGCAAGAGGCAGAACACTAGAACTCCTTCATAATGTTTCTTTAAGCTCCAGTGTTAAGAAATATCTGGTTTAAATACTTACTGTGTGGGAAAGGAATGCTGTGGAAGCTATCAGGCAGTCACATGCCATTAAGTTTTTGCTGAAGATGAGTGGAAATTAAGGCACAAGGAAGTGGATTGTCTAGCCTGGCATGTTGTCATATGTTTGTGGCAGAACTTTTTGAGAAAAAATGTTCTGATTTATGTTTTTAGTAATAAAATTGTACCTATTTTCACAGAGTTTCATTGTGTACTCTGACAAGGGCTCTTAAATCCCTGATTTTATGAACAGTAAAATAAAATGTGAAAACTCATTATCTACCATAATGGAGTGGTGCATGAAAATTACTTATAGTCTGTTTCTTTTCAAAATATACAGTTTTTACAGTAAATTTTCTACAAGCTGGAATAATAGAAGATTGGTAGGGTAACTGGCATACCCGACGTAACTTAAAAGCAGTGTACTGTGGAAACAGTATAGCCTTGCTCGCACTAGATTGCATGCAATTTGATATGTCCTGCTGGACTGAAGATGGCCCCGCACTGAGCCACCTCTCATGACCCCGTTGCACCCAGGGCACAGCTTAATTGCAAATGGATTAACCTTGTGAATGGTGGAAGTTGTCTTTAGGCCTGCAATCACACAGAGCAGAGAAGGGAAAGGAAAATCCTGTCTTGTAAAAGATGGGAGACATGGCTCTATGGCTCTGACCTGTTCTAGGAAGAGTATGCAAAGACAGAAACTCTTGATAGAGAAATACAGATGACCTGTGAGGCAAGACCTGCAAAAGCAATAGGATAGTAACTGCTATCATTACCTCTGAGCAGCAATTTCCTAGCCTCTGGTTTTCAATCACTTGCAACTTTTCTGAAATTCACAGCTTTTTGACTGAAATTTCATTCTTCAGCTCTGCCTGAATATAAACACTTTGCTTCTAGTATTTGAGCAAAACCAATCATTTCTTTGTAAGTTGGAGAAAACTGTGAAGGAAAATATACTCTAATAAAAAGAGGGTGTTTTGAATGAGAGAAATTACTGAATTTTGAAAGCTGACATTTCTTACAGAAATTATCCTTACTGCAGGGAATAGGAAGGAGATTGGTTTTAATTTGGCCAATTTTAGCACTTAAAAATTGATTTTTAAGAATGTACAATAGATTCCCCTTATTTCTTTCATTCACTCGCAAACTGCACAAACCAACAAGGCTGGTCTTGGAAGGAAGACAAGAGACCAGCCAGAATGACTGAGTCCAGGCTTGCTGGTCAAACTAAAGGCCAAGAAAGAGATGAACAGGCAGTGGAAGCAGCGACAGTTATCTTGGGAAGAGTATAGCGACGTTGCCCAGTTGCGTAGGGATGGGGTCAGGAAGGCCAAGGCGCAGCTGGAGCTGAACTTGGCAAGAGACACAAAGAATAATTAGAGCTTCGACAGGTATGTCAGACAGAAAAAGAAAGTCAAAGAAAATGTACCCCCCTGATGAGAAAGACTGGCAAACTGGTAACAATGGATGAGGAGAAGGCTGAGGTACCCGACAAATTTTTGCCTCAGTCTTCACTGGTGATCCCTAATCCCACACCTTTTGAGTGGATGGACTGTAAGGCAGGGTCTGGGGGAGCAAAGTCCTCCCACTGCACAAGAAGATAAGATTCATGACCACCTGAGGAACCTGAACATACATAAGTCCATGGGACCAGACGAGATGCATCCCAGAGTCCTGAGGGAATTGTCTGATGTAGTTGTCAAGCCACTCTCCATGACATTTGAAAAGTCACGGCAGTCAGGTGAAGTCCCCAGTGAGTGGAAAAAGGGAAACATTGCACCCATCTTTAAAAAGGGGAGAAAGGAGTACCTGGGAACTACCTACCTGTCGGCCTCACCTCTGTGCCTGGGAAAATCATGGAACAGATCCTGCCAAAAGCTATGCTAAGGCACATGGAGGACAAAGAGGTGATTTGAGACAGCCAGCATGGCTTCATCAAGGGCAAGTCCTGCCTGACCAGTCTAGTGGTCTTCTGTGATGGAGCGGCTACATCAGTGGACAAGGGAAGAGCTATGGATGTCATCTATGTGGACTTCTGCAAGGCCTTTGACACGGTCCCCCACAACATCCTTCTCTCTGAGTTGAAGAGATATGGATTTGATGGATGGATTGTCTGGTGGATGACAAATTGGCTGGATGGTCACATTCAGAGAGTAGTGGTCAATGGCTCAATGTCCAGATGCAGATCAGTAACAAGTGGTGTCCCTCAGAGGTCCGTATTGGGACCAGTACTGTTTAACATCTTCATCAACGGCATAGGCAGTGAGATCAAATGCACCCTCAGCAAGTTTGTGGACGACACCAAGCTGACTGGTGCAGCTGACATGCCTGAGGGACTGGATGCCATCCAGGGGGACCTGGACAAGCTCAAGAAGTGGGTCCCTGTGAACCACATGAGGCTCAACGAGGCCAGGTACAAGGTCCTGCACCTGAGTTGGGCAACCCTGCTAACAATACAGGCTGGGGGACGAAGGGATTGCGAGCAACCCTGCAGAGAAGGACTTCAGGGTGTTGGCAGATGAGAAGCTGGACATGAGCTGACAATGTGTGCCTGCAGCCCAGAAAGCCAACCGTATCCTGGGCTGCATCAAAAGGAGCATGGCCAGCAGGTCAAGGGAGGTGATTCTGCTCCTCTAGTCCACTCTGGTGAGACCCTACCTGGAGTACTGTGTCCAGCTCTGGGGTCCCCAAGATAAGAAGGACATGGACCTGTTGGAGCAGTTCCAGAGGAAGGCCACAAAAATGATCGGAGGGATGGAACACCTCTGCTATGAGGACAGGCTGAGAGAGTTGGGGCTGCTCAGCCTGGAGAAGAGAAGGCTCCGGGGAGACATTATAGTGGCCTTCCAGTACTTAAAGGGGGCCTAGAGGAAAGATGGGGACAGACATTTTAGCAGGGCCTGTTGCAATAGGACAAGGGGTAATGGCTTTAAAATAAAAGAGGGTAGAGTCAGACCATGTATAAGGAAGAAATTTTTTACAATGCAGGTAGTGAAACACTGGTACACGTTGCCTAGAGCGGTGGTAGATGTTTCCCATGTTTCCCAGAGTGTTTCCCATCCCTGGAAACATTCTAGGTCACATTGGACGGGGCTCTGAGCAACCTGGTTTAGGGGAAGATGTCCTTGCTCATTTCAGGGGGGTTAAACTAGATGACCTTTAAAGGTCTCTTCCAACCCAAACTATTCTATGATTCTGTGATGTATGAGTACATGTAAGTACTACAAGTTTTAAGTTTGACACTCAACTACCAAACTAATGGGATCACAGCTGAAACAGGAGTTCCTTTGTCCTTGGAGAAACTGGAAGAAAATAGTTTGCTTTGAGAACTCATGCATAGCTAATAAGAAGCTGTCACTCTCCATGGAGAAGAATGGGCAGCTGTTCACATCTTCGCTTGTGTGATCTATGAGATCTTTTTATTTGTTAAATACAAAAATACATGTGATGCCTGAGAAGAAATGGTATCCCAATTCTTGCACTCAAGTGAACGGATAAAGTAGTGTTAGAAATTTAGCTCAATCGAGTCCTGTCTTTTGCATCTTCTAAAATCAACCTTTTATGGTCTTGCTGCATTTTATCTTTTTCTGTACATATTGTAGAGAACAGACGCAGGATTTCAATAAAACTTCTTTTAACCTAGAAAAACTGCACTTCTGTACCTTTGAATTACATGATGACCACTGTCTAAATACAGACTAACTTGTTTCTACAGCAGTAGTAGTACAAAGAATCTTCTTGAATAACTTTTTTGCCATCTGCCGCTCTCCTAAGGAAAGAAATGAAGATCAAAGGAGCCATACCACAATGGTATGCTTATGGAAGATCCAAATGATTGACGCTAGTCTTAAATTTTAAAGTACTGTTCAGGGGTCCTAGACCCTTGTGTTTGCATAGGAAATTGTTTGTCAGCCATCTGATGTTGGGTTGCTTCAACACCATACAAATATCCTCCTTAAGAATATGAGAAGAGCCTGTAACTGAGCAACCTATGGGCAGTTCCCTTGGATACAGATGTGATTCCAAGCTCACTCCTATTCCAAGCTGTGTACGAGTGGAGAAGAGGCTTTAGAGAGTCTCCTCTCCTCATTTGAGTGCTCTGCTGTTTGGTCATCATGTTTGACTACAGGCCATTTATTTTTGTATCATTTCTGTTATTATTTTGGAAACATTTTGATAAGAGTTAAATTTTGAACTGTACTTCCAGCACGAGCTTTTTTTTAATCCTGCTGCCAAGTCCAAAACAAATCTGCCTGTTTTTTCACCCTTTTTATTTGGCAAATAAAGACTTGCTGCAATGTTTTTGTTTCTAGTCATGGCACCTGGTTAGTGGCTGTCTGATTTTACCACTTGTGTTACAGTGAAGTAAACTCTTATCAGTTGAGAAGAATTTTACCTTTGATCATAGTCTTGGCTGGGGTCTGATCAGGTTAAACTATTATTAGTCTACCTTACAGCCTTCCTGGACACATTACAGAGCCTTGTCCTAGCACAGCATCCATTTGTGTGGGGTATAGTGGGGAGGACATTGATTTTACACCATGATGCTTTGATCATCCCTCAGAGAACTCTAGTCAAATTGGATTACTCTTGAATATGTACTGACCCATGCTATGCATAATAAAAATTTTTTTCAAATTTATTTTAAGCAGCATTACTAGAGTTCTTGAAGAAATAAAGCCATAATAGTACCTGCTTTTTTCTCTGAGGACTCTGAGGTTCTCTGGGTTCACTTAAGTTGGGAGATAATTTTACCTTCAGGCTTTGCGGTGCTAGTGGCCTACCATTTCGCTATTCCTCAAAGCAGCTTTAATAGACCCTTCAAACCGCTGTAGAAGAAAATCAGTCTAACTTGAAGCCTGTTCTGTTGAGATATTCTTATTGTACTTTTGTTTCATTGTCTTTGTTGAAATAATCTTTGAGACAATTAGTGTCTTAGCCCAGCATGTGTTTTCCCTCCAACTCAAGAAAGAAGGAAGGATTTCTGAGGATAACAACAGAATGTAAAGTACGTAGTTAGAAAGATTGTTTTTCTTGTGCTTTGTTCCTGTCTCTGAACAGTTTATTCTTGTAGATACGCCTTGCAGCATAGTTTGAGTGGAACATCCGCTGGTATGTGGTTGGGATTAAAATTCCCATGATCTTTATTTCAAAATGTGTTCCGGTATTTTCAGCTTTTATACCTGTTTAATCTGTTAAATTCTGACTGGTTTTGATTGAGCTGATGGAAAATCAGACTTAGAATATATTTGTATACAATATGTGGATTTGGATACAGTGTGCCTAGAGAGCTTTTCCAAAATTCAACTAAGTGACTCTTGACAAGGTTTCATCAGTGACATCCAGAAATCACTTTTGAAAATTGTAACTGTGTAACCTTTGCACTTCTCTCCACGTTGGTCCATTCTGTCCATTTGCCAGCGTAAGAGGCTCAGAAGCTCTATATTTGCAAGTGTACCAAGATGTATGAATCAGCTGGGTAACACATCTCTAAAAAGGTCATGGCTAATAACAAAGAAAATGTACCTTCTACAGAATAGGTACATGAGGAGTGAAAATATCCTAATTAAAACACTGTTACTATTATCCACTTCATAATTTAGGACTGATTACATACCCAGTCATTTTTTATGAGTGGACTGTCACCAAAAAGTTTATTTTTACAGACTTTTCAGGGGCTGTACTTTAGGTGAACTTCCATGCCTAGTTCCAAATTATTGTGGCTTGATCTGTTGGTCAGTGGATCAAGCCTGGAATATTTCACAGCCTGTCACAGAAAATCTCAGCCTGTAGTCCGCAGAAGTTTCAGCTACAGGAGCTGAGCACAGCGTGCAGGATCCACGTCAGAGCATGCTTTGTGACTCTCAGTGTCTTGTGAGATCTGAGTCTCCATGGTTTTCCAGGGGGTCTATAAAAAGCCTTAAAAAAGCAAAGGGAGTCGGCAGCCCCGGTCATTCTTCTTCCTTGCCTCGCAGTGTATCAGTGATGGTGTGCTTTGGTGTGTCTAGGGCAGTAACACGTATAACCTTCTTCAATGCTTCACCTTGATGTTCTGACCCAATCCTCATAAAAAACAATATGACAAGAGCTGATGCTTTATCATGGTGCCTCTCAGGGTAATATCTTCGCTCTGTTCTAAGCTCTCCCCGCCCACAGCTGACTTTGCACCACTTTAGTCTATAGTTAGAAATTCTGCGTTCACTCTTGGAGTGAATTACGTAACTGATAGCAGCATCGCCTTCCCTGGAGGATATTAAACATCTTAGAGGACTTGTAGGGAAGACTAAGTACTAACCCCGTTGCTGAGACCAAGGCTGCTCGAGTGCTCTGCATGCTCGGCTGCCAGCCTGGGCAAGGCAGCTTTTCAGCAGGCAGGTGGTGACGTGAGGTCGGGGGCAGGAGAGAGGGGGACTGTTTGTGAGCTGTCTCACATCTGCGTGTGTGCAAATATATGTGCATCTGTATAAATTAACAGATGAAAGCTGTCTCATTCCACATTTGAGTTTAAATGCATGGTCTTTATTTGCACTGTTACTTCAGTCCCGACCTGTGTGGAGGGTGAAAGGCTGAGCAGAAGTCCTCGCCACCATTTGTAATTGCTGCATAACTGCACCATTGCCATGATCTAGTGCTTTTTTCAGACTACCTCAAATATTTTTGTATTGTGGAGTGGCATCTCAACATGGTTTTCATCTTTGTCTCCAGTCTTTGACTCCATATTCTTTTGTCAGCATTAAAACCCTGGAACACTGTGCTGGGTTTCGTTTTGAAGTCTTTTATGTTTTTGTGTGAACAGCTGAGCCTGTCTCTTTACTGTGTAACCGCCAACATCACATCCCCAAGGGAGGCTGGTGAAACATCGAGTGATAGCATGGTGTTTATTTTAGCTGATATTGTTGTCGTGAAAGAATACTGTTAGTCACTTACTTCGCTAAAATGTTGGTGAGGGAGGTATTAGAAAATGTATGAAGAAGTTGGAAGTTTTCCCTGAGTTTTTGTGAGGATTCTGAAAAGGAGAGCATCTGCTGCCTTGGTCAAGGGGCAGGTAGAGCAGACATCCTCTGTCCGGCACAGTCCTCGTGCTACCTAGGTGGGGGTGGAGGTCCCGCCTGTTCATAACCCACCTTGTCTCCTTCATCCGTGGTCAAAGTAATTAATGGGAGAAAATAAACCAAAACGAGCCAAAACATGACCGCAAGCATAGAAATCCCTCTCTGTGCAATGTCTTGTGGTAAGTTTGAAAAAGTACAGCTGATTTTAGCAAAGGAAAAGTGTCTGGGGAGAGTGTATGTTTTGATGCAAATTTCTGCAGGAAACTCTGGATGGGGTTTTGCATTCATTTTTAAACCTAAATATCTGTAATGGGTACGTTGGGTGGTTTTGTTTTATTCACAGAGAATTTCTTCCTTGGAACAAAAATACACCTGAAACCTTAACACAGAATTTTTTTTCAAAAAATGGCAAAGCAGGCTCCTTGTTTCCAAGGGCTCTTGACCCAACCAGATTAGCAAATTAATATTCTAGCATTCTCAGAGTGATCTTTTCTTGACAAATTAACCCATCCTGGTGAATCATCAGTGTCATTTGACAGATGTCAGTAACTGGCAAGAACATCACCACTCCGATGATGAAAAGCTGATCAGCTAATGAGTGCACTCACCAACCTGTAAAAGGACCAGCCTTCTGTTTGAGGGATGTAATTTCTTCTTCTGGCTGCCTAGGAGTTGTGGTGATTTTCCTTTAAAAAAAGGTGGGGGAAGGGGGAAAGAAGCCTAAGAATGTAAGTACTTTTTTTTTTTTTAAACTCTTTCACCAATGAGCCAAAAAGAAATATTTATTGAGAAGTAATACAGAGTGCAATGAGGGTATTGATTTTACCTGTGATGCTGAATGTACCATTAAGTGGAGCTGGGTGGTTGAAAAGGATGGTGCTGCCTCTCGAGCCTTCTGAGAATACCCGTTGCCTGATCTGCCACTGATCCATAGCCTGGCATCCTGCTGCTGCATGTGGCCCTCTCCTAGGGATACCAGTACCTTTCTCTCCCTCCTCCCCCGTCACCCACCCTCTCCTCTGCTTCAGCTCTGGCCTCTGTCAGTAAGAAGAGAGCTAATCTAAAACCAGTGTAGGGAACAGTGCGAACAACCACCATGAGAGTCACTTAAACAAATGGATTTGTAAAACTCGATTGTTCTAAGCCTGTCCAAGCCAGGACTACAATTTGAATTAAACATAAGGTGACTCCTTTCACTGAATCAATAAGTGCAAATAACATAGCTTGCAACCATGTTTTATTTCCCAGACAAAAATGGTTCTTAACAGCTTTCTGAAGGCTATGCTTCAGCCACCTGCTGCTAAAGTTGTTTGCTTTTTTCCTAGAAAATTTGATCTTCTACAACATTAAAACAGGCAAGTATGCAGTCAGCATCCTTGAGCCTACTTGGGGCTAGAAGTTTTGTGAATGTTTGAGTGCCATATTTTTTAATGAACATTATAACTTTCTACAAACTTCCTTTTAGCAAATATAAATGACAGGGACTGAGGGTGGAGAGATGGAACTGTGGGAATTTTTCTCTTATCCTCGCTCAACTTCAGCTGGGTTTTGGAGACAAAGGCAATCCTCCCTGTTACTGAGAAATGTCAGTTTGCTGCTTTGCCACGAACCTCTTCTTTGCTTTTCTAATACTAGTTTTCAGTTCAAAGTCCTGTTCTCTTGCTATTCTTCTCCAGTATTTGGGTTGCTGCAGGGACCCTAAAGCATGTATTTTGCAGTACTTGTTTCCATTTTGCAAACACACTGAAGCACACTATAATACTAGTTGATTTTTGCAGCTGGCATATAAATGTACTGTAGTCCCAACAGGAGAGTGATTGAAATGCAGACACGGAGAACAGCTGTTTTCAGTGGAATCCCGTTTCCCGGTTGGTTTGTTCTGAGCACAGAGGAGTTCCCTAGGAAAATAGACAACCTCTGCTTTTACTTTTCTTTAGACTGTTCTCCTTCTTAGAGGTATAAATGTTGGATAAAGGTTCCGTATTTGCTATTTCCACTATGTTCCTCCAGCAAAGATAACTACAATGAAAATTTCCTCCTCTAGGAGCTTTTCTCTTTTCTGCTATTGATTTTATCCTCTCCAGGCCACCAAATAGAGTGTTACTTCATGTTCTCCCCTTGGTGTTCTACATCAGCAAAATTGTTAGACACCAACAGTGAGAAGTGACAATCTCCAATATTAGAGATCATTAGAATTTTATGGGATTTACTTTCTGTTCCAATACCTCCCATACATTACAGATCACTACCATTTTTCAGCCTATTTCTCTGCACACTTAATCAATAATTAAGTAATTAGCAGGTAAATGAAGGAGGAGTGGAATTTCATATCCTTTATTTTGATATGAGCTTTCTAAGTCTAACATGCAGGATGAGGAAGGGAAAACCTTAATTCACATGAATCAGCAAACTCTTTGGGTGCTAATTTACCAGATGAGGATCTTGGGTGCCATATAGTTTCTGATTTTTAACTTTGTGTCTTAGCGACAGCACTGCAGCTATGCATTAAAGCTGTTGTACAGACAGCAGGCAAACTGCATATATTAACATGTTGTTGTTGTTAAATCTAAACCATTTTTTTTCTGTAGAAGTGCTTAAGGGGAAAGAAAACATCCAAAACCTAGTCCAAATTGAGTCTTTATGACACAACAAAAATAAAAAGTAAAAGCCAGACAAACTGAACATGTTTTTTATTGTTATTAAAAAGAATATGGGTCTGGACTGACAGCTTGTAAACGAAGATTCAACTTGATCCGATTTCAAATGGCAAAAATGTTTTACTATCCTCAAAACAACCCATGGGAATCATGATGTTTTGTTAAATGATTCAATACTCAGGGGCTTGATTTGTCTTCTTAGTAAAAGGAGATGGTGCCTTAGAAGAAAATTTTGTATTTTCATGTGGTTACCCCTTGAATTAACTACTGAAAGCAAAAGAAAACAAGCTGTATCTCAGCAGCCATGCAGAGACACATGCTCAGGTGATCTATCCATATTTTGCCCCTCATTCTCTCCACTGTTTGCTCCTTTTGAACCTGACATCCCAGTTACCTCAACCTTCCCCCCCTCATCCCTATTTGCTCTTGTCTCCCCATCTCCCTTTCTCTACAACCTTTGATGTGGTTAACTGAGGACTTACTTGGGTATTTTGAAAGAGGTGAAGTTTATCAGAGGTTCAACTGTTTTCTTTTTAAACAACAGCCTTTTCACAAACATCCCTTCCACCCTAGCTTCTAGTGATTTAATCAACAATAAAACTCCTCTTTATTTACACTAGACTGGGTATAATGAGACAGACTTTGGCAGGTGCAACTTTATAGATAATTTGTAAGAGCCCAATGGACATTTATTACTCCCTTACCATTAATTATACGTATTTAAAAAATATGTGTTAATAGAGGTGGATACACGTATACGTGTGATTGTAAAACTAAATGAACAAGACATAAAACAAAACTGACAGAATGATTCATTAGGGAAAGAATGAGCAAAGGAAAGAGGACTGATTATTTATACATAAAAAAATGCATCAATATGATATTTGGGTTGCCCTGGCAGTGGAGTGAGCCAGGAGCTGCTATTACTTCTCGGCAAATGATACCAGGCATCTCTGCTGGTTCCAAGCCTACAACTCTGTATACAGAGATTAGACAGGAGGTACTTAAGTAACAACTACCACCAAGTGAGTGAATAACTGTAGAGTATAACCAAGTGCTTAATTTTGACAGAAAAGCAACATCTCCTTAAACAGCGTGTCTGTCATTCCATAGATATAAATACTATGTTGCATAAATACCATACTTTTGCTCCCTAAATGATGTTTTGCAAGTGTTCTTTAGCAGCCCCTAAACCAAATTGTTTATAAATGTGGCAGTGGAAAAGCTGCATCCATTAACTTTATCTGAAAAATAAAAAGAACCCTGCTGTTAGTTACAGAAGTGAAAAATAGCTGACAGTCATTTCTTGGCTCTTGGTGGTTTTAGTGAGCTATTCGCTGTGATAGAGGGGACTATGCAACCACAAAACTGCTGGAATTTAAAAATAACTCTGTAAATAGGTAGTATAAAATTACCAGTGTTCAACCAAATGAACATGGATGCGTTTAGCTACAGCTAACATGTAACATTGATTCACTGCGGGAACACCCGAGGGCGAAATTCACAATTCTATGTGCAAAGTCTAGATCCTCACTCAACAGCAAGCCAGTTCATTACCTTTGTGCTTGTTCCCTCAAGAAATGTCAACGTCTTTTAGCTAGGTCCAGGTGTAATACATGTCACAAACTTAAATGTAAAACCGTTGGGTGAAAGTTACATTTTCAATGTGATGCTGGTCGAGTCTTAATGCACATATGGAAATGAACTCACAGAAACTACAGTATTTTGATCTGTAATCTGTTTGTAGTGGACTCTTTCCTTCTCTTTGTCCTCCTCCTTTAAGAATTTTTTCTTTGATTTCAACAGAAGCAGGCTCAGGCCCAGATTTTGATGCATTTCTAACTGCATTGCTTGGAGAATTTGCAGTTCTATTTCAACTCAATTCTTAAATTTCACCCCACGCTTCACACTTTGGCTTATATTCTTCCCATGCATGCAAATCTACCACACTCAGGTGGGGATAGGAAGGAGAGGAAGGACAGAGTAACTGTAAATTTGAAATGGCAAGAGAGTGCAAACTGTAGATAGTACTGTAGGAAGTAAGAGCAGAGTCAAAACCAATACCCAATATATGAACCCACAGAACTGAAATTCAGATTGGGAGCCAAATGGTTCATCTGTGTTTGATGGGGTGGAGGGAGAGAAGGAAGTACTATGCTGTGAATCAGATATTATATGATTTTATATTTATAAATATATCAAAGATGTAAAATACTAAGTAAGACATTCTTACCCTTTAAGGAAGTTTGAAGCTGAACTTGAACACAACCTTTGGTAGCTAATCATAATCTTCCTTAGAACACAGGTCATGTTAACCAAAAGTTAATTTTGCTCTGACTTTTAGTATTTTACTGGCTTTGAAGCTGTGAAGGATGTGTGGTGGAGATAAGAGAGATTAAAATCTCTTATATCTAATTTAGAGTTAGAATTGTTTGATATTTTTTGTGTAAAACTTTTGCTTCATTATTGCTTCAAAAGTTCCATGGATACAAAAGCAATCCTTCTAAAATAGAGTACAGAGCCCAAAGTGACAAACGGTTGGGTCTGATTTAAAAATTGGTTCTGCTTTGCACTCCTAAGTCACACTTTAAACAACAAAGCAAAGGCTGGCTGTCTTGAGCTGCTTTTATTGGAGATAGCAGTATAGATTTAACTTGCCTCATAGTGGGGAGAATAGTGTGTGTGAAAGACAGTTCCTTTTTGGGGTTCTGGTGGCAAATGCCAAGGTAATGGGCTGCCTGATCTTTAACAATAACAGATAACCTGCTTTCATGCTGTACAATTGTGTGAATTCAGCGAGATGAGTGTCCTGTGTTTGTGCTCAAAACTGTGTTCAGGGTTTGTTCAAAGGAAGAGTTAAGACAAAACTAGGACAAACAGGACAGCTCTTCACTGGAACATCTGTGGGCTATACAACCAAAAGACATTTTCTGGGAGATACAAGACAGAAAACCAGATCTTCAGCATGAACAAGAGATTTTGTTTTTTAAACTGCTGCATGATGAAGGATTTCTAACACAAAAGTTCAGAGCAATCGGAGATCGGGAAGACTGCTATAAAAACTGTTGCATTCCCAACCACTTCCACCTCCAATACGATGAGCAGAAGGAGAAAGGGATAAAATGCAGAATGACCTTAATTGTGAACTGATCTTGTCTGGAAAAGGTAAAGAACTTGTCAGGAATCCTCCCTTTGTCTTTTTTCTTTTGAATGTTGTTTCAGGTTGTTTGGTTTTGCCCAAAAAATAAATTAGAGATGTGAACTGTTTCCTTCATGCCATCCATCAGGATACATCTCTGTGGCTCAGTGCAGGCAGTTGTTGGTTGTGTCTCCTCTGACCTTAAGTTAAATAGATTCCAGAACTGCACTGGCTCGCACTCTGCCAGTTTAGAGCACAGACGGCACTCGTGTGTGACTCCCTGTGCTGCTCACAGTGGACGTGCCCTCCAATCTGAATGACACTTCAGATGTCAAACACAAGAAACAAACTGCTGCTCATCAGAGCATGTAGGAATAGCGAGTAGGCACTATCCCAAAAGCATGTAAATCATGGAGAGGCACTTAACGCCATATGGCAGAACTCCAGTTGTGTGGGATCCTTTTACATAAGGGAGCAAGACAAAATTACAAATTTCTTGTCCCTGATGTTTGGTTTTCCCTGCTTTTCTGGCACGTGTCCTTTTTGTTCTCCTCAGCCCCCTCTTTCTGAAGAGAACGAAGGCCTCAGTGCTGTTTCACTGTTGTCTTTTGGCTTTCCAGGAGCCCTTCTTGACTTGGTTGTATAGACAAGCCAGTCAAAGAGCAAAAATGCCACCACATGGTTTTAATGACTGACAGAGACACTTCTTTAATGAACCGCAAATGCTCAGGTACATGAGCTGATAAAAAACTGCCTGGCTGAAATGTGTTTTCACCAAGCATCTGTAGGGCAAGATTTGAATGGCAGATCAGTTCATACATATCACATCATCTTCCTGTGGGCTATCCACAGTCAGGAGAAGGGGCTAAATTCAAGGAATAGTCTGCACTAAATTATTTGCTCTTCTGTAGATGCTTTTCTTTTCCATTTTCCCCCCCGTTTCTGCTCATCACTTCTGGGCAGGCAGTTTTCCCAGAGGACTTTGTCAGTTGCCATAGGCTGCTGTTGAGGAATAAAGTTCAGTCACAGTCTCCAGTGTAATGTAGAAAGGGAAGCCATTAATTAAAAAAAGAGGCAGCCTAATACTTACAGCCCTGTGAACAGACCCTGGGCAGTGCAGAGCTGATTCTTCTGGTTCATTTCTCCTTCATACTTGGGCATTTATGCTGAGTCAGGTAGAGGAAACTATGCCTAGAGCAACACTCTTCAACTGCTTTTTTTTTTGTTTTGATGTACTGAACACCTGTCCCCATCACTTCCATTGCATTTAAACAGTACAAGTCTCATAATAGCATTTCTGTCTCTTTTTCTGAAGATTCAAATCTACTGATATTTAACAACAGCTCCTTGGTGGGAGATGGTAATTGCTAAATAGAGGTTCCCTTAGGGTATTTAGTGGCTTTAAAGTAATAAATTTCATTCTGGTTCTGCTTGCTTTTCAAGTAACAGCTTTCAGGGATTAAATTAACAGGACATGCTCTGACCCAAAATGCTATTCTCATTGTCCAGATAACAAGAAAGTGGCCAACAGTTTATATTCCAAAGGGAAATGAAAGGAACAGAATCACGGACAACTTAGGAACAACTTGTTCATTGGGAAATTCTCACCTAACACCTGACATTCTAGTGGTTAGGTTTTGTCCTGTGGTATACATGCTTGTCTGTCCTCATTAGAGATGCTAATACAATTGCAAAAGGATCTCATTGTCCATAGAACCATGTACAGCTTAAAAAAAGTCCCAACCAGTTCTTTGCCTCCATGAGTTTTTTGCAGCAATGAGTTCTCCATTTAAGAGATCAAATTAGAATCATAGAATCAAAGAATCATTTCGGTTGGAAGAGACATTTAAGATGATCAAGTCCAATTGTTAACGTAGCTCTGCCAAGTCCACCAGTAGACCCTGTCCCTCAGCACCACATCTGCACATCTTCTAAATACTTTCAGAGACGGTGACTCAACTACTTCCCTGGACAGCCTGCTTCAATGCTTGACAACCCTTTCAGTGAAGAAATTTTTCCTGATATCAAATATAAACTTCCTCTGGCGCAACTTGAAGGCCATTTCCTCTTCTCCTATTGCTTGTTACTTGGGAGAAAAACCCGACCCCCCACCTCTCTACAACCTTCTTTCAGGTGGCTGTAGAGAGTGATAAGGTCTCCCCTCAGTCTCCTTTTCTCCAGGCTAAACAACCCCAGTTCCCTCGGTTTTGCTGCCAGTTTCTTTTGTCTAAGAAAAGAAGGTTTACCTGATTTAACTTCTGTAAGCCATTAGTGATCACTCATTACTTTGTTACCTTTGTTCTTTTTCAATATGCCATCTTTGCTCTTGTCCTGCAAACATTTTTCGGAGCCTTTGGTACCCATGTCCCCACTTTTGAAGTACTTTTTCTCAAGAATTTGCTTGACATAGTGGGTCACCACTGCACTGAGCAGTGGGTTTTCTGTTTATCATTCACTCGTGGTGGTGTTTGGATCATGTTCCAGAATCACCACCATTCATTTAGAAGTCAACAACGTACACAAGTAGGTCAAATACTTTGTCATAATTTGTGTTACCTTGCATTTTATGTGTTGTTGTGCTCTCGGTTCACCCAGCTTTATTGCATCCCACTGGAGTGCCATACAGTCTCTCTAGTCTTAATTATCCTGTATAACTTTGTGGCATCTGCAGGTTTTTGACACCTTGCAACTCATTTTTAGATCTCTCATGGATAACATGAACAAACTGACCTCACTGTGGGGCTTTGGGGCAGCACTGACAGCTTTTGACATATTTTAATTTGACTGTTATTCCTCCTCTTTAATTTCTGTCTCGCAGCCAGTTTCTATGCTTTGGTTTTGTGTTTCCCACTGTACCTGTAAGCCATAGAGAGGTATTAATTCCTTTAATGCCTCCCTGTCTGGCAGCTAATTTTCTCTTGTCATATTAGCTATGGATACCAGGCCACCCGCAGCTGCTCCTGACTCCTGCAAGGCAGTAGGCTTGGCCTCTTTCCCAAGGCAAATCCTTCCCCCACATTCCTAGGTCCCTCTAGAAAGATCATAAGCTACACAGAGTCATATAAAACAATAACAAGAAGCTGTCCTTCCCGGTAAAGGAGGAAGGCTTCCCTCCAGAGCATCCCCAAATCCACTGAACAAAGTGGTGCCATCTGGGGAAGTTTCGTCACTTAAGGGAGTGCAATAACGTTGCAGTAATATCACTGCACAAATAGAGATGTCTCACAGATTCAAACTCTCTCTAAATAAGGGCCATTCATAATTCATTCCTGGCTGGTCTAACAGTAGTGGTCATTATGATGAAGCAGTTTGGGGAAAAACTGGAATCGTAGGGAGCTGTAGCGACTTGATAAATATTAACAAGTTAGTATCACATGGGGCATAAATCATCGTACACACTTTTATCAGCTCTAAAACACTGCCCGTGCCTGCCCTTGGATTTAGCAGCACAGGTGGCTGCGCTGGTCCTAAAGTTTCCTTCTAATTCAGGCTGGCAAGGGTGATGGAAAGCACTCACCCGAGGGCAGAGTCTGGTTCTTGAACTGTAGTTATTACTTAGCATATACTTAATTAATACTTAGTGTTCCTTGAATGATAATGAGTTTTTAACACTTACAAGCACCCACTGCTCAGGAGCATTCTGGATCAAGGTTGTGCTGTCTTACAGCCAGAGGAGTCTTCTTAGTAGAAGCAATTTTTGACTGGTTTTGCTTTCACACTCCATCTCTAGCACAACACTGAGGCTGAAAACAGTGCAGAAAACAAGACCTCCAAGACCTCTAACTGGAAATATTGCTTCCCTTCCTTCACGCTTCCCCACTGGAATTAAAAATATATATAAAAAAAAGTGACATTCATTTCTACTGATGTAAGTATTTGCAAATCCGTATTTTTGTGAAACTTTAATTTTAGGCCTAAGTTGACCTGACGTGTCTTTTTAAGGAGCTTGCCCAAGGCCACACAGTGGCTCTGTGTCAGCCAGGATTAGACCTCAGGAATTGTTGCCTTTCAGTCCACTAGACCAAGCTGCCTCTCACGCTGCCGTCGGAGCTCTCCAGGCCAGATCAGTCTGATTGGTTTCTACATGGGGTTGATCTTTAAAAATATGTGTATCCTAACTGCCTGAGAAACCAAAATAATACTTTTCTGTACCAACAGAGGGCATAACCTTTTTTCTCTTTTTTATTTTTCTTTTTTTGTGTGATGGCATTAAATCATACCTGTGCCATACACTTTACAAAAAAAAAAAAACAAAAAACAAAACCAAAACCCAAAAAACTGAGGCACTTAAAGCTCCAGGGCTACTGGTCCACCGTGTGTACTCATAACTTCATCTTTACACTTGGACAGGATTTCCCTTGGCCATTTGTCTAGCTCCAGAAGTGATGTGGGTGACATTCACAGTAGCAAGAAATACCTCAGGATAAAAGATTTTGAACTCACTTAAAGCTTCAACACTGTTTCTTCATTATCATTTCAAGCATCCCTGGACCACAAAACTTACTATCCAGAGATGATATTCAGTCTTTTCTCTGTGTCTCAAGGGCTGTGCAAACCAGATGGTGTCTGTGTTCCTGCCTATATGAGTATGCTATTGAGTATGCTATGGACCACCCAACCAGGGTGAGGAGACAGATGAAGTATTCTATAAGCGGCTGGCTGAAGTCTCGCAATCGGCAGCCCTTCTTCTGGTTGGGGACTTCAACCTGCCAGATATCTGCTGGAAATATAACACAGCAGAGAGCAGGCAGGCTAGGAGGTTCCTCAAGTGCATGGAAGAAAACTTCCTGACGCAACTGGTAGGTGAGCCTACAAGGGGAGGTGCCTTGCTAGACCTATTGTTGACAAACAGAGAAGAACTAGTGGGAGATGTGGTGGTAGGAGCCCATCTTGGGTTTAGTGATCATGAAATGGTCAAGTTTTCAATTCGTAGTGATGTAAGGAGGGGGGTTAGCAAAACCACCACCTTGGACTTCCGGAGGGTGGACTTTATCCTGTTCAGAACACTGGTTGAGAGAGTCCCTTGGGAGATAGTCCTGAAGGGCAAAGGGGTCCAGGAAGGCTGGACACTCTTCAAAAACAAAATCTTAAAGGCCCAGGAGCAGGCTGTCCCCAAGTGTCGCAAGATTAAGGTGTGTGGAAAATGGCCAGCCTGGATGAACAAGGAACTTTTGATGTGATTTAGGAATAAAAGGAGGGTTTACCACCTTTGGAAGAAGGGACAGGCAACTCAGGAGTACAAAGATCTCGTTAGGTTATACAGAGAGAAAATTAGGAAGGCAAAAGCCCAGATGGAGCTCAACTTGGCCACTAACATAAAGGACAACAAAAAAAAGTTTTTATAAATACATCAACAAAGAGAGAGACGGCGAGAATCTCCATCCCTTATTGGATGCAGGGGGGAAAGTTGCAACCAAGGACAAGGAGAAGGCTGAGATACTTAATGCCTTCTTTGCCTCCGTCTTCAGTACTCAGACCAGCTATCCCCAGGGTGTTCAGCCTCCTGAGCTGGAAGATAAGGATGGAGAGCAGAACAACCCACCCATAATCCAGGAGGAAGTAGTCAATGATCTGCTTCTGCACCTAGACGCACATAAGTCTACGGGGCCGGATGGGATTCACCCAAGAGTACTCAGGGAGCTGGCGGGAGAGCTCACCAAGCCTCTCTCCATCATTTATCAACAATCCTGGTCAACAGGGCAGGTACCAGATGACTGGAGGGTGGCTAATGTGACACCCATCTACAAGAAGGGTCGGAAGGAGGATCTGGGGAACTACAGGCCTGTCAGCCTGACCTCGGTACCAGGGAAGATCATGGAGAGGATCATCTCGAGTGAGCTCTCACAGCAAGTGCAGGGCGGCCAAGGGATCAGGGACAGCCAGCATGGGTTTAGGAAGGGGAGGTCCTGCTTAACCAACCTGATCTCTTTCTATGACCATGTGTCCCGCCTTCTGGATGCAGGGAAGGCTGTGGATGTTGTCTGTCTGGACTTTGGTAAGGCCTTTGACACCATCCCCCACAGCATTCTCCTGGAGAAGCTGGCGAATCATGGCATAGACAAGTGTACTCTTCACTGGGTTAAAAACTGTCTGGATGGCCGTGCCCAGAGAGTTGTGATTAATGGGGTGAAATCTTCTTGGCGGCCAGTCACCAGCGGTGTCTGGGGCCAGTTTTGTTTAATATCTTTATCGATGATCTGGATGAGGGGATTGAGTGCACCCTCAGTAAGTTTGCAGATGACACCAAACTAGGTGGGAGTGTTGATCTGCTTGAGGGCAGGAAGGCTCTACAGAGGGACCTGGACAGGCTGGACCGATGGGCCAACGCCAGCTGTATGAGGTTTAATAAGGCCAAGTGCCGGGTCCTGCATTTCAGTCACAACAACCCCAAGCAACGCTACAGGACTGGGGAAGAGTGGCTGGAAAGCTGCCCAGCAGAAAAGGACCTGGGGGTGCTGGTGGACGGCCAGCTTAACATGAGCCAGCAGTGTACCCAGGTGGCCAAGAAGGCCAACAGCATTCTGTCTTGTATCAGGAATAGCGTGGCCAGCAGGAGCAGGGAAGTGATGGTGCCTCTGTACTCGGCACTGGTGAGGCCTCACCTCGAGTACCGTGTTCAGTTCTGGGCCCCTCTGTACAAGAGGGACATTGAAGTGCTGGAGCATGTCCAGAGGAGAGCTACCAGGCTGGTGAGGGGTCTGGAGACCAGGTCATATGAGGAGAGGCTGAGGGAGCTGGGCATGTTTGGCTTGGAGAAGAGGAGGCTGAGGGGAGACCTCATTGCCCTCTACAACTACCTGAAAGGAGGGTGTAGAGAGGTGGGTGTTGGCCTCTTCTCCCAAGTAAATAATGACAGGACCAGAGGAAATGGTCTGAAGTTGCGGCAGGGGAGGTTTAGATTAGATATTAGGAAGAATTACTTTACTGAAAGAGTGGTCAGGCACTGGAATAGCCTGCCCAGGGAGGTGGTTGAGTCACCATCCCTAGAGGTATTTAAGAAACATGTAGATTTGGCACTTCAGGGCATGCCGTAGTGGTAGAGATTGTAGGGGGTTTTTTGTGTGTGTATGGCTGGACTCGATGATCTCAAAGGTCCTTTCCAACCATGAAGATTCTATGATTCTATATCATGCTCTTTAAGGAGCAGTGGAAATCTGTTTCCAGACAGGGTCCAGCTCCAGAATTTGTCTCCTTCCTCTTTCTTCCTCCCTTAGTCCAGCTTCTCCTATGCTCCAGGACAAGACACGTTGCATATATCCTGCCAGCCTGCTGGGGCACTCGTTGACTGGATGCCTAACATGTGTGGTGCAGGTTGCTAAGGAGGGGTTTCCGAGCTGTGCTGCAGCTGGCAGCACACCACCCCCCAAATCCCTGTGCCGGCAGAAATACCGACGCCATGCTGCCTTGTGCTATGCTGGGGCTGTACATCGGTCCTGATCCAAGCACAGCCTTCCCTGCTCTGACACCCAAGGGGTGAGGTTTGGGGGTCATCCCAAGCAGAGAGGTGGGGGATGGTGATGGCATAGCAAACAGAAAGATCAGAGCTTTTCCACGGTAGCTGTGGAAAAAAGTATTCGGAGCATGAGAAGAGAAGACTTAGCAGAACGGAGGTTTTGAAACCACTAGCCGAAGGTCTGACATGAACACAATTAACAAAGCAAGATAGATTATGTAGATTTTTCTGGATCTGCTGGGAAACTGCTGCTTATTGCAGTTTTTCAAGGCCCTTTAAAACCCTCACTGTACAGAGCCAGACTAAGTAGAAGACCATGGCAGCTCCTTTTGTAATGTTACAGGAACTTTGCCAGCCTTCAGATTTTCATGATCTATACACAGTAGCTGTGGGAGAACTTCTTATCATCTGTAGGTAATAACAGTAATGTCTTGCACTGTTACAGTGCCTTTCATCTATGGATATCAAAAGGCTTTCTAAATATTAACTAGTTAAGTGACACCACTCCGGTGAGATAGGCACTTCTAACTTGGGTGGTTTGGGTGGCTTTTATTAATCGAAGAGCTCCGAAAAGGCTGTCAGCCTCCTTGTGCTCACAAGGCAAAGATAATGATAGACAAGAAGATGTGGTGGTTTTGGAGCCCATGGACTAGGACACCTTAGGTAGGGAGGAATATTTTAGCTAGCACTATTTTTATACATTTTGACTGTGTTCTTAAGAATCCTTTATTGGCCTAAAATCTGAGTAAAAGGAAATAAAGGAAAGGAAGTAAAGGAAATAAATATGCATCTAGGAACAGCTGAAAGCAATGTTTTTTGTAGGGGAGGAAGTATAAAGGGTCTTGATTTTGAGTCAAGGTAAAACAATAACTAACCAAACAGTCCCAGAGCAAACACAAAACATTTTATGGCCTATGGTGGTGTTTCAGCATGCCCCTGAAAGCTGAGATTACTTTTGGAGCTCTTATCACCCTGCTAATAGATTTACTTTTTACTGAAGGAGGGAAAAATATTCTTTCTCGTAGAAACATTCTATTCTTAGATGGGTTGATTTTTTATATTTCTATCTGAGAAACTTGGTGAAATCCCTTTGGCCACTTTAAAGGGAATTACCATTCTCCCACCCGGGATCTGGGTCTGGGTGCTACTTGTACTCAGGCGGCCGAGTCCTATCCATCCTCTCTAAGGGTCGAGGTGATGAACCCTCTCTCATTGCCATTCAGTCTTTGCTGAGACGAGCCTTTCCAGAAGGAAAGCAAGGCATCACCTCCCGAGAGAGACTGGGCATCTAACAGAGCCCAGGCCAAGTAACTCTGAAGTGTCCAATCTGTGCAACCAGGAATGCAAACAGGGCTTACGCCCCTGTGGCATAGCTTTTTCCTTTGCTGGCAACTGATGGATTCTTGAGGCAAAGCCCACGAGGCTCCACCATCAGTACTGTGGTACCAACTTGCTAAGGCAGGTATTTAAAATTCTTTGATGCCCTTGTTTTGCAATGAGCCCTACACAGACAGAAAATATACTCGGCTCTTAGGCCAAGCGAGATGAAGCTCACAGTTGGATTGCAGACCCACTTTGTGTCCTTTATGCTGAACTTTGTAAAGACCAGCACCCTCACAAAAGTAGACCAGAAGAGAAGGCCAGCCAGGGTAACCATCTATCCAAGTGTAACTGCTTGTCAAGTCTCTTTTAATTCTTTGGTCAGAGTTTTGGGTTTTTTTAAGAAAGCACAAGTACAGTAGTGGACGTGGTTTAGGATGCTCTCATTATAGTATTGTGTTTAGGAGATAGTTCAAGATCTGGAAGCAAAGAACTGTGAATACGCATAGAGAGCAGTGTTAAAATTCAGTCACGCTCAACAGTGAAATATCCTGATATTAAACCAGGTCACCTTAATTTGAATAAATAGACTTCTTCTCATTTTAAGCATGCAAAGAATAGCATTGACTTCAGTGGAACAGCTTGAAGCCTCAGTGTTAAGAAAGTGTTAGAATCCATGGGACGAGGGAGACTAAGTATGTGTGTGATCACCTCGCTTTCCCCGTACCAATACAGCTTTAGTATTGAAAGAAAAGAGCGGATGCTACCTAGCTACTGCATGTCCCTAAGGGAAAAGGAGTCACAAGTACCATCTTAAAAAAAAAAAATTAAAAGTAAAAAATAATCTACTCTTCATTTACTGTGTGAACTCATAGCAAGAACATCTTTAACACCATAATAAACGACCAGCAATGCAGCTGAAGTGAACATACGTCTTTGCAGAAGTGAGTGTATAATTATCAGTTCATTGTTTAATTGTTATCACAGCCCAAGGACTTGTACCATTTCAAAGAAGACACAGGTAGCAGCCAAGGTAAATGCAGAATAAAATGCTTGTGTGTTGTGATTTTCTCACATAAAATTTAAAATCAGTGTTCAATGTGTGTTCAGTGTGTAAGTCAGTCATGGATCTTCTCTTAAAATACTCTCCACAGAATTAGTAGGTGTTTCTGACTGGTCCTGCTGTGGCTGGAAACCCTCTTGTGCCCTCTGACAGTTCTCATCTCACAATTGCAGATTTTAGCATCGACTTACAGACCCCACTTGAGCCCCTATCCTAACTGGGGTCTTTCCAGCAAGGGAGGGCTTATGCTGAGTCCTAGAGTTGTTTCTCGGGAGCAAGGAAAAGGCTTTAAGGAGTGCTCTTACCTTCTTGCTGCGCTCAGCTGGAGTTGTGCCGAGCTGCTCACCATTACTTTGAAAAGCAGAGAGCAGAGGGTGGCCATCAATCTCAGAAGAGTAGAGCCGGGCAGTCACCCTCCGTGGCTAGTGCCGGCGTCAGAAGAATTTTGGCTAAATTTCTCTTAAACTCTTGCTTTTGTACCCTTTCCCCCTCCTTTTTTTTTTTTTTTTTAATCAATTACAATCCTCAATATCCTCCTGATGACAACAAGATATGGGTAAGGGGAAGAAATGTTTTACATAGAGAGGGTTTTTTTCTCTTTATTGTTTGTGCACATAGATACCTTTAACACACATAAAATGCACGTACAGTTCTTGCTGTAACTGCAACATAGCTCACTTCTCATGAAAATTTATAGACTCTTTCAGTCTTTAAAGACAATCCCAACAACAACTTTATATATGCTGGAAACATTGCACTCTTGAAGGAGGAGAGAGAGAGTCACCACAAATTTTTTTGGTGTTACATTGTGCTTCACCCCAAGTGGCTCTTATTTTTGCATTTAGAAATGAAAGGAAATCCTTATTATCTGATAAACCAATGTACTATAGGGCAAGCCAGTCCTATTTCAATGCTTTAAGCAGGCATTGATGCTCTTGAAGAATTACAAATGTTGGTGGCTGATGAATATTCAGATTACCCATTTTATCCTCTGTGAATTTATTTTGGAAAAAAAGGGAAGCCATTATGAGAATGAATCAAATACTTCTCTACACAAAATCTTTCTGCAGCTCTCTTATCCTACTCTGGATGCACAAAGAAGTTAGGAAAGGATTTTGTTTTTCTTTTTTATTTTTAGCCAAGAAAAAGCCTCGGGTGTTGTAAAGCTTCTCAGCATCACCTGTGGCTCAGCTCGTGTGAAGTGCGGGGACCATTGCTCAGGCAAGCAATCACAGGCAGGCAATGCCTGCTCCGTGCAGGGTGCTGCCGTGACAGGATCCAGGCTGCTGAGCACTGGCCCAGGTAGGAAGCCGCCTCACTGCTGGAGGGGGATAAGGATAAATGCTGAAGAGTCTGGGAAGATGGGGAAGGCAGATGGATCGCTTTCTCTGCATGAATGAGGGGCTGGGAAACCGGTAGGAGTGGGAGGATATGGGCAAAGCAGTGGGGTCCTAAGACGTGTATATGAGAGATTCAGGTGTGTGTGCAGCGCGTCCCAGAGCTGCACTAGTTTTTAGAAGTGTTTTGCAGGTCATGTGGGTGTCTGTCAAGTAATTCATTGCTGCTGTTCGGGGGTGGGAGGTTTAAAAATGTACTTTCAGAGCCAGTGGATTTGAGGTCAAATAATGACATACCAGTGACCTTCTAGGGGAACTGCAAGCTTTCCACTGCGTTATCTAGGCTAAGCTATTCTCTGTCTAGGTATTAAAAAAAAGAAAGAGAAAGAAAATCTGCCACATACATACCCACAAGCCATGATTTTGCTTAACAAGAGCACTATTTGCAGTAGAAACTCACTCTCAGCCACCCTTCTAAGTGTTGCCATCATTTAGTGTAAATGATTTCATAACAGCTTGGAACAAAAATGATTTCAAGTCAGAGATGTGTCATTCAGAGCAAATCCGGAGAGAAGTCAAGTGACTATCATATGTGAATCACTTTGAATTTAGCTGACTACAGGATATAATTACCTCAATTTATTGTGTTTATGAACATTCCTTTGTGTGAAAAGGGTTGGGTTTTTTTCCATTTTTGAAACACTTTTGGTAGGGACAAATTGAGGTAAATTCCAACGGAGTGGAAGAAATACATCCTTGCACCCATACCTCCACAGCTAATGCAATTAATTGTATTAAGTAGCTCAGTACAACTGTGCTTTGTTTTCCTACAGTTCGTGTTTAAAGCAAATGCCAAAGACAAGATAAAGGGACATTATTAACACAAATAAGTTACAGGGAACACCTTTCTCTGAGTGGCTTCAGCCATCACATTTTCAGCCTGTGTTATGTCTAGTCCTTAAACAGGGAGCACAGTTCTATATTAGTGACTGAATAGCTTTCACTAGCTAAGGTTTACCTTGGAAAAGAGAGGGAAAGAAGTAAGTCTGTCTTCTCACTGCCTCATCGCTTGGTAGTCCTTCTGCCTTCACATCCTTGACGCCTAAGGGCTCTATTTCCTGGTGGAGGAAAACTTTTATTGTTCCTCACTTTTCACCAATGATGTTATTTCAAAGGTTAGAGGAAGGTAGAAGATTTGCATAAAACAACCCTTAATAAAGTGACTCACTCCCTTCCTCCAGACTCTCTTGCTATGTTCAAATTTGAGAAGAACTTAACAATGTGCTTTTCTGGCAGTGCAGCACAACACTTTGAGGAGAGGGAAACACTTGGTCCGTTGCAGACAGAAGTTGAGACAATAAAGCATATGAGCGTCTGGCTGTTTCACGCCGCCGATTTCAGAGAACTCTTTTCTTCATTAGCCCTAGGGTCTGCAGCTATACCACCCCGGGCTTTCCCATAGCACCTCGGAAGTGGATAACACTTGCCCTTGGATACGTGCTTGATGTTTGAAAATTAGAAACGTTTCTGTTTTTTAGAAGGTTGGTGTGCTGACTTGGTTTGGGACTGTTCCAGAAGCTTCACATCTGCAAGATGAGATTTTTTTCATGGGAATGCAAAGATGAGCTGCCATGGGGTGTAGAATTCAAAGACTTTTGTTCTCCTAACAGGAGGACTCTCAGGGTAGGACACCACACCAGATGCGCCAAAACTGTCTGCGAAAGTCTACAGCTGCGCTGTTCAGAAGCTCTAAGTAAACCAACTCTTTCCAATGAACTTTGCCCTTCATCCAGGGCAGTAGTTTTTGGACTGCTTGCTTATTTAATCACAAAGACAGTCATTAACATTTTAAATATCTCTGTTAACCAAGAACAGCCAGGAAACCCTGATTTCCAGATTGCCTGTGGGTAGCAGAGAAGCAAGCATATTGGTGATTGCCATGTTTCTGGATAGATTTCTCTCGCTTTCCATCGGAGGAAACATGACCAGAAGTCTCTTCTGCCAAAATGTGTCCTTACACCTGCCTCTGTCCTGGATATGCCTCACTTCATGCACGCAGATTACAAATGAGCAAACACTGTGAGGCCTGGTATTTCAGCAAATGAGGGTGAAGAGAAGCGCTGGCGTGCTGGGGTGTCCACAGGCTCCAGTTTCCTGGTCCCCATTTCTATCGGCCAGCGCGAAGGATATCATCCAGCTCCTGGGGTCCTCATTAATGCCTTCTGCACTGGGCAGCAGGAGGCAGTGAGGAAGTTAAAGACTAAATGCTGGCTTTTATGTTTTTGCTACAGAAGACACAGTTTCTTAGGCTGGCACCAGCCACTCAGAGACAAACGCAGACCAGCACACAGATACAGCCAGCCTATTTTTCTCTGTTTTTTAAAGTACCATCCATCCCCCTTGAAAAGCCCTTTCTTAGTGCACTGTGTCTGCCTAGGTGTATTCTGCAGACAAGCCAGCAGCTCTCTGCAAAAAACTAACACAGCACCGTGCTATTGCCACCCCGAAGGCCAGGCTTCACGGATTCATAGCAGAGAGAGGGTGTGGGCTTAAGGAGAAGGGAGGAGAGGGGATACAGATGACAACGGCCTCTGCCCTGCCTGCATGAAAACACTTGGCTGGGTTGGCCTTGTGCTGGCTCCCGCAGGTTCAGCCGTCGTACCGTTCTTACCCATGCGAGCTCTCCCTTTTCAGCCAGATGTGGTCAGGGACAGGGCTGTGCAGGTGTCTGCTTACTCCCGCCAGTTTTCCGGGTGCCCCCCATGCTGCGCCCAGATGTTTGCTCATCATGAGACAAGAATTTGTCTCGCCCCCAAAAGCACGGGCATTTGGACTGCGAGCCTGAGTTCAAGCCCATGTGGTCCACCCCAGCTGAAGGATGCCCCTTCTCTAGCAGGGTCTGGTGGAGTGCTCCTGCTCCTTCCGAGTTGTCTCTGCTTCCTTGCCAAGCAGGGAAGAGTCTACGACAGCACACACCGAACTTTCGTGCCAAACTGAGTTCACTTCGAGCTTGTACTAAGGATTTCTGCATTCAATTGGCCCTCAAGCAGTGTGTAAGGCCTTTTATGATAAATGGCATTAATTCACAGGAATATGCTAATTAAATCATTTGCTTTTTTTTTCCTGTTGATGGAGAAAAGGGGCTGGGCCATGACTATCATAGTTAGACATGCTATGCCATCATAGACAGAGGCAGCTCTCGCATGCTAGTTTCATGAAATACCTCTCATGGGAGACGGAGGTGGGCCACACAGGGCTGCTGCAGAGTGCAGGGGACTGTCCTGCCCATGAAAGTTTCCCCAAACTTCTGTAAGAAAACAGAAAGGTTGGCCTTTTTCTTCTCACTCACATCTCCTCTGCTAACCATTTTGTTCAGCTTTTGCATTTATGTTCCTAATTAAGTTAACAAGTGAATTGTGCCATTTAATTCGGCACATCGTATCTCTTTGTGGTGCTCACTCTTCAGTATTAAAGTGGTATTATAGAATGATTCTATTTTTCAAGCTTTGAGTCTAGATCAAATAACATATGATATCTTTGAAGACATTTTTATTGCTGTTCTTAAAACATACGAATATGATAGTAGTTTTCTTCACACACTGGAAACTAACCCCACTTATTTGCTTAGCTTTGCTTTGCTTTGCTTTGGTTTAATTTGATAGGAAGTATATGTATAATTGTATCTCTCCCTTTTGTCTATCATTTTTCCTGGAGCCCAAACGAAGCATGCCTCTACACAAAGCAGGCAATGAAATGAATGGCACCTCTTGAAAGAGGTTTCGCCTGTTGGTTAAAAGTAATGTCTGTTTCCAAACAGAAATATTTTATGTCAGATTGACTGCTCTGAATAGGTTAGAAACAGACTTTCACAACCTCAATTGTAATACTTTGATAACACCATTGGTGAGATTAGAAATTGAATTAGCTAGGTTGAGATGTATTTGAAAATAAGCAGAAAACATACAATTCATTCTGAAAGTCCAAACTCTAAAGCTGTTCTATTCATAAAAAGCCTACTTGTTGCTGTATGATTTATTGTATGTTGTGTAAATAAATCACATCAGTATGAGAGGGGAGAGGGAGGGCTGTGTGTAACATCTGCGGCCAACTCAAAGCTCTTGCAAGGAAGCCTTTCACAACGTCCATTGCATGCAATGTAATATAATGTGAAATATAGATGATTTGAAATCTCCTTGCTCAAGAGTCTGGAGGCTGCCACAGGATTTTGAGTTAGAAGAGTTAAAAGGGAAGAGCAGTATATACAACTTTGCAAAGGACGGTGGCAGGGTCTTGTGCAGACTATACGTGGAAGGTGTTGTTCAGGTTTTGTTCATCTCTAGCCTGTATGATGGGATTAGAGAGTTTCATTTGCATTATCCATGCTGTGCTTGGCACTTTACGAATGAAGGTTTGTTTCTAGTGCCAAAGGATTTACATCTAGGTCAAGGCTTTACTAGCCATTAAGTAAGCTTGTGTCAATTACAGCTGGATTTGCTGATGGTAGCTGCAGGTACAGCTAGGATGTAACAAGGCTGCACTTGAAATTTGTAAAAGGAGCAGAATTACAAGGTGTTGGATGCGAACAGAATTTCTAGCACCATCATTTGACATCAGTCTCTGGTCCAAATTGGGACTGGGCGGAAGAAAGCGCAACTGCACTTATGTCAATGTTTTCAACTACGTGTCCTGCTGCTTTGCTCTGTTAGAAAAACCTACAGCAACTAGAACAACCTTGTGAATCTGGCCTATTACTCTTAAATGCTTTGCTTAACGCTCTCACTTTGGGGTTTTGTTTGTTCTTTCTTCTTTTCTTTTTTCTTCTTTTTTTTTTTTAATTGTGAACTTGTCAGTTTATAGCATGTTTTGGCTTTGTAGAATTTGGCATAGAGGAGTGAGTGTCAACTTTATAGAGTCCATTTCTTATCCAAACCTTTCTTTTCTTTTGGTTTCTAATGATAAATACTGTATGTCAGAGGTTGCAGTTTTTTGTGGCTGCATTCTGATCAACAGAACAACTGAACTGCTGAACGGGCTCACCTTCGATTTGAAACAGTGTTTTCTCATTGGCAATATTAGGAATTGACCTGAAATAAATGAAAAGTTACATGAGATTATTATTCTCATCAGACTTACCTCTAGTGTCTAAGCATCGATTTTGCTGTAAAGAGTAAACCTCAATGCCTTCAGCTGATTAATGTCCCATTCCCAATTTGCATGCATGGATAGTATCTACCCAAAGGTCAAAACAGAGGAGTGAGGTGAGCTACGTTAGTACCTCTTCCTCAACCGTGGGTTTGGCAGCAAAGAGAAGGAGATGGAGAACAAAAGCATGTGAAGATTCATGCTCAGGGGAAGGGATCAAAAAGGTCATTTTCAGCTCCATGATGTGCATGTTTCTTTTAATCCGTTATGATAACAATCAAACATACATAGCAGCAAAAATAAAGGCTTCTCTACTCCTGCTTATTCAGCATTTACCAAATTTTGTTCATCTCAAAATATTGGGTTTTAATTTGTGATAGGGCTTTCTGGTGCTGTTGTTTCCTGAAGCAGAGAAAGCAGGCATAGAGCAAGGGCACCCACAGGGAGTGATTGCCAGAAGAATGTTGTGGGTTTAGTAAGAATGAGAAAGGAGGATGGGCAAGAAGTGGAAAAACTGAGGTAAATTGACCTTAAGAGCCTGACATTTCCAGCCACTAATTAGTGAAGGAGGTAATTGCATAGTTGAAACTTAATTTAGTATAATTACGTAAGTCCATTTCTTGGAAATGATGGATGCAGAGAGGGCCACCAGTTTTTCAAATGACTTTAAAAGAATGAACCATGGAGCAATTTCTACAGTAACTAGCTGGTCCTGGGGGAAAAAAAAAAAAGGAAAAAAAAATTCATCAAGAAAATGTTCCACGTATGCTGCTTCTCCACTTCGAGTGTGGAGGACAGTCATTTCCACAGTGCGATGGGTCCCTCGTGCTCTGCAAGGTTTCCCGCACTGCCTGTCGGCTCATTTTTCAGTGATGCTACGGTGCTGCTTGGACTCAGTGGAGGAATAGGAAGGTGCGTTGACCGGGCATCCTGCTTCTGCACCAGTTCCTTCAGACTACCTGAGAATGAGGCACCGTGAAGGAACCCACGTCCAAGTGGAAGCTTATAGGTGAGTGCAATGGATGACTGCCTTGCACTGCTCGATTTCAGGAAGTGTTTTAGGTGATTTCAAACTTAGGTCTAAGTCCTGCAAGCACTTGCATGTGGTGGGAATCACACCAATCAGATCACAGGGTCAAGTTCACTGCGCTTTTTAAAATGCCTGAGCAGCATGTTTCCTCTCCGAGGATTTGTACATAAGAACTTTGGAGAGAAGAGAGGCTTATGCGGTGTTTAAACTAATGGGAGGTCTCTCTAACGGCTGAGTATATTTCAGCTTGTGGGTAATAGGGTATTAAGGCAGCTTGAGAGATCACTTACCTGTGTCCTACAAAAGAAAACTGGAAGGAAAATAGTGAAAGTGCCTTTTGTTTCCCCTCAAATGCCATTCAGGATTCTCCCATTTTTCAAAGCACTAACCCAGTCCGTGTGTTGCTGGAAATGCTATGTGTTTTGTCTTTGTTTCACATTGGGACCACTCCAAGGCCCCTGCCCTTCCATCTCCTTGGAAAGCCAGGCTGGGCACAGCTCAGAGGCAGCCGGGGACTGCGACACTGGTGTTCCTGACACAGCAGGGGAAGCACGGAGGGGCACGTGCACGCGTGGGAGGAGGGCGATCCTCCCAAAATGTCAGCTGCTGTCTCTGCACCACTCCTCAGGTGGTGGCTGGCCTGACAGATCCAGCTTTTGGGGTACCTGGCCCTACCTCGACATCCCAGATGCAGCCCTTTGCCCTCTTCTCTCCCTTCCTTTTAGCAGGGGAAGCTTATTGTCAGCCTGGTCCCATCTCATCATCCTTTTGGCAGTGAAGCTGAATTTGCTTACGTTTCTGAGGAGCTTTGAGTCAGGCCGGTCTGACATACGTGTATTTTGCGTATTTACAGTATCTTGTTACATTCCTTGTGAGTAGTGACATCTCCAGGTGTAATGTATCCAGGATCAATAAAAGCCATGAAAATCTTTATGCATGTTGCAGCGCAGAGATTGGGAGCGCTTGAATAAGTCTCAAGTTAAGTGAGCATATAAAGTTGACAAGCTTTCGTTTTAAACTATGGTTGTGAAGGCCAGATCTCAAAGATGGTTTAGTTACTCATTTATCTGAAACACCTGTATTTTTAGTCCCTGACTTATTAAAATATAAAACATAAGGCATATAGGCATATTGAATATTCATGCTTTAGGATATTAAAAATTGACCCTTTTATGTTTGCTTAAAAATCTTGGGGGTGTTTCTGATTACTTTCTTTCTATTTTTTTATCAGCAAAATTGTTAAAGTGATTCCCACTTTATTTGCTTTTCTTTTCTATTTACCTTGAAACAAACTTCAGTTTTTGATAAATGGTATTTCAATGCCCATACAGATAGAGTGAGACTGAAAGCTAATTCTTAAGGAAATTTTTAAAAAGGATGATTATGACAATATTTTAATCTGGAATTTCATTTTTAAAAGAGAAAAAACAATTGCTTCCAGAACATTTCAAAACCGTGTGGGAGGAAAACGTGAGGGAGAACCCCAAATAATCACTCTCTGCATGTCCATGAAAGTAGTTGATATCCATGATAACCAAACCAAACTTACTAGGGAAGTTTCTAGCTTACCTCGGTCTGTTTTCTATTTACCTGCTTCAGATGTATTTTACCGCTCCCTTCGACATGTGATGTTACGTTTCAACCCAAAAACACTTTCATCTGCAGTACTGATATACTTTCCACTGCAGCAGCTACCAACCCAGGAACAGAAAAGGTCTCTATCACCATCCCTTCCAGACTTTGAAAATATTTTATACTGTGTGACATTTTCCCTGTGCGCCCCCACCCCTCTTCATCCACCCAGTCTGCAAGAGGTGACACAAGGTTTTTTGCTGTGAGTACTACTCCTTTTTCCCACAAGCAATCCTAGCATCGAAAGTGGAACATGTTGGTGTTTGTTCCCAGCCCAGCTACATCCCAGGATGTGGGAGCACTCACAGATCTGGTCCTGCTGCCTGTGAGCATCTAATGAAATCCCAGGAATGCCACATGTTATTGTACAAAATTGAGCACCTGATCATCCCCAAATGAAGGGATTAGGGAAAAATAGTGAAAATATTTCGAGATGTAGAGTTCAGTAGAAATGTTCATTAATGAAGTCTCAAACGTATACCTCCGTCTCAGCATCGTGCATTTTCATCTCAAACCGCCTCCTCCAGTTTGACATCCATACCGCTTGCATGCAACCTCACATACCTCCAGTGCCTGTTGCAAGAAAAGAAGCTGTTCAACTTTGTTAAAGACACAGCCCACAGTATGATTCATTAATTTATCGTTGTAGCAAGTACTTGAAGCCACATCAGCTTTATGGCTACCATAAAATGTCCCAACTAACACAGAACAAGAGCACCTTGCAGTACCTACCTAATATTGAAATGATAATTGCACCATTGCACTGTTTTATGAGGCAGTAATCCAGTTCCTGAGCAGATAAACTACAAGGCTGAAGGCCGAGTAGTTTATCTTGATGAGGGAACTATATTATTGCTGAGTAAAACAGCATGATGGTACTATTGCTACTTTTCTGTGCTTGGGGTAGGGATTTTTTTGTTTTATGGTGTGGTTTGTGGGCTTTTTTAAGTCTTTCAATGTGCCTTTACCCAGCTACCAAAACTAAATTAAAACCTCTATGGATTTGGGTTTAATCTCATTGTGTGTTTAAAATAGCTTGCAAGGAAAAGATACTTGCAGTCAATACAAACAATGGAAATGTATTTGAATATCGTGTGTAGGTAGGCAGCATTAAAAAACATGACCTGCAAAGCAACGCGCTGCTAGACTGAATTTGTTTTCCTTTGTTTTTGGCTTGCCTAATTGTGGGTTTATCATAGAATGGTTTCGGTTATGCCAGGTTCTGATTTTAATATTAAAAAGTGAAACAGTACTAGCTAAGGCTTAGCGTGGGATCAGCCAGCTCGGTCACGCACGCTATGACCAGGAAGGTTGCTCACCACCTTCAGCACCGTGTGGTGAGTACCTGGGGCTGGTACAGCCTGGGGAGATCTGCAGATCGACCGACCGTGCTTATTTGGATCCTCCAGTCTGGGAGAACATGGGGATGGGTATCCATGACTCCTGACACTGGCCCACAGGCTGCCAGGCTCCCTGTCACATCACAGGGGCAAATAGCTGCTCCACAAGGGTTGCTTGCATGTTCTGCAGAAACACATGCACACTGTGTAGGAAAGTGTTTGTCTGCATATTCCTCTCACAGGCAATAACCTTGTGTGTTTTTTTGTTTCAGCAGTTGTGTACCTAAGTGGTTCTTGATGACTTGGTCATCTTTCTTAAGCTGCTGTTTTTGTTATATGAAGCTTCCATGCTGAGCTGTACAAAATCAATAAATAACAACAAGAGGATATTTCATCTCCTTTTCCTGCAAGCCTCTTTTCCTCTTGACATACGCAGGGAATGTTGAAAGGCAAAATTATTTCCAAATCAAATGATAAACAGTGCTTTTTGATAAGTTTTGCTTATATAGGAGATTCTGAAGAGAAAACAAAAATGTTTCTCTCTTCCTCATAACTTCTTTCCTCAGGCTTAATAGAAAAAGATAAAATGAGAACCATTACAATGGCATTTGCCAATTTGCAGGCAGAATATATTGCAGGTGAGTACGCATTCACCTTCAGAGATAAAACTGAGTCTGAGAGAAAGAGTCCACATTGCCCCTAGAAGGAATGATCGTTCACATGGCACTGGATATTTTTTATGCCAGCCATTTGTCAGTCAAGCAGCAGACATCTTTTTGCTGCACTCTGACCCCACAGTTCAAACGAAATGATGCCATAATAGAAGAGGCTGTCCAAGTCATGAAAGTTATTAAATGTCTGTCTTTTGCACCTAAACCTTTCTTTTCTCCACACAGGATAAATGATATGGTCCCTGTAATGTTTATTAAAAAAAAAAAAAATTGCTATTGTGTATTACTGAAGGAAGACAGGAAGTCACGTGAAGAGCATGACCTCAAAGTAAGGGCTACTCTATGACATGGCTTGCGAGGGGGTACAAGAGACCAAAATGCTAGATTGTCCTCTTGGTCCTGTGTCACCTGCAGAAATGCTGGATGGCAGCCCAAGGAGGACAGCAGCGTCCATGGGTCCCCCATGTCCCCTGCCCTCCCAGAGAACTGGACAGGGATGGACATGGGTCCGTGTCTGCTTTATGGTCAGCCCTGGTAGCAGCGCAGGCATACGCCGCCCCTTGTTCAAGCATTGTTGCAAGGTCTGCAGTGAGACTGAGGTCCATGTTTTTCTGTGGACCCAAATTCTCAGAAGTGCCTGTTACATCAGGATGCCCCACTTGAGATAAGTTAATAGGGCTACCTCTCAGAAGGTGCGGAGCACATCTTTCCTTTTGCCCTCTTTCCCTGCCTCCCCTTGAACAGAGCCCTTTCCAGGCGCTGGAGTCAAGGACCTCCAATCACTAACCCTTTTTTAAAGACTGTGGTTGGTCTATAGGCATTTCTGAAACACCATCCCTCTTCTCTGGTCTCCAGCTAGAAATGTAACCCAGCACATAATTGCGCAAGTGTCTCAGTAACGGTGCAAATTCAAATTAAATCGTGGGATATTTCACACTGTGCACATAACTCCTGATGTCTGTTTTACAGGCTGCGCAGTTTAGCAGCATGCTTTTTAAGATGTAGCATTACTGTAGACATTAAATACAAGAAAAATAAATGTATGGTCTTTGCCACAGTATGAGACATTTTTCCTTCCAGGGATGACAGCAATCTATACCAAAACAATCTATTTAATTCAGTTTAATTCTTCCTGGCAATAATGTTTAAAAAAAATAGTACAAGGAAGGCAACCAAGAAGCCTTTGGCCAGCTAAGTTAGTTTCAGATTTTTAAAATATTTACCCTCTTGGACTCAAGTAGAAGAAAAGTATTCACCATTCTCTGAGCCCTCTCCCCTACTGGGCTGCCACAGCTCAAATCCTCATTCTTTCTGTGGGTCACACTGAAAGGCACGTTCTTCACAGGTCCACTATCATCTCCTGTTTTAGGGCTGAAGACTGCCCTTCAGCCACTGAGCCTTTAAGGATGTGGTGCTCTGCAGTGTTTGCAGCATGAATACCATGTTGCCTGTATTCTACCCACCCTGGGAGCAATGACCCAAAGCCAGACTGTGACCAGCTATCTCCTGGCATCCAACCACATGGTCAGCTTGGTTCTACTGGCCTCTCACAACTACGTATCACATCGCCAAAGAAGTAATGATAACAAGCAAAAAATCCAATGCTTATCTGCCATTATCTTTTGCTTTTCCTCTTCTCTAGTTTTCCATATATGAAGGAGGGAGATAAAAGAACAAATCTCCATTGCACCAGCTCACTCTACAAAACTGCTTTGGCTCAGAGGCAGAATTGTTCTTGATTCTGCCCAAACAGATTTGGGCAATGACAGGTTTGTGTTTTAGAGCACAGGACTGTTCAGGCACCAGCAGACTGGCTATTTGTTTATGTTTATTTTTTTCATATGACATAATCTCCTTCCAAATAATGTCTGCCATCATCTCAGATGATGCTGTTCCTACATGTGCTGTTCACAGTAGCACTTTCAGCCCTGACGTTTCAATGCTAAGGAAAGCTAAAGGCAGCGAGTTCATTACAGAAGCTCCCTTCAGGCTTTTGGCAAGATGTAGTGAGACGCCAGTTGTTCCCAGTCATTTTCTGTGAAAGAGAATATACTGTATCATTCAACCAAGTAGAGTATATTCAACATTATTTCCTTATGGCACATACACCATATTTTGTAACAAGTGCGATGAAAGAGTTCAGTAGATCATGCATTCTCTTATGAGTTTTGTTTCTACCATCTTCTAAACCAGCGGTTATTCAAAATGCAAGAAACTTTTGAAGGCTGCCTGCTGCATGTGGTACTCTTGCCTTCTTTCCCACACCTCTCCATTAATAAACAGAATAAGAACAAAAATTGAAAGGTGTTCAAACCTATGTTACCCATCAGAAAAGGCAGGTGATATGAAACCATAATTTTGTTTCCTAAATCTCCCAACTGTATTATTTCTTCTCACGTTTCATCTACTAGAGTCTGGTATGTTGCGATGGTAATGTATTACTGTTTTCCAGCCACTTCTTATATGTCATCCAAGTATTTGGAGAGGTCATAAAAAATTGGGTTTAAGCACTTATGTTTTAACTACTGCAGCCCTGTCATACCTCAGCCCTATTTGGTTTCATCATGAGATACCTACTTGCCTGTTTAGATGCAGCTTTCTTCCTGCTTTCCCTGACCAGAGCTGGGCTCTCCGTCAAGGAAGGGTATGGCCTGCCCTGACCTCCCTCATGGGTGAATGGCACTAAGCCTTCATCTGTTGCTTCCTCAGAAAGGGGTGAAAAGGGCAGAAGCTTGATAAAAGTAGGAAAATCTGTATAACACCACACACTTGCTACACCGAGACATCCTACTTCTTCCTGTTGCCACTGCTAACAGTCCCGTTCTGCTCTCCTCCAGCACTGCCAGGTTGTTGCTGCTTCTGGGTGGGCTCAGATCTGCTTGCAGGCCATTGCTGGGCCACGGTACTTGTGAAAGGTAGTGATGATCCACCTGTACTGTAGCTGAAGGTATGAGGGGCTCATATTCCAGCACAGCTGAGCAAGGTGTAGTCCAGCTGCCTCTAGCACAAGTAGAGTGAAACCAGGGCAGTTGGGTCCTGGCCACCACAGCATACATCATGGTTTTCACTGTTGCTCTCAATAGCCAGTGCTCGGGTCTCTGCTGCCGGAGGTACACTGTCACTGGCACTCAAACCAAATAAACTGACAGTAACTTGGACATGACTGTACATGTTGCAATAGCACCTATAACTACTTACACAAAAGAAAGAGGGAGGCTGGTACTTGTATAGTCTAATTTTAGGCACCCAGCTCAAGTAATGGAGATAATTTAGTCACCCAGTTGAGGCTAATTCCGCTGGGTCCCCTATGTAGCCCATGGGGAGAAGTTCCTCTTGAAGGGTGCTTCTGAGCAGGAAGATCTCACAGGCATCAGGCTGGTGTCACAGCAGATTGCATGGCATTCTCCCACACTGAGGCAATATGAGTACCTCCCAGAGGCAAAGGGCTTCAGAGGAGGAAGGTACCTCCTTTTCCAGCAGCAGAAGCATCTTTGGAGACCACCTGGGCACTGTAAGGAATCCACTGGCACATCAGAAATGCACAAGGCAATTACTGACCTCAGACATCTTTACATAATGGGTAGAAGCACAAGGCCTTCCACTGCTTTCCTGTTTTTCATTACTATTCCTGCCTCAAATAAGGCAGTTCGTTTTGCGAAAGTTGGGCTTTTTTTAGTCAGGATATCTTTTTTCTGTTCCACACAAAGATGGTGCAGGTCTGTAAACAGAGTGCTCAGAGGACTGGCCTGGTTTTGTGATTTCTGCTTTTCTGGTTTTTTTTTTTTGTTGGGTTTTTTTTTTTTTTTCCCCCTGGAAACTGAATAATTTGTTTCCTTCTGGTGGTGGTGTATATTTTAGCATGCTCTGATGGACCCTGAGATTGCAACTTTTTACATAGTAGTTAATCAAGATGTTTCAGAGGGGTCATCTTGCCTGCCTTCTTTCTGCCAGTGCCACATTTGTCTGGAGCTGCACTAAAGGCTTTTCATTTCAGTGGCCCACCAGCATGCATGAAGTCTGAATTGTGGGTGCGTGGTGATTTAAACTAGGCAAAAGAAGAAGAAAAAATCACCTGCAGCCTTTGTCCTGCCGCCTCTCCATTAATGAGCACAGAATTCACACTCTGGGTTCTGTAAACCTCATTTAGGTGTGTCAGCAAGAGCCAGAACTATATTAAAGGCCTGAAACTGGAAAAATAATTAAGAAGTCTCAATACCAATTACTTTTCATCTTCAAACTGCTGCTTACAGGTCATCAGCATTTTTTTTCTTTTTCTTACGAACAGGTTATTTAGATTTTTTTTCTTGGTGTTTTCAGCACTCTATGGTGTGGTACAGAAAAAGAGCCCAATATACTACAAGCCAAACAGCCCGTCTCTCATATTAAATGGAAGTCAGACAAGGACAGTCCATTTTTCTTTTTAATCACCGACAGTATTCATAGCACTTCCTCTATTTTCTGTTTTCTTTCTTATTATCATGGATAATGCAATGGAAATGTAATCATTTTTAATCAGGTTTAATTATACACTTTATTCTCATTCTTTATCTCCCACGTTTGCTAAAAGGTGAGTTTCTGTTTCATTCTGCTTCCTTTGTTGGAGCACTATAAAGCCATCAAATAACAATATGTGGCTTCCAAAGCTAATGTGCCTGCACAGACACCGGCGCCTGCCCTGGCAGCCTGTCCTGACTTTGGCATCCTCGTTTGGGCTGGTCCTGCCATGAGGATTAATGTCAGGGGTGTCCTGAACCGCAGTGAGTCAATGGGTTCCTGTGTGCCCGCATGCCCTTGGACTTACACCACATCACAAATTCTGAAGCATCTCTCACACCGGTAATAGGTATGCCTTGTACCCATCGCATTCATCTCAGGGATCTGGTGCTTCAAAGAAGATGCCAGGCTAATTCTCATAAATATTCCTCAGTTTATTAAAGCTGAAAGGTGTCCCTCTCATCTTTTGCTATTTCAAAGTACTGTTCTGAGGAAAAAGAGTTACAGTCTTGGGTTTAAAAAGATCACATTGTTAAAAATTAAATGTTCTTACCTGTGTTATTGTGAAAACCTTAGATGCTTAGATAATTATAAGAAACAATTTAAACTCATTTCTGGTCTTTCGGGTTTACTTATTTTTCTTTGCATTATGCTGGCCAATCAAGGTTGATAAATTTACTACATATTATTCTCTATCATTTCTAGCTCCAGGTTTCATATCCTGGCAGAGTTTGAATTTTAAGTGCTACAGGCAAGGGTGCAGCATATTTGTTTATTCACATTAATCACCACTGAAATAATAATAATAAAATCTGTACTGCGATATTTATATTTCATCAAGTCTTGTGTTTAAGTTACAAAAAAATACCCACTACTTGGAAGGGGGAAGAGGGCTTTGTCCCTCCTCTTTCTTTTAAACTGTCTTGCCTGGGCATTCCTCAGCCAAGGTGCAAGCATTCCCAGGGCAGGTCCAGTCTCAAATAAAGTCCTCGATCCCTTTTACGTCCTTTTCTGGTTGCTGGTGTGCAGCACATCATGCTGCTTCCCTCTTTTTGTAACCTATTGCCATTCTGGCGACCTTTCCTTTTCTTCTCCAGCTTTCTCAGAAGTGAGCCAGAGGCCAAAAAAAAATGGGGGAGGATGAAAATGGAAACAGAATTGGCACTCACAGTTTCATCCGGCACATTTTTTTCTGTTCATGGGGGAAATCTTTATAACCTTGTCCAAAATGTCGACATATTTTTAAACAAATGTTGACAGGGGTGGGCAAACTTCAGCAAGAGTGTTTACTCTAGAGCTCATTTCCTTACTCACTGACATCTATGGTTATGATATATGCTAAGAAGGCATTTTCTGGGTTGCAGTAAGATTTTAGACAGTCCGATAACTCGTCCGTCATTCTCCCCATCAAATCTGAGGGAAATGTGGGTTTGCTCCTAAGGTTGGTTTCTAATAACCCAATAGAGACTAGCTGTGGGCAAGGTCATTTAACAGCCGAATGGCCATCATTGCTTTACGAGAGAGCAAAGTTATAATAGACAGGATGGAGCGAGTCATAGCTATTGGAAGCATAAAGTAAAATAAGAGCTTTTAGACAGCTGTAGCACCAGAGGAGAGGAAAAAACATGCATCTTGAACTGCTGTAGCACAGATCTACTGGACCTGTTACTCACGGACAGAAGGTCCCCAGCACATTGTGCCAGGCTATTTTCATTAAGACTGGAGATATCTAATGAACGCAGAGGAACCAGGGCTTGTTTGTCAGTGACCAAGATGCTCTCGCTTCAGAGTGGGCGTTTCAACAATATGGGGGTGGCATAAGCCAGAGGTGAATCCCCGGCTCTGTTCAAGATTTGAAGGGTATGGGATTTTTTACCTTTGCAATCAAGCCAGGATTTCCTGCCAGAAAACTAGTGCATCTAATGTTGTAAAACATATCAGTTGCATAGCCAAAGAATAGATTTAGCTGACGCAGAATCTGTCATATAGCAATGCTGTAGCATCTGTCACAGCGCCTGACGATGAGAAAGTACTAGTAACAGCAACAGAAATTGAATCTGTGTCCCTTTCATGACAAATGTCACCTGAGTTAGCTATATGTGTGATTTTGACTGAAAATCTGAAACTGGAAATGGATAATGGAGTTGTTTATTCTTTGGCACTTGGTGAAAAGTGCAGAGGTAACTGCTGTACTTTAAATCAACTGTTGGTGTTTTTTATATGATTAACAAGGATTTTAAGGTTCATGAGGAATAGCTGAGGCTGTTATCCCTGCACGGCACCATAAAAAGGATTTTATTTTTAATCCTGTGAAGGGCACTGTGAATTGCTTCGGTGGCTTTGAAAAAAATAACAGCTGTGGTGACTGACGGTTCTCCAGCTGTGCGGGGGGAGCCAACAGTTTTATTGGTTTACTTAAAAAGAAATATGGAGTGAACTTCCTACCTTTTCAACGAATGAGGTACCAAAAAGCCTCACACGGGAAGGTACTAGTGCTGGCAAATGTCATGGAAGTTGTTAAAGTGATTAACCTTGTTAGAGCGACGAACGGAGCTTTCAATGGCTATCAGTCTGTCTCTGACACAAAAGTTGCTGAGAACAGAGTTTGGGGATTGGTTTCTTCAAGTTAAAGTGCAAAAGGAGATATTTTGAGAAATGAGAAATATTTTCTCCTCTGAGAATTAAATGTTAATTTTCATGATGGAGCCTTCTGGAGTCAATAAACTACCGCCAGACTTTATCAGCACAAATTGTGCGGTATTGTTGGTTTGTGTGACTTGGCATTTGCTTATAAAGTAATTCTTACCTCAGGTTTCTTTTTAATAGAAATATTAAAGTTATTGGAAAATACAATGGGCAGAAGAGATCATCTTCTTCCCAGTTATTGGGTATATTTCTGCTAGAACAACAGATGAAAAATGAATTATCCACAGAAATTGTTAATATAGTTTGGTTTATTGCTGTGGCTGGAGTAAAATACTAGCCACCACATTTTTTCATGTATCCACAGGAATTGGCACATATGAGTCTGAGACAGGAATACTGCAGACTCTACGCAGACATTTTTTTTACTGGATTCAGCGATTCTTGACGTCAACCCTGAAAGAGTAAAACAGGGGGTGATACCAAACAACATACATGTTTCCACAGTCTGGCTTACACTGCGAAGTTTGAGTAGGCAGCCACTGTGGGGTATGGAGTTGCATGCTCCAGCCTGGAGATGGCTGAAATAAGGCATCGCTTTTAGTCGTGGGGATGGAGTAACAGTGCAGAGAGTTGTGAAACCAACCCCTTGTCATCCACCCCCAACCAATTGGTTACATCCTGAAGGGAGAAGGAAAATGGCAGCAAACCTGGTTAATGGGAACTGCCTCCAAAATGTTCCCCAAAAATTAGAGGAGTTTCTTTCAAAAAAACCCCACTTTTTCAAGAAAACCAGTATGTGGAAGAACTTCCTATGAATTTTAAACTCAAAAAGGGAAGTAAAAAAGCAAAAGTAGATTGAGTTGTATCCTTTTACCTCCTGGGTCCCCAACAACAACTGTCAATGCAGATGTAGATAACGTAATAAAGCAGAAAACTACTGAAGTAATCTTGTCACTGGAGCCCTTCTTACCGTGTTGGAAATAAAAGTTTCTGTATTTTATTTGTTGCATGTTTTTTCTGTTAGCATTTTGAAATGCTAACCATCCTTTTAAATGATTAGTTATAATGGGCCATTATGGGAAGAAATGGGGAAATGAAACCAAGCCAATATTCTTTCATGTTAATCCAATTTTATGTCAGTGATCTTGATCTTTTGTCAGCTTAAGAGTCTTCTTTTGGTTGCAGGCTATCGCAGTATTACAAAAAGATCATTTGGCTTTTCAGTATAGGTAATTTCTGTTCTAAAGGAATTCCCTCCACCTGGAGGAAATGTTGATATAAATAAGACCAGGCAAGTGATTGTGCCTTTCTTGAGAATTACTGGTGCTATAAATTTTAGCTAATCCCAGACCCAAGGAATCAGCACTCTAAAGCTCCAGGTCTTTAAACACATGAACAGCTCGATTGAAAGTAGTGGCACTTTGTCTGTGCTTAAAGCTAAGCACTGCATAAGTCTTCACAAGATCAGGATCTAAGGCAGAAATGTATTGCCCTGGTAGCTCAAACGCTTAATTTCAGATCTATAATGCTGGTATTGTTTGACCCTGTTGTCACACTTGGGTCGTCCTACCCATTCACTGTAAGACCCTGAAGAAGCACAACGCAACTTCCATGTGTTTCCTCTTGATCCTATGGAAGAGGGTGTGTGTACTGCTTAAGTCAACCCTTGTTTTCTGCACATGAAAGGGGCACCGCATTCATCTCCTGTTTATCCCCAAAACAGGTAGACTTTTGTTTGTCAATGCAAAGCATACACTGAAGTGTTGTTGTTGCTCCCTTATTTCCAGAACGCTGGTACTTTGCCACACCTCTCTGCTAAAGGCAGCTGTCTGTAATCACAATCAAACTACTCACCTGCTTCTATTCTCTATTATTCCTGATGCAGTAGATGTTAAGAAAGACTGCCTGAGAGGCAATGTAGGCCTAGTGTGAGTGTCAAGGAGTACTAGCACTTTTGAGAAAAGCAGCAAAACCCAGCAGTCTGAGATTCTTCGTGTTTGGGGTAAGTTCTTTAAGTGGATTTGGCTTATGCTTATTTATTTCATAATTGACAGACTCTTTCTTACATGGGTGTGTTTTCTGTTTAATGAGATACTACTCTGGAGGTTTTTTTAATGAGTAATGTCCTGTCTTTTAACTAAAAGTATATGCAGAAGACCTTGTAAAGGAGAAAAAGGGCAGGTAAAAAGGATTGAGACCACTGAAGTCTTGCTGTCTTGAAGAAGAGATGAGAGGGTAAAAAGAATACTTTTCTCAGAATAGGATACGTGTAGCACTAACTCTATGTCTGTTTCGTGGAGGGATACTGTATTTCAGTGGCTGATGTGGGTATATGATGGAAGACGCTGGATATTGTTGTTTGAAAGAAACCCTAGCATTTGCCTTGGATGCTTTTTGTGCTAGTTGTTCATCTACCAGACCTTCTGGTGTTCCCATGTGAATGAGGGACAGGTAGAGGCGTGTTTGTTACCAGCAGCACGTGGGTACATTAGACTTGCTCTATATACAGTCCCCGGCAGTTCCTAGCAAAGTACTGAGCATAAAACAGTCTCAGTGACCTACTACAACCTGGCAGAGGTAGCTGAAGCTGATAACCTGTTCTGCTTGGTCTTCTTGGAGTATGAACAGGAGAAGCAGCTGGTTGTTTGTTAGGTGATGTGTGGAAACTTTCTTTCCTTTTTTATTTTTAATGACTCTGAATGTTTTATACAATCAAACTTTGATTGATATAACCTAAATAATGTGGTGTTGTAATATTTCTGTAGCTGGTGGTGTTACCTCTCTTTAAGTTATCAGAGCATTTGTTTCTACCTCAGCATGCTATGTTTCTTAAGGCATTCATAGATCATCTCTAAGGCCATAGTAGCAGCATCTGCATTTTTCCAATGAGTGTGAGACTGGCACCCAGGGCTGTCTAATCCTTTCAAAATCCTCCGATTTAGGAAAAAGCAGCAAAAACAATGGTGGGAATTCTGGGTGCAGACTCTGGGTCTGAGGCTGAATGGATTTGATGGATGGACTGCTTGGTGGTTGAGGAATTGGTTGGATGGTCACATCCAGAGGGTAATGGTCAACAGCTCAATGACTGGGATGGAGATCAGTGACTAGTGGTGTCCCTCAAGGGCCCAGTATTGGGACCAATACTGTTTAATATTTTCATCAGTGACATAGACAGTGGGATTGAGTGCACCCTCAGCAAATTTTGGGATGACACAGCTGAGGGACAGGATGCCATCCAGAGGCACCTGGACAGGCTTGAGAAGTCAGCCCATGTGACCCTCATGATGTTCAATAAGGTCAAGCGCAAGCTGCTGCACCTGGGTTGGTGCAAAGCTTGGTATCAATAGAGGATGGGGGATGAAGGGATTGAGAGCAGCCCTGCAGAGAAGGACTTTGGGGGTACTGGTGGCTTGGGGGAAAGCCTTTCTGCAAAGATGAACACAGTCATTGTAGGACTAAGGAGGGAGCCACGGTAGCCGGCAGGAGGCTTTCAGGTAGTAGGGTTTCTTGGAGTGATGACTTGGGGTAGAGGGCCTTGAGGACAAGCTGTAATGGGCAGTTCAAGAACCAGGTGTGACTTCAGTTGATGCTTTGACCTCACTAGACTCAGGAGTCTGTGGCATAGCCATGCCGATTGCAGCCTCTCAGCAGAAAAATTCCAAAATAAGTAGTGATTTTAGCTGCTTCAAAACACCCAGTTTGAGTCTCATAAGTGGGCTGAGTCTTCCAAAATTCCTGAGCATTCAGCCTCTGAATACTGTGATTCAATTTTTAGTGTATCAGTTTGGCTCCTCAGTTTGTGGGGTGGGGTGTTTTCACCCCGCTTTTTAAAAAAAAAAAAAAAGTTTTTGAAGCCTTAGCCTTTAATCTCAGAAGCTTCCAAACCATCTTGGGTGTGTGTGAAGAGAGGAAATAAATCATTATGGATTCCTTTGAGGGTTTACAGTACTTTAACTGCTTGCTGGCTCACGCACAGCATTTGCCTTGAAATACAGGTGCTGGTGCAGAGCTTTCTCAAGGAGCAGGTGTCATGTTCCTGTCTGGAGTGAGCAAGCGGTGTGTGCAGGGGGATGTTCTTTGTCTGTGCATTAGAATATCTGTATTTATGACTGATGATGCCTTCAATCCTTTTGCATGTCCCTTTTGTGCAAACACTTGAATTATTTGATTTACTAGTAGTGCTGTACATAAGTGAATTTCAGAATCGGAAGTGCTTGTTTAGTGTTTAAATCTGTATATAGCAAAACAATTTGTGGCCTCACTTGTTACTCATTACATGTCCCTTTTGCTTAATTTTCATCGTGGCCTGCTTTTGCTTCCATCCATCCAGTGCCTCCCTGTGCTCACTCAGTCCATGAGCTCTGCTCAAGTACTGTATTTTAATATTTCTCTCTTCTCTGGGGAAAAAATCAATGATGGGGAAAAGTACAGCAGCAGGGAACTGACCTGGCTGTACTTCAAACCAGTGATGTCCATGATAAGAATCTGTTGAACTGTGTTTTAATCTAGCTTAAGAACATAAGCATAACTGCAGAAATGATAGATTTGTTTAATTATAATTTGTCCTGCTACAGTCAGTCTTATCCGGAATGCTCAGGCAGGATGAAAGACCTTGTGAAGGATGAATACTCCAATATCCAAGTGCATAAATCTTCATATTAATCACTTCCATAATACAGTGGCAACATATACAAGCAAATATTTGGTTAGAATTTTAAATTGTTACAGTAAAACTAGTTCCTGTGAGCAGAATTCCTAAAACCCTAAAGCCTGTAAAACAGGATGATGGACCGAGAGAAGCGCATGTGTTACAATAGCTGTTAGTGTATGGGCTGTGTTAATCATTTCGAATGTATAAATCCACCTGTAGTCACTGTCCTGCAACTCAGATGGAGGTGGAACTGCTTAATGGCTGTGCTTGTCTCTCTACAAATTTCTACATGAGCAACCAAGATCCTGCTGCTGAAGCAGGTATAAGTTTGTAGGAGGATCAGGTTCAGCCCCTTTCTTGGAGTCAGGCAAGGACATCAAGCTGCTTGTTTTGCCTCTATAGCTTTGCTTTAAAAATCCACCTGCAGAGTGAGGAACCTTTCTGAGCCCCCCATGGTCCCTTCTGTGGTAGGTTCCTTCTTGTTAGAAGCCTGATCCAAAGGAACGGTCATCTTCATCCTCCTCCTGCCTCAGCAAATCAATATCTTCTAATGATGGAAGAATTCAGGTGCCACCAAGCACCTCTTTGGTACTGAATCAAAAGCAGCAGCATTAAAATAGATGCTTAAGGTAAACTCTAACATGCTATGCCATAACTGGGATGGATAAGACACAGATTTGAATGACCTGAATCTCCTCCTGCCTCATTTATCCAGAAACATACAGATTGTCTTAATACGTAAGGCTGTTGAAAGATGTAACCTCTTGTTAGTCTGGGGATGTCCTACTTTCAGAGGCTATAGAGGAAGGTACGATGGTTTTCCTAGGCAGATTTAGGACTTGCAAACACCCGTTCTATATGCTTCTCACAGCTATAATGGGGCTCAAAAGATTTGGTACAATGCTCTGGTCTGCAAACAGAGATGCCAAATCTCTGGAAATTCTAAATGTAATACCTATGCAGGCAGTCACCAATTTGATGGCTGATCCATGCAGTCACAGTGAAGTTACTGCCTTCAGAAATCCCGTGGCCTTTGAGGTGGAAGCGTCCATGTTACACTCTGTGGAGGATATTTTGCTACCCTTCCGGGAAAGGAGCCACGTACTCTTTCATTGGATTGCTGGTAGGCAAAGCTAAACCCTGAAGCTGCGACTTGGTATAACTCCTCCAGCTGACAGATAGGAATGCTGCACTGTCAAGTTTATAGTTGTAAATGACACTACAGTGTTGAGGGAGGCAAAATTTATATTTCACCTCAACAATTTTCTACTGTTTCCTTGTGAATGACACCAGCATGCTCTTCCGAAGAATGGAAAAAGTGTTAACAGTTACCACAATGAACTGGGGCTTGTCTGCTTTCTGCACACTCTGCATTCCTGTTATTTCACTTTTTCTTTTCTCTTTCCCCCCCCCCCCCCCCCCCCCCAAGAATAAATCCTAAATTCGCTCAATTCAAATTATTAGGATTCTGGTTCTGTGGATTCTATTCACATTCTGCATTAAGAAGAAAACAAAAAAGAAAAAAATCAATCATCACACAAAGGCACTTGTTGCTGGATGCTGTCTTTGCTTCACCCACTTTCTAGCTGTGTGAAAGGAATTAATAAGGCACAGATCGCAAGCTGATGTTTGTAGTTTTTCTAGGGCTTTTTTTCTTTTGCTTAACTCCACTAAATATGGACCGTTAAATCTCTGCTAATTTCCTAAAATTAAAACTGCACTTAAAAGTATTTTCTCATTAATCTGCGGCAAACCATAAAATGTAATATTTTCACCATGACTATGGTGAAAATGGCCATGAAACTTGTCAGCTTTGTCTCCGGCATATACACTGTTGTAATAATGGATGTTATCCTCCTAAAATACTTCTGTTTTCTATTTAATTTGCATGCATGAATTATTATGCCAGTTTTGGTTATCAGTAAATTACTTTTTTTTTTTTATGGGAGTGACGCACGCGCTGAGGCCCTCTGTATCCTGTGGCCTAAAAGTCATTCTGCCAGAGATGTTTAACTGTTTTCTAACTGCCTGATTTTTAAGCGCGAGTGACCTTTATAAAAGGTGATGAAATGACAGCCCTGAAGAATGGAGCCCCATTAATTTTTCTAGGTGACTTTAGCATAGGCAAGAGATAGCAAAGGTACAGCAAGCTCGTGTAGCACTGCCATGGCAGAATGTGCAGAAGGCGGATATCAGCTGTGCAGGAGGTTTGGCTGTGGGTTTAGCCAAAACTGATGTTCTGTGTGAAGTCAAAATACATAAAGCGTTTTCCAGACCAGCAGCAGACAGACCTAACTGAAGGTGTAAGTTTTTGAGTGCTGTTCCAAATGTACTGATGTGTCTGGTCCTTAAATCCTTCCTCTTTCTGAGCTCCTGAAATGTTCTTAGTTCACTGATTTCAAGATAGAAAAATCGGATCCAGCCACAGATGCCACGTCAGTTTGAGGTTTTCTCAGGTGAAGATTTGCATCTCCCCTTCAGGTCTTCCTGGCTTGGACACTGCCAACATGTCAGAAACTTTGCTGTTCTGAAGGGGCCATGCTAGCTGGTATCTCAAGTTTGAGGTTTATGTCTCTTGGGCAGAAAATGCATGATGTAGGCATCATCAGGCCTAGGCTTTGAAGCATTCAGTGGGAAACTGAAAGTGCTGAAAGAAATTACCCTTTATCGTGAAGATCTCTGATCACTGGAAAACACAGATGTCAGCAAAGAAGTTCACAGTGCTGGGCATGTTGTTGTTTCATCCCGTCTCTTCCCACTATTTAAATGGTTGTTGTACTGAAGTGTACTGAAATCTGGTGCTTCATGCTATTTTTTTTTTCTAACCCTTTAGTCAGCTCAGATGGGCTGTAAGAAGCTGCCTGTTTTCTAGCTGAACGGTGGAGGCTTAGAAAGATGGAGATCAACCTTGACAGGCGAAGGTTTGTATTTGATATCTGACATAGAGAAACCATCCCAAAAGGGTGGAGAAAATAAGTGCTCAGAGAAAATGTAACTAAAAAGTGTTCCAACAGTGTAAGTTTATAAAGGACATGTTGACTGAACTGGAAACTTGAGAAGAAATGGTTTTTCTTCCTCCCTCTAGTTCTTGTATTTTTATGACCCAGGAAGTAACAAAGTCATTTGGTGATAATGCTCTTCGTTTAAAGCCTCTAGCCAAGGAAGTTGTATAAATTTAAAGTAACTGTAGGGCTCGCTAGGGGAAGTGGGCTGTGCCTGCTGCCATTGACTTGCCACCGGGCTTGTTTGGCCAATGCTGACATTACATAGGACCTGGGGTGCCTTTGAAGCACTCTCTTCCAGGAGTCCTTCACTGCTGGCACTTTACAAATGGATATACGCTTATTTTTATTTCTATGCAGATATTTATTTAGATTGGCTTCTACACAACACTGAGAAGAACATGTAGTCTTTTATACCTACATCCCCACCATTTCAAAATGAGAATTATAATACCATTGCAATGTTACTTATCTAGTACTTTTTGCACTCCTCAAAAGGAATTTTGTTATGTAGAGTACACTTAGCAGAAAAATAGCTGGAAGCAGAGTGCCAGCATTGCTGTACACCTCTCTCATGGGCTGAGAGACCAGCTTTCTTTCCTAAAAAAGCAATGTCTTCTGGTTTCAAAGGCGTGTGCAAGTAGGTGGATGTGCAATGGAGAACTCTGTATGGGGGAAGCTTGGGCCACTTGGTACTGTTGAAATTGCCATAAGAGGAGCTCTAGCGATTAACATTGTTGTGCTTCCTCATTCTCTGTTCATTTGCTTGTTTAAATATTTTATTCCATTTCTACTTGAAACAGCAGGATAGGAAGTACCTTGAGGCAGAAGGAAAGGTATTACTTTGTTTTATGGCTCATTGTTCTGCAGGGGGAACTTGGAAATACAAAGTAGTACACAATCCATGAACTGAAAACCTACAAAGCTATGTTAGATTTTTGTGGCTTGTTTCATGAAGAAGGAGAGGCTGAAAATGATTCATTAAACAGAAGACAGAGGAGAACTATGACAAATGTATGGCGTCTCAAGTACAAGGCTAATAAATTTGTCTTAAGACTTTTTTGACAGTCTTCAGGTCTCTGACATTATATACGCAATGCTTAACCTACAAAAGTCATATCTACTAATGTCTTAGCTGGTCCTTAAAGACTAAAGGAATAGAACTGGTGCAAGTTTAGGCCAGAACACATTTTGATGCATCATATGTAGTAAGATGCTCATTTCCTTAAAAAAAACAAAAAAGTTTGGAAGTATGCATTTGTTTTTTTCTGGTGCTTAATGCTTTGAACAGATCCATGGCTGATACGCTTCACAAATACTGTGCATTAAGCGTAATGCAAGACCTCCTTCACTTATGATTAAATATTTCTATATGGTAGGTACTTTTACTATGGTTCTGACAGCTGTTCTTCATCTGCTCCTTTGTCGTCTTTCTTTACATAATCAAAGACAACCACTGCTCCATTTCTAATATATGTTGAAATGTGCTAAAAAAAACTATCTTCCTTTTTTCTGTATAATTCTGAGGAAAAATCCATCATTATAAAACTTCCACCAGAAAGCTAAATATCAGGTCTTCAAAATTTCCCAGAGGGAAGTATTTTTGTCCTGAAAAAAATCCTTATTTTTCTACATAGCTCTTGAATAGATTACACAAATTGAAGATGTACATGCAAACTCAAACTAGTCCAAAAATGAATCTTAACAAACAGCAATTTCAATAGCCCAATTATTTCTAAATATCCTTTGGCTGTGAAGTAAAATTTCTGCTTATTTTCCTTGAGCCTTGGTTGCAGTGAAATTGAACAACAAATGTTGAATTGAGCTGTAGACTAGTGCTGGAAGCAGTGTCTCTGTCCTGGGAGACTCCTTCAGGATTTTCAAAAATGTTTCCTTAAGTTCCTCACAGAGAGAGGAAGAATGTTGCTTGCATCGTCTCCTCCTTATCCTTGCCCCCAGCTACACCAATAGCGCCTAATTGGAGTGCAGGAAACAACGAGCCATTTAAACCCAGCAGGCCATCTGGATTTTGCTGGGAAATAAACCCCTCTATCACCAATCTGGCCCCCACCACTTCCTTTTGTCATCCCTCTCCATCGGGTAGCTTTGTTAGCCAAGATAGAAAACCTTGTTGTTTTGTCTTAGCAACAGAATCATAGAACATCTCAGGTTGGAAGGGACACATAAGGATCATCAAGTCCAACTCCCTACTCCTCATGGGACTGCCTAAAACTAAACCATATAACTTAGAGCGTCATCCAGATGCTCCTTGAACTCTGACAGGCTTGGTGCTGTGACCGCTTTCCTGGGGACCTTGTTCCAGTGACTGACCACCCTCTCAGTGAAGAATCACAGAATGGTAGGGTTTGGAAGGGATTTTCAGAGATCATCTAGTCCAAGCCCCTTGGCCAAAGAAGGCTCATCTAGAGTAGGCTGGACAGGAACGCATCCAGGCAGGTTTTGAATATCTCCAGAGAAGGAGACTCCACAACCTCTCTGGGCAGCCTGTCCCAGTGCTCTGCCACCCTCAGTTTTTCCTTATGTTCAGGTGGAATTTCCTGGGTTACAGTTTGTGCCCATTGCCTCTTTTCCTGTTGCTGGGCACCACTGAAAAGAGTCTGGCCCCATCCTCTTGACATCTGCCCTTTAGATAAGTATAAGCATTGATGAGAACCCCTCTCAGTCTTCTCTTCTCCAGGATAAACAGACATGGGTCTCTCAGCCTTTCCTCGCAAGAGAGGTGTCCATTACCTTGATCATCTTTGTAGCTCTCTGCTGGACCCTGTCCAGTAGTTCCTTGTCTTTCTTTAACTGTGGAGCCCAGAACTGGACAAAGTACTCCAGATGTGGCCTCTCCAGGGCAGAGTAGACAGGGAGGATAAGGTCCCTTGACCCACTGGCCATGATCTGGCAATGCACCCCAGAGACCGTTGGCTGCCTTGGTCACAAAGGCACATTGCTGGCTCATGGTCAAATGCTTGTCCACCAGAACTCCCAGGTCGCTCTCTGCAGAGCAGTTTTCCAGCAGGTCAACCCCTAACCTGTACTGGTGCATGGGGTTGTTCCTCCATAAATGACACTTGCCCTTGTCCCAGGAGGAGAGTCCTGCACTTGCCCTTGTTAAATTTCATATGGTTAGTGATTTCCCAGCTCTTTAGTCTATCAGATATCTCTCTGTAAGGCCCTTCTACCCTTGAGGGAGCCCACAGCTCCTCCTAGCTTAGTATTGTCAGCAAACTTACTTAATGTACATTCAATTCCTGTGTCCAAATCACTTTAGAAACATTAAAGAGCACTGGCCCTAAAACTGAGCTGTATAAACCCCACTGGTGACTGGCCTCCAGCCTAATATAATCCCATTTACTATAACTCTTTGACCCCAACCTGGCAGCCAGTTGGTCACCCAAGGTATTATGGACTTGTCTAGTTGTGTGCTGGACACTTGTCCTGAAAGATAGTGTGAGAGTATCAAAAGCTTTGCTGAAATCCAAAAAACCCCCCATCTACTGGCTTCCCTTGGCCAACCAAGTGGATGACCTTGTCATAAAAGGAAATTTAGTTAGTTAAGCAGGACTTCCCCCTCATGAACCTGTGCTGGCTATGACCAATGAAGTTAATTTCTTCTGTATAAATGGAATCCAGTGTTTCATTGAATAGGTTCTGTTTGAGGGTTTTAGGCCTGGTGCTTTGACTTGAACACTTAGTTTTGCAGGATAGAGGCAAGGTCACTTAAAATGTACCTTTAGAGGCACCGAGAAAGGTGCTTATCACAGATGTTTATTTTTGAAGTCTCTTTGTTTTCTTTTTCTTCCTTATTCAGATGATTAGGCACCTGATAAACAGCTTGGAAGAAATATTGCATGGACGTTCAGCACTTCGGTGGAATTTCTGAAATCAGAGGCTGAGCATTTTTTGTTTAGTTGGGTAACATAGGCACTATCATGCAGTAATCGAGAAACAAACCTTTTCCTGTCATCAGAGTGCTTACACAGGGGATATTAGTTTGTTTCTCTGTAATGTTCATTAGTCAACAGAAGTCTTGGCTAACTTGATTTTTCTTCTTTTTTTTTTTTTCGCATAAGCATATACATATGTATCTCTCTTTTCCATCTTCTATAAAGTCTCTCATCACTAGAAATAAAATTCTTCCAAGTAATGGTTATTGTAACATGAGTTAACAAATCTGTGCTCTGTAGGCACACCCCAGAGTATCATAACCTCAGCTTAGGTTTTGTGGCTCACAATGTCCTGAGGCGTGATGTTTCGTTATGGCCTAACCTGAAAGTTATGGCTTACTTTAAGATCTTTGTCACTGGGGGCAGTGATTGAATTTGTTCAAAATTCAGTTGCAGTATTTTCTGTCAAAACTATTTAGCAGTTTGAATTGGTACATACATTGAAGATATAATGATTGTCATCACTTTTGCAAAATATTCCTTAAAGGCACATCAACGACTCAACTTCTGTGGCCTGGTTTTAGGGACTTAAATAGACTAAAATAAAAAAGATATTTTTGTTTTTCATTGACAGTGCCTTGGTTGAAGTAGGCGAAAAATTGGAAGCTTTCCGGACAGTCATCAATCAATGACCTAGTAAAATTGATTTTTAGGGTAGAGAGGCTAGGAGACTGTTGTTACTACACCATGTTATAATGACATGAAGATGTCCCACTTGGACACCTGACTTCTCAAGCTTTTTTGTAGGGCAGTCCTAGACAAATCATCTATTTTATTTTGCATTGAGTAAGGCTGTAAAATCCCGTGAATGTATTGATCCCTAGCTCCAGTCTCATGTTGGGCATTAATTTTTCTTGCCCTCTACACCTCAAATTCATTTGAGGGGAAGAAAAAAAAAACACACCAAAAAACACCCCAATAACAAAATAAAAGAGCTGAAATAATCTTTCTATCAGGGTCACCTAATAAGCCTCCTTAGGCTGTTACTTCAACAGTGTAAGGACTACCGGTTCTTTCTACAGATCTTTGGCTGTAGGATCAGGCCTGAGACTTGCCTGACCATCTGTAGCATGAAGTTCAAAGAATATAGGTTTTCTACTCCAAAATGGAACAATTTCACTTCTTTCTAATGAGAAAACACACACCATTTTTCTTTTTCACTTTCAAACAAAGCATTCCTGTGCTCCTGCTTTCCCCTGTGTTCTATTACTGAAGAGTTGCTCTGATTCACACTTGCTGAGTGCCTGGGTAAATGGAGCTTTTTAGGGATGCAAACTTTAAGGACTATACTACTGTTCGTTCACAAGTTGCAAGGATAATGTAATATCCAGAAGTGTTACATTATTTTTTTTAATATACAAGCTTCAAAAAAATGGAGCATGTCCATTAATTCTTTGATGTTTGTGCTACAAAGCCGGTTCTTGATATAACAAAATAAATGTAACTTAGTCATGCTTTTAATCCAGGCACTCTTCATCCTGTTGAGTGAGAGAGGCTTTAGCAGGAAAAGGGCTGATATGTTCGGTGCTCAGCTGACTCATTTAATGCATGTTCTCAAAAGTTTGTCGGTATTGATTTACTTGCACTAAAAGCCCCATACAAAAATGATCAGGTACAAAATATTAGATGGATGGCAGGGGGGAAAGGCAATACGCAGCTTGCAGTTTATTTTTTTTTGGTTACAAGAGTTGTCTGGGAAAGATCTGGAATATCAGTCAGGTACAACAGCTGCTCTAGACGGTAGGTAAAAGGATAAATCAAACAGGTTTTTTTGTTTAAATCCCTTTTACCCCATGCATAACAGCCTGAATTATAAAAGGTTCTGTCCTAAACAGAATCACCATTTTTAAACGAACTGCACTGGGGAGATGCTGCAAACAGGCATATGCTTTAGGCAACTCTTGAGAGCAGATGCAAAGTATGCATATTCGTAGAAGTCCTGTCACACAAAAACATGCTTTCCTCACCTCCCAGTTCTTTCTTTCCCCTCTCTTTGCAACTTTCTTTTGCAAAAGACAAGAGCAAATCTCTACCTATAATCTTTCTGTGCCCTGAAGGGAGGAGTCCATTTAATTCGGTTACCAGCCGCTTTTCAAGACATAACATCTTACCAGCGTTAACTCAGAGAAAATCAAAGTTACAGAAGGTGACTTTCAGCGAAAAATGGGCAAAAAGCGCTCTCCCCTCTTTCACTACAGAGCTTGTACTCTGAGCTCATACGGGGTGATATCAGGGGACACCTTCTTTGCCAGCCCCACGTGCACACTGACTTAGGAGGAAACATAATTAAAGTCATCTCAAGTAGAAGTTAAAATATCCACCTGTGTATTTAACTGTAGCCTGACACTACAAACAAAGATGGTTCTGCTGGTGAAGCATCCGACAACTCTAGGATAGAGACAAACCTCTTGGTGACCAATAAATCTCAAAGTCATCATACGCAATTAATGCGTCTACCATTGCAGATTAAGTGATGCTCTTTGCAATTTCTCTTATGTGTTCCCTTAAATAGCAGTGGTTTTCATGTTTTTACAGATTTTTGTTTGATATACTGTATGTTCTGGTCTGTGTGAGCATGTGTTGGGGGGGGGAAAAAGTGAGCTTGGATTTTCAGGTGAATTACACTGTTCTTCCTTGTATAGAGTTACAACTTTGTGAATCTTTTATTTCTGTAAGAGAAATTGAAAATAGGTCATCTGAATTCTCCATTACTATACTGTATGTGCCCCTCGGATATTGGAAAAATTGAGGCGTGTCAGTTAAATACAGCAGGCAAAATAATATGCACATCAATCAGTGACTGGAAACAGTGTCCAAAATGTTATTTATTACAAGTTTTCATCAAATATGCATTATTCTAATGATCGACACATTACAAAGACAGACACTTTGGAGAAAAATGATATGGAAGAAGACTAAAAAAGATTGCTGTCTACTTGGTGGGGAAATGTGGTTTAATTTAAAAATCATATAATTGTTATGGAAAGAGCCATATAAATCAAACATGTCAATGTTGACAAGATTTTTATCCGGCATTCTAGTCCTCTAAAGTCTCCCAAATACCACCCAATGAGTATGTATAACAAAGTCAATTTCCAAGCTGTTGCAGTAAGAATAATGACATAAGTTTTCCTTTGTCTTTCATTATTGGGAAAGTTTTGCCCTATTTATTTGAATGACATTGGTACGAATAGGGAAAAGTGCATAAATAAAAGAAACCATCCACTGTGCCTATAAACTTGCATACAGTACATTGCCCTTTGTCAATACAAAAATTCAGTCCAGATTCTTTTCCTCCCTAGTTTTATGAATCAATTGAGTGGAAGAGTCCCTGATTTTTATTATTTTTTTCTGTTGTGTTTTTTTTTTTTTCTGGTACTGGCATGAACAGGTACCAAACAGCTTTCGTGGAAAATGTTTCTATGAAAATGTCCATAGGTAATAGCCGGGGAGGGGGGGAGTAATCTCAGCATCCCTTTACACCCCCACTTTCCTGTCTCTCACAGTCACACATGCACACACTAGCCATTGATTCTGTTTTTCCCCCTATTTTTCAGTAAATTCTGTGTGTTAATAAGTAATTGTGAGTGTGGCTCATGTTCAGTTTTTCATAAACGAAACTGTGTGTACACTGCAATCTTTGTAAAATCTTCACAAATCAACAAGGTTTTAGAAGCTGGAGGCCATATTTTAAGACTGAGTGTCTCTGCAGGCCAGTTAAGGACCAGCGTCAGTAAATTTTGAAGAGGAAGATTCAGGTACTGCCTAAAGACTGAGTTAACTGAAAAGGAAGGAAGCCTGAGAACTTTATTACTATCAGCAGCATTTTCTAATAACAAAGTGACTTAATTTTGCAGAGCAATTGGCAATAAAATGTACTGCCTCTTTTTTTTTTTTTTTTTTACGAAGAATTGCATTTCAAAGACCTAGAGATTACCTTGTAGACAGCATTTTCCAGTAACTCTCACAAAACAAAGGAGCATTGTTGGGGAGGAGATGGAGAAATAAGAAGAGAAACTTGTGGTAAATAGGGCTTGCATCAATGCGACAACCTACTCTTCTTGGAGTTTAACTTTTAAATAGAGGGCTTGTGTGCCAGTTCCCTAAAATTAAAAATGGATCCAGAGGAAACGACTTCCCAGAGAACAAGACGGCCACTTTGGACAGACTGGACACAAGCCATCCGCGCAGCTGCCTGTGGCTCCAGCCAGTTGCTGGTCTGCATGCTGCTAGGGGTGTCCTGGACCTTCCATAGACCAGCCAGCATATGGGCCTTTCCACAGCTGACTCAAGCGGAGAAGGAGGAAAAAGTGGCAGCAAAACACTGGGGTTTGCTTTGTTTAATTATGGTGGATGGGAGAACTTCAAATGCCAAGTAAATGTGTTTAAGATGGGTACGAAAAAAAGCAAGAGAAGATTTTTTTTTTTTTTTTTTTTTTTTTTCCCAGGAAGGTGGGTAATTCTTCTTAGCCCTGGAGCATGGAAACATTTTGCACAAGGCTGTCTGATTTTATTGAATGAACACTTCAGAATGGCTTCTATTCCTGTCCTCGGAGTAAACTCTACACCACATAAGCAATCTGCAGCAATCTGTGCAGGGCCAGTAGGAAAAGGTAATGTTCATTTTTCTTCTAACTCTTACCTCTTCTGAAGCTGTTCAGAACTAGGGAAACAAAACCGCAGTGATACTTTTGGTGGTGGTGAAAAATAAAATTATTGTCATGGACGGAGAAGGAAGAAGAGCTTTGCAGGACTGGCATGGAGGACTGTACTGTGCAGCTGTTTCTGGCACGAGTTATAAACAGAGCTGCTCACCATAGATCAGTCTAATATCGTTTGAAATTAGTGTGAGACTTTTGCACTTCTCTTTTGTGGTCTGGAGAGAAAGAGTACTGTAAAATTTATTCCAGGAAGCTGTGATTTATACTTTTGTACGTACAGGAAGAGGAAGAAATACATCGTAAACGGCAAGAGTATTTGAGTTACCTGCCCTTCTTCCAAGGGAAAGGGTTTGACAAAATGCTGCATTATGGATGTGTTTTGAGACATCAGTTGCAGCTTGATTAACACTATGTTTTAAAACTATGTTACCCTTTAAAGAAAAAAAAAAGAGTAAATGTGAATGTGTCTTATTACAAAAACTAATTGCAGGTGGGGCTAAGCCCCACTTTTCAATTTCTTTTATTACTGTTTAGTTTTAATACTAAGGTTTCTTTGGAAATATGCAATCATCCCTATCGATCACTTAAATATAAAAGAATGTCTTCCCTATTCTTCTCACAGTAATGCCAAACAACAGAGGTGACTTGCAAAACAGTGTTTAAATATAGGTTCTTCCAGAGCGGAAGAAAGACAGTAACTGAATTTCCAGCTGTTTATATTATACCTAGCTATATTATTTCTACCTCAGGTAGAAATTGGAATATTCAGAAGAATCCATTTTGTTTTGAATGATGCCATGAGCTCCCACCATCTACTTACAGAATATAGATATTGTTTGGGGTTTTTTTCCTAAACCTGTTCTTCTTTCTTGTTTAACAAATTGCATTTGTATGGAAAGAATGAAAATACTGGAGGATTTTATTTTTTTTTTGAGATTCTTCTTGTAAAGCCCACATCTTAAGCAAACATGCAACCTACCCCCGCTTTTTAGAGATGCGAGCACAGAAGAGTTAATAAGGCCATAGAGGTACAATAACCAAATGTTACATCCACAAATATGATCACAACATTACAATCTTGTTATAAATGTATTTTTTTTTATAATATGAGCGCTCTGCATTAGCATATGGCATCTACATATTTCTTTAAAATACCTCATTTCTGCCTCCAAAGCAGAGAAATTAGAAAGTAGCTCTTCGTAAGAGTCTGGAGTTAGATTATCATATTTTTATTCAAGCAAGGTTTTCATCCTAAAGTAGAATTAGGCTATGATCCACATAGAGGATTTTACTCAATGTAAAGGAATGTGATTCTGTATGCATATGACTAATGAGTTAGGCTTTGTTTGTAATCTAGAAATGAGGTTTGCAAGAATCAGTTAATCAGTTCTTGCTTCACACGCGTTTTCCCCCTGTCTCTGCACAGTTATCCCAAATGTCTGACACGAGCCTCCTCTCTTGCCCTCTTGGTGTGGTCTTTTATAAAAAAAAAAAAAAAGCCACTGTGACAGACAATAATTTCCATTACTTGGAGTCCTCCTGTTGAGCCCAATAGGTATGGGGGATTAGCCGTATTTCTCCCTGGGCAGGGCATACAGCAGAAGGCTGCGTGGAAAATGGGTTTGGGGTAGTCTTGGCACGTACGCAGAGGACAGGAGCTTGTGAGGCTGCTGAACTCCATGTTTCCAGCCCAGCACATGGAGTTGGAGGAAGAAGGTAGAGCAAGGGTTTGAGGAACAGCTGCAAGGTAGCAAAGTGGAATGGAGCCAAGGGCTCAAATTTTACATCTACAAGAGCTGCTAGAGGTGAGGGCAAAGTCCAACTGAGGCTTTGTCTTCAGTGCCAGAAAAAGGAGGGGAAGAAATAGTGTGTACTTCTCCCAAGATAACAAGTTTGTGTTAGCTACCTGGCTGTAAAATCCTACACAAACAAGAACTCCATAGTTTCTACCACAAGTTTGATGCAAAATTATATACCCTTCCCTTCTAGGTTCATCTTGCCTAGGTTATGTCATGGGGGGGGAAAAAAACCTGCCATTATGTTATTTTTGACTGGGACTTTTACTGCCAGATATAGCTTATATACATCGACTCTATTGCTGTAAAAAAAAAAAAAAAAAAAAAAAAAAAAAAAAACACCCACCACCACCACAAAGGCTTTTTTGTTTGTGTTGTTTTCCCCTTGATGGAAAGAGGCAGTCTCACTGCCCCTGAAAGAAGTGCCACGGATAGTTTCCATCTCTTTTTGGGCTGCCAGTGTAATAAGATCAATTAAGTGGGCACCTTTATCCTCTTGCCTTACTATGCTGTTTTCTGTTCGTTCTACTTTCTACTATTTTTCCCACCTATAGCAGCTAGGAAAATCTTCCTGAATTCCTTTCAGCTGAATGAGCAATGAAATGTTTTCCTTAGTCCTTGCTGGCCTGTTTTTCAGTCCTCCCCCTTCCTCCAAAAAATCTGTGAATAGCGACATGTCCAGCAAGAAGCGTCTCTCTTCTCTTTGGGGAAAAATACGTGAGATGTACTATTGCCTTGTCTAGTGGTAAAACAAACATTCATGCACAAGCATTATAGCTGTGGACAGAAAAGACTTTAAGATTGTGTGTATAAGATGCAAGCCTCCTCAGGCCAATGGAAGGCGGTCTCTGTAGGGCCTTTTCTAAAATGTCACCTATTCTAAATTTTTACTTTCTCAAGCCATGGAATTTCCACCATTACCACTGGGAAATAACTCCTATCTGAACGGATCCTGGTCCTTTTCCTACTTAAATGTAGCTTTAACTGTATCTCAATACTATTAATTTATGTCCTCTTCCCATCTTAATCATTTCCATTTGCTTCCTATCATTGCAGTCCTGGAAACACAGAGGGTAAGGAGCTATGAGCTCACTGCAGTATCTTAGCTAATTTGAATTGTGCCTGATTTTCAAATCTTATCTTCTAACTACTGTTGGATGGCTTTAGAAGCAGAAGCTCTGATTTTCTGGAGTAACTGGCACAGGATGGGCTAGGTCTGGGAAGGGTAAAACCTTTGAAAAAGTCACACTGTAAGCTTCAGTGAAGTGCCCTAAATCCAAGCCCACATTAGCAAATTTGGGTCAGAACTACTCTAGGCATAGTTTATTCATGTTGAGAAATAGATATTAAAATCCTCTGCATTATCCTGACTGCTTTCTACAAAGGCCTTGAATTCAAAATGCTATTATGGGAGCATATGCCAATTCTGTCCTTAATTAACTCATTAAGCCTTGTCCTGCTATCAATCGATTATATAAATATAACCAAGAACAAACCTACTCTGCTGACATGAGGAATTCTTGCTACTATTACTCCACTCGTATTCTGGTTTGGTGTTTCCCCAGACACTGTTCTCCTCTGGAAGACAGTGAGCACCTCCTATGTTTGTGACTTTGGGCTGGATCCTGAAGTACTGAGAACTGTCATAAGGTCTTCGGATTCAAGCTGAGTTACAGCCCGTTGAGTTATGGGCTATTGACCTTTTTGATGGGGAAATTTGGTCCCAAGTGTAAGAGTTGAAAAATAGTATTAACAATTCTGTAAAACCAAGACCTGAAGTAAAACTCCATCTTCACGATGTCTTACAGAGAGCAGCATAATTCCAATTAAATGTCTCTGAAGAACTAAGAAAAACTGTTTAAGGTTGCAAATGTCTTTTAATTGTTCTTTCTTGTTCCACTGGGAGAATTCCAGCTGAACAAAAGCGCTGTGAGAAAGCTCGAGCAACTGATCACTTTAACCACATTATAACTAAATTGAGCATCTGAAGATCTCATTTTGTTGTGTTGCTCCCCCTACAAATGCTTGTGCTTAAGATGTCAAGGCTGTGCCTAGACTATAAAGGGAGAGAGTTCTGAGATAAAACAAGCGTTTTGGGAAAGCAAAACAGAAGGGTCATTTATCTCTCAGATTGGGACCATTTGCCATGCTCCTGCTGCTATGAGAAACATTCTTCACACCAAGTCTTCTCAGGAGATTACCCACGGGGAGAGGAAAGTGGTTCCCACGGTGCCAGAAAGTCAAAACATCCACAAAGCATCAAAACAGACCTCTCTGAGGCCTGTCGGGATGCATTTCTTGGGAATCCCATGATGGTGAGAACGAAGTTGGAAGGGAGGAGAAGGAGATTTAGAAGAGGAATAACTTTTTTTTTTATTAGAAAATCCCCTTTCTTGGAAGCATACATATAGGATGCAATATGCCACCCATGCTAATACTTACCTTTTTAATCGCAAAAGAAGCCTTCTGCTTGCAGCTAGAAACTTTCAAATATAAACGCTATAGGGAAGCTGCTAAAGCAGCGCAGTGTGCACAGCCCGCTGCCAGGGCGGCGGCTGCTGCTGGAACTGATGCTCGGAGAGCGCTTGACCGATGGCACCATCTTTCTGTGCTTTCCCGTGTGCCTGTTCTGCTTTGTGATGGCCAGATAACTTGAGTATCACAAATCTACTTGCGGGTGCATAACCTCCGTCATAGCTTTGTCTAAGACTTCATGTTGCCTTGGGAATGTTTATCTTCTGAAAAATTGTTGTAAGCATGTTTCAGCAGGGAAGGTGGATTCCGGCACCTTGGGAGACATTTGACCTACCTCACCAGTTTTCCACTTGTGCTGCTCTTGTAAAGAGGCTGTTGGTAGGGTTATATTTACTATTCAGGTACCCACAGTTGTACTGGAATTTTTACAGTCATGCAAATGAATGAACATTGAAATCTGTGTTCTTGGTTACCCTCTCTGTGAGCTCACAAGAGCTGAGATATCTTACTTGTTTGCCATAACACAAAGGACGTGAAAAAAAGCTCATAGTCTGCATAAATAGGATGTACTATATAGAAAAGTCTAATACGGCATAAGGGCTTGCTGCTCAGCATGGAGTTCAGCCATTTGAGAAGGTTTACAACACTGAGCCTAAGATACAAGCTCCATACCCTGTAACGCAGGGCAATTGTTTGACTCTCTTTCTCCTGAAGACTGTTTCTTGTTGCAAACATGCTCTGATAGCTGGGAGCATTTAAACTTTATTTACTCAGTAACAGGCCTCACTGCTTGGATTTGCATGTGTGAATCATTACGGGATGACCCTTGCTCTGTTTTCCACAGTTTCCTTAAACCAGGCCTTCAGCTATAGCTAGTGCCAGCTGACTTAACTCCAGCATGAAGCTAACCCGAGTCCCATTCCTCGAGGAGCTGGCCCCAAGAGCATGCTTTTATTCATGGAGGCTTCACAGAAGAGTTATCAGCTGTGATGTATCAGTACGCTAAGGAAAAAAATTGATTTCTGCAAGCAGTGGAGTGATGACTAACTGTTATCTCCACGTTGTTAGACAGAGGATTACTAGTGCCAGGATGCACCAGTGATCTCTTTTAAATGTGTCTATGAACATGACGTTCCTTTGCTTTGTATTACTGATTCAAGAAACAGAAATGGGATTACCCAAAAGGGAATTGATGTTGCAATGACTGTCTAAAAAAAACTCCTTTCTCACCTTGCAGCTTCCTGGAAATGGTTGGTTTGTCAAAGATTTTACGATCTGATTGCTCCACTACAATTTCCTTTGCAGCACTGCGCATTTCCACCCTGCTCTATACTTGAGATCTTATTGCACCTACTACTATATATTTGCATTGCCGTCTTGTAGCAATGCTGTGCTGACCCTGGGAATCTTGCCCAAGCCCTGAGTGAGCTGAATGGCCTTCGTAATAAGACTGTGAATACCAATAATGTTAATATTCATGCAGACGCTGGCTTGGTCTCAGGCAGTGCAGAGAGATGCCCACCACCTGCTTTGTGGAATGATGTTTACTTATTGATGCCGCTTCTTGTCTGCGCGACTCAGCTGTTTCGTGGTTCCAGCTATAAAGCTGATGCTTACGCTGTTCTTCTGTTTAAAGAAATGATCATTAACAATGCTTAAGATTCATAGTGCTCTATTGTAAACGTTGATAGGTCTAGAGGTAATTTTCACTTCTTATTAATGTCAGGCATTAACCTGATGAGTTCATTAACTGGATTTATGCAGTTTGCTGCTGATGACAAGAAAAATATTAAAGCTTTAGTTAACACCTTTTTTCATGGGTACAGAACAGGCTGAGCTTTTGATTTGCTTATTTGAACTTCCAAGTCACTGCATATATATGAAGTTTGCCTGTGTGTGTATTATGCGCTCTTAATGAATATTAATAACGTTATTCTCTGTATATTTGGATTGGCTTTGACTGTGAAAGGCAAAGAAGGCCTTGTTCCAAGTTTTGGCATTAGATGTCAGATGCCTGTTAAAAGAATGATGAGAAGCTTCAGGTCCCAGTTCTGGTACCTCAAGGTATTCAAAAGCAAAAGAAAGCCAAGTGCCACATGTAGGGCAGAAGTGTCCCCAGCAGTATGGGCTGGGTACAGCCTGGTTATGGAGCAGCTTTGCACTTCAAGATCCCAGGCCTGCAGAGCACCCCAGTGCCTAATGGCATCCCGGGCAGCCCCAGCAAGCGTGCAACCTGCAGGTCCAGCAAAGGAGTCATTGTCCTTTTACTAGGCACTTGTGAGGCCACAGTGGAGCACTGTGCCCAGGTTTGAGTCCCTAGATGGATTTGTTTGCCTTTAAAGAGAAAAACACTGGGGAATCTAATTTCCATCTTCTACTACCAAGAGGGACGTCCTAGAGAAGACTGAGACATACTTCCCTCAGAGGGACACAGCAAAAGGACAAGGAGGAATGCTCAAAAGCCTACAGCATTAGAAACTCTAACTGGATAAAATGGGAGAAAAAAAAAAAAAAAAAGTCCTACTGAAGCTGGTCAAGTCTTAGATCAGATGTCCAGAGAAGTCATGGGTTCTCCATCCTTGGAGATCTTTGTAATTCAGCTGCCAAAGGCCATGGGGAATCTGATCTAGTTTTGAAAGTAGCCCTACTTTGAGCAGAGGGTTGGACTAGAGACTTTCAGGTGTCCCTTCCAATCTCAATTTTTCTATGATTTTGTGATTTTTAAGCAAGTTCTTGGCACTTTTAAGCCTCCCTTTTCTGGACCTGCACAGAATAACGTACATGACACTGGGATAAGACCCCTGGACAATGTTAGAATGTCATTTCTCACTAGCAGCAGTTATGATGCACCAACACTGAACCGAAGAAAGATGACGAGTACGACTTGTAAAAAAGGGTCTTGCCTTCCAACTCCAGGTTTTCTTCTTCTTGCAATGCTGTGCTCTCTGAGCCTGACTTTGAACTTGCAATTCCTTAAAGCAATTAACCAGCCTTATGAGTTGTCCCCATTGTGTACGCCCAGTGTGGAAAGATAAAGGACAATAGCTTGAAATGAAATTTACTGATTTGTATTAGCTCGAGGCCTTTTTCTCTGCAAACCTAATGCTGTTAGTAGGGCAAGGAGACAACAAGCACTAGAAACTAAAGACCATTTTATGTGGCCTAATCAGAGGATTATATTGGGAGAACATGTGCTTGGCATGAAAATAAAATGGCAATTGGAGAATTTTGTCCCTGGAAAATTCCAATACGTCCATCTGAATTAATGCATTTTTGCATATGTCGTTTTCAGTATCATAAACGTCTGCTGAATTGAGGCTTGCTCAGAATTCATCAGTAAGGAAAATGAAAAGACTTATTGCTGGTTTATTAAAAACAAACAAACAAACAAACAAACCCAAAAAAACCCCAAACAAACCAAAAAAAGTTCTAGAGTGACATTTCATTTGAAGGAGTGTGGGAAACTGCAGTAAATTGTTTTTAATCCATTTTGGAAAATTAAAGATTTTATTAATTTATTTTAATTAAAAATATATTTTTTTCACTAAAAAAAAAAAAGACAGCATTGATAGTTTTTCCTAAAATTATTTGGGGTTTTTAAAACATCTTTTAACATAAATTTTCAATCGCATGCTATCTGCAACCTCTCTCAAGAGTACAAATCTTGTGCCATTTAATAAAGCACTAATACAGCAATCTATTGAAATAAAATGTTTATTTACCTATAGCATCTAACAACAGAATTCACTTGGGTAAAATTTCAGTGCGATTTATCCCCTGAGCTTCAGTAAATATTGCTGCAGCTGCATGCTTTAGGCCATTGAACAGAAAAGAGACACATTAATTGTATCTTTAACATGGCCAAGACACACATTTACTAGATTACAGTAATCAAATAGCATACATCTTTTTTTAAAAAAAAAAAAGTCTACCAAAAAAAATGTTTGTGCAGGGCATTGTGCACCAGATATTTTCCTTCTCAAAGACATTGTCATCCTTTATACGAGTTGTCACACTGCCAGTTCTAAGATTTGATTAATGTGCAAGAAAACAGGGGGAAAATAAGTAGCAGAAAGCAGAAATTCTGTACCCAGGTAATGGCTTTTGGGTTTTTTTTTTGGCCACAGATACAGTGAGTGAGGATTTCAGAAAGGGTTGAATACTAATATGACTCTGCATGCTTGTTTACATCCGGAATGTGTAGTCAAAGCAGGACTGATCCGACCTATTTTTCAGGAGCTAGCTGACTCAAACCAGTGGATTTGCTACAGCTGTGTCTTTGGCCATTACTATAGCCATTTAATTTGGGAAGATGATATCCCAAAACCCTTCTACCTCTTTGAGCTCTTTTCTTTGTCTGCTTCTAATTCTTTTCTTTAGTCATGTCCAGATAAGACAGTAGTGGCTGGAAGCCAGAGGAACAGATTAAATCACTTGGCATATTGACCAATGTTCAGCATCTTTAAATATACAGGCAGCGTATATTCTAATAACCTTCTAGCTTTGCCATAGCACAGTCTTATTTTTTGTCATTTGCTAGGCCTTTTCCCTGACTTTGTTTATATGTCACTTACTTACTATAGCGATGCAAAATTTCTATTTAAATAAGTTAAGCAGTGTCTCTAATTATCTTTTCTTTCCTCTCTTCCACTTCAAAGGAAAATCAGGAAAAAAAATAAAATGGTTGCTCTCTTCTTTGTGTCTGTGACATGTTATTTGTGTTTAAAGAAAGTAGTTTCTGGATCCTCCTCTGGCAACTGGTGGTTAAATCTTTGCCAGAGAAGGAATGGCTTGGCTGATAGGGCTTTGTAGGTATGCATCCTGCAGTGCTGCCTGCTGGAGGGAAGGAGTTAGGGAGATCAAACACTTTTCAAAGTATGCTTTCTAGAAATGTTTATAGCATTGGGACTTGTGTGCATGTTCTTGCAAGTTATAAAATATAAACTTTATAAGCTTGATTCTGCCGTCATTTATGGCACTGCACCGCTGCTGACTTCTTGGGGGAAAAACAGATGCACCCTGGCACTAATAAACACAGGATCAGTTCCCATGCCTGTTCCCAAAGCTCTTGTCATTGTATATCTTAAAACTTTCTCAATGAACTAAGCCTCGTGTTGTCCATTTGTATGTGCCTTATCCACTTAAAGCTCAAATTTTCAGGACCTCTTCCTCTGTAATGCAATGAGGAACTCACCTGGGCTGAAAACTCTGAACACAAAAGGTGGTGTTCAACTCTCCTAACTTTTGCCATCTAAGAGTTAGACGACAAGTCTTTGAGGCTTCTTCTGTGATGAAAAGCATTGAGTGGCTTCCATACAAGGAACTACTTAGTAGCTTAGGATTCTTCAGCCTGGAAAATAGGACAGCTGGTTCAGCCTGAGACAGCTGATTGATGTGAGAGTAAATGTCTATAAAACTGCAGACTGCGTAAGTACGGTTGATTGCTCAGTATCTTCCAACACATGACCTAGAGGGCATCAAATGAAAACACCAAATGGCTGGTTCAAAACAGGAGGAGGTGGTTCTTCTCAACCTCTGAGGTTAGCTGGGCAATTCTTCGCCACAGCAGTCGTAGTAGCTAAAAGTCAGCATGGGTTCAAAAAGAGGATAAGTTTATGGAAGCAGAAATTTTACAGATGTACAAAACTACATTATTCTTAGGTAATTTGTAGCTGCAAGTTATTGAACACTGAAACAATATTTCAGAGAGTAGCATGTATAGGTTCCTTATTTTTATACTCTGAGCGTTTTCTTTTGGCCAGTGTGGCTAATACAGTGGGATGGGTAGACCACTGGTCGAATGTTGTATGTCTGCGCTTATATTTTTGACAGAGTTGTGGCCTGTTGTGTTTACTACCAATCATATAGATGTGTTAGAGTAGTCTTGTTATGAAGACACTGAGTCAGAGTTATCATACTCTTTTTGTCATCAGGTAAAGTAGATGGTGTGTGAGCAAATATGCAATTGAATTTTTCTCTCCAGTCCTATTCTAAGATACTTAACCTATTATAAAAAATAAGTATTTATTCATTCTTTATATGCATGTCTGTATGATACAGTAAAGAACAGAAATATATTTCCAAGGACTTGAGGTCTGATGATAGGAAGTTGATATAAGTGAAATCAGGATCACAAAAAAGGTACGGGGTTGTTTGGTTTGTGGGGTTTTCTTTGCGGGGACGGGGGTAACTAAACAATGCAATGACTAGCTTATTAACATACTGGGTCCTCTATTAGTTAAATTTTAAAATCAAGACTGGACATTTTTTAAAAAGATGCAGTGCTAATCAACTGGAAGTTAAATATTTGATGTAGGTTGTTTTAATGCAGACTCCCTTGTGTGACAGGAAAGAGATTCTTTGACTTCCGTCAGACCTTTTTTGGCTTTAAAAATCAATGAAGCAAGTACTAAGAGATGAAATTAGTTTCAGTTCTCAGGAAGGAAACAGAGGCACAAGAAGATCAAGCGATGCATCCAAGTTTGTGTTGCGATGGAGACTAGCCTTCCTGACAGTCATCTTAGTGCTTTGATGGCTAGACTAGGTGTCCTCTTGTGAAGAGCTTTACAATTCTATACGTAGCTTTACAATGAAGACTTGACTAAAAAACATACTCAGCTTCTCAGAGAGTACAAGCAAGCATAGCATCCTCAGTGCAGATGCACAGATTTATACCAACCAAAGAGCCGGTTTACAAAATCTGTCAAGGACAGTGTGGAAAAATGAAGGCATGCTTCTAAATCTTGTAATTGTTTCCTGCGTTAATTTGTAAGAAGGGAATGCACGCAAGTAATCTAGCACTGAGCTGAAGACAGCATTATCTCAGATTTTGTTAGCTAATCTCCCATCTGTAAAACATGCTTTGTTTGGATTATCTACAGGGTGCACATTTCTCAGTGAATTTGTTTTCTTTGGGTAATGGGAATATATTCAAGGAAATTAATTTTCAAACAGATACAGTCGCTGCCGAATGAATGGATTCTCTCTTGGCACTTGAGGTGTAGTGCTGTTGGTATCTGGACTGCTAGCATGCGTGGGAGTCTTTGGATTGCTTGCCAGAAATCTTCCTATAATGTTCTCAGGAAATGTATGTGACAACTTCGTAGTCTGGAGAGTAGATAGGAAACTTCGGCCTGCCACCTCAGAGCTTAACTACTTTGAGTTAGAGGAAGGGGGAGAAAAATCACACAATAGCATGGTGGGGTTTTTTAATGCAACTGCAGGCAGTGGCGTATGTGTGACTGCCAGCAGTGATTTGTCCCCATCATGCTTTTCCCATTTCAAGTCTTTCCATGGTCCTGCTGTGGAAATGTACGGTAGAGCTGGTTATGACCCAATTGGTTTTATTTGACAGCATCGGCTCCGGTATGGTTTTATTTCATGTTTATACTCTAGGCAAACTGGAGACTATGCATCCCTCACAGTCTGGGGCTGAGTACAAACAGTTGCCAGACATTTTGCTGCCTAAAGGAAGGCATAAAAAGCCACCTCATGATCCCAGAGATTCACATAGCTGTGACTTGTCTACAGCATCAAAATAAAAATCAGAAGTGAAATGGAAAAGAGGGAAAAGGGACAGTCCATTACAGTTGTAGTAGTAGGGAAGTAATACAAAGAATCAAGTTAAAAAAAAAAAAAGTCTTAGAAAAATGAAGGATTGGATGCATTTACGAGCAGAAAAGTGACTCTCTAAAAACATGACTTCCTGAAGATCCTACCTCTTGTTTTCTCAAGCTCTAGCTGTTCTTTTTACTGACCTATCTTTTTGGTCCTTGCTATACTGGTGGAGGGGAATAGATTGCAAAGTTCATTCCTATTTTTAGCTCTGTGGAAGTGGTATTCCTTGTGAAAATAAACATCATCAAGGCTCTGGCTTCTGTCAGATGTCTCTTGTTCTTTTTTAGGGCTTGGATTTTAATGAAGATAGAACTGAGAAAAGTTTGTTTTGGAGTAAGGGCCTGGTGGCAGACTTGAGGGCAGGATTCCGCTTGCCTAGTTGAGGTGCCTTAAAAAATGCATCTAGTATAAGCTAGTTATCCAAGCTCCCTCTGTGGTTGCTTCAGAGAAAGGCATCTCCAAAAGGCATTTCTTCCCACCTTAATATAAATGTCTCAGTTAGCAAGATGATTAATTTACAGAAAGTGCCTATATCTGTCCTCTGACAAAAACGGGAGGCTTGACAACTAGATGAAGCTAAGTGTTTAGTCAGTAGATGGCTAAGGCTAGGTGAGACAAATCCCATCATTAGTCAAAAGCACAGAGCATAACTCGATTTATAGCTCCATGGATTATTTTTTTCCTGTTGGCTAGACAGTGGCAAAAATGTTCTTATGAAAGAGGAAAGACTTCTGAAATAGACATATGGACAGTCCTTTAAGTTTTGTTCTAGTATCTTTTGCACAGGAGAAAAATAAAGATCTTGGAGTCTATTTCTCAGCTGGGACAGATGCTGAGGTGGTGGATACCATGGAGAAGTCACGGGTGGTCTTTGTGTTGAGGTACAGAGTCACCAGGAAGAACCATCAAGTAAGACAGGTTCCAGTACGCTAGAGAGCAAAAGCCTGTGGCAGGAAGACCAGACGGACACACTACGGAAATCTGAAAAAAAGCCCTTATTGAAAGAGATCCCTCTGAGTCCAAAGATGACAAATCCTCTCTGCTAGGAACTAACAGAGCTAGGATATAGCCTAAGTTAAATCTTTTGGTTTTGTGTATATATATTCACACATATATAAATATGTTTGTTTCTGTAGTTGTCTGAAGGTAAATAACAAACATTAATCTTAGGGCTTAAGAAAAATTATTTTGCCAAAAACCATTTTCTTTAGTTTTGTTGGATAAAATGACCTTACCATCTAGGCTGGGGTCGATTTTTCAACTTGTATAAATCAACATACTTCTACGAAAGTCGTTCTTGTGCCTTTCCTCTTCATTTTTCAAAATTCTTTAGTCTCATACCAGTACTGAAAAAGATAGAATGACATCTTAAGTCCTTGAGAGATTTGAGGCCTTACGTTTATCTATATCTAAAGAAAAATATATTCCAGGGGACCCAATTACAATATCTTTATCCCTGCAATACAATTAAAGCATGACTCCATTTCTGCAGTGTAGAAGAGACCTAAATTTTGCCTTCAACCATGCTAAAGCTTCTTTATTCAAGGTTATAGCATGGTTTGGGAATATGATTGAGGCTTTTTACACAGTAGAAAGGATTGTCCTTTAACTGTATTCGGGTCGTGTTTGAAGCTGTCCACACAACAGTCTGTGACCTTCATGGGAGCACAGTGGTGGGGTAGAGATCCCCTTTGACAAAATGTTTTGTAATGTCATGGTATAATTGCAAGGGTCACTTCATTTGCCAATAAACTTGAAAGCCAACGGGGAGCCGGCTGTGCTGTATGTGAGGTGACAATGAGTATAGCTCCTTGAACTGAGTCTATTATAAAGGTCTTGTACTGTAACGTGAGTGATGAGATTCGGGGACAAGCAAAAAGTTTGCAAATATGTATCTAATTAACTAGCAGTTAAAAATGAAAAGTTTGCACAGTCTGAGCTCCTCTACGGTGGAAATGGATGTGCATTAGACAGTCAGGAGAGAACTGAAATCTTCTGTCTAGTAACAGGCAGACCTGTGCAGATAAGCTAATTCTACAGAGTTTGAGGGCAAAACAATACAGATTTTGGAACATTAAAACTTCTCATGAAGCTATACCACTGGTTTGTTTTTTTAATGGTTCAATAGGGTGTCGAATACTTTAAAAGTATAGCAGAAAATAAAGGCACATTTTGTTCTGACACTTTCTGAACAGTTTCATACATAAAAATCTTTGTCATGTTTTCCTTCAGTTCCATTACAAGACTTCCAAGTGTATTTTAAATGGTGTAATATACAAGGGTGAGAGGGATGTATTGCCTCAAAATGAGAACTTCATTTCTTCTGAATACTGTTGAGCTCTTCTATTTGCCAAAAGTGAATTCAAATTGAAAAATTCCCAATCATATGCTGAAGGAAATTATTTAAATTAAAGAAATGTTATTTCAATAGGCTGAAAATTTATTTACTACAACTAATTACAATACCCTGTAGCTATAGCTCTCACTTGAAGCATTTCTAGCCATCTTGATTCATTTGTCAGATTTTGCATACTTAGTGTTATGGGAAGTTTCTTCAGTTTCTGTTTCTGAAGAAGGCAGGCCCTACAGAAGTAGAGTTACGATCCTGTAACACCAGTGTCACAGAAAATTGATTAGTTTACTTGAAACTGTGACCTCTCTAGCTTGCTAGTAGATTTCTTAGGACTTTCCTAGCACAGGCAGCCAAAGATTCAGGAGGATCAGAAGGTACCTCAGGATTCCCCGTGTCTTCCCAGCTTGGTGCTGGTGTATAGGTTCGTGCACGTTTGTACAACACAGGTACGCTCACAAAAATATCATTTAATTGAACAGAGAAGAAAAGATTAATGCTCTCCCATGCACAACTTATGTCCTGCAGTGACTTTATTCTTAAGCAAAGAATAAACAAAACTAAATGTACAATGCTACATCACTAAGATCAACTTAATGATATCTGACAACCTGCCACAAGGCAAGGAAGAGGGACAGGACAACAGACTGCAAAACTGCACAATAACTAGTGCTGATCTGCCAAAAAATATGTTCAGCCCTTCTGGGGAAAGGTTTGGATTAGCACAAAAGTGATGCTGTTGTGCTTTCCATGAGTTGTCTCCAGAGAGTTGGTGGGATTTGCATGTGATGAGAAATAGCCTCAGATTATCCTGCCAGCGAAGGAAAAAGGGATAGAAGGCTTGGCAGAAGTATTGAAAATTAATAAGGTCCCTGTAAAAATTAATCAGTCCTGCCTCTTCATTCTGTCCCCTAACATGAGGAATAAAGTAGATTTTACTGAACTGCAGTACTGCAAATATCGGAGGCCAAACAGAGTATTTAGCTGCATGTGTCAGGCACCAAATATCATGATCAGGAAAGCTTGCTATATTAAATAATGGGGAAAGAGTTTTAGTAGAGCAACTTCATACAATCATAGAATCACTAAATAACAGGTTGGAAGGGACCTCAAGTATCGTCAAGGTCCAACCTTTCTTGGCAAAAGCATGGTCTAGACAAGAAGGCACATCACCCTGTCCACATGAATCTTTGTGTCCGATGTTGGGGAATCCACCACTTCCCTGGGGATATTATTCCAATGGCTCTTTGTTCTCATTGTGAAAATTTTCCTCCTGTGTCCAACTGGAATATCCCCAGGAGTTAACTCGTACCCATTACCCCTTGTTTTTTCCCACGCAATTCCTTGTAAAAAGGGAGTCTTCATCTTCTTTGTAGCCACCCTTTAAATACTGAAACACGGTGATAAGGTCTCCCCTAAGCCTTTTCTCAAGGCTGAACAAACCCAGTTCTCTCAGCCTTTCCTCATACGGAAGGCTTCCGAATCCTGTGATCATCTTCTCTGGACACTCCCCAGCCTTTTCACATCTTTTTTGCACAGAGGGGACCAAAACTGAATACAGTGTTCTAGTTGTGCCCTGACAAGCACTAAGTAGAATGGGATAACGACTTATCTCTGATGGTGATGCCCTTGTTGATGTAATCCAGCAACCTGTTGGTTTTCTTTGCCACTGCTGCACACTGTTCATTCATATTGAGCTTATTGGCCATCAGGACCTCCATGTCTGTTTCCACAGAGATGCTCCCCAGTCGGGTAGATCCCAGTCTCTGCTGCACTCCTGGATTATGTTTTCTCAGGTGCAAGACCTTACACTTCTTGTCGTTGAACTTCATAAGGTTCTTGTTAGCCTACCCTTCCAGCCTATCCAGGTCTTCCTGCAAAGTGGCTCTTCCTTCCACAGTGGCTGCTTCCCCATTCAGTTTGGTATCGTCAGCAAACGATGTCAGAGTACACTTGATCCCATCATCCATATCACTTATGAAGGTACTAAACAGCGTTTGGCCCAATATTGATCCCTGGGGGACCCCACTTGTGACAGGTAGTCAGTTTGAAAAGGAGCTATTTACCACCACCCTCTGGGTGCGACCTGTCAGCGAGTTCCCCACCCACCACACAGACTACTTGTCTAGACTGTAACACATCTGTTTCTCTAGGAGGAGGCTGTGGGGAACTGTGTTGAAAACCTTGGAGAAGTCCAGGTAGAAAAATGTCCTCCACTCACCCCACATCAACCAAGCGGGTTACTTTGTCATAGAAGGTGATCAGCTTTGTCAAGCACAATTTGCCCTTGGTGAATCCATACTGTTTTTTCCCAGTCATGTGCTTCTTTTGACTTGTGATAGCCCCCAGGAGGATTCAGTCCAGAACTTTCCCAGGGACTGAAATAAGACTGATGAGCCTATAATTTCATGGATCCTCCTTTAAGCCCTTCTTGTGGATGGGGATGACATTAGTCGTATTCTGGGATGTCCCCCTGATCTCCACGACTTCTTAAAGATATGGATGGTGGCCTCGCAACATCATCATCCAGCTCTCTGAATACCCTTGGGTGGATATTGTCAGGGCCCATCAGTTTGTAGGGGTCAAGCTCCTGTAATAGTTTGCATACCAACTCTTCCTTCACTGATAGTGGGTCTGTGTTGCATCAACCTTGATTTTTTTTCCACCAGGGCCCAACAGTGCTGGTAAAGACCAAGGTGAAGTAAGTGTTGAGAACCTCTGCCCCTTCAGCATTGTTGATGACTAGTTCACCTCTCCTGTTTACCAGCGGGCCAGCATTTTCCTTCTGTTTCTGATTGTTATTTATGTACCTGAAGAACCCTTTCTTGTGGTTTTTCACATCTCTGGCCAATTTCAATTCGAGCTGGGGTTTTGCTTTTCTAACTGCATCTCTGCCCACCCTGGCAATGCCCTTGTAGTTCTCAACAGGTATTTGTCTGCTTTCCCATCTCTAGTACGTTTCTTTTTTGTTTTGAGCAGACTCAGAAGATTGCAGTTAAGCCAAGGGGGTCTCTTGCTCTGCCTACTTCCCTTACTTTTAAAGGGGACCGACTGGTTTTTGCCTCAAGAAGAGTGTTCTTGAAAAGCTCCCAGCACTTGCTAACTACCTCCTTTATACTCCATGGAAGCTTCCCACAGAATCCCTCCCAGCTGAGCTCTGAGCCAGCTGAAGTTTTCTCTTCTTAAATCTAAAAACTTCATGAATTTTATAGTAAATATTTATGCCACTGCAAGCAGAATTGGTATGAACAGTAACACAGAATGCCAGGCTCAGCAAAGGTCAGGATCAAAGAAGCTGGACAAAGAAGCTCTCAGCCTGGTTAGTCTCACCCATGTGAAGTCAGTAGCTATGGTGGTCACACCAGCCCGCTGCTCTGCACTCGCTGCCGGCAGACAAGAAAACCCGTGAAGCTGCCCTGACAGTCACAGAGATCTCTCCTTTCCCCAGCTCCCATTTTCCCATGCAAAAACATGAAGCAGACACAAAGAGACTTGTGTAGTGGCAGAGCTTTCACCGCCGTGGATGCGTATACTTCTGCTCCCATTTCTACAAAACATTTTTTCGGTATCATTTTCCCTCGAGAAACATACAGTGACTCTTACATGCTAACTGCTACACTAGATCTTAAAAAACAAAAAAAAAACCAAAACAAAAAACACACAAAAAAAACCCCCACACACCCCACAGCCCAACAAACAAACAAAAAATCTGTTAAAGCTATTTATTTCTTCTCTAGGATGAGATGGGACGAGGAGAGGGGGAAGGAATTCGGGATCGGTAGGGGGTTTTTTGTGTTGGTTTTGTGGGTTTTTTTTAAGTGCTGGGAACAGCAAGGAATGGAGCTATTTACAATCTTAAATACACATGCACCTGTGTATAGTAGCAACTGGTAATAGACAAGAGACTATAAAGGGTGATGGGCTGGGGAAGGTGATGGAGGAAGAGAGCTTGGAGTTTTGTGAGTGGAGAGAGACGGTTTTGGACCCCTGATGGAAACATTGGAATAAGAAAGAGGAATTGTCCTGGAAAGGAGAGAGATGGAAAGATAATGAGAATCTGGGAAGCAGGAAGGTAGTTAAACCTGCTCAGGGCAGCAAGAAGTAAAATGGAAAGTGAGAAGAGGAAATGAGATTGAAAAGCTCTCACTGATGCATGGCAGGGAGAGCATGTAAGAGACTGAAAGGACAAAAATGAGGAAAACAAGATGATTACACATATTTCTGATACAGCTGAATGGCAAATATAAATCATTTTGCTTACACGTGTGTGTATGCATTAAATAAAATAAGGCATTCCCTGTCTTTGAAAGGTTTCCATTATGGTCAGTGTCCCCCTTTTAGGGCTATAGATGGTAATAAGGAAAACTATATAGAATAGGCATTTCGTGGCTGACTCCATCCCTTTACCTCTTCCTGCTGTTCAACATGTTTCATTTTTGATGATAATTCTGGCAGATTGGTATGACCATTTGAGCTTCCGGATTTTCCTGGTGTGGGCCATTACAAACCACTCCACATCATATAGGGATAACTGTCTCTGACAGCCTCCAGAGAGAATCTCTTGTCTTTCTATATCCTCAGTATGTAAATTAGATCACTGCTATATGCCTACAGATGGTGTGCAACTGAGGTAGATTACTTATGGACAAACAGCTCCTGCTTGGAACTATGACCAACTTTGAGCCCCTTTACAGAACATAGGGAGCTTGGAGGAAAAAAATAGTATCCAAATTCAGGTCACCTTTCATTTTGGTTCTACCTAGGAAAAAAAACCCAAACAGACAAGAAAATTGCACTGACAAAACCAATCCTGGTTTGCTCTATCTGTATTTGTTGGGTTCTGAAAACAGATAGAGCATTCAGAGCTCTCCCGTGCACTAGCAGCAGGCAAAGTTCATTCGCATCTGATTTTTCCCTCCTCTTCTCCCCTTTGGGCAGCCTAATGTAAAAGCCATATAAATAGAAATAAAACTTTAAAACGCCTGCAAAAATCCCCAGCGATATTTTAGCAACCTTCATATACCTCTCAAATCTGAAAAATTCTTTCTAAGCACTAAATGGATGTTTCTGAGTGCTATAAACAACTTGTGATAGAGAAGAAACAACTGTTATGTCCTGGTAAAGGCTGTGACAAAGATTCAGAATCTTCATAGGAAGTCAGTGATATTTTGGGCTGTATGATCAACTCTGCTCTTCAGAGTTCAAACATGAAATGCATACTATCATTACATCAGAAATCTAGTTGAGATATCCTTGCTTCAGTAACCTTTGAATTATTAGCTGCCTGCTCCACTGTGTATTCAGACAATATCCCAACTTGATAACCTGTTTTTCCTTACCTTACTTTAGTTTTATTCTTTCTTGTATATATATATATATAGGCTTATATATTTACATTTTATATATTTTACTTTGTTTAGAACTTTTGGCCACACAGTTTATTCATAAGTGATCACATCTTCTTAATTGAAGAAAGCTGAACTGGTATGTCAAACGTTTCTTCCACAGTCACACCCCAATGCAAATTATTAACAAGGAATGGTAGTGTTGCAAAGTCACTCGCTCAGAATTGAGGAGGTACCAAAAATTACATTACCCTCAACTTCATTTAGTCTTGTGAATTAGCTGCTATGTGTAGTGATAAGCTTTCACAACATCACCACCAAATGGGGTTTCCATAGGACTCCTGCTCCACTTGCACATAGGCCGCAGTGTGCCCTAGAAATGATCTGGAACTCCATAGTGGAATTGCCTCTTTTGTCCGAGCATCCTTGCTCATTCGCTGTGGGAAATCCGCGGTATGAGCTGAGTGAAATAGGGGGACAAAGAAAGATGACGTAGCCTTGGGATTAAGGAAGCTGAAGGGCACCTAGAGATTTTAATGTAGTCCCACTTCTATCCAGAGTCCCAGCATGATATTTGGCAAGTTACCAGAAATGTGTCTCTCTTGGTATGCTTCTCATTCTTTTGGGATGGTGGTGTTTTAAATTTTGGTCCTGGAATCTTATCAGTAGTAGAGCTGCTATCGGGCTAAATAGGAGTTAGCCTGCACAGCACCGCATGCTTCTCTCTTTGATCTTGTTGAAACTCATTCTCTCGCTTATGAAATACTACTCTGCACTCATAGAAGTGTTGAGAATGATTATGTAGGAAACGCTAAAAAAAAAAAAAGTTATAGCAAAGCTGACATAGAAAAAGGCCTGAAGAATTCATTATTCAATTAAAATTTGGTTCTCGTTAAGTACAAGTTGCTCATTCATGATTTTCAAAGCAAAAGTGCAGCATCTGCAGAATCAGTGTTCTCTATGAGAAAATATCCATTACTTCAACATTTTTCAATTGTTTCTCAGGGAAAATCTAAACAGTATATCCTCTCAGCTTTAAACTGCATAATGTAGAATGCCGTCTTAAAGGTATTGTAATTTGGGGCTGCATATGGTCCTACGCTAATAAATCAGGCAGCTGCCAGGAATATTCCCAGACACTAAAATGGTATTGTCTGTACCATAAAATCATACAAATATTTCTTGGCATGACTTTGGCCTGAGCCAATTAGTACTTTTCCCAAACAATTACATGGGCCAGGGACCATCTCTAGTAGGCAGTCAGCATGTGGCTATCCTGTTTTGAAGGATAAGAGAGTGTAACAGCATGCCTGTATGTCATTCTGTGTCTGTTGGTCTCAGTAATAGACAATAACCTTGGCTCAGTTAGTTTACAAGTATAAATACAGCCACAAGAACCAGAGTCCCAGGCCAGATTACCTATCAAAAAATATTTGTTCATTTTTCCTTCTACTTAAGCATGTTATTGCGTATTGAGATCCAATGGAATATGGATATACAGAGTATACCATGGAAAATACCGCTTACTCAGGGGGCGTGGAACTTGAATATGACTCTCAAGACATAGTAAGCCACAGTAGGGTAATACATATTAATGTAGGTAAATTTTTTTTTTTTTCTGAGGGGTGAGGAAAAAGGAAGGCTAGACCAATTTGTGTACATAGGTCCCATTGAAACATTTTGCTGCAATGACACTGAAATGATTCATGAGCTGAAAATATCTGAAACTTCTGATTTATAAAAAATGATGATATTTAAATATTTAGTTATGGTGTAGGATGGAAAATATTTTTGAAATATCAGAATTTCCTCTTTGTTCTTACTCTCCTGTAAAGACAGATTTTCTGCACCTAAGAGTGCATAAAGTAGGCTGTATCCGGTGTGATTTGGACTCCATCAAGACTTTCCACCCCGCTTTTGTTTCATTTTACAGTTGCAAGGTAAACATTGCCCAGGAGTGGGTAGAGGATGTGCAAGTACCTGTCTGCACATAACAAAAGGCAGTGATGTTCAAGGGCATGGAGGTGTTCTTCTGTGCTCAGCTCCTGGATTAGTGCGTGTAAAATAAATTTTACCCACTGAGGAAAAAAGTTAGGTTTGTATAGTCTAGCAAGAGGGTTGGCTATGAGACCACAGCTGAAAGAGGAAGTATTCAGTGCCATTTCTCTAAGGAGCAAAAGAGCAGAGAAGCCTACCCACTAGTGCAAAGTAGTGCCCTGGGCAAAAGGAAGAGCACAGGCAGCGTCCCTGGCTCCCACACAAAGAAATGGTCATTACTGCCACCCGCTGTGGCGTCCAGCAGACCTTTCCCTGCAAACTGATGCAGTTTTGGAACAAGCTTGTGCAAGCTCTCACCAAGATCACCTGCCCTTTCTGGTACCTGATACCATAATGGAAAGATGATGCTGGGCTGCAGCTGGGCAGGAGCAGCTGCAGTCAAAGCACTGTGGGGTCATCTGCCGTGACAAAATATGTCAGGGAGAGAAGTTGTTCCTCACCAGACAGGCACCAGGAGCCTCTTCCCTAGTTCTTGTTATCTCACCCAGTGCAAGCGACAGATGGGACTTACTGAGTGAGGCAACTATTACATGCCCTTTTCTGTCCTATCTTTCAGATGCTATGGACAAAACCAAAAGAGATTATAAGGTATGACTCAGACTTCGTTTGCTGCATGCTGTCCAGCCTAGACCTTGAAGTTTGCAACTGCTGCAAAGCATGATAATCTTTCCTTCTTTCTTTTGCTGTCCCTACCCAGTTAGGGACAGACTGTGGGCACTGAGACATTTTCAGGAGGCGTTCATGAGTTATTTTTACTCTCAGTCATGTCTTCTATAGGAGGCATATCATGGACATATATAGAAATGAGAACCTTTGCCAAAAGAATTTCATTCTTTGGAAGAAGATACATCTTCCCTCCTCTCTGAATAGACCTATTAATTTTTCAGTTGCTGTTTCTAGGCACATGAAATTTACAACTTTTTTTTTTTTTTTTTTTTTTAGAATATCTATTACTTGAAATTAGAGTTTATCCTGCCATTCTGCCCAAAGCCTGTAAATACCACAAACTTGTCTGAAACCTGCAGAGCTCTCTGGTGTCTTGTGCTCACTTCTCTGGTTAGGTTGGTACCTCACACATCGCAGTGCAGCATCAGAGCCCGTACCCAGCTGTAATGGGCCAGCCCAACTTCATCTGATCCCTCATCCAGCTGAGCTTGGCATACATGGCCACACAGCAGGAGGGAGATTTCAGCTGAGGAAGGGTGCCGCTGAGGAAGGTTGCCACTGAGGAAGGCCTTATCCTTGAATACTCCCCTACTGAAGCCAAAGCCTCCAGCTGCAGTCAGTTGCTATATTGCCAGGTAACTGGACTTGCCAGGCATCTGGACTTGCCAGGCATGTCCCTGGCACACAGTGCTGTGTGGAGTATGAAGAACTTCAGAGGTCTGAAGTTAGTCATCTCCATACTGGAGGAAATGCAAGGTGCTACTGTCTCAGGGCCTGAACTACAAAATAAACTTCTCCATTAGCATCAAAAAGAGACTCTGCTCAGTGGTATCTCACTGTGACCGCGTGCTGCTATCAGCCAAGTGGCATGAGCTGAAATCACAATTGGTAGGTCTCCATTAGTAATTTACTATAGAAAATTATTGTTCATTAAAATGATCCCTTTTGTCCCCAGAGAAATAAAAGATACCTTCCCCCTGGAGATTCCTCAGTTGTTAACTAACACAAGGGATTTCATGCCTTTGCCAAGGCCACCCTGAGCTTTTCTCAAAGAATTGCCTGAAAATTGCTTGGACTGCATGGTGTAAAGTCCTTGGTTTTGGGACAAAGGACAATCCTGCACTTTACCAGAGCAGCTGATACAGACAGTCTCTGGTATTTATTTATGATAAAGGAACAGTCTTATGAATGTGTGCATGTATCATGCGTCCATGATATTTGAAAAGTCACAGCAGTCAGGTGAAGTCCCTGGTGAGAGGAAAAAGGGAAACATTGCACACGTTTTTTAAAAGGGTAGAAAGGAGGACCCTGCAAACTACCGACTTGTCAGCCTCACCTCTGTGCCTGGGAACATCATGGAACAGATCCTCCCAAAAGCTATGCTAAGGCACATGGAGGACAAAGAGGTGATTTGAGACAGCCAGCATGGCTTCACCAAGGGCAAGTCCTGCCTGACCAGTCTAGTGGTCTTCTACGATGGAGCAACTACATCAGTGGACAAGGGAAGAGCTACGTATGTCATCTATGTGGAATTCTCTAAGGCCTTAGACATGGTCCCCCACAACATCCTTCTCTCTGAGTTGGAGACATATGGATTTGATGGATGGATTGTTCAGTGGATGAGGAATTGGTTGGATGGTCAGATCCAGAGGGTAGTGGTCAGTGGCTCAATGTCCAGATGGAGATCAGTGACAAGTAGTGTCCCTCGAGGGTCCATATTGGGACCAGTACTGTTTAATATCTTCATCAATGACACAAACAGTGGGATCAAGTGCACCCTCAGCAAGTTTGTGGACAACAACAAGCTGAGTAGTGTACTTGACACACCTGAGGGACTGGATGCCATCCAGAGGGACCTGGACAAGCTCAAGAAATGGGCCCACATGAACCTCATGAGGTTCAACAAGGCAGTGTGCAAGGTCCTGCACCCAAGTTGGAGCAACCCTGCTAACAATACAGACTGGGGGATGAAGGGATTGAGAGCAACCCTGCAGAGAAGGACTTGGGCGTACTGGTGGATGAAAAGCTGGATATGAGCTGACAATGTGCACTCACAGGCCAGAAGGACAACCATATCCTGGGCTGCATCAAAAGAAGCATGGCCAGCAGCTTGAGGGAGGTGATTCTGCCCCTCTACTCCACTCTCATGAGACCCCACCTGGAGTACTGTGTCCAGCTCTGGAGTCCTCAGCACAAGAAGGACATGGACCTGTTGGAGCAGTTCCAGAGGAGGGCCACAAAAATGATCAGAGGGATGGAACACCTCTGCTATGAGGACAGGCTGAGAGAGTTGGGGCTGTTCAGCCTGGAGAAGAGAAGGCTCCGGGGAGACCTTATAGCAACCTTCCAGTACCTGAAGGGGGCCTACAGGAAAGCTGGGGAGGGGCTGTTTGCAAGGGCATGTAGCGACAGGACGAGGGGCAATGGTTTTAAACTACAGGAGGGTAGGTTTAGATTAGACATTAGGATGAAGTTCTTTACAATGAGGGTGGTGAGACACTGGGACAGGTTGCCCAGAGAGGTGGTGGAGGCCCCATCCCTGGAGACATTCAAGGCCAGGCTTGATGAGGCTCTGAGCAACCTGATCTAGTTGAAGATGTCCCTGTTTACTGCAGGGGGGTTGGACTAGATGACCTTTAAAGGTCCCTTCCAACCCAAACTATTCTATGATTGTAGGTATCAGCAACTTATGCTCGTCTATGAATATTAGAGTATTAATAGCTGTGTTGCTTTTTTCTAGTCTATATTCTGGGGCTTTCATCAGTAAAGCTGTGGAAAGAAGAGACACGTCCTTATTATCCTTACTGGTGTGGTTAGACAGGTTTTCAGTTATCAAAGCCTTCTTATGTTACTCTTTTCATCTTCATACAATGAAGTTCATGAGAAGAAAGCCAGTGTGTTAATAAGCCACCAGCCACCACCTAAATTAAGGTTGCTTGGCCATACACACAAATCAAGAATTTCCACAATGAAGTGAAGTTTACTAGTGCCCTCTTATTTCAGCTCAGCTGGGAGCAGGGACTTTGAGTTGATCTTTCATTGCAGTATTGCCTGCTGGTTTTCCTGCAAAAGTCTGCTCATCCAAATCAGGCAAGCAAAATCCCCCCGGGGCCAGCAGCTGGTGATCTTCTTTCTGGCATACTAAAGCTGTTGTCAGCATTTCACTTTTCCACTTTGCATTATTTTAATGTAACGCTCCTCCTCTTCTTACACAGCACTGCCACTCCAGGTCTGAGGAACAGCAAGATCCCACCCCCAAAAGTTCTTTAAAGTGTAACCTTAAGTCTAATTTACTGTTTCTGCCCGAGATCCTGGAAAATTGCACTTTGGCTGCAGTCACACCTCAGTGGGAATGCCAGTTTCAATCCATTTCAGAGAGGGCTTTGGAAACCTTTCCCAGCCCCAAAACTGCTTCGCCAGCTGTTTCCTCCCTGCTGGAAAGCCGCAACCATCTCTCACCTGTAATTCTCTTGGACTCCTCCGCTGCTCTTGGCGTGGGGGTTGGACAACTTTCCTCGGATCATTTGGTGACTCGTGCAGATCTGGTGCTGCTCTTTGCAGATCCGGTGCTGCTCGTGAAGGGTTTTGAATGTCAGCCTTCTCAGTCATGTTTTTGCCTGAGGGTTTGTGTATTGGGGAATGTCATCGCTGTAGTTATTTAAATTCTTTGGGGTGAGCATCTATTCTTGGGCCCCATGCTGTTTAATAGCTTTAAATATGCTGCTTTGGGGTGTAATTTTCAATTGCTGCACTTTCTCGTGTCAGTGCTTTGTAGCTGCAGCTCAGTTATCGTGCCTCTTACTGACAATGCAACCTCAGTGAGAGACTGTGGCCTGGGACCTGTCTCAGAGGAGACCTTGCAGAGGTCACATGCGAATTACAGCTGAGCATCAACAAAACCCAATTTGCCATTCCGAGTCCCTACAAATACTCATCTCGATCATATATTATCACCCACTCCATCCTTTCAAAGGACGTGAATGTATTTTCAAGCATTTATCAATTAAGCCTCAAAATATCTCATTGAGGTACTGCAAATTAGGTGATAAAGGGATCAATTTACCTAACACTGATATGCACCTACTTCAGAAATTAAATAGCACATCACAGCTATTGAACAATGAACATTTAAATCCCTGAATGATGGACTATGGCCACAAATGAGGAAATTAACTCCTTCACTGCGGCACTGTCTGGTTCATTTAGGACAGCCTCAGCCAAGACTTTTTTGTAGTGAACTCCCTGGGGGACAAAGGACCCACAGAATACAAGAACCCCCATATGTAGGCACGTGAAATGTGTAGGAGACAAAGCCTCAGACTCTGTAGGAATGTGAAATATATGGGAGAAGTAGCTTTATCTCTGCTAGTCTTATATCTAGTGGGTGACTAGACCCCAGATCTACCCATCAATTGGTTACCTAAAGTCTTCTCTCTGAAAATTGCCTTCGTCTTTCAATATTAAGACTACAGTGATGGAAAAAATTGTGCTACCTTAGATTGCATTGTTCCTTCTTCAATAACTTTCTCTAAATCCAGCTATAAGCTAAATTTCAACCAAAAACTTACAAATAGAAGTACATACAAGATACCGGGAGGTATATGTGTATAGTGTATGGAGGTATATACACATATACGTACTCATATACATAATATAAACATAGACACATATATGTATGTACATATATATATGTGAGTGAATTGGTCTATATTTTGCTCTGCAAGGGAGGTACGTTTACATACTGTACACTGAGTGGAGTACTCAAGTGTTTAAATTTGGCATTGTTGACACATTTTCTTGAGTTTGACGGAAATCAAGTGAAAAAGTGGCAAGGAGGGGATAAATGGTTGTGTTTACGGAGAAAGATACAAAAAGTTGCTGGTTTTAAATTTAAACTGTCATTAGTGTGGGGGAGCAGGAAGTACTCTAACTTCAGAAAATGTCAAAATTTTAGAGTCTGGCATCCGGAGCCAGTAGGATCTTCTCTTTTGCTGCAGTAATAAGGTATTTCAGGGTTCCAGTTTCCCATCGTTTTCAGAAAAAGTGTGCAGCGACACACCTACAGAAGCTGTGAGCTTCAAGAGGAGCTAGATGTGATCTTCTCAGGACTTTCAAGCTCTGTACAGAGCCATGCATTTATGATGCTGAACAGCAGGGCCATCCTACATTTGTAAACCCAAGAAACCCAGGCCTCCCAGCAACTGTTTAGATGAGCGGGCAAAAAGCCAGGCAGGTTTCTGACAGAAATCCTTTCTGTGGTTCATTGGCAGCTCATTAAATGGTATTTCTGAGAGATATTTCTGTTTCAAACAATTGACAATTTCTGATGCAAGCAGGTCTCCTTGGACAATTCCCAACTGCTTTCCCATTTCCTTCTTGACAATTATGATAATATGACAATTTCCTCTTTTAGAGCTCTGATCATCTTTGCACCAGGGTAAATCAGGAGTAATATTATTGAAGTCATCGGTTTTATGTTGGTGAAAAATTGTTATAGAGGGAAACCGAGGCTCTACTCTCACTTTAGGCTCCTGGATGAATGTCTACAAGGTATTCTTTCTGTCATTTAGAAATATTGGTAAATATGGTCTTTACAAGGGGGTAATCAAATTTCATGTTCTGTGACCTTGGAGTCTGATTACAATTCTTCCGTTATTCTATACTAATTGATCAGCAGGTTCTTGTATATGCACAACGCAACTGCTACCATAGATTTTTGGCTAGGTCTTGGCCAGCATACTGTTTTATAGCCTCATGTTGGTGACACTGCTGCCTCAAACGTCATTTTAACTGCATGTGTGGCTAGCCACCTTCCTAAGCACCTTCCCAACTTGACGGCATTTTTCCTAATACCCTGAATTCCAGGAAAAGAAGCTCTATTTCTATTTCTCAGGTGGGAGAAGAAAAATATACTCTTTCTTAGGTGATCTATCACTCACTGATGCTGATAGCAATCAGGCTATTGACTGCTGAGCAGTGAAGAGCTCTTGCTTGTCACTGTCAAGGCTCCTTTGTTTTGTATTACTGAAATGCTCAGTGAAGCAGAGACTGGCTCCTCAGCCCAGCGCTTATGCTGTGCACATGGGGTGTGGAAAGCCAATACAGAGATATATTTCCTAACAGTTTATAGTACGCTGCATATTCTGGGTGGATTCCAAGCAGTGCTTAGTATAAATGATATGCCAATCAAAATTACTTTTGCAACTATAACCTGTTATAATGCAGTCTCTTACCTGAAGCGTCAACTTGATATAAGCCAGATCTCTTTTCTTAAGCTTTAACTCTTACATGTATAATTGCCCTTGTCCTGAACTAATCCTGTTTCTATCCCATAAGCTTCTTAGTAGCACACAACAGCAAAGCATAATTTATCTACTGGTTATATAAATCTTAATCATCACTGCTTCCATTAGGTCATGTGCATTTTATTCCTTAATCAGGAGTGAATTTTGTACAGAATATCTGATGTACTTTAACGAGTAAATAAGATTTGTAAATGTCCCACATGGCCCTCCCAGGCCAGTTTTCTAATAATTCAGCTTCTGTGTGAAAGCCGTCTTATACAAAGAAGTACCCTGTAGCCAGCTAGACGATTAGTGAAAAATTGACTATTTCTTTTGGTGAATAAATGCGTGGTTTCATAATGTGCCAGGTTTGTCATTATAGCTACCTTAAGGAGTTCCTTCCTCCACTCTTCATTCCTAACTTCTGTGCAGTAGAAAGGGGGGTAGCTCTCCCATGAGAAGTTCAGATGCAGGCACATGGAGCAGAGGTTACTGGAGCATCATAACTCAATGATTTGGGCATTCATCTTGGAGGTCAGTGACTTCAGATCAAACCTCTGGCCTGAACCAGATAATGATTTGTTCTGGCTCCTTGGTGTATTTATTAGCCACCAAGTTACTAGACGGTTTTCGAAAAAACAAAAGGTCCTTCATTGACAAGAAGTTATGACATTCAGTCTGAAAAATCAGTCCTCTCAACGCTTAAAAAAATTAACAGCTTTCTCAAATATTTTTTTAAATTTTTTAAAATTATAATATTTTAAAAGAATAAATGTACAGCTTTTTTTTTTTTTTGCTTTTTTTTTTTTTCTTCATTCGGAAATTTCCCGGGGGTAAGGTCTGAACAATCCTCTCCCAAAACCAAAGGCAACACCAGGTTGTCTTGCATTTCCCAGGCTCATTTATATTTTCTTCTGGGGTAGAAGTTTTTAAATTTCTTTCAGCTATGGGTTAAGTTTTTTGGACCAAACTCCAATCTCAAATGGATAGGCCTCTAACTGTTTGGCCACTGTGCAGAACATCATGGTGGAAAATCTAATGCAGTAAATCCTCCCAGAGATTTTGAAACAGATTGATTTGAAAGCCCCCCAGTTCTCTTGCAGGCTTTAGGTCCAATATAGTGCATTATAGAAGAGCACAGTAGAAGAAATAGGTTGCTTTGGTCCTGTGTGAAAAACCTACCCAGAATTGATACACATAATAGGGCTGCTAACAATTTATTCACTGTTAGGTCTTTGTATTCCAACTTAAGATTTCTTATTGACTGATGCCAAATCCTGGAGATAAGATTTCCTCTCTCCTTTCATTTTTAACTGTGAATAGCTGATAATCTGGTGCTTTAACAGAAACCTGTCTGGGGTCCCTAACCTTGGACAGCTTTTGTGCTCGACTGTCAATTGCTCTGAGCGTTATACCTGCTATGCATGAATGCTGTAATTTTACAGCATGACCTGCAGACAGGAACAGAGGCAACTGGAACCTATTAGACCATGAACTTCATTTTCTGAGGACCCACATCTCCCGTTGAAGTTGTGCATGTTGGCAATTTCTGAAAATGAGACCCCCCTCCCCCACCTTTTTATAAGAAATTTTGACAAAAGCCTCTGGGGCTGAAGTATTGTTGCAGGAAGGCTGATAGTTAATAAACCTTGTCAACCCTGCCTCGTTCTTCTAATCACATCTTACGGTGTGTTTTGGTTTAGTTTTTAATCTCATCTGTTCTCTCCTCTCTCACTCTGTATTTTTAGCTTTATGACTGAAAGCTCTTGATGGGAAATGCATACACATGCATCACTTGCAGAAAGGTGAAATGTGCTTCTACCACTATTTTTTTTAATTTACAGTACGTACCACTTCTTTTTTTTCAGGAAAGCTTTACTGTAAAGCATTGCCCTGTCTTCAGACATGGAAAACAAAGCTTTCCAAAAGCAGATTGTTTATTTTAATAAAGAAGAGATGCAGCCAATTTTGTCTAACTGCTGCTCAGGACGCAGCCAGCATGAGTCCTGACAAGTTGGAGAATTGTATTCTGTGGTTTAGAAAGTCCACTAGCAGAAATCAATATAGCTGCAATCAATCCAATGATGTTAATTATCATTAGTTGTAAATCAGGAGGCCATGTTCTCAGTGCCCTTCTTTAAACCCTGGGAAATCTTCTTATATTAATCAAAGCTAATGGTATAAGAAAGTAACCTGTGTGTCTTTATATACATACTTCAGTTAAGATAAGTTTCACCTGGGCTTTATTAGTAAGTACCATAAATACAACACTTGCAAATAACAGACCTGCGCTTATAGGCAGCATTGCACATGCTGCAGTAACAGATTCTGTGATTTAAAAAGATAATACAAACTAGTAAGATCTGTGAAAACTAGATGATTTCTTGATTGTGTGATGCATGTATGAGTGTGTTAGATCGCTGTTAGTGCTTGAGCTCCAGGATGGCTCAGTGGAGTTCTTTGCAATGCCTACGAGAAAGGTGTGTTTCTTCACCTTCAGCTGCAGCAGATTTTGTTTCCCCCTTTGGTCAGCCTGTGGCAAGCCAGACAAATTAACAACTCCTGCAAACGTCTGCATCATTGACGTTATCTTTGAACATCTACAATCAAACCCATGACTTTAGGCAGAATAGCAAATGAGCTTAGCAGTTTAATAGAGATGCTGCATATCTGTGCCCTGCCGGGCTGTTTGGTCCTGCCTGAGTGCCCTGAGCCCAGTGAGTGCTCACAGCCGCCATGCTATGTGACTGAACGAGCTTTGCTTGCTGCCTTTATTCAAGAGCCACCATGCAGTTGGAATAAAAAGGTCACGCTAAAGTGAAGGGGTCAGGCTAAATGCACATGTAAATTACCTTTTCCCTGAACAACTGCTTAAGCCAATAAGAAGTTTCCCTACATGTGTGTGGGTTTGTTGCCACTAAGAATCAAGCTATTAATCCATCTCTGAAAAAACAGCTGTTGATCTTCTACTCTGTTGAATAGCTAGTTCATACAGATGTTGAGAGTAAAAGACAAAACTCTGAGGGGCAAAGTCAGCACAACTTGGGTGGAAAATATAGGGAGAACCAAGGGCAATTGTGGAAATGTTGCAGAGCGGTTTGCTAGAGCATGAAGCAAAAAAATCGTCTATTTTTTCATATTCACTGTTCAACGTACACAGAGACATTAAAAGATCTGATGGCTGCAATCTGCTCTAACCTTTTATCTCTGAGGAGTGATCTAATAACTCACTCTTGGCTGTACCAGTTATGAGTTATCACTTTGCTCACTTGTGAAGATGAATGTAAACGTCTTTACAGCTCTCAGCCGTCATGCATTCCGTAATTCTCTCTGTGTGTGAATAAATAAGCTACATTATTAAATTAATAATAAAATCTGGCTTCACTTAAGTTACAGCAGGGGATGTATTTTTCTTTTTCTCTCTTTTTATTAGTAAATGAGAATTTGTAGCTGCATGAGTATTAATCATGAGCTACTAAGCACCTACCCACGTCCTGTCTGTATGCTGATGCAAATGAGCTGATAGGAAATTATATATTTTAGTTTATAACTTTTTTGAGAAAAGTAAAAGCCTATATTTCATACAGGAAAGGAAACTAAATTTTGATTGCTCTTCGGCAGCAAGTAGATGGCAGAAGCTTTTTCCTGTAAAAAATAAAACTGCGAAACCATTAAATATGGGTTTTAGTGTGGTACCAGTAAGCTCCACAAAACTGGTCATTACAGCATTTAATGACTGATTTGATGTAACATTAGCACATTAGCACACTCGGAGTTTGCTTGGGATCATTAAATAAGTGTGTTATTAGCTGATGATAATAGCCAGTCTTACATGCATTATTTGATAATATATACCTTGCGTATATCTCATATGCAGCTAAGCATAAAGACAAGACTCGGTGGAAAACAGATCGCCTAATTCTATCAATTTTCCACACTTCATAAATCGAATTTTAACACTGTAGTGGTTCTGGTGCATACCATAATTAGGAAAGACAATCAGTCTTTCTGTATGTAAAACATGTCTCCATTCCTGGAGTTTGAAACAAAGGATTATATTCCAAATATATTGCTGGTGAAGAAGTAGTCCTTTCCCCGACACTAGCACCCTCTCACTGTCGCCCTTGCCCCAAAATACTTCACTGAAGAAGTAAAAATGTAACTTTTTTGACTTGTAGCCAGAAAGTCCTCTCCTCTCAGAGAAAACTCACTTTTCTGCATCAAGCGTGTTCATCTTGCATAGAAATATGCAAGTCCAGCTCTCGGTCAAAGAGGTATGAGGTACCGCATTTGAGCACCTCTGTGCAGTCCTGGCACAGGGAGGGTGAGGGAGAATGAGGCAGAGGGCTCGGGGCAGCGAGAGGCTGGCTGGAGCAGTGAGAAGGTCCCTGAGTGCTTGGGTGGCTTCTGCAGCTGCTCCTCACAGCTGGAGTCTAGCCAGCTCCTCTCCCCTCCCCAGCTTCATTCCCCTGCGTTCAGCGGGAGAAAGCCCCTCTCACCGTAAGGGAAGGCTCTTCTGGAGCACCTCTCCTATGAGGACAGGCTGAGAGAGTTGGGGTTGTTCAGCCTGGAGAAGGCAAGGCTCTGGGGAGACCTTATTGCAGCCTTCCAGTACCTAAAGGGGTCTACAGGAAAGATGGGGAGGGACTCTGTCAGGGAGTGGAGAGATAGGACGTGGGGTAACGGTTTTAAACTGAAAGAGTGTAGATTTAGATTAGATATTAGGAAGAAATTCTTTACTGTGAGGGTGGTGAGGCACTGGAACACGTTGCCCAGAGAAGCTGTGGATGCCCCTTCCCTGGAGGTGTTCAAGGCCAGGCTGGATGGGGCTTTGAGCAGCCCGGCCTAGTGGGAGGTGTCCCTGCCCATGGCAGGGGGGTTGGAACAAGGTGATCTTTAAGGTCCCTTCCAACCCAAACCGTTCTATGGTTCTATGACTCTGCACACCTGGGGGAGCAGAGGTGAAGGGGAGGCTCCTTTTGAGGGACCCTGTTTTATTCCTGCCTTTTTTGAGGTGGAGGCTCCTGTTTTGCAAACTGCTTATGCTGGGTGAAGCTTGGCTGATTCATCTCTGCAGTTTTTCCCCAAGGCCATGTTACTGCATAGTTCTCCCATGGGGTTTACTTGCGCAGCTTGTTCCAGTTCCAGAGAGATGACTGATTCTGCTGAAGGTATCGGTGCATAAAATTGGAGTGCCAGGAGGACCAGTAACATCTCTAGGATGAGAATGGACTTTTTAAGTGCAATCAGAATGATTCCTTCACTTAACAGAAAACTTTCTGCAATACCCCTGCTCAACTTTTGCACAAATATCAGGCCATGAAGCTTGAAACAGTCTAGAAACAAGGACAAATAATAAGCATTAATGTTACAACAGATGAGAAATAAACCTAAATGTCCACAGAGTTTATGTATTTACAGTCTAAATTTGCAAAGCATACTCTGTCTTAAATGCACATGCTTTTAAAGCATCCCCATTCAATGCAGTGGCAAAAATTTCTCTGATGTCAGTGGTGTAGGATCAGGTCTCATGTTTTAATACTTCTGCAGCAACTAGCATGACTTTAGGATTGTTAAAAATGGCAATGGTAAGTGTTTCAGTGTAACTTGTCAAGAGAAGAGACAGCTTCTGGCATTCCCGGTGTGCCGTACTCCTCCTGTCGAAAGCCGGTTGTCTCTGTTGCACTGCATCCTTAGCCGGCTCAAGGTTTTGTCAGAGGTGTGGGGAAGATCAGTTTTGCTGCTGTGAGATGCAGGGGGAGCTGGGGAGAAAGCTGGGGTTAAGCTGCTGCTTCCAAGAGAAGTGAGGGTGGGGGAATGGCAACGGTTTGGAGAGCTGGGGCAGGAGTGAGACCTGTTGCTGCCACCATGGGAGAAAAGGGGTTTCTGTGAGGAGCTGCTCCATGCCCACCAACACCCTTGACTGTCGCAGCAGGACAAGGTTATTTTCCAATGCAGTGATGACCACTCTCACCACAGGTGTTTTACTGTTCTGGGCAATTTTCTGCTCAGCCCACTCCACAAGCTGGCCCTGTGTCATATCTGCATTGCTTCTGCCAAGACTGCCTTCTTTCCTTTACAGTTGTCTCCCCAGAGCCAAATGTATCTAGAGCTTTAGGTATTTGGTTGTCATTTTTCTTCCAAAAGCTCTTTGATACACAGCTGCAGTTACACTGCTCCATGTGTCAGACTTTGTGAACATGCAGGGAGAGGTTAAACAAATAGCAACCCCATGGAAGAAACGCATTGCTTAATAAGAAACTCAGTGAACAAAGTGGAGCCTCCTTTCCCATGGTGTCAGATCTCATGGTCAGGTTCCTCAGCATCTAATAAGGCATGGGTGCCACTTGAAGATGTCTTCAATGAAAGGAGCCATTTTTCAATCAAATGTTTCTGCCTTGTTGAATTCCAATGTTGAATAAAAGGTGAAGTTATCTTGCAACTTTCCCCTCTGTGGGGATGCTAATAGGATCGTTCTTCTCCCAGCCACCTACTTTCATGTAACTTGCAGGAGCTTAATATTTTTGAGAGCAGTTTCGGCTTGATTTGACAGACCAGTGGTTTCAGAAAGTACCTGGGAGACGGACACAGAGCACACACTTAGGTGAATGCATAACCTCTGCTTCCATGGGGAACCAAGCAAAGCAGCACTCTTACAATACAAGACTATTATTTGCCAAAACAAAAATATAAGCTGATATAAAGCAGAATGAAACAAACAAGAAGAACACCATGCAACACCAAGGAAACAAAACCTTTCTCCTCTTCTTACACAGCTGCTCAGGGTTGGCTTAGCACCACATTTTTTTAAGCCGATGAAAGTTTTGGGGCTTGTGAAACAGTTTCCACCTGCATGTTTTTGTTGTTTATCTAATTTGTTTCTTTATGAAATGTCTATTTTCTTCTTTTCTTTTTTTTAAGGGAAAAGTGAAGACTGTGTCAACAACATATTAACCAGTCCAAACTAGGTTTTGAGACTCCCCAAACACTTGGTTTTTTTCAGTGGCTGAAGGGAAGAGAATTTTTCAGTTTGAAGAATTCTAAAAATTATTATTTTCAATTAAAAAGCAAAAGATTTGTGAGAAAATTAGAGCATTTTCACAAGTATGTACAATAACTCCCAGTCAGTTCAAATTTTAATATTGATTCATAGAATCATAGAATGGTTTGGGTTGGAAGGGACCTTAAAGATCATCTAGTTCCAACCCCCCTGCCGTGGGCAGGGGCACCTCCCACTAGACCAGGCTGCTCAAAGCCCCATCCAACCTGACCTTGAACATCTCCAGGGATGGGATATCCACAACTTCTCTGGGCAACGTGTTCCAGTGCCTCGCCACCCTCACAGTAAAGAATTTCTTCCTGATGTCTGATCTAAATCTACCCTCCTTCATTTTAAAACTCTTACATCTCATCCTATCGCTCCACTCCCTGACAAAGAGTCCCTCCCCATCTTTCCTGTAGGCCCCCTTTAGGTACTGGAAGGCCACTATAAGGTCTCCCCAGAGCCTTCTCTTCTCCAGGCTGAACCGCCCCAACTCTCTCAGCCTGTCCTCATAGCAGAAGCGTTCCATTCCTCTGATCATTTTTGTGGCCCTCCTCTGGAACTGCTCCAACAGGTCCATGTCCTTCTTGTGTTGAGGGCTCCAGAGCTGGACACGGTACTCCAGATGGGGTCTCATGAGAGTGGAGTAGAGGGGCAGAATCACCTCCCTCAACCTGCTGGCCATGCTTCTTTTGATGCAGCCCAGGATGCAGTTGGCTTTCTGGGCTGCAGGCACACGTTGCCAGGTCATGTTGAGCTTCACATCAACCAACACCCCCGAGTCCTTCTCCTCAGGGCTGCTCTCAATCCCCTCATCCTCCAGGCTTTGTTTGTGCTTGGGATTGCCCCAAACTACATGCAAGACCTTGCATTTGGCCCTGTTGAACCTCATGAAGTTTGCACAGGCCCACCTCTCAAGTCCTCTGGATGGCATCCCTGCCCTCTAGCATGTCGACCGTGCCACACACCTTGGTGTCATCAGCAAACTTGCTGAGGGTGCACTCAATCCTACTGTCCATGTTGCCGACAAAGATGTTAAACAGCACCAGTCCCATTACCCACTCTTGAGGAACATCACTTATCATTAGTTGCCACTTGGACGCTGAGCTGTTGACTGCAACTCTTTGAGTGTGGCCATCCAGCCAATTCCTTATCCACCATGTGGTCCATCCATCAAATCCACGTCTCTCCAATTTAGAGACAAGGATGCCATGCAGGACAGCGTCAGATGCTTTGCATAAATCCAGGTAGATGATATCAGTTGCTCTTCCCTTATCCACCAATGCTGTAATTACATCGTAGAAGGCCACCAAATTTGTCAGACACAATTTGTCTTTAGTAAAGCCACATTGGCTGTCGCTGATCACCTCCTTATTTTCCATCTGCCTTAGTATAGTTTCCAGGAGGATCTGCTCCATGATCTTGCCAGACACAGAGGTGAGACTAACTGTCCTGTGGTTTCCCAGGTCTTCCTTTTTTCCC